>NW_028225179.1:2170443-2846561 GCF_052327205.1 Somniosus microcephalus
TTCAAGTAATGAGTCCCCTGTCCTGGTGTCTGAGAACGGTGGTGTTTCCAGTAGTGAGTCCCCTGTCACGGTGTTTATGAACAATGGTGTTTCCAGTAGTGCGTCCCCTCTCCCGGTGTCTATGAACAGTGGTGTTTCCAGTATTGAGTCCCCTGTCCCGGTGTCTATGAACAGAGGTGTTTCCAGTCGTGAGTCCCCTGTCCCAGTGTCTAGGAACAGTGGTGTTTCCAGTAGTGATTCCCCTGACCCGGTGTCTATGAACAGTTGTGTTTCCAGTAGTGCGTCCCCTCTCCCGATGTCTATGAACAGTGGTGTTTCCAGTATTGAGTCCCCTGTCCCGGTGTCTATGAACAGAGGTGTTTCCAGCAATGAGTCCCCTGTCCCCATGTCTATGAACAGTGGTGTTTCCAGTAGTGTGTCCCCTGTCCCGGAGTCTATGAAAAGTGGTGTTCCCAGTAGTGAGTCCCCTGAGCCGGTGTCTATGAACAGTTGTGTTTCCAGTAGTGAGTCCCCTGTCCCGGTGTCTGTGAACAGTGGCGTTTCCAGTCGTGAGTCCCCTGTCCCGGTGTCTATGAACAGTGCTGTTTCCAGTAGTGAGTCCTCAGTCCCGGTGTCTATGAACAGTCGTGTTTCTAGTAGTGAGTTCCCTGACCCGGTGTCTATGAATAGTTGTGTTTCCAGTAGTGAGTCCCCTGTCCTGGTTTCTATGCACAGTGGTGTTTCCAGTAGTGAGTCCCCTGTCCCGGTGTCTGTGAACAGTGGTGTATCCAGTAGTGGGTCCCCTGACCCGGTGTCTATGAACAGTTGTGTTTCCAGTAGTGAGTCCACTGTCCCGGTGTCTATGAACAGTTGTGTTTCCAGTAGTGAGTCCACTGTCCCGGTGTCTATGAACAGTGGTGTTTCCAGTAGTGAGTCCCCTGTCCCGGTGTCTGTGAACAGTGATGTTTCCAGCAGTGAGTCCTCTGTCCCGGTGTCTGTGAACAGTGGTGTTTCCAGTAGCGAGTCACCTCTCCCGGTGTCTATGAAAAGTGCTGTATCCAGAAATGAGGCCCCTTTCCCAGTGTGTATGAACAGTGGTGTTTCCAGTAATGAACTCCCTGTCGTGTTGTCTATGAACAGTGGAGTTTCCAGTAGTGAGTCCCCTGCCGTGGTGTCTATGAACAGTGGTCTTTCCAGCTTTGATTCCCCAGTCCGGGTGTCTATGAAAAGTGCTGTTTCCAGTAGTGAGTCCCCTGTCCCGGTGTCTGTGAACAGTGGTGTTTCAAGTAATGAGTCCCCTGTCCTGGTGTCTATGAAAAGTGCTGTTTCCAGTAGTGAGTCCCCTGTCCCGGTGTCTGTGAACAGTGGTGTTTCAAGTAATGAGTCCCCTGTCCCCGTGTCTGTGAACAGTGGTGTTTCCAATAGTGAGGCCCCTGTCCCGGTGTCTGTGAACAGTGGTGTTTCAAGTAATGAGTCCCCTGTTCTGGTGTCTATGGACAGTGGTGTTTCCAGTAGTGAGTCCCCTGTCCCCGTGTCTGTGAACAGTGCTGTTTCCAATAGTGAGGCCCCTGTTCCGGTGTCTGCAAACAGTGGTGTTTCCAGCAGTGAGTCCTCTGTCCCGGTGTCTGTGAACAGTGGTGTTTCAAGTAATGAGTCCCCTGTTCTGGTGTCTATGAACGGTGGTGTTTCCAGTAGTGAGTCCCCTGCCGTGGTGTCTATGAACAGTTGTGTTTCCAGTAGTGAGTCCCCTGTCGCGGTGTCTATGAACAGTGGTGTTTCCAGTAGTGAGTCCCCTGTCCCGGTGTCTGTGAACAGTGGTGTTTCCAGTGGTGAGTCCCCTCTCCCGGTGTCTGTGAACAGTGGTGTTTCCAGTAGTGAGACCCCTGTCCCGGTGTCTATGGACAGTGGTGTTTCCAGTCATGAGTCCCCTGTCCCGGTGTCTATGAACAGTTGTGTTTCCAGCAGTGATTCCCCTGTCCCGGTGTCTGTGAACAGTGGTGGTTCCAGTAGTGAGTCCCCTGTCGCGGTGTCTATGAACAGTGGTGTTTCCAGAAGTGAGTCCCCTGTCCCGGTGTCTATGAACAGTTGTGTTTCCAGCAGTGATTCCCCTGTCCCGGTGTCTGTGAACAGTGGTGGTTCCAGTAGTGAGTCCCCTGTCCCGGTGTCTATGGACAGAGGTGTTTCCAGTAGTGAGTCCCCTGTCCCGGTGTCTGTGAACAGTGGTGTTTCCAGTGGTGAGTCCCCTGTCCCGGTGTCTGTGAACAGTGGTGTTTCCAGTAGTGAGACCCCTGTCCCGGTGTCTATGAACGGTTGTGTTTCCAGCACTGAGACCCTGTTCCGGTGCCTGTGAACAGTGGTGTTTCCCGCAGTTAGTCCTCTGTCCCGGTGTCTATGAACAGTGGTGTTTCCAGTAGCGAGTCACCTGTCCCGGTGTCTATGAACAGTGCTGTTTCCAGTAGTGAGTCCCCTGTCCCCATGTCGATGAACAGTGGTGTTTCCAGTAGTGAGTCCCCTGTCCCGGTGTCTATGAACAGTGGTGTTTCCAGCAGTGAGTCCCCTGTCGCGGTGTCTATGAACAGTGGTGTTTCCAGAAGTGAGTCCCCTGTCCCGGTGTCTATGAACAGTTGTGTTTCCAGCAGTGATTCCCCTGTCCCGGTGTCTGTGAACAGTGGTGGTTCCAGTAGTGAGTCCCCTGTCCCGGTGTCTATGGACAGAGGTGTTTCCAGTAGTGAGTCCCCTGTCCCGGTGTCTGTGAACAGTGGTGTTTCCAGTGGTGAGTCCCCTGTCCCGGTGTCTGTGAACAGTGGTGTTTCCAGTAGTGAGACCCCTGTCCCGGTGTCTATGAACGGTTGTGTTTCCAGCACTGAGACCCTGTTCCGGTGCCTGTGAACAGTGGTGTTTCCCGCAGTTAGTCCTCTGTCCCGGTGTCTATGAACAGTGGTGTTTCCAGTAGCGAGTCACCTGTCCCGGTGTCTATGAACAGTGCTGTTTCCAGTAGTGAGTCCCCTGTCCCCATGTCGATGAACAGTGGTGTTTCCAGTAGTGAGTCCCCTGTCCCGGTGTCTATGAACAGTGGTGTTTCCAGCAGTGAGTCCCCTCTCCCGGTGTCTATGAACAGTGGTGTTTCCAGTAGAGACTCCCCCGTCACGGTGTCTGTGAACAGTGGTGTTTCCAGTAGTGAGTCCCCTGTCCCGGTGTCTATGAACAGTGGTGTTTCCAGTAGTGAGTCCCCTGTCCCGGTGTCTATGAATTGTGGTGTTTCAACTTGTGAGTGCCCTGACCCGGTGTCTATGAACAGTGGTGTTTCTGGTAGGGAGTCCCATGACCCGATGTCTATGACCAGTGGTGTTTCCAGTAGTGAGTCCCCTGTCCCGGTGTCTATGAAGAGAGGCGTTTCCAGTAGTGAGTCCCCTGTCCCGGTGTGTATGAACAGTGGTGTTTCCAGTAGTGAGTCCCCTGTCCCGGTGTCTATGTACAGTGGTGTTTCCAGTAGTGAGTCCCCTGTCCCGGTGTCAATGAACAGCGGTGTTTCCGGTAGTGTGTCCCCTGTCCCGGTGTATATGAACAGTTCTGTTTCCAGTAGTGAGTCCCCTGTCCAGCTTTCTATGAACAGTGGTGCTCCAGTAGTGAGTCCCCTGTCCCGGTGTCTATGAACAGTGGTGTTTCCAGTAGTGAGACCCCTGACCCGGTGTCTATGAACAGTTGTGTTTCCAGTAGTGAGTCCCCTGTCCCGGTGTCTGTGAACAGTGGCGTTTCCAGTAGTGAGTCACCTGTCCCGGTGTCTATGAACAGTGGTGTTTCCAGTAGTGAGTCCCCTGTCCTGGTGTCTATGAATTGTGCTGTTTCAACTGGTGTGTCCCCTGACCCGGTGTCTATGAACAGTGGTGATTCCAGTAGTGAGTCCCATGACCCGATGTCTATGAACAGTGGTGTTTCCAGTAGTGAGTCCCCTGTCCCGGTGTCTATGAATTGTGGTGTTTCAACGAGTGAGTCCCCTGTCCCGGTGTCTATGAACAGTGGCTTTTCCAGTAGTGAGTCCCCTGTCCCGGTGTCTATGAACAGTGGTGTTTCCAGTAGTGAGTCCCCTGTCCCGGTGCCTATGAACAGTGGTGTTTCCAGTAGTGAGTATCCTGTCCCGGTGCCTATGAACAGTGGTGTTTCCAGTTGTGAGTCCCCTGTCCCGGTGTCTATGAACAATGGTGTTTCCAGTAGTGAATCCCCTGTCCTGGTGTCTATGAACAGTGGTGTTTCCAGTTGTGAGTCCCCTGTCCTGGTGTCTATGAACAGTTGTGTTTCCAGTTGTGAGTCCCCTGTCCCGGTGTCTATGAACAGTGGTTTTTCCAGTAGTGAGTCCCCTGTCCCGGTGTCTATGAACAGTGCTGTTTCCCGTAGTGAGTCCCCAGTCCCGGAGTCTATGGACAGTGGTGTTTCCAGTAGTTAGTCCCCTGTCCCGGTGTCTGAGAACAGTGGTGTTTCCAGCAGTGAGTCCTCTGTCCCGGTGTCTATGAAAAGTGCTGTTTCCAGTAATGATGCCCCTTTCCCGGTGTGTATGAGCAGTGGTGTTCCCAGTAGTGAGTCCCCTGTCCCGGTGTCTATGAACAGTGGTGTTTCCAATAGTGAGTCCCATGTCCCGGTGTCTATGAGCAGTGGTGTTTCCAGTAGTGAGCCCCTGTCCCGGTGTCTATGAACAGTGGTGTTTCCAGTAGTGAGTCCCCTGGCACGGTGTCTATGAACCGTGGTGTATCCAGTAGTGAGTCCCCTGTCCTGGTGTCCATGAACAGCAGTGATTCCAGCATTGAGTCCCCTGTCCCGGTGTCTATGACCAGTGGAGTTTCCAGTAGTGAGGCCCTGGTCCCACTTTCTATGAACTGTGGTGTTTCCAGTAGTGAGTCCCCTGTCCCGGTGTTTATGAACAGGTGTGTTTCCAGTAGTGAGACCCCTGTCCCGGTGTCTATGAACAGTGGTATTTCCAGTAGTGAATCCCCTGTCCCGCTGCCTATGAACAGTGGTGTTTCCAGAAGTGAGTTCCCTGTCCCGGTGTCTATGAACAGTGGTGTTTCCAGTAGAGACTCCCCTGTCACGGTGTCTATGAACAGTGGTGTTTACAGTTGTGAGTCCCCTGTCACGGTGTCTATGAACAGTGGTGTTTCCAGTAGTGAGTCCCCTGTCCCGGTGTCTATGAACAGTGGTGTTTCCAGTAGTGAGTCCCCTGTCCCGGTGTCTATGAATTGTGGTGTTTCAACGAGTGAGTCCCCTGACCCGGTGTCTATGAACAGTGGTGTTTCCGGTAGTGAGTCCCATGTCCCGATGTCTATGAACAGTGGTGTTTCCAGTAGTGAGTCCCCTGTCCCGGTGTGTATGAACAGTGGTGTTTCCAGTAGTGAGTCCCCTGTCCCGGTGTCTATGTACAGTGGTGTTTCCAGTAGTGAGTCCCCTGTCCCGGTGTCTATGAACAGTGGTGTTTCCGGTGGTGTGTCCCCTGTCCCGGTGTCTATGAACAGTTCTGTTTCCAGTAGTGAGTCCCCTGTCCCGCATTCTATGAACAGTGGTGTTTCCAGTAGTTAGTCCCCGGACTCGGTGTCTATGAACAATCGTGTTTCCAGTAGTGAGACCACTGTCCCGCTGTCTGTGAAAAGTGCTGTTTCCAGTAGTGAGTCCCCTGACTCGGTGTCTATGAACAGTTGTGTTTCCAGTCGTGAGTCCCCTGTCCCGGTGTCTGTGAACATTGCCGTTTCCAGTCGTGAGTCCCCTGTCCCGGTGTCTATGAACAGTGGTGTTTCCAGTCGTGAGTCCCCTGTCCCGGTGTCTATGAATTGTGGTGTTTCAACTAGTGAGTCCCCTGACCGGGTGTCTATGAACAGTGGTGTTTCCAGTAGTGAGTCCCATGACCCGATGTCTATGAACAGTGGTGTTTCCAGTAGTGAGTCCCCTGTCCCGGTGTCAATGAATTGTGGTGTTTCAACGAGTGAGTCCCCTGACCCGGTGTCTATGAACAGTGGTGTTTCCAGTAGTGAGTGCCCTGACCCGTTGTCTATGAACAGTGCTGTTTCCAGTAGTGAGTCCCCTGTCCCGGTGTCTATGAACAGTGGTGTTTCCAGTAGTGAGTCCCCTGTCCCGGTGTCTATGAACAGTGGTGTTTCCAGTAGTGAGTCCCCTGTCCCGGTGTCTAGGAACAGTGGTGTTTCCAGTAGTGAGTCCCCTGTCCCGGTGTCTATGAACAGTGGTGTTTCCAGTAGTGAGTCCCCTGTCTCGGTGTCTATGAACAATGGTCATTCCAGTAGTGAGTCCCCTGTCCCGGTGTCTATGAACAGTGGTGTTTCCAGTAGTGAGTCCCCTGTCCTGGTGTCTATGAACAGTTGTGTTTCCAGTAGTGAGTCCCCTGTCCCGCTGTCTGTGAACAGTGGTGTATCCAGTAGTGAGTCCCCTGACCCGGTGTCTATGAACAGTTGTGTTTCCAGTAGTGAGTCCCCTGTCCTGGTGTCTATGAACAGAGCTGTTTCCCGTAGTGAGTCACCAGTCCCGGAGACTATGGACAGTGGTGTTTCCAGTAGTGAGTCCCCTGTCCCGGTGTCTGAGAACAGTGGCATTTCCAGTAGCGAGTGCCCTGTCCCGGTGTCTATGAAAAGTGATGTTTCCAGTAATGAGGCCCCTTTCCCGGTGTGTATGAGCAGTGGTGTTCCCAGTATTGAGTCCCCTGTCCTGGTGTCTATGAACAGTGGTGTTTACAGTAGTGTGTCCCATGTCCCGGTGTCTATGAGCAGTGGTGTTTCCAGTCGTGAGTCCCCTGTCCCGGTGTCTATGAACAGTGGTGTTTCCAATAGTTAGTCACCTGTCACGGTGTCTATGGACAGTGGTGTTTCCAGTAGTGAGTCCCCTGTCCCGGTGTTTATGAACAGTGGTGTATCCAGTAGTGAGTCCCCTGTCCTGGTGTCTATGACCAGTGGAGTTTCCAGTAGTGAGACCCCGGTCCCACTTTCTATGAGCTGTGGTGTTTCCAGCAGTGAGTCCCCTGTCCCGGTGTCTATGAACAGGGATGTTTCCAGTAGTGAGTCCCCTGTCCCGCTGTCTATGAACAGGGGTGTTTCCAGTAGTGAGTCCCCTGTCCCGGTGTCTATGAACAGCGGTTTTTCCAGTCGTGAGTTCCCTGTCCCGGTGTCTATGAATTGTGGTGTTTCAACTAGTGAGTCCCCTGACCCGGTGTCTATGAACAGTGGTGTTTCCAGTAGTGAGTGCCCTGACCCGATGTCTATGAACAGTGGTGTTTCCAGTAGTGAGTCCCCTGTCCCGGTGTCTATGAACAGTGGTGTTTCCAGCAGTGAGTCCCCTGCCCCGGTGTCTATGAACAGTGGTGTTTCCAGCAGTGAGTCCCCTGTCCCGGTGTCTATGAACAGTGGTGTTTCCAGTAGTGAGTCCCCTGTCCCTGTGCCTATGAACAGTGGTGTTTCCAGTAGTGAGTCCCCTGCCCCGGTGTCTATGAACAATGGTGTTTCCAGTAGTGTGTCCCTTGTCCCGGTGTCTATGAACAGTGGTGTTTCCAGTAGTGAGTCCCCTGTCCTGGTGTCTATGAACAGTTGTGTTTCCAGTCGTGAGTCCCTTGTCCCGCTGTCTGTGAACAGTGGTGTTTCCAGTAGTGAGTCCCCTGACCCGGTGTCTATGAACAGTGCTGTTTCCCGTAGTGAGCCCCGAGTCCCGGAGTCTATGGACAGTAGTGTTTCCAGTAGTGAGTCACCTGTCCCGGTGTCTGAGAACAGTGGTGTTTCCAGCAGTGAGTCCTCTGTCCCGGTATCTATGAACATTGGCGTTTCCTGTAGCGAGTCCCCTGTCCCGGTGTCTATGAAAAGTGCTGTTTCCAGGAATGAGGCCCCCTTCCCGGTGTGTAAGAGCAGTGGTGTTCCCAGTAGTGAATCCCCTGTCCCGGTGTCTATGAACAGCGGTGTTTCCAGTAGTGAGTTCCCTGTCCCGGTGTCTATGAACAGTGGTGTTTCCAGTAGAGACTCCCCTGTCACGGTGTCTATGAACAGTGGAGTTTCCAGTAGTGAGGCCCTGGTCCCACTTTCGATGAACTGTGGTGTTTCCAGTAGTGAGTCCCCTGTCCCGGTGTCGATGAACAGGGGTGTTTCCAGTAGTGAGTCCCCTGTCCCGGTGTCTATGAACAGTGGTATTTCCAGTAGTGAATCCCCTGTCCCGGTGTCTATGAACAGCGGTGTTTCCAGTAGTGAGTTCCCTGTCCCGGTGTCTATGAACAGTGGTGTTTCCAGTAGAGACTCCCCTGTCACGGTGTCTATGAACAGTGGTGTTTCCAGTAGTGAGTCCCCTGTCCCGGTGTCTATGAACAGTGGTGTTTCCAGTAGTGAGTCCCCTGTCCCGGTGTCTATGAATTGTGGTGTTTCAACTAGTGAGTCCCCTGACCCGGTGTCTATGAACAGTGCTCTTTCCGGTCGTGAGTCCCATGTCCCGATGTTTATGAACAGTGGTGTTTCCAGTCGCGAGTCCCCTGTCCCGGTGTCTATGAAGAGTGGCGTTTCCAGTAGTGAGTCCCCTGTCCCGGTGTGTATGAACAGTGGTGTTTCCAGTCGTGAGTCCCCTTTCACGGTGTCTATGAACAGTGGTGTTTCCAGTAGTGAGTCCCCTGTCCCGGTGTCTATGAACAGTGGTGATTCCGGTGGTGTGTCCCCTGTCCCGATGTCTATGAACAGTTCTGTTTCCATAGTGAGTCCCCTGTCCCGCTTTCTATGAACAGTGGTGTTTCCAGTAGTGATTCCCCTGACTCGGTGTCTATGAACAGTGGTGTTTCCAGTAGTGAGACCATTGTCCCGCTGTCTGTGAACAGTGGTGTTTCCAGTAGTGAGTCCCCTGACCCGGTGTCTATGAACAGTTGTGTTTCCAGTAGTGAGTCCCCTGTCCCGGTGTCTGTGAACAGTGGCATTTCCAGTAGTGAGTTCCCTGTCCCGGTGTCTATGAACAGTGGTGTTTCCAGTCGTGAGTCCCCTGTGCCGGTGTCTATGAATTGTGGTGTTTCAACTAGTGAGTCCCCTGACCGGGTGTCTATGAACAGTGCTTTTCCAGTAGTGAGTCCCATGACCCGATGTCTATGAACAGTGGTGTTTCAGTAGTGAGTCCCCTGTCCCGGCGTCTATGAATTGTGGTGTTTCAACTAGTGTGTCCCATGTCCCGGTGTCTATGAGCAGTGGTGTTTCCAGTCGTGAGTCCCCTGTCCCGGTGTCTATGAACAGTGGTGTTTCCAATAGTTAGTCACCTGTCACGGTGTCTAGGGACAGTGGTGTTTCCAGTAGTGAGTCCCCTGTCCCGGTGTTTATGAACAGTGGTGTATCCAGTAGTGAGTCCCCTGTCCTGGTGTCTATGACCAGTGGAGTTTCCAGTAGTGAGACCCCGGTCCCACTTTCTATGAGCTGTGGTGTTTCCAGCAGTGAGTCCCCTGTCCCGCATTCTATGAACAGTGGTGTTTCCAGTAGTTAGTCCCCGGACTCGGTGTCTATGAACAATCGTGTTTCCAGTAGTGAGACCACTGTCCCGCTGTCTGTGAAAAGTGCTGTTTCCAGTAGTGAGTCCCCTGACTCGGTGTCTATGAACAGTTGTGTTTCCAGTCGTGAGTCCCCTGTCCCGGTGTCTGTGAACATTGCCGTTTCCAGTCGTGAGTCCCCTGTCCCGGTGTCTATGAACAGTGGTGTTTCCAGTCGTGAGTCCCCTGTCCCGGTGTCTATGAATTGTGGTGTTTCAACTAGTGAGTCCCCTGACCGGGTGTCTATGAACAGTGGTGTTTCCAGTAGTGAGTCCCATGACCCGATGTCTATGAACAGTGGTGTTTCCAGTAGTGAGTCCCCTGTCCCGGTGTCAATGAATTGTGGTGTTTCAACGAGTGAGTCCCCTGACCCGGTGTCTATGAACAGTGGTGTTTCCAGTAGTGAGTGCCCTGACCCGTTGTCTATGAACAGTGCTGTTTCCAGTAGTGAGTCCCCTGTCCCGGTGTCTATGAACAGTGGTGTTTCCAGTAGTGAGTCCCCTGTCCCGGTGTCTATGAACAGTGGTGTTTCCAGTAGTGAGTCCCCTGTCCCGGTGTCTAGGAACAGTGGTGTTTCCAGTAGTGAGTCCCCTGTCCCGGTGTCTATGAACAGTGGTGTTTCCAGTAGTGAGTCCCCTGTCTCGGTGTCTATGAACAATGGTCATTCCAGTAGTGAGTCCCCTGTCCCGGTGTCTATGAACAGTGGTGTTTCCAGTAGTGAGTCCCCTGTCCTGGTGTCTATGAACAGTTGTGTTTCCAGTAGTGAGTCCCCTGTCCCGCTGTCTGTGAACAGTGGTGTATCCAGTAGTGAGTCCCCTGACCCGGTGTCTATGAACAGTTGTGTTTCCAGTAGTGAGTCCCCTGTCCTGGTGTCTATGAACAGAGCTGTTTCCCGTAGTGAGTCACCAGTCCCGGAGACTATGGACAGTGGTGTTTCCAGTAGTGAGTCCCCTGTCCCGGTGTCTGAGAACAGTGGCATTTCCAGTAGCGAGTGCCCTGTCCCGGTGTCTATGAAAAGTGATGTTTCCAGTAATGAGGCCCCTTTCCCGGTGTGTATGAGCAGTGGTGTTCCCAGTATTGAGTCCCCTGTCCTGGTGTCTATGAACAGTGGTGTTTACAGTAGTGTGTCCCATGTCCCGGTGTCTATGAGCAGTGGTGTTTCCAGTCGTGAGTCCCCTGTCCCGGTGTCTATGAACAGTGGTGTTTCCAATAGTTAGTCACCTGTCACGGTGTCTATGGACAGTGGTGTTTCCAGTAGTGAGTCCCCTGTCCCGGTGTTTATGAACAGTGGTGTATCCAGTAGTGAGTCCCCTGTCCTGGTGTCTATGACCAGTGGAGTTTCCAGTAGTGAGACCCCGGTCCCACTTTCTATGAGCTGTGGTGTTTCCAGCAGTGAGTCCCCTGTCCCGGTGTCTATGAACAGGGATGTTTCCAGTAGTGAGTCCCCTGTCCCGCTGTCTATGAACAGGGGTGTTTCCAGTAGTGAGTCCCCTGTCCCGGTGTCTATGAACAGCGGTTTTTCCAGTCGTGAGTTCCCTGTCCCGGTGTCTATGAATTGTGGTGTTTCAACTAGTGAGTCCCCTGACCCGGTGTCTATGAACAGTGGTGTTTCCAGTAGTGAGTGCCCTGACCCGATGTCTATGAACAGTGGTGTTTCCAGTAGTGAGTCCCCTGTCCCGGTGTCTATGAACAGTGGTGTTTCCAGCAGTGAGTCCCCTGCCCCGGTGTCTATGAACAGTGGTGTTTCCAGCAGTGAGTCCCCTGACCCGATGTCTATGAACAGTGGTGTTTCCAGTAGTGAGTCCCCTGTCCCGGTGTCTATGAACAGTGGTGTTTCCAGCAGTGAGTCCCCTGCCCCGGTGTCTATGAACAGTGGTGTTTCCAGCAGTGAGTCCCCTGTCCCGGTGTCTATGAACAGTGGTGTTTCCAGTAGTGAGTCCCCTGTCCCTGTGCCTATGAACAGTGGTGTTTCCAGTAGTGAGTCCCCTGCCCCGGTGTCTATGAACAATGGTGTTTCCAGTAGTGTGTCCCTTGTCCCGGTGTCTATGAACAGTGGTGTTTCCAGTAGTGAGTCCCCTGTCCTGGTGTCTATGAACAGTTGTGTTTCCAGTCGTGAGTCCCTTGTCCCGCTGTCTGTGAACAGTGGTGTTTCCAGTAGTGAGTCCCCTGACCCGGTGTCTATGAACAGTGCTGTTTCCCGTAGTGAGCCCCGAGTCCCGGAGTCTATGGAAAGTAGTGTTTCCAGTAGTGAGTCACCTGTCCCGGTGTCTGAGAACAGTGGTGTTTCCAGCAGTGAGTCCTCTGTCCCGGTATCTATGAACATTGGCGTTTCCTGTAGCGAGTCCCCTGTCCCGGTGTCTATGAAAAGTGCTGTTTCCAGGAATGAGGCCCCCTTCCCGGTGTGTAAGAGCAGTGGTGTTCCCAGTAGTGAATCCCCTGTCCCGGTGTCTATGAACAGCGGTGTTTCCAGTAGTGAGTTCCCTGTCCCGGTGTCTATGAACAGTGGTGTTTCCAGTAGAGACTCCCCTGTCACGGTGTCTATGAACAGTGGAGTTTCCAGTAGTGAGGCCCTGGTCCCACTTTCGATGAACTGTGGTGTTTCCAGTAGTGAGTCCCCTGTCCCGGTGTCGATGAACAGGGGTGTTTCCAGTAGTGAGTCCCCTGTCCCGGTGTCTATGAACAGTGGTATTTCCAGTAGTGAATCCCCTGTCCCGGTGTCTATGAACAGCGGTGTTTCCAGTAGTGAGTTCCCTGTCCCGGTGTCTATGAACAGTGGTGTTTCCAGTAGAGACTCCCCTGTCACGGTGTCTATGAACAGTGGTGTTTCCAGTAGTGAGTCCCCTGTCCCGGTGTCTATGAACAGTGGTGTTTCCAGTAGTGAGTCCCCTGTCCCGGTGTCTATGAATTGTGGTGTTTCAACTAGTGAGTCCCCTGACCCGGTGTCTATGAACAGTGCTCTTTCCGGTCGTGAGTCCCATGTCCCGATGTTTATGAACAGTGGTGTTTCCAGTCGCGAGTCCCCTGTCCCGGTGTCTATGAAGAGTGGCGTTTCCAGTAGTGAGTCCCCTGTCCCGGTGTGTATGAACAGTGGTGTTTCCAGTCGTGAGTCCCCTTTCACGGTGTCTATGAACAGTGGTGTTTCCAGTAGTGAGTCCCCTGTCCCGGTGTCTATGAACAGTGGTGATTCCGGTGGTGTGTCCCCTGTCCCGATGTCTATGAACAGTTCTGTTTCCATAGTGAGTCCCCTGTCCCGCTTTCTATGAACAGTGGTGTTTCCAGTAGTGATTCCCCTGACTCGGTGTCTATGAACAGTGGTGTTTCCAGTAGTGAGACCATTGTCCCGCTGTCTGTGAACAGTGGTGTTTCCAGTAGTGAGTCCCCTGACCCGGTGTCTATGAACAGTTGTGTTTCCAGTAGTGAGTCCCCTGTCCCGGTGTCTGTGAACAGTGGCATTTCCAGTAGTGAGTTCCCTGTCCCGGTGTCTATGAACAGTGGTGTTTCCAGTCGTGAGTCCCCTGTCCCGGTGTCTATGAATTGTGGTGTTTCAACTAGTGAGTCCCCTGACCGGGTGTCTATGAACAGTGCTTTTCCAGTAGTGAGTCCCATGACCCGATGTCTATGAACAGTGGTGTTTCAGTAGTGAGTCCCCTGTCCCGGCGTCTATGAATTGTGGTGTTTCAACTAGTGTGTCCCATGTCCCGGTGTCTATGAGCAGTGGTGTTTCCAGTCGTGAGTCCCCTGTCCCGGTGTCTATGAACAGTGGTGTTTCCAATAGTTAGTCACCTGTCACGGTGTCTATGGACAGTGGTGTTTCCAGTAGTGAGTCCCCTGTCCCGGTGTTTATGAACAGTGGTGTATCCAGTAGTGAGTCCCCTGTCCTGGTGTCTATGACCAGTGGAGTTTCCAGTAGTGAGACCCCGGTCCCACTTTCTATGAGCTGTGGTGTTTCCAGCAGTGAGTCCCCTGTCCCGGTGTCTATGAACAGGGATGTTTCCAGTAGTGAGTCCCCTGTCCCGCTGTCTATGAACAGGGGTGTTTCCAGTAGTGAGTCCCCTGTCCCGGTGTCTATGAACAGCGGTTTTTCCAGTCGTGAGTTCCCTGTCCCGGTGTCTATGAATTGTGGTGTTTCAACTAGTGAGTCCCCTGACCCGGTGTCTATGAACAGCGGTGTTTCCAGTAGTGAGTCCCCTGTCCCGGTGTCTATGAACAGTGGTGTTTCCAGCAGTGAGTCCCCTGCCCCGGTGTCTATGAACAGTGGTGTTTCCAGCAGTGAGTCCCCTGTCCCGGTGTCTATGAACAGTGGTGTTTCCAGTAGTGAGTCCCCTGTCCCTGTGCCTATGAACAGTGGTGTTTCCAGTAGTGAGTCCCCTGCCCCGGTGTCTATGAACAATGGTGTTTCCAGTAGTGTGTCCCCTGTCCCGGTGTCTATGAACAGTGGTGTTTCCAGTAGTGAGTCCCCTGTCCTGGTGTCTATGAACAGTTGTGTTTCCAGTCGTGAGTCCCTTGTCCCGCTGTCTGTGAACAGTGGTGTTTCCAGTAGTGAGTCCCCTGACCCGGTGTCTTTGAACAGTGCTGTTTCCCGTAGTGAGCCCCGAGTCCCGGAGTCTATGGACAGTAGTGTTTCCAGTAGTGAGTCACCTGTCCCGGTGTCTGAGAACAGTGGTGTTTCCAGCAGTGAGTCCTCTGTCCCGGTATCTATGAACATTGGCGTTTCCTGTAGCGAGTCCCCTGTCCCGGTGTCTATGAAAAGTGCTGTTTCCAGGAATGAGGCCCCCTTCCCGGTGTGTAAGAGCAGTGGTGTTCCCAGTAGTGAATCCCCTGTCCCGGTGTCTATGAACAGTGGTGTTTCCAGTAGAGACTCCCCTGTCACGGTGTCTATGAACAGTGGAGTTTCCAGTAGTGAGGCCCTGGTCCCACTTTCGATGAACTGTGGTGTTTCCAGTAGTGAGTCCCCTGTCCCGGTGTCGATGAACAGGGGTGTTTCCAGTAGTGAGTCCCCTGTCCCGGTGTCTATGAACAGTGGTATTTCCAGTAGTGAATCCCCTGTCCCGGTGTCTATGAACAGCGGTGTTTCCAGTAGTGAGTTCCCTGTCCCGGTGTCTATGAACAGTGGTGTTTCCAGTAGAGACTCCCCTGTCACGGTGTCTATGAACAGTGGTGTTTCCAGTAGTGAGTCCCCTGTCCCGGTGTCTATGAACAGTGGTGTTTCCAGTAGTGAGTCCCCTGTCCCGGTGTCTATGAATTGTGGTGTTTCAACTAGTGAGTCCCCTGACCCGGTGTCTATGAACAGTGGTCTTTCCGGTCGTGAGTCCCATGTCCCGATGTCTATGAACAGTGGTGTTTCCAGTCGCGAGTCCCCTGTCCCGGTGTCTATGAAGAGTGGCGTTTCCAGTAGTGAGTCCCCTGTCCCGGTGTGTATGAACAGTGGTGTTTCCAGTCGTGAGTCCCCTTTCACGGTGTCTATGAACAGTGGTGTTTCCAGTAGTGAGTCCCCTGTCCCGGTGTCTATGAACAGTGGTGATTCCGGTGGTGTGTCCCCTGTCCCGATGTCTATGAACAGTTCTGTTTCCATAGTGAGTCCCCTGTCCCGCTTTCTATGAACAGTGGTGTTTCCAGTAGTGATTCCCCTGACTCGGTGTCTATGAACAGTGGTGTTTCCAGTAGTGAGACCATTGTCCCGCTGTCTGTGAACAGTGGTGTTTCCAGTAGTGAGTCCCCTGACCCGGTGTCTATGAACAGTTGTGTTTCCAGTAGTGAGTCCCCTGTCCCGGTGTCTGTGAACAGTGGCATTTCCAGTAGTGAGTCCCCTGTCCCGGTGTCTATGAACAGTGGTGTTTCCAGTCGTGAGTCCCCTGTCCTGGTGTCTATGAATTGTGGTGTTTCAACTAGTGAGTCCCCTGACCGGGTGTCTATGAACAGTGCTTTTCCAGTAGTGAGTCCCATGACCCGATGTCTATGAACAGTGGTGTTTCAGTAGTGAGTCCCCTGTCCCGGCGTCTATGAATTGTGGTGTTTCAACTAGTGAGTCCCCTGACCCGGTGTCTATGAACAGTGGTGTTTCCAGTAGTGAGTTCCCTGACCCGATGTCTATGAACAGTAGTGTTTCCAGTAGTGAGTCCCCTGTCCCGGTGTCTATGAACAGTGGTGTTTCCAGTAGTGAGTCCCCTGTCCCGGTGTCTATGAACAGTGGTGTTTCCAGTAGTGAGTCCCCTGTCCCAGTGTCTATGAACAGTGGTGTTTCCAGTAGTGAGTCCCCTGTCCCGGTGTCTATGAACAGTGGTGATTCCAGTAGTGAGTCCCCTGTCTCGGTGTCTATGAACAATGGTGTTTCCATTAGTGAGTCCCCTGTCCCGGTGTCTATGAACAGTGGTGTTTCCAGTAGTGAGTCCCCTGTCCTGGTGTCTATGAACAGTTGTGTTTCCAGTAGTGAGTCCCCTGTCCCGCTGTCTGTGAACAATGGTGTTTCCAGTAGTGAGACCCCTGACCCGGTGTCTATGAACAGTTGTGTTTCCAGTAGTGTGTCCCCTGTCCCGGTGTCTGTGAACAGTGGCGTTTCCAGTAGTGAGTCCCCTGTCCCGGCGTCTATGAACAGTGCTGTTTCCCGTAGTGTGTCCCCAGTCCCGGAGTCTATGGACAGTGGTGTTTCCAGTAGTGAGTCTCCTGTCCCGGTGTCTGAGAACAGTGGCGTTTCCAGTAGCGAGTCCCCTGTGCCGCTGTCTATGAAAAGTGCCGTTTCCAGTAATGAGGCCCCTTTCCCGGTGTGTATGAGCAGTGGTGTTCCCAGCAGTGAGTCCCCTGTCCTGGTGTCTATGAACAGTGGTGTTTCCAGCAGTGTGTCCCATGTCCCGGTGTCTATGAGCAGTGGTGTTTCCAGTAGTGAGTCCCCTGTCCCGGTGTCTATGAACAATGGTGTTTCCAGTAGTGAGTCACCTGTCACGATGTCTATCGACAGTGGTGTTTCGAGTAGTGAGCCCCCTGTCCCGGTGTTTATTAACAGTGGTGTATCCAGCAGTGAGTCCCCTGTCCTGGTGTCCATGAACAGCAGTGATTCCAGCATTGAGTCCCCTGTCCCGGTGTCTATGACCAGTGGAGTTTCCAGTAGTGATTCCCCGGTCCCACTTTCTATGAACTGTGGTGTTTCCAGTAGTGAGTCCCCTGTCCCGGTGTCTATGAACAGGGGTGTTTCCAGTAGTGAATCCCCTGTCCCGGTGTCTATGAGCAGCGGTGTTTCCAGTAGTGAGTTCCCCGTCCCGGTGACTATGGACAGTGGTGTTTCCAGCAGTGAGTCCCCTGTCCCGGTGTCTATGAACAGTGGTGTTTCCAGTAGTGAGTCCCCTGTCCCGGTGTCTATGAACAGTGGTGTTTCCAGTAGTGAGTCCCCTGTCCCGGTGTCTAGGAACAGTGGTGTTTCCAGTAGTGAGTCCCCTGTCCCGGTGTCTATGAACAGTGGTGTTTCCAGTAGTGAGTCCCCTGTCTCGGTGTCTATGAACAATGGTCATTCCAGTAGTGAGTCCCCTGTCCCGGTGTCTATGAACAGTGGTGTTTCCAGTAGTGAGTCCCCTGTCCTGGTGTCTATGAACAGTTGTGTTTCCAGTAGTGAGTCCCCTGTCCCGCTGTCTGTGAACAGTGGTGTATCCAGTAGTGAGTCCCCTGACCCGGTGTCTATGAACAGTTGTGTTTCCAGTAGTGAGTCCCCTGTCCTGGTGTCTATGAACAGAGCTGTTTCCCGTAGTGAGTCACCAGTCCCGGAGACTATGGACAGTGGTGTTTCCAGTAGTGAGTCCCCTGTCCCGGTGTCTGAGAACAGTGGCATTTCCAGTAGCGAGTGCCCTGTCCCGGTGTCTATGAAAAGTGATGTTTCCAGTAATGAGGCCCCTTTCCCGGTGTGTATGAGCAGTGGTGTTCCCAGTATTGAGTCCCCTGTCCTGGTGTCTATGAACAGTGGTGTTTACAGTAGTGTGTCCCATGTCCCGGTGTCTATGAGCAGTGGTGTTTCCAGTCGTGAGTCCCCTGTCCCGGTGTCTATGAACAGTGGTGTTTCCAATAGTTAGTCACCTGTCACGGTGTCTATGGACAGTGGTGTTTCCAGTAGTGAGTCCCCTGTCCCGGTGTTTATGAACAGTGGTGTATCCAGTAGTGAGTCCCCTGTCCTGGTGTCTATGACCAGTGGAGTTTCCAGTAGTGAGACCCCGGTCCCACTTTCTATGAGCTGTGGTGTTTCCAGCAGTGAGTCCCCTGTCCCGGTGTCTATGAACAGGGATGTTTCCAGTAGTGAGTCCCCTGTCCCGCTGTCTATGAACAGGGGTGTTTCCAGTAGTGAGTCCCCTGTCCCGGTGTCTATGAACAGCGGTTTTTCCAGTCGTGAGTTCCCTGTCCCGGTGTCTATGAATTGTGGTGTTTCAACTAGTGAGTCCCCTGACCCGGTGTCTATGAACAGTGGTGTTTCCAGTAGTGAGTGCCCTGACCCGATGTCTATGAACAGTGGTGTTTCCAGTAGTGAGTCCCCTGTCCCGGTGTCTATGAACAGTGGTGTTTCCAGCAGTGAGTCCCCTGCCCCGGTGTCTATGAACAGTGGTGTTTCCAGCAGTGAGTCCCCTGACCCGATGTCTATGAACAGTGGTGTTTCCAGTAGTGAGTCCCCTGTCCCGGTGTCTATGAACAGTGGTGTTTCCAGCAGTGAGTCCCCTGCCCCGGTGTCTATGAACAGTGGTGTTTCCAGCAGTGAGTCCCCTGTCCCGGTGTCTATGAACAGTGGTGTTTCCAGTAGTGAGTCCCCTGTCCCTGTGCCTATGAACAGTGGTGTTTCCAGTAGTGAGTCCCCTGCCCCGGTGTCTATGAACAATGGTGTTTCCAGTAGTGTGTCCCTTGTCCCGGTGTCTATGAACAGTGGTGTTTCCAGTAGTGAGTCCCCTGTCCTGGTGTCTATGAACAGTTGTGTTTCCAGTCGTGAGTCCCTTGTCCCGCTGTCTGTGAACAGTGGTGTTTCCAGTAGTGAGTCCCCTGACCCGGTGTCTATGAACAGTGCTGTTTCCCGTAGTGAGCCCCGAGTCCCGGAGTCTATGGACAGTAGTGTTTCCAGTAGTGAGTCACCTGTCCCGGTGTCTGAGAACAGTGGTGTTTCCAGCAGTGAGTCCTCTGTCCCGGTATCTATGAACATTGGCGTTTCCTGTAGCGAGTCCCCTGTCCCGGTGTCTATGAAAAGTGCTGTTTCCAGGAATGAGGCCCCCTTCCCGGTGTGTAAGAGCAGTGGTGTTCCCAGTAGTGAATCCCCTGTCCCGGTGTCTATGAACAGCGGTGTTTCCAGTAGTGAGTTCCCTGTCCCGGTGTCTATGAACAGTGGTGTTTCCAGTAGAGACTCCCCTGTCACGGTGTCTATGAACAGTGGAGTTTCCAGTAGTGAGGCCCTGGTCCCACTTTCGATGAACTGTGGTGTTTCCAGTAGTGAGTCCCCTGTCCCGGTGTCGATGAACAGGGGTGTTTCCAGTAGTGAGTCCCCTGTCCCGGTGTCTATGAACAGTGGTATTTCCAGTAGTGAATCCCCTGTCCCGGTGTCTATGAACAGCGGTGTTTCCAGTAGTGAGTTCCCTGTCCCGGTGTCTATGAACAGTGGTGTTTCCAGTAGAGACTCCCCTGTCACGGTGTCTATGAACAGTGGTGTTTCCAGTAGTGAGTCCCCTGTCCCGGTGTCTATGAACAGTGGTGTTTCCAGTAGTGAGTCCCCTGTCCCGGTGTCTATGAATTGTGGTGTTTCAACTAGTGAGTCCCCTGACCCGGTGTCTATGAACAGTGCTCTTTCCGGTCGTGAGTCCCATGTCCCGATGTTTATGAACAGTGGTGTTTCCAGTCGCGAGTCCCCTGTCCCGGTGTCTATGAAGAGTGGCGTTTCCAGTAGTGAGTCCCCTGTCCCGGTGTGTATGAACAGTGGTGTTTCCAGTCGTGAGTCCCCTTTCACGGTGTCTATGAACAGTGGTGTTTCCAGTAGTGAGTCCCCTGTCCCGGTGTCTATGAACAGTGGTGATTCCGGTGGTGTGTCCCCTGTCCCGATGTCTATGAACAGTTCTGTTTCCATAGTGAGTCCCCTGTCCCGCTTTCTATGAACAGTGGTGTTTCCAGTAGTGATTCCCCTGACTCGGTGTCTATGAACAGTGGTGTTTCCAGTAGTGAGACCATTGTCCCGCTGTCTGTGAACAGTGGTGTTTCCAGTAGTGAGTCCCCTGACCCGGTGTCTATGAACAGTTGTGTTTCCAGTAGTGAGTCCCCTGTCCCGGTGTCTGTGAACAGTGGCATTTCCAGTAGTGAGTTCCCTGTCCCGGTGTCTATGAACAGTGGTGTTTCCAGTCGTGAGTCCCCTGTCCCGGTGTCTATGAATTGTGGTGTTTCAACTAGTGAGTCCCCTGACCGGGTGTCTATGAACAGTGCTTTTCCAGTAGTGAGTCCCATGACCCGATGTCTATGAACAGTGGTGTTTCAGTAGTGAGTCCCCTGTCCCGGCGTCTATGAATTGTGGTGTTTCAACTAGTGTGTCCCATGTCCCGGTGTCTATGAGCAGTGGTGTTTCCAGTCGTGAGTCCCCTGTCCCGGTGTCTATGAACAGTGGTGTTTCCAATAGTTAGTCACCTGTCACGGTGTCTATGGACAGTGGTGTTTCCAGTAGTGAGTCCCCTGTCCCGGTGTTTATGAACAGTGGTGTATCCAGTAGTGAGTCCCCTGTCCTGGTGTCTATGACCAGTGGAGTTTCCAGTAGTGAGACCCCGGTCCCACTTTCTATGAGCTGTGGTGTTTCCAGCAGTGAGTCCCCTGTCCCGGTGTCTATGAACAGGGATGTTTCCAGTAGTGAGTCCCCTGTCCCGCTGTCTATGAACAGGGGTGTTTCCAGTAGTGAGTCCCCTGTCCCGGTGTCTATGAACAGCGGTTTTTCCAGTCGTGAGTTCCCTGTCCCGGTGTCTATGAATTGTGGTGTTTCAACTAGTGAGTCCCCTGACCCGGTGTCTATGAACAGCGGTGTTTCCAGTAGTGAGTCCCCTGTCCCGGTGTCTATGAACAGTGGTGTTTCCAGCAGTGAGTCCCCTGCCCCGGTGTCTATGAACAGTGGTGTTTCCAGCAGTGAGTCCCCTGTCCCGGTGTCTATGAACAGTGGTGTTTCCAGTAGTGAGTCCCCTGTCCCTGTGCCTATGAACAGTGGTGTTTCCAGTAGTGAGTCCCCTGCCCCGGTGTCTATGAACAATGGTGTTTCCAGTAGTGTGTCCCCTGTCCCGGTGTCTATGAACAGTGGTGTTTCCAGTAGTGAGTCCCCTGTCCTGGTGTCTATGAACAGTTGTGTTTCCAGTCGTGAGTCCCTTGTCCCGCTGTCTGTGAACAGTGGTGTTTCCAGTAGTGAGTCCCCTGACCCGGTGTCTTTGAACAGTGCTGTTTCCCGTAGTGAGCCCCGAGTCCCGGAGTCTATGGACAGTAGTGTTTCCAGTAGTGAGTCACCTGTCCCGGTGTCTGAGAACAGTGGTGTTTCCAGCAGTGAGTCCTCTGTCCCGGTATCTATGAACATTGGCGTTTCCTGTAGCGAGTCCCCTGTCCCGGTGTCTATGAAAAGTGCTGTTTCCAGGAATGAGGCCCCCTTCCCGGTGTGTAAGAGCAGTGGTGTTCCCAGTAGTGAATCCCCTGTCCCGGTGTCTATGAACAGTGGTGTTTCCAGTAGAGACTCCCCTGTCACGGTGTCTATGAACAGTGGAGTTTCCAGTAGTGAGGCCCTGGTCCCACTTTCGATGAACTGTGGTGTTTCCAGTAGTGAGTCCCCTGTCCCGGTGTCGATGAACAGGGGTGTTTCCAGTAGTGAGTCCCCTGTCCCGGTGTCTATGAACAGTGGTATTTCCAGTAGTGAATCCCCTGTCCCGGTGTCTATGAACAGCGGTGTTTCCAGTAGTGAGTTCCCTGTCCCGGTGTCTATGAACAGTGGTGTTTCCAGTAGAGACTCCCCTGTCACGGTGTCTATGAACAGTGGTGTTTCCAGTAGTGAGTCCCCTGTCCCGGTGTCTATGAACAGTGGTGTTTCCAGTAGTGAGTCCCCTGTCCCGGTGTCTATGAATTGTGGTGTTTCAACTAGTGAGTCCCCTGACCCGGTGTCTATGAACAGTGGTCTTTCCGGTCGTGAGTCCCATGTCCCGATGTCTATGAACAGTGGTGTTTCCAGTCGCGAGTCCCCTGTCCCGGTGTCTATGAAGAGTGGCGTTTCCAGTAGTGAGTCCCCTGTCCCGGTGTGTATGAACAGTGGTGTTTCCAGTCGTGAGTCCCCTTTCACGGTGTCTATGAACAGTGGTGTTTCCAGTAGTGAGTCCCCTGTCCCGGTGTCTATGAACAGTGGTGATTCCGGTGGTGTGTCCCCTGTCCCGATGTCTATGAACAGTTCTGTTTCCATAGTGAGTCCCCTGTCCCGCTTTCTATGAACAGTGGTGTTTCCAGTAGTGATTCCCCTGACTCGGTGTCTATGAACAGTGGTGTTTCCAGTAGTGAGACCATTGTCCCGCTGTCTGTGAACAGTGGTGTTTCCAGTAGTGAGTCCCCTGACCCGGTGTCTATGAACAGTTGTGTTTCCAGTAGTGAGTCCCCTGTCCCGGTGTCTGTGAACAGTGGCATTTCCAGTAGTGAGTCCCCTGTCCCGGTGTCTATGAACAGTGGTGTTTCCAGTCGTGAGTCCCCTGTCCTGGTGTCTATGAATTGTGGTGTTTCAACTAGTGAGTCCCCTGACCGGGTGTCTATGAACAGTGCTTTTCCAGTAGTGAGTCCCATGACCCGATGTCTATGAACAGTGGTGTTTCAGTAGTGAGTCCCCTGTCCCGGCGTCTATGAATTGTGGTGTTTCAACTAGTGAGTCCCCTGACCCGGTGTCTATGAACAGTGGTGTTTCCAGTAGTGAGTTCCCTGACCCGATGTCTATGAACAGTAGTGTTTCCAGTAGTGAGTCCCCTGTCCCGGTGTCTATGAACAGTGGTGTTTCCAGTAGTGAGTCCCCTGTCCCGGTGTCTATGAACAGTGGTGTTTCCAGTAGTGAGTCCCCTGTCCCAGTGTCTATGAACAGTGGTGTTTCCAGTAGTGAGTCCCCTGTCCCGGTGTCTATGAACAGTGGTGATTCCAGTAGTGAGTCCCCTGTCTCGGTGTCTATGAACAATGGTGTTTCCATTAGTGAGTCCCCTGTCCCGGTGTCTATGAACAGTGGTGTTTCCAGTAGTGAGTCCCCTGTCCTGGTGTCTATGAACAGTTGTGTTTCCAGTAGTGAGTCCCCTGTCCCGCTGTCTGTGAACAATGGTGTTTCCAGTAGTGAGACCCCTGACCCGGTGTCTATGAACAGTTGTGTTTCCAGTAGTGTGTCCCCTGTCCCGGTGTCTGTGAACAGTGGCGTTTCCAGTAGTGAGTCCCCTGTCCCGGCGTCTATGAACAGTGCTGTTTCCCGTAGTGTGTCCCCAGTCCCGGAGTCTATGGACAGTGGTGTTTCCAGTAGTGAGTCTCCTGTCCCGGTGTCTGAGAACAGTGGCGTTTCCAGTAGCGAGTCCCCTGTGCCGCTGTCTATGAAAAGTGCCGTTTCCAGTAATGAGGCCCCTTTCCCGGTGTGTATGAGCAGTGGTGTTCCCAGCAGTGAGTCCCCTGTCCTGGTGTCTATGAACAGTGGTGTTTCCAGCAGTGTGTCCCATGTCCCGGTGTCTATGAGCAGTGGTGTTTCCAGTAGTGAGTCCCCTGTCCCGGTGTCTATGAACAATGGTGTTTCCAGTAGTGAGTCACCTGTCACGATGTCTATCGACAGTGGTGTTTCGAGTAGTGAGCCCCCTGTCCCGGTGTTTATTAACAGTGGTGTATCCAGCAGTGAGTCCCCTGTCCTGGTGTCCATGAACAGCAGTGATTCCAGCATTGAGTCCCCTGTCCCGGTGTCTATGACCAGTGGAGTTTCCAGTAGTGATTCCCCGGTCCCACTTTCTATGAACTGTGGTGTTTCCAGTAGTGAGTCCCCTGTCCCGGTGTCTATGAACAGGGGTGTTTCCAGTAGTGAATCCCCTGTCCCGGTGTCTATGAGCAGCGGTGTTTCCAGTAGTGAGTTCCCCGTCCCGGTGTCTATGAACAGGGGTGTTTCCAGTAGTGAGTCCCCTGTCCCGGTGTCAATGAACAGTGGTATTTCCAGTAGTGAATCCCCTGTCCCGGTGTCTATGAGCAGCGGTGTTTCCAGTAGTGAGTTCCCCGTCCCGGTGTCTATGAACAGGGGTGTTTCCAGTCGTGAATCCCCTGTCCCGGTGTCTATGAACAGGGGTGTTTCCAGTAGTGAATCCCCTGTCCCGGTGTCTATGAACAGCGCTGTTTCCAGTAGTGAGTTCCCTGTCCCAGTGTCTATGAACAGTGGTGTTTCCAGTTGTGAGTCGCCTGTCCCGGTGTCTATGAACAGTGGTGTTTCCAGTTGTGAGTCCCCTGTCCTGGTGTCTATGAACAGTGCTGTTTCCAGTAGTGAGTCCCCTGTCCCGGTTTCTATGAACAGTGCTGTTTCCAGTAGTGAGTCTCCTTTCCCGGTGTCTATGGACAGTGGAGTTTCCAGTAGTGAGTCCCCTGTCGTGTTGTGTATAAACAGTGGTGTTTCCAGTCGTGAGTCACCTGTCCCAGTGTCTATGAACAGTGGTGTTCCCAGTAGTGTGTCCCCTGTCCCGGTGTCTATGAACAGTGGAGATTCCAGCAGTGAGTCACCTGTCCCGGTGTCTATGAACAGTGGTGTTTCCACTAGTGAGTCACCTGTCCCGGTGTCTATGAAAAGTGGTGTTTCCTGTAGTGAGTCCCCTGTCCCGCTGTCTGAGAACAGTGGTGTTTCCAGTAGTGTGTCCCCAGTCCCGGTGTCTATAAAAAGTGGTGTTTCCATTGGTGAATCCCCTGTACCAGTGTCTATGAACATTGGTGTTTCCAGTAGTGAGTGCCCTGACCCGTTGTCTATGAACAGTGCTGTTTCCAGTAGTGAGTCCCCTGTCCCGGTGTCTATGAACAGTGGTGTTTCCAGTAGTGAGTCCCCTGTCCCGGTGTCTATGAACAGTGGTGTTTCCAGTAGTGAGTCCCCTGTCCCGGTGTCTAGGAACAGTGGTGTTTCCAGTAGTGAGTCCCCTGTCCCGGTGTCTATGAACAGTGGTGTTTCCAGTAGTGAGTCCCCTGTCTCGGTGTCTATGAACAATGGTCATTCCAGTAGTGAGTCCCCTGTCCCGGTGTCTATGAACAGTGGTGTTTCCAGTAGTGAGTCCCCTGTCCTGGTGTCTATGAACAGTTGTGTTTCCAGTAGTGAGTCCCCTGTCCCGCTGTCTGTGAACAGTGGTGTATCCAGTAGTGAGTCCCCTGACCCGGTGTCTATGAACAGTTGTGTTTCCAGTAGTGAGTCCCCTGTCCTGGTGTCTATGAACAGAGCTGTTTCCCGTAGTGAGTCACCAGTCCCGGAGACTATGGACAGTGGTGTTTCCAGTAGTGAGTCCCCTGTCCCGGTGTCTGAGAACAGTGGCATTTCCAGTAGCGAGTGCCCTGTCCCGGTGTCTATGAAAAGTGATGTTTCCAGTAATGAGGCCCCTTTCCCGGTGTGTATGAGCAGTGGTGTTCCCAGTATTGAGTCCCCTGTCCTGGTGTCTATGAACAGTGGTGTTTACAGTAGTGTGTCCCATGTCCCGGTGTCTATGAGCAGTGGTGTTTCCAGTCGTGAGTCCCCTGTCCCGGTGTCTATGAACAGTGGTGTTTCCAATAGTTAGTCACCTGTCACGGTGTCTATGGACAGTGGTGTTTCCAGTAGTGAGTCCCCTGTCCCGGTGTTTATGAACAGTGGTGTATCCAGTAGTGAGTCCCCTGTCCTGGTGTCTATGACCAGTGGAGTTTCCAGTAGTGAGACCCCGGTCCCACTTTCTATGAGCTGTGGTGTTTCCAGCAGTGAGTCCCCTGTCCCGGTGTCTATGAACAGGGATGTTTCCAGTAGTGAGTCCCCTGTCCCGCTGTCTATGAACAGGGGTGTTTCCAGTAGTGAGTCCCCTGTCCCGGTGTCTATGAACAGCGGTTTTTCCAGTCGTGAGTTCCCTGTCCCGGTGTCTATGAATTGTGGTGTTTCAACTAGTGAGTCCCCTGACCCGGTGTCTATGAACAGTGGTGTTTCCAGTAGTGAGTGCCCTGACCCGATGTCTATGAACAGTGGTGTTTCCAGTAGTGAGTCCCCTGTCCCGGTGTCTATGAACAGTGGTGTTTCCAGCAGTGAGTCCCCTGCCCCGGTGTCTATGAACAGTGGTGTTTCCAGCAGTGAGTCCCCTGACCCGATGTCTATGAACAGTGGTGTTTCCAGTAGTGAGTCCCCTGTCCCGGTGTCTATGAACAGTGGTGTTTCCAGCAGTGAGTCCCCTGCCCCGGTGTCTATGAACAGTGGTGTTTCCAGCAGTGAGTCCCCTGTCCCGGTGTCTATGAACAGTGGTGTTTCCAGTAGTGAGTCCCCTGTCCCTGTGCCTATGAACAGTGGTGTTTCCAGTAGTGAGTCCCCTGCCCCGGTGTCTATGAACAATGGTGTTTCCAGTAGTGTGTCCCTTGTCCCGGTGTCTATGAACAGTGGTGTTTCCAGTAGTGAGTCCCCTGTCCTGGTGTCTATGAACAGTTGTGTTTCCAGTCGTGAGTCCCTTGTCCCGCTGTCTGTGAACAGTGGTGTTTCCAGTAGTGAGTCCCCTGACCCGGTGTCTATGAACAGTGCTGTTTCCCGTAGTGAGCCCCGAGTCCCGGAGTCTATGGACAGTAGTGTTTCCAGTAGTGAGTCACCTGTCCCGGTGTCTGAGAACAGTGGTGTTTCCAGCAGTGAGTCCTCTGTCCCGGTATCTATGAACATTGGCGTTTCCTGTAGCGAGTCCCCTGTCCCGGTGTCTATGAAAAGTGCTGTTTCCAGGAATGAGGCCCCCTTCCCGGTGTGTAAGAGCAGTGGTGTTCCCAGTAGTGAATCCCCTGTCCCGGTGTCTATGAACAGTGGTGTTTCCAGTCGTGAGTCCCCTGTCCTGGTGTCTATGAATTGTGGTGTTTCAACTAGTGAGTCCCCTGACCGGGTGTCTATGAACAGTGCTTTTCCAGTAGTGAGTCCCATGACCCGATGTCTATGAACAGTGGTGTTTCAGTAGTGAGTCCCCTGTCCCGGCGTCTATGAATTGTGGTGTTTCAACTAGTGAGTCCCCTGACCCGGTGTCTATGAACAGTGGTGTTTCCAGTAGTGAGTTCCCTGACCCGATGTCTATGAACAGTAGTGTTTCCAGTAGTGAGTCCCCTGTCCCGGTGTCTATGAACAGTGGTGTTTCCAGTAGTGAGTCCCCTGTCCCGGTGTCTATGAACAGTGGTGTTTCCAGTAGTGAGTCCCCTGTCCCAGTGTCTATGAACAGTGGTGTTTCCAGTAGTGAGTCCCCTGTCCCGGTGTCTATGAACAGTGGTGATTCCAGTAGTGAGTCCCCTGTCTCGGTGTCTATGAACAATGGTGTTTCCATTAGTGAGTCCCCTGTCCCGGTGTCTATGAACAGTGGTGTTTCCAGTAGTGAGTCCCCTGTCCTGGTGTCTATGAACAGTTGTGTTTCCAGTAGTGAGTCCCCTGTCCCGCTGTCTGTGAACAATGGTGTTTCCAGTAGTGAGACCCCTGACCCGGTGTCTATGAACAGTTGTGTTTCCAGTAGTGTGTCCCCTGTCCCGGTGTCTGTGAACAGTGGCGTTTCCAGTAGTGAGTCCCCTGTCCCGGCGTCTATGAACAGTGCTGTTTCCCGTAGTGTGTCCCCAGTCCCGGAGTCTATGGACAGTGGTGTTTCCAGTAGTGAGTCTCCTGTCCCGGTGTCTGAGAACAGTGGCGTTTCCAGTAGCGAGTCCCCTGTGCCGCTGTCTATGAAAAGTGCCGTTTCCAGTAATGAGGCCCCTTTCCCGGTGTGTATGAGCAGTGGTGTTCCCAGCAGTGAGTCCCCTGTCCTGGTGTCTATGAACAGTGGTGTTTCCAGCAGTGTGTCCCATGTCCCGGTGTCTATGAGCAGTGGTGTTTCCAGTAGTGAGTCCCCTGTCCCGGTGTCTATGAACAATGGTGTTTCCAGTAGTGAGTCACCTGTCACGATGTCTATCGACAGTGGTGTTTCGAGTAGTGAGCCCCCTGTCCCGGTGTTTATTAACAGTGGTGTATCCAGCAGTGAGTCCCCTGTCCTGGTGTCCATGAACAGCAGTGATTCCAGCATTGAGTCCCCTGTCCCGGTGTCTATGACCAGTGGAGTTTCCAGTAGTGATTCCCCGGTCCCACTTTCTATGAACTGTGGTGTTTCCAGTAGTGAGTCCCCTGTCCCGGTGTCTATGAACAGGGGTGTTTCCAGTAGTGAATCCCCTGTCCCGGTGTCTATGAGCAGCGGTGTTTCCAGTAGTGAGTTCCCCGTCCCGGTGTCTATGAACAGGGGTGTTTCCAGTAGTGAGTCCCCTGTCCCGGTGTCAATGAACAGTGGTATTTCCAGTAGTGAATCCCCTGTCCCGGTGTCTATGAGCAGCGGTGTTTCCAGTAGTGAGTTCCCCGTCCCGGTGTCTATGAACAGGGGTGTTTCCAGTCGTGAATCCCCTGTCCCGGTGTCTATGAACAGGGGTGTTTCCAGTAGTGAATCCCCTGTCCCGGTGTCTATGAACAGCGCTGTTTCCAGTAGTGAGTTCCCTGTCCCAGTGTCTATGAACAGTGGTGTTTCCAGTTGTGAGTCGCCTGTCCCGGTGTCTATGAACAGTGGTGTTTCCAGTTGTGAGTCCCCTGTCCTGGTGTCTATGAACAGTGCTGTTTCCAGTAGTGAGTCCCCTGTCCCGGTTTCTATGAACAGTGCTGTTTCCAGTAGTGAGTCTCCTTTCCCGGTGTCTATGGACAGTGGAGTTTCCAGTAGTGAGTCCCCTGTCGTGTTGTGTATAAACAGTGGTGTTTCCAGTCGTGAGTCACCTGTCCCAGTGTCTATGAACAGTGGTGTTCCCAGTAGTGTGTCCCCTGTCCCGGTGTCTATGAACAGTGGAGATTCCAGCAGTGAGTCACCTGTCCCGGTGTCTATGAACAGTGGTGTTTCCACTAGTGAGTCACCTGTCCCGGTGTCTATGAAAAGTGGTGTTTCCTGTAGTGAGTCCCCTGTCCCGCTGTCTGAGAACAGTGGTGTTTCCAGTAGTGTGTCCCCAGTCCCGGTGTCTATAAAAAGTGGTGTTTCCATTGGTGAATCCCCTGTACCAGTGTCTATGAACATTGGTGTTTCCAGTAGTGAGTGCCCTGACCCGTTGTCTATGAACAGTGCTGTTTCCAGTAGTGAGTCCCCTGTCCCGGTGTCTATGAACAGTGGTGTTTCCAGTAGTGAGTCCCCTGTCCCGGTGTCTATGAACAGTGGTGTTTCCAGTAGTGAGTCCCCTGTCCCGGTGTCTAGGAACAGTGGTGTTTCCAGTAGTGAGTCCCCTGTCCCGGTGTCTATGAACAGTGGTGTTTCCAGTAGTGAGTCCCCTGTCTCGGTGTCTATGAACAATGGTCATTCCAGTAGTGAGTCCCCTGTCCCGGTGTCTATGAACAGTGGTGTTTCCAGTAGTGAGTCCCCTGTCCTGGTGTCTATGAACAGTTGTGTTTCCAGTAGTGAGTCCCCTGTCCCGCTGTCTGTGAACAGTGGTGTATCCAGTAGTGAGTCCCCTGACCCGGTGTCTATGAACAGTTGTGTTTCCAGTAGTGAGTCCCCTGTCCTGGTGTCTATGAACAGAGCTGTTTCCCGTAGTGAGTCACCAGTCCCGGAGACTATGGACAGTGGTGTTTCCAGTAGTGAGTCCCCTGTCCCGGTGTCTGAGAACAGTGGCATTTCCAGTAGCGAGTGCCCTGTCCCGGTGTCTATGAAAAGTGATGTTTCCAGTAATGAGGCCCCTTTCCCGGTGTGTATGAGCAGTGGTGTTCCCAGTATTGAGTCCCCTGTCCTGGTGTCTATGAACAGTGGTGTTTACAGTAGTGTGTCCCATGTCCCGGTGTCTATGAGCAGTGGTGTTTCCAGTCGTGAGTCCCCTGTCCCGGTGTCTATGAACAGTGGTGTTTCCAATAGTTAGTCACCTGTCACGGTGTCTATGGACAGTGGTGTTTCCAGTAGTGAGTCCCCTGTCCCGGTGTTTATGAACAGTGGTGTATCCAGTAGTGAGTCCCCTGTCCTGGTGTCTATGACCAGTGGAGTTTCCAGTAGTGAGACCCCGGTCCCACTTTCTATGAGCTGTGGTGTTTCCAGCAGTGAGTCCCCTGTCCCGGTGTCTATGAACAGGGATGTTTCCAGTAGTGAGTCCCCTGTCCCGCTGTCTATGAACAGGGGTGTTTCCAGTAGTGAGTCCCCTGTCCCGGTGTCTATGAACAGCGGTTTTTCCAGTCGTGAGTTCCCTGTCCCGGTGTCTATGAATTGTGGTGTTTCAACTAGTGAGTCCCCTGACCCGGTGTCTATGAACAGTGGTGTTTCCAGTAGTGAGTGCCCTGACCCGATGTCTATGAACAGTGGTGTTTCCAGTAGTGAGTCCCCTGTCCCGGTGTCTATGAACAGTGGTGTTTCCAGCAGTGAGTCCCCTGCCCCGGTGTCTATGAACAGTGGTGTTTCCAGCAGTGAGTCCCCTGACCCGATGTCTATGAACAGTGGTGTTTCCAGTAGTGAGTCCCCTGTCCCGGTGTCTATGAACAGTGGTGTTTCCAGCAGTGAGTCCCCTGCCCCGGTGTCTATGAACAGTGGTGTTTCCAGCAGTGAGTCCCCTGTCCCGGTGTCTATGAACAGTGGTGTTTCCAGTAGTGAGTCCCCTGTCCCTGTGCCTATGAACAGTGGTGTTTCCAGTAGTGAGTCCCCTGCCCCGGTGTCTATGAACAATGGTGTTTCCAGTAGTGTGTCCCTTGTCCCGGTGTCTATGAACAGTGGTGTTTCCAGTAGTGAGTCCCCTGTCCTGGTGTCTATGAACAGTTGTGTTTCCAGTCGTGAGTCCCTTGTCCCGCTGTCTGTGAACAGTGGTGTTTCCAGTAGTGAGTCCCCTGACCCGGTGTCTATGAACAGTGCTGTTTCCCGTAGTGAGCCCCGAGTCCCGGAGTCTATGGACAGTAGTGTTTCCAGTAGTGAGTCACCTGTCCCGGTGTCTGAGAACAGTGGTGTTTCCAGCAGTGAGTCCTCTGTCCCGGTATCTATGAACATTGGCGTTTCCTGTAGCGAGTCCCCTGTCCCGGTGTCTATGAAAAGTGCTGTTTCCAGGAATGAGGCCCCCTTCCCGGTGTGTAAGAGCAGTGGTGTTCCCAGTAGTGAATCCCCTGTCCCGGTGTCTATGAACAGCGGTGTTTCCAGTAGTGAGTTCCCTGTCCCGGTGTCTATGAACAGTGGTGTTTCCAGTAGAGACTCCCCTGTCACGGTGTCTATGAACAGTGGAGTTTCCAGTAGTGAGGCCCTGGTCCCACTTTCGATGAACTGTGGTGTTTCCAGTAGTGAGTCCCCTGTCCCGGTGTCGATGAACAGGGGTGTTTCCAGTAGTGAGTCCCCTGTCCCGGTGTCTATGAACAGTGGTATTTCCAGTAGTGAATCCCCTGTCCCGGTGTCTATGAACAGCGGTGTTTCCAGTAGTGAGTTCCCTGTCCCGGTGTCTATGAACAGTGGTGTTTCCAGTAGAGACTCCCCTGTCACGGTGTCTATGAACAGTGGTGTTTCCAGTAGTGAGTCCCCTGTCCCGGTGTCTATGAACAGTGGTGTTTCCAGTAGTGAGTCCCCTGTCCCGGTGTCTATGAATTGTGGTGTTTCAACTAGTGAGTCCCCTGACCCGGTGTCTATGAACAGTGCTCTTTCCGGTCGTGAGTCCCATGTCCCGATGTTTATGAACAGTGGTGTTTCCAGTCGCGAGTCCCCTGTCCCGGTGTCTATGAAGAGTGGCGTTTCCAGTAGTGAGTCCCCTGTCCCGGTGTGTATGAACAGTGGTGTTTCCAGTCGTGAGTCCCCTTTCACGGTGTCTATGAACAGTGGTGTTTCCAGTAGTGAGTCCCCTGTCCCGGTGTCTATGAACAGTGGTGATTCCGGTGGTGTGTCCCCTGTCCCGATGTCTATGAACAGTTCTGTTTCCATAGTGAGTCCCCTGTCCCGCTTTCTATGAACAGTGGTGTTTCCAGTAGTGATTCCCCTGACTCGGTGTCTATGAACAGTGGTGTTTCCAGTAGTGAGACCATTGTCCCGCTGTCTGTGAACAGTGGTGTTTCCAGTAGTGAGTCCCCTGACCCGGTGTCTACGAACAGTTGTGTTTCCAGTAGTGAGTCCCCTGTCCCGGTGTCTGTGAACAGTGGCATTTCCAGTAGTGAGTTCCCTGTCCCGGTGTCTATGAACAGTGGTGTTTCCAGTCGTGAGTCCCCTGTCCCGGTGTCTATGAATTGTGGTGTTTCAACTAGTGAGTCCCCTGACCGGGTGTCTATGAACAGTGCTTTTCCAGTAGTGAGTCCCATGACCCGATGTCTATGAACAGTGGTGTTTCAGTAGTGAGTCCCCTGTCCCGGCGTCTATGAATTGTGGTGTTTCAACTAGTGTGTCCCATGTCCCGGTGTCTATGAGCAGTGGTGTTTCCAGTCGTGAGTCCCCTGTCCCGGTGTCTATGAACAGTGGTGTTTCCAATAGTTAGTCACCTGTCACGGTGTCTATGGACAGTGGTGTTTCCAGTAGTGAGTCCCCTGTCCCGGTGTTTATGAACAGTGGTGTATCCAGTAGTGAGTCCCCTGTCCTGGTGTCTATGACCAGTGGAGTTTCCAGTAGTGAGACCCCGGTCCCACTTTCTATGAGCTGTGGTGTTTCCAGCAGTGAGTCCCCTGTCCCGGTGTCTATGAACAGGGATGTTTCCAGTAGTGAGTCCCCTGTCCCGCTGTCTATGAACAGGGGTGTTTCCAGTAGTGAGTCCCCTGTCCCGGTGTCTATGAACAGCGGTTTTTCCAGTCGTGAGTTCCCTGTCCCGGTGTCTATGAATTGTGGTGTTTCAACTAGTGAGTCCCCTGACCCGGTGTCTATGAACAGCGGTGTTTCCAGTAGTGAGTCCCCTGTCCCGGTGTCTATGAACAGTGGTGTTTCCAGCAGTGAGTCCCCTGCCCCGGTGTCTATGAACAGTGGTGTTTCCAGCAGTGAGTCCCCTGTCCCGGTGTCTATGAACAGTGGTGTTTCCAGTAGTGAGTCCCCTGTCCCTGTGCCTATGAACAGTGGTGTTTCCAGTAGTGAGTCCCCTGCCCCGGTGTCTATGAACAATGGTGTTTCCAGTAGTGTGTCCCCTGTCCCGGTGTCTATGAACAATGGTGTTTCCAGTAGTGTGTCCCCTGTCCCGGTGTCTATGAACAGTGGTGTTTCCAGTAGTGAGTCCCCTGTCCTGGTGTCTATGAACAGTTGTGTTTCCAGTCGTGAGTCCCTTGTCCCGCTGTCTGTGAACAGTGGTGTTTCCAGTAGTGAGTCCCCTGACCCGGTGTCTTTGAACAGTGCTGTTTCCCGTAGTGAGCCCCGAGTCCCGGAGTCTATGGACAGTAGTGTTTCCAGTAGTGAGTCACCTGTCCCGGTGTCTGAGAACAGTGGTGTTTCCAGCAGTGAGTCCTCTGTCCCGGTATCTATGAACATTGGCGTTTCCTGTAGCGAGTCCCCTGTCCCGGTGTCTATGAAAAGTGCTGTTTCCAGGAATGAGGCCCCCTTCCCGGTGTGTAAGAGCAGTGGTGTTCCCAGTAGTGAATCCCCTGTCCCGGTGTCTATGAACAGTGGTGTTTCCAGTAGAGACTCCCCTGTCACGGTGTCTATGAACAGTGGAGTTTCCAGTAGTGAGGCCCTGGTCCCACTTTCGATGAACTGTGGTGTTTCCAGTAGTGAGTCCCCTGTCCCGGTGTCGATGAACAGGGGTGTTTCCAGTAGTGAGTCCCCTGTCCCGGTGTCTATGAACAGTGGTATTTCCAGTAGTGAATCCCCTGTCCCGGTGTCTATGAACAGCGGTGTTTCCAGTAGTGAGTTCCCTGTCCCGGTGTCTATGAACAGTGGTGTTTCCAGTAGAGACTCCCCTGTCACGGTGTCTATGAACAGTGGTGTTTCCAGTAGTGAGTCCCCTGTCCCGGTGTCTATGAACAGTGGTGTTTCCAGTAGTGAGTCCCCTGTCCCGGTGTCTATGAATTGTGGTGTTTCAACTAGTGAGTCCCCTGACCCGGTGTCTATGAACAGTGGTCTTTCCGGTCGTGAGTCCCATGTCCCGATGTCTATGAACAGTGGTGTTTCCAGTCGCGAGTCCCCTGTCCCGGTGTCTATGAAGAGTGGCGTTTCCAGTAGTGAGTCCCCTGTCCCGGTGTGTATGAACAGTGGTGTTTCCAGTCGTGAGTCCCCTTTCACGGTGTCTATGAACAGTGGTGTTTCCAGTAGTGAGTCCCCTGTCCCGGTGTCTATGAACAGTGGTGATTCCGGTGGTGTGTCCCCTGTCCCGATGTCTATGAACAGTTCTGTTTCCATAGTGAGTCCCCTGTCCCGCTTTCTATGAACAGTGGTGTTTCCAGTAGTGATTCCCCTGACTCGGTGTCTATGAACAGTGGTGTTTCCAGTAGTGAGACCATTGTCCCGCTGTCTGTGAACAGTGGTGTTTCCAGTAGTGAGTCCCCTGACCCGGTGTCTATGAACAGTTGTGTTTCCAGTAGTGAGTCCCCTGTCCCGGTGTCTGTGAACAGTGGCATTTCCAGTAGTGAGTCCCCTGTCCCGGTGTCTATGAACAGTGGTGTTTCCAGTCGTGAGTCCCCTGTCCTGGTGTCTATGAATTGTGGTGTTTCAACTAGTGAGTCCCCTGACCGGGTGTCTATGAACAGTGCTTTTCCAGTAGTGAGTCCCATGACCCGATGTCTATGAACAGTGGTGTTTCAGTAGTGAGTCCCCTGTCCCGGCGTCTATGAATTGTGGTGTTTCAACTAGTGAGTCCCCTGACCCGGTGTCTATGAACAGTGGTGTTTCCAGTAGTGAGTTCCCTGACCCGATGTCTATGAACAGTAGTGTTTCCAGTAGTGAGTCCCCTGTCCCGGTGTCTATGAACAGTGGTGTTTCCAGTAGTGAGTCCCCTGTCCCGGTGTCTATGAACAGTGGTGTTTCCAGTAGTGAGTCCCCTGTCCCAGTGTCTATGAACAGTGGTGTTTCCAGTAGTGAGTCCCCTGTCCCGGTGTCTATGAACAGTGGTGATTCCAGTAGTGAGTCCCCTGTCTCGGTGTCTATGAACAATGGTGTTTCCATTAGTGAGTCCCCTGTCCCGGTGTCTATGAACAGTGGTGTTTCCAGTAGTGAGTCCCCTGTCCTGGTGTCTATGAACAGTTGTGTTTCCAGTAGTGAGTCCCCTGTCCCGCTGTCTGTGAACAATGGTGTTTCCAGTAGTGAGACCCCTGACCCGGTGTCTATGAACAGTTGTGTTTCCAGTAGTGTGTCCCCTGTCCCGGTGTCTGTGAACAGTGGCGTTTCCAGTAGTGAGTCCCCTGTCCCGGCGTCTATGAACAGTGCTGTTTCCCGTAGTGTGTCCCCAGTCCCGGAGTCTATGGACAGTGGTGTTTCCAGTAGTGAGTCTCCTGTCCCGGTGTCTGAGAACAGTGGCGTTTCCAGTAGCGAGTCCCCTGTGCCGCTGTCTATGAAAAGTGCCGTTTCCAGTAATGAGGCCCCTTTCCCGGTGTGTATGAGCAGTGGTGTTCCCAGCAGTGAGTCCCCTGTCCTGGTGTCTATGAACAGTGGTGTTTCCAGCAGTGTGTCCCATGTCCCGGTGTCTATGAGCAGTGGTGTTTCCAGTAGTGAGTCCCCTGTCCCGGTGTCTATGAACAATGGTGTTTCCAGTAGTGAGTCACCTGTCACGATGTCTATCGACAGTGGTGTTTCGAGTAGTGAGCCCCCTGTCCCGGTGTTTATTAACAGTGGTGTATCCAGCAGTGAGTCCCCTGTCCTGGTGTCCATGAACAGCAGTGATTCCAGCATTGAGTCCCCTGTCCCGGTGTCTATGACCAGTGGAGTTTCCAGTAGTGATTCCCCGGTCCCACTTTCTATGAACTGTGGTGTTTCCAGTAGTGAGTCCCCTGTCCCGGTGTCTATGAACAGGGGTGTTTCCAGTAGTGAATCCCCTGTCCCGGTGTCTATGAGCAGCGGTGTTTCCAGTAGTGAGTTCCCCGTCCCGGTGTCTATGAACAGGGGTGTTTCCAGTAGTGAGTCCCCTGTCCCGGTGTCAATGAACAGTGGTATTTCCAGTAGTGAATCCCCTGTCCCGGTGTCTATGAGCAGCGGTGTTTCCAGTAGTGAGTTCCCCGTCCCGGTGTCTATGAACAGGGGTGTTTCCAGTCGTGAATCCCCTGTCCCGGTGTCTATGAACAGGGGTGTTTCCAGTAGTGAATCCCCTGTCCCGGTGTCTATGAACAGCGCTGTTTCCAGTAGTGAGTTCCCTGTCCCAGTGTCTATGAACAGTGGTGTTTCCAGTTGTGAGTCGCCTGTCCCGGTGTCTATGAACAGTGGTGTTTCCAGTTGTGAGTCCCCTGTCCTGGTGTCTATGAACAGTGCTGTTTCCAGTAGTGAGTCCCCTGTCCCGGTTTCTATGAACAGTGCTGTTTCCAGTAGTGAGTCTCCTTTCCCGGTGTCTATGGACAGTGGAGTTTCCAGTAGTGAGTCCCCTGTCGTGTTGTGTATAAACAGTGGTGTTTCCACTAGTGAGTCACCTGTCCCGGTGTCTATGAAATGTGGTGTTTCCTGTAGTGAGTCCCCTGTCCCGCTGTCTGAGAACAGTGGTGTTTCCAGTAGTGTGTCCCCAGTCCCGGTGTCTATAAAAAGTGGTGTTTCCATTGGTGAATCCCCTGTACCAGTGTCTATGAACATTGGTGTTTCCAGTAGTGAGTCCCCTGTCCCGGTGTCTATGAACAGTGCTGTTTCCAGTAGTGAGTCCCCTGTCCTGGTGCCTATGAACAGTGGTGTTTCCAATAGGGAGTCCCCTGTCCCGGTGTCAATTAACAGTGGTTTATCGAGTAGTGTGTCCCCTGTCCTGGTGTCTATGAAAAGTGCTGTTTCCATTAGTGAGGCCCCTGCCCCATGTGTATGAACAGTGGTTCTTCCAGTAGTGAGTCCCCTGTCCCGGTGTCTATGAACAGTGGTGTTTCCAGCAGTGAGTCCCCTGTCCTGGTGTCTATGATCAGTAGTGTTTCCAGTAGTGAGTCCCTTGTCCCGGTGTCTATGAACAGTGGTTTTTCCAGTAGTGAGTCCCCTGTCACACTCTCTATGGACAGTGGTGTATCCTGTAGTGAGTCCCCTGTCCTGGTGTCCATGAGCAGCAGTGATTCCAGCATTGAGGCCCCTGTCCCGGTGTCTATGACCAGTGGATTTTCCAGTAGTGAGTCCCCGGTCACACTTTCTATGAACTGTGGTGTTTCCAGTAGTGATTCCCTTGTCCCGGTGTCTATGAACAGTGGTGTTTCCAGTAGTGAGTCCCCTGTCCCGGTGTGTATAAACAGGGGTGTTTCCAGTAGTGAGTTCCCTGTCCTGGTGTCTATGAACTGTGGTGTTTCCAGTAGTGAGTCCCCTGTCCCGGTGTCTGTGAACAGTGGTGTTTCCAGCAGTGAGTCCTCTGTCCCGGTGTCTATGAACAGTGGCGTTTACAGTAGCGAGTCCCCTGTCCCGGTGTCTATGAAAAGAGCTGTTTCCAGTAATGAGGCCCCTTTCCCGGTGTGTATGAGCAGTGGTGTTTCCAATAGTGAGTCCCCTGTCCTGGTGTCTATGAACAGTGGTGTTTCCAGTAGTGAGTCCCCTGTCGCGGTGTCTATGAACAGTGGTGTTTCCAGTAGTGAATCCCGTTTCCCGGTGTTTATGAACAGTGGGGTTTCCAGTAGTGACTCCCCTGTCCCGGTGGCTATGAACAGTGGTGTTTCCAGTAGTGAATCACCTGTCCCGGTGCCTATGAAGAGTGCTGCTTCCAGTAGTGAGTCCCCTGTCCCAGTGTATATGATCAGTGGTGTTTCCAGTAGTGAGTCCTGTCCCGGTGTCTAAGGACAGTCGTGTTTCCAGTAGTGAGTACCCTGTCGTGGTGTCTATAAACAGTCGTGTTTCCAATAGTGAGTCCCCTGTCCCGGTGGCTATGAAAAGTGCTGTATCCAGCAGTGAGCCCCCTGTCCCCGTGTCTATGAACAGTGGTGTTTCCAGTCGTGAGTCCCCTGTCACGGTGTCTATGGACAGTGGTGTTTCCAGTAGTGAATCCCCTGTCCCGGTGTTTATGAACAGTAGTGTATCCAGTAGTGAGTCCCCTGTCCTGGTGTCCATGAACAGCAGTGATTCCAGCATTGGGTCCCCTGTCCCTGTGTCTATGACCAGTGGAGATTCCAGTAGTGAGTCCCGGGTCCCACTTTCTATGAACTGTGGTGTTTCCAGTAGTGAGTCCCCTGTCCCCGTGTCTATGAACAGTGGTGTTTCCAGTAGTGAGTCCCCTGTCCCGGTGTGTATAAACAGGGGTGTTTCCAGTAATGTAGCTCCCTTGCAGTCAGAGTCAGGGGAATTTATAATGGGGAACAAAGAAATGGCTGACCAATTGAATACATACTTTGTTTCTGTCTTCACAAAAGAGGACACAAATAACGTCCCAAAGCTGTCGGGGAACATAGGGTCTAATGACAGGGAGGAACTGATAGAAATCAGTATTTGTAGGGAAAAGGTGTTAGGGAAATTGATGGGATTGAAGGCTGATAAATCCCCAGGGCCTGATAATCTACTTCCTAGGGTACTTAAGGGAGTGGCCCTAGAAATAGTAGATGCATTGCGGGTCATCTTCCAAAATTCGATAGACTCTGGAACAGTACGCATGGATTGGCGGGTAGCTAATGTTACCCCACTATTTAAAAAAGGTGGTAGAGAGAAAACGGGGAACTACAGACCGGTAAGCCTAACATCGCTAGTGGGGAAAATGCTAGAGTCCATTATAAAGGATGTAATAGCAGAACACTTGGAAAAAAGTGACCGGATTGGACAAAGTCAACATGGATTAACAAAAGGTAAATCGTGCTTGACTAATCTACTGGAATTTTTTGAGGATGTAACTGGTAAAATGGATAAGGGAGAACCAGTGGATGTGGTGTATTTGGACTTTCAAAAGGCTTTTGATAAGGTCCCGCATAAGAGTTTAGCGTGTAAAATTAAGGCACATGGGATTGGGTGCAAGGTATTGACTTGGATAGACAACTGGTTGGCAGACAGAAAGCAAAGAGTTGGAATAAATGGCTCTTTTTCCGAGTGGCAGGCAGTGACTAGTGGGGTACCGCAGGGATCGGTCCTTGGACCCCAGCTATTCACAATATATATTAATGATCCGAATGAGGGAACTAGATGTAATATCTCCAAGTTTGCAGATGACACAAAGCTCGGTGGGCGTGTGTGCTGTGAGGATACCGAAAAACTCCAGTATGATTTGGACAGGTTGGGTGATTGGGCAGAAGCATGGCAGATGCAATATAATGTGGATAAATGTGAGGTTATCCACTTTGGTGTCAAAAACAGGAAGGCATATTATTATCTGAATGGCAATAGATTGGGAGAACTGGAAGTGCAACGAGACCGGGGCGTTCTTGTGCACCCGTCGCTGAAAGTAAGCATGCAGGTGCAGCAGGCAGTTAAGAAGACAAATGCTATGTTGGCCTTCGTAGCGAGAGGGTTTGAGTACAGGAACAAGGATGTCTTGCTGCAGTTGTAAAGGGCCTTGATGAGACCACATCTGGAGTATTGTGTGCAGTTTTGTTCGCTTTATCTGAGGAAGCATGTTCTTGCCATGGAAGTAGTGCAGCGAAGATTCACCAGGCTGATACCTGGGATGGCAGGAATGACGTATGAGGAGAGATTGGGTCGATTGGGCTTGTAGTCGCTGGAGTTTAGAAGAATGGGAGGGGATATCATCGAAACTTATAAAATTCTAACAGGACTAGACAGACTAGATGCTGGAAGGATGTTCCCGATGGTCGGGGAATCCAGAACCAGGGGTCACAGTCTAAGGATAAGGGTTAAGCCATTTAGGACAGAGATGAGGAGGAATTTCTTCACCCAGAGAGTGGTGAACCTGTGGAATTCTCTACCAAAGAAGGCAGTAGAGGCCAATTCATTAAATATACTCAAGAAGGAGCTGGATATATTTCTTAAGGCTAAAGGGATCAAGGGATATGGAGAGAAGGCAGGAACAGGGTACTGAATTTGGACGATCAGCCATGATCTCATTGAATGGCGGAGCAGGCTCGAGGAGCCGAATGGCCTACTCCTGCTCCTTTCTTCTATGTTTCTATGTCATGGAGGGAGTGCGGCGATGATTCACCAGGCTGATACCTGGGATGGCAGGAATGATGTATGAGGAGAGATTGGGTCGACTGGGCTTATACTCGCTGGAGTTTAGAAGAATGAGTGGGGATCTCATTGAAACGTATAAAATTCTAACAGGACTACACAGACTAAATGCAGGAAGCATGTTCCCGATGGTCATGGTCTTTATGCATCTCTCCACTGCACCTGACGAAGGAGCAGCGCTCCAAAAGCTTGTGGTTTCAAATAAAACAGTTGGACTATAACCTGGTGTTGTGTGACTTCTTACATGGATTCCAGAACCAGGGGTCGCATAGAAACATTGAAGATAGGAGCAGGAGTAGGCCATTTGGCCCCTCAAGCCTGCTCCACCATTTAATGAGATCATGGCTGATCATCCAAATTCAGTATCCTGTCCCTGCCTTCTCCCCATATCTCTTGATCCCTTTAGCCTTAAGATATATATCTAACTCCTTCTTGAATACATTTAATGAATTGGCCTCAACTGCCTTGTGTGGTAGAAAATTCCAGAGGTTCACCACTCTCTGGGTGAAGAAATTCCTCCTCATCTCTAAGTCTAAGGATAAGGGGTAAGCCATTTAGGACAGAGGCCGTAGGCAGTAGGCCAATTCATTAAATATATTCAAGAAGGAGTTAGATATATTTCTTAAAGCTAAAAGGATCAAGGGATATGGGGAGACAGCAGGGATAGAGTACTGAATTTGGATGATCAGCCATGATCTCATTGAATGGCGGAGTGGGCTCGAGGGGCCGAATGGCCGACTCCTGTTCCTATCTTCTATGTTTCTTCTTTGTTTAATCTGAAGAACACATGAGAGAGGGGGAGGGAGTCACTTTAAAGGTGGAGAGGGAGGGAGTCACTTTAAATGTGGAGGAGTTGGGTGTCCCTTTAAATGTGGAGGGGGTGGGTGTCCCTTTAATATTGGAGGGGGTGAGGGGGTCCCTTTAAAATGTGGAGGGGTGGGTGTCCCTTTAAATTTGGAGGGGGAGGGGGCCCCTTTAAATGTGGAGGGGTGGGTGTCCCTTTAAATGTGGAGGAGTTGGGTGTCCCTTTAAATGTGGAGGGGGTGGGTTTCCCTTTAACTTGGAGGGGGTCCCTTTAAATGTGGAGGGGTGGGTGTCCCTTTAAATTTGGAGGGGTGTGGGTGTCCCTTTAAATGTGGACGGTGTGGGTATCCCTTTAAATGTGGAGGGGTGGGTGTCCATTTAATTTGGAGGGGGAGGGGGTCCCTGTAAATGTGGAGGGGGGAGGGGTCCCTTTAAATGTGGAGGGGTGGGTGTCCCTTTAAATGTGGAGGGGGAGGGGGACCCTTTAAATGTGGAGGGGGAGTGGGTCCCTTTAAATGTGGAGGGGATTGGTGTCCCTTTAAATGTTGAGGGGCAGGGGGGAGTGGGTCCCTTTAAATGTGGAGTGGGTGGGTGTCGCTTTAACTTTGGAGGGTGTGAGGGGGTCCCATTAAATGTGGAGGGGTGGGTGTCCCTTTAAATGTGGAGGAGTTGGGTGTCCCTTTAAATGTGGAGGGGGTGGGTTTCCCTTTAACTTGGAGAGGGTCCCTTTAAATGTGGAGGGGTGGGTGTCCCTTTAAATTTGGAGGGGGGTGGGTGTCCCTTTAAATTTGGAGGGGGGAGCAGGAGCCTTTAAATTTGGAGGGGGGAGGGGGTCCCTTTAAATGTGGAGGGGTGGGTGTCCCTTTAAATGTGGAGGGGGTGGGTATCCCTTTAAATGTGGAGGGGTGGGTGTCCCTTTAAATTTGGAGGGGGAGGGTGTCCCTTTAAATTTGGAGGGGGAGGGGGTCCCTTTAAATGTGGAGGGGGGAGGGGTCCCTATAAATGTGGAGGGGTGGGTGTCCCTTTAAATGTGGAGGGGGAGGGGGTCCCTTTAAATGTGGAGGGGGAGTGGGTCCCTTTAAATGTGGAGGGGATGGGTGTCCCTTTAAATGTTGAGGGGGAGGGGGGAGTGGGTCCCTTTAAATGAGGAGGGGGTGGGTGTCGCTTTAACTTTGGAGGGTGAGAGGGGGTCCCTTTAAATGTGGAGGGGTGGGTGTCCCTTTAAATTTGGATGGGGAGGGGGTCCCTTTAAATGTGGAGGGGTGGGTGTCCCTTTAAATGTGGAGGAGTTGGGTGTCCCTTTAAATGTGGAGGGGGTGGGTTTCCCTTTAACTTGGAGGGGGTCCCTTTAAATGTGGAGGGGTGGGTGTCCCTTTAAATTTGGAGGGGGGTGGGTGTCCCTTTAAATTTGGAGGGGGGAGGGGGACCCTTTAAATTTGGAGGGGGGAGGGGGTCCCTTTAAATGTGGAGGGGTGGGTGTCCCTTTAAATGTGGAGGGGGTGGGTATCCCTTTAAATGTGGAGGGGTGGGTGTCCCTTTAAATTTGGAGGGGGAGGGGGTCCCTTTAAATTTGGATGGGGAGGGGTCCCTTTAAATGTGGAGGGGTGGGTGTCCCTTTAAATGTGGAAGGGGCGGGTGTCCCTTTAAATGTGGAGAGGCGGGGCCACGCATGCTCATTCGGCCCCCTCACCACAACACAAGGCTGCCAGTGCACCTGCGCGGGGCCTCCGGGGAACAGGCGGAAGGCCGGGCCTGGCGAAGAGGCGGAATCAGCGGCCGGGGTAAAGTGTTTGGGGAATCGATTTAAATCGAGGTGAGGGGGGAGCGGAGAGTGAGATCATAAAGTAAAAGACGAGAAAAACCAAACCGGAAAGTAAGGCGGGCGGGACCTCCGCGGACGCCGAACGGAGCGGTTTGACCCACGCGGGGGGCCGGAGTGAGCCGGAGCAATGCGATTCTGACTGACGGGAGCGCTGACCAATAGGAAGAGGGCTGAGCTGGGAGGACTGAACTGGGCGGCCTGGTCCTCCAAGCAATGGCGGCATGGCAAGGGGGCGGCACCTTCCTCCCCCGGCGCTGGTGGGCTGGCGCCCGATTATGACGTCATCAAAGGAAGAGGCCCAATCAGGTGGATGGAGGCCCGGCACCGGGCCTCTGACTGACAGGAGCTCTAGCCAATAGGAAGAGGGCTCAGCTGGGAGGACTGAACTGGGCGGCCTGGCCCTCCAACAAATAGCGGCGTGGCAAGGGGGCGGGGCCTCCTCTCCAGCTCAGGTGCGCTGGGGCCGATTGTGACGCGCTGTCCCCAGGTGAGAGCAGCTCAGTCAGCACAGAGCTGGGGCTGGAATCTGGGAGAGGGGCCGCAGGCAGCACAGAGCTGGGGCTGGAATCTGGGAGAGGGGCCACAGGCAGCACAGAGCTGGGGCTGGAATCTGGGAGAGGGGCCGCAGGCAGCACAGAGCTGGGGCTGGAATCTGGGAGAGGGGCCACAGGCAGCACAGAGCTGGGGCTGGAATCTGGGAGAGGGGCCGCAGGCAGCACAGAGCTGGGGCTGGAATCTGGGAGAGGGGCCGCAGGCAGCACAGAGCTGGGGCTGGAATCTGGGAGAGGGGCCGCAGGCAGCACAGAGCTGGGGCTGGAATCTGGGAAGAGGGGCCGCAGGCAGCACAGAGCTGGGGCTGGAATCTGGGAGAGGGGTCGCAGGCAGCACAGAGCTGGGGCTGGAATCTGGGAGTGGGGCCGCAGGCAGCACAGAGCTGGGGCTGGAATCTGGGAGTGGGGCCGCAGGCAGCACAGAGCTGGGGCTGGAATCTGGGAGAGGGGCCGCAGGCAGCACAGAGCTGGGGCTGGAATCTGGGAGAGGGGCCGCAGGCAGCACAAAGCTGGGGCTGGAATCTGGGAGAGGGGCCGCAGGCAGCACAGAGCTGGGGCTGGAATCTGGGAGAGGGGCCGCAGGCAGCACAGAGCTGGGGCTGGAATCTGGGAGAGGGGCCGCAGGCAGCACAAAGCTGGGGCTGGAATCTGGGAGAGGGGTCGCAGGCAGCACAGAGCTGGGGCTGGAATCTGGGAGAGGGGCCGCAGGCAGCGGGCCTGGCAAAGGGGCACAAGCTTCACAATACAAGCTTCTTTCAAATGCACAATTGTTTCCTACAGACAGCCTGGGCCACTCTGCGGAAAAAAATGTTTAACAATTCATCATAACTCCCCTGCTTTAGGAGAGGCATAGAGTGCAAAAGCAAGGAAGTTATGATGAAACTGTGTAAAAGACTGGAGTCAGCTGTGGCTCAGTGGATAGCAGAGTCAGAAGGTTGTGGGTTCAAATCCCGCTCCAGGGACTTGAGCATATAAAGCGAGGCTGACACTCCAGTGCGGTGCTGAGGGAGTGCTGCACTGTCGGAGGAGCAGTAATGAGGGAGCACTGCACCGTCAGAGTGGCAGCACTCTGGGAGCACTGCACTGTCGGAGGGGCGGTGCTGAGGGAGCGCTGCTCCATAGGAGGGGCAGTACTGAGGAAGCGCCGCAATGTCGGAGGGGCAGTGCTGCGGGAGAGCTGCATTGTCGGAGGGGCAGTAATGAAGGAGCGCTGCATTGTCGGAGGTGACGTCCTACGGACGAGACGTTAAACTGAGGCCCCCGTCTGCCCCCTCAGGTGGACGAAAAAGATCCCGTCGTGCTATTTCGAAGAAGTTATCCCCGGGGTTTTGAGCCCAATATTTATCCCTCAATCAACATGACGAAAAAACATTATCTGGTCATTATCACATTGCTGTTTGTGGGAGCTTGCTGTGCGCAAATTGGCTGCTGCGTTTCCCACATTACAACAGTGAAAACACTTCAAAAGTACTTCATTGTCTGTAAAGCGCTTTGGGACGTCCGGTGGTCGTGAAAGGCAGTTAAGAAGGCAAATGGTATGCTGGCCTTCATTACAAGAGGATTTGAGTACAGGAGTAAAGAAGTCTTACTCCAATTATATCTGCTTCTTTCTTCTTAGGCAGTCCCTCGGAACCGAGGATGACTTGCTTCCACATTAAAAATCAGTTCTCAGGTGTAAGGGTGAACCAGGAGAGCTTCTTCTCCCCGAGACGGAACCTCTGATATAAAGGGTCGACTGGATCCATGTTTATCTGTAATTTAAACAGAAGTCTGGTCGTCTTCCGAGCTTTTTCTCCTAGAGGAGAGGGTAGAATGGGGGTCTTTAGTGTTAAATGGTTTCACCTGGGTCCTTTGCTTCCATCGCATACCCGTCGGTTCTTGTAGACAATCACACGTATCACTTGTCATTAATACATTACATGGCCCCATCCAACAGGCCCCATTCCCTTTCTTCCAATAACTTGCGTCATTACTTGTTGACCTATTCTGGGCAACTCGTCTGGTTTAAGTCCAGCATTCTGCCTTTCTAGATCTTTAATCTGTTGTTGGTTCCTCACTTCTTTATTTAGTGCTTGTACCTCCTGATTTGGTTGTACTAAGTATCGCCTTAATCTATCTTGTACTGGTCCTGGATCTCCCACCCCTCCAGCCAAATCCTCTGGTAGTCTCATAGCTCGTCCTGTCATTAATTCATAGCGGGTCAGTCCGGTCGTTCGTCCTGGGGTGGCTCACAGCCTCATTAGTATGCTGGGTAATAATTCCAACCATCCTTTCCCTGTTTCTTGGATGGCTTTTGTCAGCGCTTTTTTCAGTGTCCTATTCATTCTTTCTACCATCCCCGAGCTCTGGGGGTGATATGGTATGTGATATTTTTGTGTCACATTGTAGCAGCTTACAGATTTCTTTCATTATTTTGCTGGTGAAATGAGTGCCGTTGTCTGAGTCAATTTGCAGAGGCTCTCCCCAACGGGGTATAACCTCGGTAGCCAATATTAGTGCAACTGTTTTTGCAGAGCAATCTCGGGTGGCAAAGGCTTCCAACCACCTGGTAAATTGGTCAATTATTACCAGGCAATATTTCTTCCCCCGGTCCTGCGCTAAGGGGCTGGTAAAGTCAATTTGTAAGTTTTCCCAGGGTCCTTGGGGCCTGGGTTGGTTTGCTACTCTAACTCTACATCTCTGTCCTACATTATTCTTGCGCATGTTATACAGTGGTGGCAATATTTCGCTACTTCCCGACTTATCTTTGGCCACCACCAGTACTGTGTCAGTAGGTGCAACATGTTACTTCTGCCAGTATGTGTTACACTATGGTATAGCGCCATCAGTTGTTGTCTACAACATTCCGGTGCCACTACCTGGTTACGTGGGCCCCATTTCCAAATTCCATCTTGTAATTGCGTGCCAGCTTGTCTCCATTTCTCCTTTAGCTCTTTACTTGTATTTTCTTGCAGCTCCATTATATTCACTTCCTGTACCCCACTGACTATCATGACCATATTTATTTCATTTTTGAACGCATCCTCTGGTTGCAGTTCTTCTGCAGCTAGTTTTGCGCCTAGATCTGCATACCTATTCCCTATAGGGGCCTGGTCCTGGGGTTCATAGAAACATAGAAGATAGGAGCAGGAGTAGGCCATTCGGCCCCTCGAGCCTGCTCCGCCATTCAATGAGATCATGGCTGATCATCCAAGTCAATACCTTGCACCAAATCCCATGTGCCTTAACTTTACACGCTAATCTCTTATGCGGGACCTTATCGAAAGCCTTTTGAAAGTCCAAATACACCACATCCACTGGTTCTCCCTTATCTATTTTACCAGTTACATCCTCAAAAAATTCCAGTAGATTAGTCAAGCATGATTTACCTTTTGTAAATCCACGTTGACTTTGTCCGATCCTGTCACTTTTTTCCAAGTGCTCTGCTATTACATCCTTTATAACGGACTCTAGCATTTTCCCCACTACCGATGTCAGGCTAACCGGTCTATAATTCCCCATTTTCTCTCTACCACCTTCTTGAACATTGGGGTAACATTAGCTACCCTCCAATCCATGGGTACTGTTCCAGAGTCTATCGAATTTTGGAAGATGATCAGCAATGCATCTATTATTTCTAGGGCCACGTCCTTAAGTACCCTAGGATGTAGATTATCAGGCCCTGGGGATTTATCGGCCTTCAATCCCATCAATTTCCCTTCAATCCCATCAATTTCCCTAACACCGTTTCCCTACAAATACTGATTTCATTCAGTTCCTCCCTCTCATTAGACCCTATGTTCCCTAACATCTCTGGGATGTTATTTGTGTCCTCCTTTGTGAAGACAGAACCAAAGAATGTATTTAAGACCAGGACCAGTGCAAGATAGATTAAGGCGATACTTAGTACAACTAAATCAGGAGGTACAAGCACTAAATAAAGTAGTAAGGAACCAACAACAGATTAAAGATCTAGAAAGGCAGAATGCTGGACGTAAACCAGACGAGTTGCCCAGAATAGGTCAACAAGTAATGACGCAAGTTATCGGAAGAAAGGGAATGGGGCCCGTTGGATGGGGCCATGTACTGTATTAATGACAAGTGATACGTGTGTTTGTCTACAGGAACCGATGGGTATGCAATGGACCCAGGTGAAACCATTTAACACTAAAGACCCCCATTCTACCCTCTCCTGTAGGGGAAAGAGCTCGGAAGACGACCAGACATCTGTTTAAATTACAGATAAACATGGATCCAGTCGACCCTTTATATTGGAGGGTCTATCTCGGGGAGAAGAAGCTCTCCCGGTTTACCCTTACTCCTGAGAACTCATTTTTAATGTGGCAGCAAATCATCCTTGGTTCCAAGGGACTGCCTAAGAAGAAAGAAGAAGATATAATTGGAGCAAGACTTCTTTACTCCTGTACTCAAATCCTCTTGTAATGAAGGCCAGCATACCATTTTCCTTCTTAACTGCCTTTCACGACCACCGGACGTCCCAAAGCGCTTTACAGCCAATGAAGTACTTTTGAAGTGTAGTCACTGTTGTAATGTGGGAAACGCGGCAGCGAATTTGCGCACAGCAAGCTCCCACAAACAGCAATGTGATAATGACCCGATAATCTGATTTTCGTTATGTTGATTGAGGGATAAATATTGGGCTCAAAACACCGGGGATAACTTCTTCGACATAGCACCACGGGATATTTTATGTCCACCTGAGGGGGCAGACGGGGGCCTTGGTTTAACTTCTCATCCGTAGGATGGCACCTCCGACACTGCAGCGCTCCTTCATTACTGCCCCTCTGACAATGCAGCTCTCCCGCAGCACTGTACCTCCGACAGTGCGGCGCTCTCTCAGTATTGCCCCTCCAACAGTGCGGCGCTCCCTCAGCACTGCCCCTCTGACAGTGCAGTGCTCCCTCAGTACTGCCCCACCGACAGTGCGGCGCTCCCTCAGCACTGCCCCTCCGACAGTGCGGCGCTCCCTCAGTACTGCCCCTCCGACAGTGCGGCGCTCCCTCAGTACTGCCCCTCCGACAGTGCGGTGCTCCCTCAGTACTGCCCCTCTGACAGTGCGGCACTCTCTCAGTACTGCCCCTCCGACAGTGCGGCGCTCCCTAAGCACTGACCCCCCGACAGTGCGGCACTCCCTCAGCACCGCACTGGAGTGTCAGCCTCGCTTTATATGCTCAAGTCCCTGGAGCGGGACTTGAACCCACAACCTTCTGACTCTGCTATCCACTGAGCCACAGCTGACTCCAGTCTTTTACACAGTTTCATCATAACTTCCTTGCTTTTGCACTCTACGCCTCTCCTAAAGCAGGGGAGTTATGATGAATTGTTAAACAGTTTTTTTTTGCAGAGTGACCAAGGCTGTCTGTAGGAAACAATTTTGCATTTGAAAGTAATTAGTATTGTGAAGCTTCTGACTCTTTGCCAGGCCCGCTGCCTGCGGCCCCTCTCCCAGATTCCAGCCCCAGCTCTCTGCTGCCTGCGGCCCCTCTCCCAGATTCCAGCTCTGTGCTGCCTGCGGCCCCTCTCCCAGATTCCAGCCCCAGCTCTGTGCTGCCTGCGGCCCCTCTCCCAGTTCCAGCCCCAGCTCTGTGCTGACTGAGCTGCTCTCACCTGGGGACAGCACGTCACAATCGGCCCCAGCGCATCTGAGCTGGAGAGGAGGCCGCGCCCCCTTGCCGCACTGCCATTGGTTGGCGGACCCGGCCCGCCCTCATCCTATTGGTCAGAGCACCCTGCTCCCCCCCTCACCTCGATATAAATTGCTTCCCAAATACTTGACTTTACCCCGGCCGCTGATTCCGCCTCTTCCCCGGGCCCGGCCTTCCGTCAGCTCCCCGGAGGACCCGTGCAGGTGCACTGGCAGTTTCGTGTTGTGGTGAGGGGCCCGAATGAGCATGTGCGGCCCCGCCTCTCCACATTTAAAAGGACACCCACCGCCTCCACATTTAAAGGGACACCCACCGCCTCCACATTTAAAAGGACACCCACCCCCTCCACATTTAAAGGGACTACCTCCCCCCCTCTCACGTCCTCTACTCTGGAGGAGGAATTCCTGGAGTGTTTACGGGATGGTTTCCTGGACCAATATGTCAAGGAACCAACCAGAGATCAGGCCATCTTAGACTGGGTATTATGTAACGAGAAAGGATTAATTAGCAATCTTGTTGTACGAGGCCCCTTGGGTCGGAGCGATCATAATATGATCAAATTCTTCATTAAGATTGAGAATGAAGTTGTTGACTCAGAGACTAGGGTTCTAAATAAATTTAAATAAAGGAAACTATGATGGTCTGAGGAGCGAGTTGTTTAGGATTGATTGGGGAATGTCACTCAAAGGGTTGACGGTGGATAGGCAATGGCAAAAATTCAAAGGCCGCATGGATGAACTACAGAATTTGTTCATCCCAGTTTGGCATAAAAATAAAACAAAAAAGGTGACTCAACAGTGGCTAACAAGGGAAATTAGGGATAGCATAAGATCCAAGGAGAGGACATATAAATTGGCCAGAAAAAGCAGTAAACCTGAGGATTGGGAGCAGTTTAGGATTCAACAAAGGAGGACAAAGGGATTAATAAAGAAGGGGAAAATAGAATATGAGAGTAAGCTTGCAGGGAACATAAAAACTGACTGTAAAAGCTTTTATAGATATGTGAAGAGAAAAAGATTGATGAAGTCAAGCGTAGGTCCCTTGCAGTCAGAATCAGGGGAATTTATAATGGGGAACGAAGAAATGGCAGACCAATTAAATACATATTTTGGTTCTGTCTTCACAAAGGAGGACACAAATAACCTCCCAGAGATGTCGGGGAACATGGGGTCTGATGAAAGGGAGGAACTGAAAGAAATCAGTATTTGTAGGGAAATGGTGTTAGGGAAATTGATGGGATTGAAGGCCTGATGCGCTATCAATTACTCATAAAAGACGGAGAGTTAGGAGAGTAATTAAAAGGCTTTTATTAACAAAGAACAGAGCATGCCTCTCGTGGTTGACTGGTTCCCAAGAAGGCAGGGGGCTGCAGAGCAGTCACCTTTATACCTGGGCATGTGGGTGGAGCCAGGGGCGGAGCCAGCTGAGGCATGCATAGATACAACAGTGTGCAACAACAACAACGGTGAACAACAATAACAGTGGTTAACCACATTCACCCCTTGTTTAAAATTGAGTCCGGCGGGGTGAAGTGTACTAAAGGTTCGTGTAAGTAAGTCTATCAGGTGGCCTTGTAAGCCGTCCTGATCGCCGTGGTGGCGGCGGTGATGGTGCAGCATCCAACGTTGAATCTCGCATCTCATTGAGTGGTTGGGTGGTCAATGACGGGTCCTGAGGCTGCGGCATGCCGTCTACAGGGGTTGGGTTGTGGGTAGTGGTGGATGGCAATGGTAGTGTTTCAGGGGCACCCGAAGGTGCGAGGTCTTGTATGGAGACTGTGTCCTCCCGCCCGTCCGGGTACGCCACGTAAGCATACTGGGGGTTGGCGTGGAGGAGGCTCACCCTTTCGACCAGGGGGTCCGTTTTATGGGACCTCACGTGCTTCTGCAGTAGGACGGGTCCTGGAGACGTCAGCCATGTCGGTAGCGAGGTCCCCGATGTGGACTTCCTGGGGAAAGTGAACATTTTTTAATGGGGGGTGGCATTGGTGGCCGTACAAAGCAGTGACCGAATGGAGTGGAGCGCCGCAGGGGGGACCTCCTGCCAGCGAGAGGTCGGAAGGCCCTTAGATTTTAAGTGTAAGAGGACGGCCTTCCAAACCGTCGCATTCTCTCTTTCCACCTGGCCGTTCCCCCGGGGGTTGTAGCTGGTGGTTCTGCTTATAGCAATACCTCTCATGAGCAGGTACTGACGGAGTTCGTCGCTCATAAAGGATGAGCCTCGGTCGCTATGGATATAGATAGGGAAGCCGAACAAGGCGAAAAGGTCATTCAGACATTTAATGACCGTGGTACTGGTCATGTCTGGGCAAGGGATGGCAAACGGGAAACGGGAGTACTCATCAATTATGTTGAGGAAGTACACGTTGCGGTCAGAGGGGGGGAGTGGCCCTTTAAAATCGATGCTCAGGTGCTCGAAGGGGCGAGTGGCCTTGATCAGGCTTGCTCTGTCTGGCCTATAAAAATGCGGTTTGCACTCGGCACAGATTTGGCAGTTCCTGGTCATGGTCCTGACCTCCTCGGTGGAGTAGGGCAGGTTACAGGATTTGATGAAATGGAAGAACCTGGTGACCCCCGGGTGGCAGAGGTCATTGTGGATGGTCTGCAGTCTATCAACCTGCGCGTTGGCGCATGTACCACGTGATAGGGCATCTGGGGGCTCATTGAGTTTCCCGGGCCGATACAAGATATCGTAATTGTAGGTGGAGAGTTCAATTCTCCACCTCAAGATCTTGTCGTTCTTGATTTTGCCCCTCTGCTCATTATTAAACATAAAAGCTACTGAACGCTGGTCAGTGAGCAGGGTAAATCGTTTTCCGGCCAGGTAATGCCTCCAATGTCGCACCGCTTCCACAATGGCCTGGGCCTCCTTTTCGACAGAGGAGTGTCGAACCTCGGGGCCCTGGAGGGTCCTTGAGAAAAAGGCCACGGGTCTCCCCACCTGGTTAAGGGTTGCAGCTAGGGCGAAGTCGGATGCGTCGCTCTCCACTTGGAAAGGGATGGACTCATCCACTGCGTGCATTGTGCCCTTCGCAATATCTCTTTTAATGAGAGTGAAGGCTGCACATGCCTCTGCTGTCAGGGGGAAGGAGGTGGAATTGATGAGGGGTCTGGCTTTGTCCGCATAGTTGGGTACCCACTGAGCATAGTAAGAGAAAATCCCTAGGCATCTCTTCAGTGCTTTTTGGCAGTGGGGGAGGGGGAGCTCCATAAGGGGGCGCATTCTGTCGGGGTCGGGGCCGATGACTCCGTTCTCCACTACGCAGCCAAGAATGGCGAGGCGTGTGGTGCGAAACATACATTTGTCCTTGTTGTATGTTAGATTCAGCCGCTGGGCCGTACGGAGGAATTTCTCTAGGTTAACGTCGTGGTCCTGCTGGTCGTGGCCACAGATGGTGACGTTGTCTAGATAGGGGAAGGTGGCCTGCAGCGCGTTCTGATCAACCATTCGGTCCATCTCCCTTTGGAAGACCGAAACCCCATTGGTGACGCCGAAGGGGACTCGGAGGAAGTGGTAGAGACGACCGTCAGCTTCAAAGGCTGTGTACTGGTGGTCCTCAGCCCTGATGGGGAGCTGGTGGTATGCCGACTTCAGATCAATCGTCGAGAACACCCGGTATTGTGCTATCTGATTGACCATGTCAGATATGCGGGGGAGTGGGTATGCATCTAACTGGGTGTAGCGATTGACCGTCTGGCTGTAGTCAATAACTAGGCGCTGTTTTTCGCCAGTCTTCATTACCACCACTTGTGCTCGCCATGGGCTATTGCTACCCTCAATAATCCCTTCCTTCAGGAGTCTTGCTACTTCGGATTTAATGAAGCTCCTATCCCTGGCACTGTACCGCCTGCTTTTGGTAGTGATGGGCTTACAGTCGCGGGTGAGGTTAGTGAACAGGGGGGGGAGACTTTAAGCGTGGAGAGGCTGCAAATGGTGTGCAGCGGGCGATTTAAAAGCTGCTGGCTGCAGACTGTGAGTGGGGGGGGGTCTGCCGTACGCTAACGTGACACTGTTAAGGTGGCACTGAAAATCCAACCCCAGTAGGACGGCAGCGCAGAGATGGGGCAGGACAAGAAGTTTAAAATTTTTGTATTCTGTGCCCCTTGCTGAAAGGGTCACTACACAGTAACAACCAACGTCTGCTGAATGGGATTTGGAAGCCATAGAGATCCGATGGTGCGTTGGCAGGACCGGGAGAGAGTAACATCGCACCGTGTTGGGGTGGATAAAGCTCTCCTTGCTCCCGCTGCCGAAAAGGCAGGTAGTGGTGCGGCCGTTTACCGTAATGTCCATCATGGACCTGGACAGTTGGTGAGGGAGAGATTGGTCCAGTGTCACGGAGGCCAGCGTATGGTCGAGCGAGTTGCTGTGGTCGTCAGACGAGGCAGTGGTTGAGTCCGGTCACCCGCGATTGGAGTTGGAGTTGTCCAAGATGGCGGACAAAATGGCTGCGCCCATGATCCCGATCCCCACGCGGCTGGAGGTATCCAAGATGGTGGACAAGATGGCTGCCCCCACGGTTCACACGCGGCGCTGCTGGCGTTAGCGGTTTTACCTTTGCAGGCGCTGACGTAGTGTCCTTTCTTCCCGCAGCCAGAGCAGGTAGCATTTTTCGCCGGACAGCGTGCTCTGGGGTGTTTTGCCTGGCCACAAAAGTGACATTTCGGGCCCTTGGACATCGCTGCAGCAGTTGGTGCCGGGGGTGGCGGTCCCATGACCCAAGGTTGCAGCATCCACGGTGCAGAGCGGTTAGGGGAGAATGCGTCCATATTCCGGTAGGCCGCATCTAGCGAGAGCGCGAGGGACACTGCCTTCTTCACGTCGATTTCGCCCTTCTCCAACAGTCTCTGCTGGGAGTAGTCGGACTTGAGGCCCGCAACGAAAGCGTCTCGGATAAGTCCCTCCGCTGGTGTCGCGACCGATACCTCTTTACAATCGCAGGCTCGGCCAAGTATCTGTAGTGCCCGTAGGAATGCCTCCACCGATTCCCCGGACTGCTGTTTGCGGGATCTCAGGAGGTGTCTGGCATAAACCGTATTTACCGGGCGTGTGTATTGTCCTTTTAGCAGATCGATAGCTGCCGCGTAGGTAGTCGCATCCTGGATGAGCGTGTAGATTTGGTGGCCCACCTTGGAGGCCAGGATTTTTAGTTTATTTCCATCTAGTGTCACGGCTGAGGATTCCAGGTAAGCTTCGAAGCAACGCAGCCATTGTGCGAACTTGGTAGACGAACCCGCCTCTTGAGGGTCTAGGTCCAGGCATGTTGGTCTGATGGCATGCAGCAGCGCCTGCTGCTCAGCGTTTGGTGCCGACATTTTGTTTTTGTTAATAAAATTGCTGCGCTATCAATTATTCGTAAGAGACGGAGAGTTAGGAGAGTAACTAAAAGGCTTTTATTAACAAAGAACAGAGCATGCCTCTCGTGGTTGACTTGTTCCCTAGAAGGCAGGGGGCTGCAGAGCAGTCACCTTTATACCTGGTCATGTGGGTGGAGCCAGGGGCGGAGCCAGCTGAGGCATGCATAGATACAACAGTGTGCAACAACAACAACAACGGTGAACAACAATAACAGTGGTTCACCACAAGGCCGATAAATCCCCAGGGCCTGATAATCTACATCCTAGGGCACTTAAGGAAGTGGCCCTAGAAATAGTAGATGCATTGCTTATCATCTTCCAACATTCGATGGAATCTGGAACAGTACCCATGGATTGGAGGGTAGCTAATGTAACCCCACTAGTCAAAAAAGGTGGTAGAGAGAAAATGGGGAATTACAGAACGGTAAGCCTGACATCGGTAGTGGGGAAAATGCTAGAGTCCATTATAAAAGATGTAATAGCAGAGCACTTGGAAAAAAAGTGACCGGATCAGACAAAGTCAACATGGATTTACAAAAGGTAAATCGTGCTTGACTAATATATTGGAATTTTTTGAGGATGTAACTGATAGAATAGATAAGGGAGAACCAGTGGAAGTGATGTATTTGGACTTTCAGAAGACTTTTGATAAGATCCCGCAAAAGAGATTAGCGTGTAAAGTTAAGGCATATGGGATTGGGGCAAGGTAGCGACTTGGATAGAGAACTGGTTGGCAGACAGAAAGCAGAGAGTTGGAATAACCGTGTCTTTTTCCGAGTGGCAGGCAGTGACTGGCGGGGTACCGCAGGGATCGGTCCTTGGACCCCAGCTATTCACAATATATATTAATGATCTAGACAAGGGAACTAGATGTGATATCTCCAAATTTGCAGACGACACAAAGCTGGGTGGGCGTGTGTGCTGTGAGGAGGATGCCGAGAAACTTCAGGATGATTTGGACAGGTTGGGTGATTGGGCAGAACCATGGCAGATGCAATATAACGTGGATAAATGCGAGGTTATCCACTTTGGTGTCAAAAACAGGAAGGCAGATTATTATCTGAATGGCAATAGATTGGGAGAAGGGGAAGTGCAATGAGACCTGGGCGTCCTTGTGCACCAGTCATTGAAGGTAAGCATGCAGGTGCAGCAGGCAGTTAAGAAGGCAAATGGTATGTTGGCCTTCGTAGCGAGAGGGTTTGAGTACAGGAACAAGGAGGTCTTGCTGCAGTTATACAGGGCCTTGGTGAAACCACACCTTGAGTATTGTGTGCAGTTTTGGTCGCCTTATCTGAGGAAGGATGTTCTTGCCATGGAGGGAGTGCAGCGAATATTCACCAGACTGATACCTGGGATGGCAGGAATGACGTATGAGGAGAGATTGGGTCGATTGTGCTTTTACTCGCTGGAGTTTAGAAGAATGAGAGGGGATCTCATTGAAACTTATAAAATTCTGACAGGACTGGACAGACTAGATGCAGGAAGGATGTTCCCGATGGTCGGGGAGTCCAGAACCAGGGGTCACAGTCTAAGGATAAGGGGTAAGCCATTTAGGACAGAAATGAGGAGGAATTTCTTCCCCCAGAGAGTGGTGAACCTGTGGAATTCTCTACCACAGAAGGCAGTAGAGGCCAATTCATTAAATATATTCAAGAAGGAGTTGCATATATTTCTTAAGGCTAAAGGGATCAAGGGGTATGGGGAGAAAGCAGGGACCGAGTACTGAATTTGAATGATCAGCCATGATCGCATTGAATGGCGGAGCAGGCTCGAGGGGCCGAATGGCCTACTGCTGCTCCTATCTTCTAAGTTTCTATGTCTTAAAGGAGGATAGCGAGGCGGAGAGGTTCAGGGTGGGAATTCCAGAGCTTATGGGCCCCCGCAACAGAAGACACGGCCACCGATGGTGCAGCGATTATAATCCGGGCTGCTCAAGAGGGCAGAATTGGAGGAACGCAGATGTCTCGGGGCGGGGGTGGGGGGGTGGGGTGAGGAGGTTGTTTTCTTTGGAACCGAGGAGGCTGAGGGGAGACCTGATTGAGGTTTATAAAATTCTGAGGGGCCGAGATATGAAGGACCTATTTCCCTTGGCAGAGGGGTCCACAACCAGGGGCATAGATTTAAAGTAATTGTTCGGAGGTTTAGAGGGGAGTTGAGGAGAAATGTTTTCACCCAGTGGGTGGTGGGGGTCTGGAACTCACTGCCTGACAGGGTGGTAGAGGCAGAAACTCTCATCACATTTTAAAAAGTACTTGGATATGTCCTTGAAGTGCCGTAACCTACAAGGCCACGGACCAAGTGCTGGAAAGTGGGATTAGTGTGGATAGCACTTAATCGGCCGGCACGGACAAGATGGGCCGAATGGCCTCCTTCTGTGCCATAATTTTTCTGTGGTTCTATCGCGGGCGGTGGGTGGTTGTGAGGCTGAAGGGAATAACTAAGATAGGGAGGGGCGAGGCCATGGAGGGATTTGAAAACAAGGCTGAGAATTTTGAAATCAAAGCATTGCTTAACCGGGAGCCAATGTAGGTCAGCGAGCACAGGGGTGATGGGTGAATGGGACATGGCGTTGAGCTACGACACAGGTAGTTTTGGATCACCTCAAGTTTACATGGGGTGGAATGTGGGAGGCCAGCCAGGAGTGTGTTGGAATAGTCGAGTCTAGAGGTAACAAAGGCCCGGGTGAGGGTTTCAGCAGCGGATGAGCTGAGGCAAGGGCAGAGACGGGCGATGTTGCCGAGGTGGAAGTAGGCGGTCTTTGTTATGCTGCGGATATGCGGTGGGAAGCTCATTTCAGGGTCAAATATAACACCGAGGTTCTGAACAGTGTGGTTCAGCCTCAGAGAGATGTTAGCGAGAGGGATGAAGTCAGTGGCTAGGGAACAGAGTTTGTGGCAGGGACTGAAAACAATTGCTTCAGTCTTCCCAATATTTAATCCATAACTGGATTAGAAGTTCGTGGAGGGGTCGAGAGAAGTGTTGGTGAGGTAGAGCTGGGTGTCGTCAGCGTACATGTGGAAACTGACGCTGTGTTTTCGGATGATGTCGCCAAGGGGCAGCATTTAGATGAGCAGGTAAGAGCCCATGGGATCCAGGGCAATTTGGCACATTGGATCCAAAATTGGCTTAGTGGCAGGAGGCAGAGGGTGATGGTCGAAGGTTGTTTTTGTGACTGGAAGCCTGTGTCCAGTGGTGTACCACAGGGTCTGGGTCCTTTGCTGTTTGTAGTGTACATTAATGATTGAGATATGAATGTAGGAGGTATGACCAGTAAGTTCGCAGATGACACAAAAATTGGTGGAGTGGTAAATAGCGAGGAGGGAAGCCTCAGGCTACAGGAGAATATAGACGGGTTGGTTAGATGGGCAGCACAGTGGCAAATGGAATTTAACCCTGAAAAGTGTGAGGTGATGTATTTTGGGAAGACAAACAAGGCAAGGGAATACACAATGAATGGTAGAACCCTAGGAAGGACAGAGGATCAGAGGGACATAATAATTCTTATATAAGAACATAAGAAGCAGGAGTAGGCCATACGGCCCCTCGGGCCTGCTCCGCCATTCAATAGGATCGTGGCTGATCCGAACCTAGACTCACGTCCACCTCCCTACCTGCTCCCTGTAACCCCTAATTCCCTTATCAGTTAGGAAACTGTCCATCTCCGTTTTAAATGTATTTAATGTCGCAGCTTCCACAGCTCTCTGAGGTAGCAAATTCCATAGATTTACCACCCTCTGAGTGAAGACGTTTCTCATCATCTCAGTTTTGAAACGGCAGCCCCTTATTCTAAGATTATGCCCCCTAGTTCTAGTCTCACCCATCAGTGGAAACATTCTCCCCGCATCCACCCAATCAAGCCCCCTCACAACCTTATATGTTTCGATAAGATCGCCTCTCATTCTTCTGAACTCCAATGAGTAGAGGCCCAACCTACTCAACCTTTCCTCATAAGTCAACCCCCTCATCTCTGGAATCAACCGAGTGAACCTTCTCTGAACTGCCTCGAGAGCAAGTATATCTTTTCTTAAATATGGAAACCAAAACTGTACACAGTATTCCAGGTGTGGCCTCAACAATACCCTGTATAACTGCAGCAAGACCTCCCTGTTTTTATACTCCATCCCCCTTGCAATAAAAGCCAAGATTCCATTGGCCTTCCTGATCACCTGCTGTACCTGCATACTAACCTTCTGTGTTTCATGCACCAGGACCCCCAGATCCCTTTGTACTGTGGCACTTTGCAGTTTCTTTCCATTTAGATAATAACTTGCTCTTTGATTTTTTTCTGCCAAAGTGCATAACCTCACACTTTCCAACATTATATTCCATCTGCCAAATTTCTGCCCATTCACTTAGCTTGTCTATGTCCTTTTGCAGGTTTTTTTATGTCCTCCTCACTCACTGCTTTCCTTCCCATCTTTGTATCGTCGGCAAACTTGGATACGTTGCACTTGGTCCCCTCCTCCAAATCGTTAATATAGATTGTAAAGAGTTGGGGTCCCAGCACTGACCCCTGCGGAACAGCACTAGTTACTGATTGCCAACCCAAGAATGAACCATTTATCCCCACTCTGTTTTCTGTTAGATAGCCAATCTTCCACCCATGCCAGTATATTACCCCCAATCCTGTGATTTTTTAAATCTTGTGCAGTAATCTTTTGTGTGGCACCTTGTCAAATGCCTTTTGGAAGTCCAAATACACCACATCCACTGGGACCTTGGTGTGCATGTACATAGATCCCTGAAGGCAGCAGGACAGGTAGATAAGGTGGTTAATAATGCATATGGGATACTTGCCTTTATTAGCCGAGGCATAGAATATAAGAGCAGGGAGGTTATGATGGAGCTGTACAAAACGCTAGTTAGGCCACAGCTGGAATACTGTGTGCAGTTCTGGTCGCCACACTATAGGAAGGATGTGATTGCTTTGGAGAGGGAGCAGAGGAGATTCACCAGGGTGTTACCTGGGCTGGAGCGCTTCAGCTATGAAGAGATACTGGACAGGCTGGGGTTGTTTTCCTTAGAGCAGAGAAGGCTGAGGGGGGACTTGATTGAGGTGTACAAAATTATGAGGGGCATAGATAGGGTAGATAGAAAGGAACTTTTCCCCTTAGTAGAGGGGTCAATAACAAGGGGGCATAGTTTCAAGGTTAGGGGCAGGAGGTTTAGAGGGGATTTGAGGAAAAACTTTTTCACCCAGAGGGTGGTTGGAATCTGGAACTCACTGTCTGAAAGGGTGGTAGAGGCAGGAACCCTCACAACAATCAAGAAGCATTTGGATGAGCACTTGAAATACCATAGCATACAAGGCTACGGACCAAGTGCTGGAAAATGGGATTAGATTAGACAGGACTTGATGGCCGGCGCGGACACGATGGGCCGAAGGGCCTCTTTCTGTGCTGTATAACTCTATGACTCTATGACTACAAGGCTACGGACCAAGTGCTGGAAAATGGGATTCGAATAGACAGGGCTTGATGGCCGGCGTGGACACAATGGGCTGAAGGGACTCTTTCTGTGCTATGACTCTAAATAGGAGGGGCCCAATGATAGATCCTTGGGGGACACCATAGGTAACGATGCAGGAGCGGGAAGAGAAGCGTTGCAGGTGATTCTGTGGCTACGATTAGATAGATAAGAGTGGAACCAGGTGAGCGCAGTCCCACCCAGCTGGATGATGGTGGAGAGGTGTTGGGAGAAGGATGGAGTGGTCAACCATGTCAAAGGCTGCAGACAAGTCAGGAAGGACGAGGAGAGATAGTTTACCTTTGTCACAGTCACAAAGGATGTCATTTGATGAGACTTTGATGAGACTTGATTTGACTTCAGGACCAAGTCAATGAGGTGGATTGGGCTGTTTCTGGCCCACTGGTTATTGTGGGCATGGCTGGACACCAGTGGGACCGGCTCTGCCCTGTTTGTTCTTTGAGGCAAAATAAGCCAAAAAAAATTCCTGCTTCCCCACTTACCCTTTCTACACTCCTTTTACAGGGTTTTAGAAGTGGAGCATTTACAGGCAGGAAGCTCAAACCAAACATCACCTCAAATTCTGACAAGAGTTACGTGATTCCTCAGGACCTGATTCAGTCGCTCCTCCAATCTGCTGGCACACCCGTGAGTTCACACTGGGGAGAGACCTTTTAAATGTTCTGAAAGAGCTTCAAAATCTACAAGTACCTGAAGCGACACCAGTGGCCACACACTGGGGGAAACCCGGGCCCCGTGTGTGGGAAGGAATTCACTCAGCCATCCGCTCCGATGATACACCAGCAAGTTCGCACTAGGGAGAGACCTTTAGCCCACTGTGTGTGGGGCAGGGATTAATTGCACCCTCCGTGCTGCTGAGACACCAGCTTGTCCACACCGATGAGAGACCGTTGACCTGCTCCGTGTTTTTGAAGCGATTCTCTCATTCTGCCACCCTCCTGAGACACATGCTTGTTCACATTAAATGTTCTGACTGTGGGAAGAGATTTAAAAGGTCCCAGGATCTGAAGAAACACCAGCTGGAGAGAGCAGGAGAGACTCTGTTCACCTGCTCTGTGTGTGGGAAGAGATTCACTCAGTCCTCGAATCTGCTGGCACACCAGTGAGTTCACACTGGGGAGAGGCCGGTGAAACATTCCGACTGTGGGAAAAGCTTTCAAATGTCCCAGGAGCTGAAGGGACGCCAGCTGGAGAGAGCAGGAAAGAGGCCATTCTCCTGCTCCATGTGTGGGAAGCGATTCACTCGGCCCTCCCACCTGTTGAGACACCAGCGAGTTCACACTGGGGAGACACCATTCATCTGCTCCATGTGTAAGGAGGGATTCACTCAGTCATCCAACCTGTGGAGACACCAGCGAGTTCACACTGATGAGAGACCATTTAAATGTTCTGACTGTGAGATGAGCTTTAAAACCTCTGGGGATCTGAAGGAACACCAGCGAGTTCACTCCAATCAGAGACCATTTACATGTTCTGTTTGTGGGATGAGCTTTAAAAGCTCCAGGAATCTGAGCGGACACCAGCAAGTTCACACTGATGAGAGACCATTTAAATGTTCTGACTGTGGGAAGACATTTAAATGTTCAAAGGGCCTGAAGAGACACCAGCTGGAGAAAGAAGGAAAGAGACCATTCCCCTGCTCTGTGTGTGGCAAAGGATTCACTCGGTCATCCCACCTACAGAGACACCAGCGAGTTCACATTGTTCCGTAGTGCAGGGCCCTTTAGACAGCTGGGGTGACGTGAACATGGAATGGATGAATGTTTTATACATTCTTGTACTATTGTTTAATCTTTAAGACTTGTGCTGATGATTCCCTTCTTTTGACTGTTGATGGTGTTCCATAGAATGTACAGCACAGAAACAGGCCATTCGGCCCAACTGGTTCATTGCGGTGTTTATGCCCCACACCCACCCTACTTCAATTAACCCGATCAACATCTCCTCCCATTCCTTTCTCCCTTGTGTGGCTTCCCCATAAATGCATCTGTGCTGTTCACCTCAACTACTCCTTGTGGTAGCGAGTTCCCCATTCTCACCATTCTCTGGGTAAAGAAGTTTCTCCTGAATTCCCTCCTGGATTTGTTAGTGACTTTTATATTTATAGCCCCATAAATATTTTGTTAAGCTTACCAGTATGTTGTTGTACTTTGTCTTTTTCTGATGAATGAAACATTACTGAGCCCCTGTACTCGTGTTATGGGATGAAGTGCCAGACAAGTAAAGGCACAATGTCTGGGTATGAATCTGATAACCTCATGGACCGTATAGGTGTGATAACCAGACGGGCTTGTGGTTATAGTCTGGTCACAGATGGACTAAATTCCCTGAATTAGCAGGAGTTCAGGAGGCGGTCAACAGACGGGTCCAAACAATCCCATTTCCTAAGCGGTAACCAAGCTTGTGTATAAGAACAGGCCACTTAAGCCGTTGTCAGTTGGAACAGACTCGAGAAGGTCACGCGCGAATCACTGTACTTCTATTCTCCAGATTGAGGGAATTATCACCCGATCTGTGTTATGCAGCGCTCTTAATAAAGTCTGGAGAGACAATTTGTGTTCTTGTGAGCTTGATTATCTGGTATCCGAAACCTTGGGACTCCCGATCATTAGAGTCAACCTCAGTGTGTGGAAAGGGATTCCCTGGTGTATCCCACCCACTGACACACCAGAGTGTCCACAGTGTGACTGCGGTGGGTCGATTCCACTGTCCCCAATGCCTTTAATCACATCCAGGACTGAACCAGGCAACTGGGGCTTGTTAATGTTAAGAGCCCCCAATAACTGGGCTGGATTTAAAGATTATTCCCTGTTCTCTCAGTACTAGTGAGCAGAGAGAAGCTGATGTTATAGAATCATAGAGCACAGTAGGATGCCTTTCGGCCCATCGTGCTGGTGCTGGCTCTCTGAAAGAGCGATGCAATTAGTCCCACTGCCCTGCTCTTTCCCCACAGCCCTGCAAATTTCTGCTTTTAGTATATATCCAATTCCCTTTTGACAGTTACTATTGAATCTGCTTCCACCTCCCATTCAGGCAGCGCATTCCAGATCATCACAATTCGCTGTGTAAAAAAAGTCTCCTCATTTCCTCTCTCGATTCTTTTGCCAATGATCTGAAATCTGTGTCCTCTCATTACCGACCCTCCTGCCAGTGACAACAGCTTCTCCTTGTTTGCTCGATCAAAACCCCTCATAATTTTGAGCACCTCGATCACAGCTCCACTTAACCATCTCTGCTCCAAGTTGTATTGCAATTGTTTTGTGAATTGTTGCTGTGATCGAGGTGCTGGATGTCCGTGCCTAGGGAATGGGACATTCTATCCTCGTGAGCACCGAGTGTCAGCATCCAGCAATCTCTGGTCAGGGACTGTCTTTTTAAACTGCCTCACATGAGCTTTTTGACGTCCTGATTTCATTATTAAACATTTCAGAGTTTTTGCAGACTGACCAAGGCTGAACAGATAAATGTGAGGTATTACATTTTGGTAGGAAGAATGGGGAGGTCACTTATCACTTGGAGGGTGCGAGTCGAGGTGAGGTAGAGGAACAGAGGGATCTCGGAGTACAAATACACAAATCACTAAAAGTTGTGACACAGGTTAGCAAGACCATAAAAAAAGCAAACCAAGCACTAGGGTTTATTTCTAGAGGGATAAAATTGAAAAGTAGTGAAGTTATGCTAAACCAGTATCGAACCTTGGTTAGACCACACTTAGAGTACTGCGTACAGTTCTGGTCACCATATTATAAAAAGGATATAGAGGCACTGGAGAGTGCAGAGAAGATTTACAAGGATGATACCAGAAATGTGAGGGTATACATATCAGGAAAGGATGAACAGGCTGGGTCTCTTTTCTCTTGAAAAAAGGCTGAGGGGTGACCTAATAGAGGTCTTTAAAATTATGAAAAATGTCGATAGAGTGGATACAGAGAGAATGTTTCCACTTGTGGGGAAGAGCATAACTAGAGGCCTCAATATAAGATAGTCACCAAGAAATCCCATAGGGAATTCAGAAGAAACTTCTTTACCCAGAGAGTGGTGAGAATGTGGAACTCGCTGCCACAGGGAGTGGTTGAAGCGAATAGTATTGATGCATTTAAGGGGAGGCTAGACAAGCATATGAGGGAGAAGGGAATCGAGGGTTATGCTGATAGATTTAGATGAGGAAAGACGGGAGGAGGCTCGAGTGGAGCATAAACACCGGCATGGACTGGTTGGACTGAATGGCCTGTTTGTGTGTCGTATATCCGATGTAATCCTGTGTCAAGTATCCCAGCTGGCTTAGCTCCAGGCACTTTAGCTCAGTGAGCAGCACTCTCACTTCTGAGTTGTGAAGGTCGTGGGTTCAAGTCCCAGTCCAAAGACTTGAGCATAAAAATCTAGGCTGACGCTCCAGTACTGAGTGCTGCGCTGTCAGAGGTGCCGTCTTTCGGATGAGATGTTAAACTGAGGCCCCCGTCTGCTCTTTCAGGTGGATGTAAAAGATCCCATGGCACTACATTGAAGAAGAGCAGGGGAGTTCTCCCCAGTGTCCTGGGGACAATATTTATCCCTCAATCAACATCACTGAAATAGATTATCTGGTCATTGTCACATTGCTGTTTGTGGGAGCTTGCTGTGCACCAATTGGCTGCCGCGTTTCCTACATTACAACAGTGACTACACTTCAGAAGTTCTTCATTGGTTGTAATGTGCTCTGGGACATCCTGAGGTCATGAAAGGCGCTATATAAATGCAAGTGTTTCTCAGCAAGCGGGCGAGTGTCAGTGGTTGGAGGGAGGAGCTCAGTGTTGTCACTGGGTGGACACAGACAGATTGAAGCTAAAAGACAGAGAATGCTGAAGTTTGGAATGATAACACCCAAAGTCAGGAGATGAGCCCTTTGTCCTAGATAAGGGAGGTGGTTACTAAGAGACCCAGATACCTAATAACACTGCAAACTGCTCAGGCAGCAGACTTGTTGCAACATGAGAGGTCCCGAGTGAGTTGGTGCACAGACAACAGAGCCTTGGGCATTCCTGAGACACACAAACTGGTTCTGTAACCGGGAGAACAGGTTGAGGGAGTCACCCTACATGGGACTGCTTGTCTGAGGTATTAACACAGAGTCAGCTTGGGAATGGGATGATCAGTGAATCACAGAATCATAAAAATTTACAGCACAGAAGGAGGCCATTTGTAGGTTATGGCACTTCAAGTGAATATCCAAGTACTTTTTAAATGTGATGAGGGTCTCTGCCTCTACCACCCTTTCGGGCAGTGAGTTCCAGGCCCCCACCACCCTCTGGGTGAAAGAATTTCTCCTCAAATCCCCGCTGAACTTCCGGCCAATTACTTTAAATCTGTGCCCCCTGATTATTGACCTCCCTGCTAAGGGATATAGGTCCTTCCTATCCACTCTATCTAGGCCCCTCATAATTGTATACACCTCAATTAGGTCTCCCCTCAACCTCCTCTGTTGCAAAGAAAACAACCCCAGCCTATCCAATCTTTCCTCATAGCTAAAATTCCCCAGACCAAGCAACACCCTCGTAAATCTCCTCTGCAACCCCTCTGGTGCAATTACATCCTTCCTGTAATGTGACCAGAACTGCACGCAGTATTTTAGCTGCAGCCTAACTAGTGTTTTATACAGGTCAAGCATAACCTCCCTGCTCTTATATTCTATGCCTCGGCTAATAAAGGCAAGTATCCCGTGTGCCTTCTTAATCTCCTTATCTACCTGTCCTGCTACCTTCAGGGATATGTGGACATGTACTCCAAGGTCCCTCTGATCTTCTCAGTGTCCTACCATTTAATGTGTTCCCTTGCCTTGTTAGCCCTCCCCAAATGCATTACCTCACACTTCTCCGGATTGAATTCCATTTGCCACTGTTCTGCCCACCTGACCAGTCCATTGATATCTTCCTGCAGTCTGCAGCTTTCTTCTTCATTATCAACCACACGGCCAACTTTTGCATCATCTGCAAACTTCTTAATCATACTGCCTACATTCAAGTCCAAATCATTGATTTATACCACAAAAAGCAAAGGACCCAGTACTGAGCCCTGTGGAACCCCACTGGAAACAGCCTTCCAGTCACAAAAACACCCTTCGAACATTACCCTTTCTTTCTTGCCTCTGAGCCAATTTTGGATCCATCTTGCCACTTTGCATTGGGTCCCATGGGCTTTTACTTTTATGACCAGTCTGTCATGTGGGACCTTATCAAAAGCCTTGCTAAAATCCATATCGACAACATCAAACACACGACCCTCATCGACCTCCTCAAAAAATGCAATCAAGTTAGTCAGATATGACCTTCCTTTAACAAATCCATGCTGTCTGTCCCTGATTAATCTAAATGGAGATTTATCTGTCCCTCAAAATTTTCCCCAATAATTCTGACTGGCCTGTAATTACTCAGTCTATCCCTTTCTCCCTTTTTAATCAATGGTACCATGTTAGCAGTCCTCCAGTTCACCGGCACCACACCTGTAGCCAGAGAGGATTGGAAAATGATGGTCAGAGCCTCTGCTATTTCCTCTCTTGCTTCTCTTAACAGTCTAGGATATATTTTATCCGGGCCTGGGGATTGAACCACCTTAGACTGGGTATTATTTAATGAGAAATGATTAATTAGCAATCTTGTGCGTGGCCCCTTGGGGAGGTGCGATCATAATATGATAGAATTCTTCATTAAGATGGAGAGTGATGTAGCTGATTCAGAGACTTGGGTACTGAATTTAAATAAAGGAAACTATGTGAGGCACGAGTTGGCTAGGATGGATTGGGGAATATTACTTAAAGGGCTAATGGTGAATAGGCAAAGGCAAACATTTAAAGATCGCATGGATGAACTAGAGAAATTGTTCATCCCTGTTTGGCATAAAAATAAAACAAAAAAGGTGACTCAACATTGGCTAACAAGGGAAATTAGGGATCGCATAAGATCCAAGGAGAGGACATATAAATTGGCCAGAAAAAGCAGCAAACCTGAGGTTTGGGAGAAGTTTAGGATTCAGCAAAGGAGGACAAAGGTATTTAATTAAGAGGGGGAAAACAGAGTATGAGAGTAAGCTTGCAGGGAACATAAAAACTGACTATAAAAGCTTCTATAGATATGTGAAGAGAAAAAGATTGGTAAAGTCAAGCATAGCTCCCTTGCAGTCAGAATCAGGGGAATTTATAATGGGGAACAAAGACATGGCAGACCAATTAAATACATACTTTGGTTCTGTCTTCACAAAGGAGGACACAAATAAACTCCCAGAGATGTCAGGGGACATAGGGTCTAATGAGAGGGAGGAACTGAATGAAATCAGTATTTGTAGGGAAATGGTGTTAGGGAAATTGACGGGATTGAAGGCCGATAAATCCCCAGGGACTGATAATCTACATCCTAGGGTACTTAAGGTAGTGGCCCCAGAAATAGTAGATGCATTGCTGGTCATCTTCCAAAATTCTATAGACTCTGGAATAGTTCCCATGGATTGGAGAGTAGCTAATGTAACCCCACTAGTTAAAAAAGGTGGTAGAGAAAAAATGGGGAATTATAGACCGGTAAGCCTAACATTGGTAGTGGGGAAAATGCTGGAGCCATTATAAAAGATGTAATAGCAGAGCACTTGGAAAACAGTGACAGGATCGGACAAAGTCAATATGGATTTGCAAAAGGTAAATCATGCTTGACTAATCTACTGGAATTTTTTGAGGATGTAACTGGTAGAATAGATAAGGGAGAACCAGTGGATGTGGTGCATTTGGACTTTCAGAAGGCTTTCGATAAGGTCCCGCATAAGAGACTAGCATGCAAAGTTAAAGCACATGGAATTGGGGGTAAGGTACTGATTGGATAGAAACTGGTTGGCAGACAGGAAGCAAAGAGTTGGAATAAACGGGTCTTTTTCTGAGTGGAAGGCAGTGACTAGTGGGGTACCGCAGGAATTGGTGCTAGGACCCCAGTTATTTCCAATATATATTAATGATCTAGACAAGGGAACTGGATATAATATCTCCAAATTTGCAGATGACAAAAAGCTGGGTGGGCGTGTGTGCTGTGAGGACGATGCCGAGAAACTACAGGATGATTTGGACAGGTTGGGTGATTGGGCAAAAGCATGGCCGATGCAATATAATGTGGATAAATGTGAGGTTAACCACTTTGGTGGCAAAAACAGGAAGGCAGATTATTATCAGATTGGGAGAAGGGGAAGTGCAATGAGACCTGGGTGTCCTTGTGCACCAGTCGCTGAAGGTAAGCATGCAGGTGCAGCAGGCGGTTAAGAAGGCAAATGGTATGTTGGCCTTCGTAGCGATGGGTTTGAGTACAGAAACAAGGATGTCTTGCTGCAGTTGTACAGGGCCTTGGTGAGACCACACCTTGAGTAATGTGTGCAGTTTTGGTCGCCTTTTCTGAGGAAGGATGTTCTTGCCATGGAGGGAGTGCAGCGAAGATTCACCAGACTGATACCTGGGATGGCAGGAATGATGTATGAGGAGAGATTGGGTCGATTGGACTTGTACTCACTGGTGTTTAGAAAAATGAGAGAAGGATCTCATTGAAACTTATAAAATTCTGACAGGACTGGACAGGCTAGATGTCCGAAGGATGTTCCCGATGGTCGGGGAGTCCAGAACCAGGGGTCACAGTATAAGGATAAGGGGTAGACCATTTAGGACAGAAATGAGGAGGAATTTCTTCACCCAGAGTGGTGAACCTGTGGAATTCTCTAACACAGGAGGCAGCAGAGGCCAATTCATTAAATATATTCAAGAAGGAGTTAGATATATTTCTTAAGGCTAAAGAGATCAAGGGGTTAGGGGAGAAAGCAGGGACCGGGTACTGAATTTGGATGATCAGCCATGATCGCATTGAATGGTGGAGCAGGCTCGAGGGGCCAAATGGCCTACTCCTGCTCCTATCTTCTATGTTTCTATGTTTCTCTCCACATAACTGAAGTCCCCGATAAGAATATACAAATTAGGAGCAGGAGTTGGCCATACGGCCCCTCGAGCCTGCTCTGCCATTCAATAAGATCATGGATGATCTTCGAGCTCAACTCCACTTTCCCACCCAATCCCTATATTCCTTGATTCCCCTAGAGTCCAAAAATCTATCTATTTTAGCCTTGAATATAATCAACGACTCAGCATCCACAGCCATTTGGGGTAGAGAATTCCAAAGATTCAGAACCCTGAGTGAAGAAATTTCTCCTCATTCTTAAATGGCCGACGCCTTATCCTGAGACTATGCCCCCTAGTTCTAGACTCTCCAGTCTGGGGAAACAACCTCTCAGCATCTACCCTGTCAATCCCCCTCAGAATCTTACATGTTTCAATGAGATCACCTCTCATTCTTCTAAATGCCAGAGAGTATCGGCACAATCTACTCAATCTCTCATCCCAGGGATCAATCTAGTGAACCTTTGTTGCACCGCCTCTAAGGCAAGTATGTCCTTCCTCAGATAAGACCAAAACTGTGCACAGTACTCCAGGTGTGGTCTCACCAAGGCCCTGTACAATTGTAGTAAGACTTCCTTACTCTTGTACTCCATCCCCCTTGCAGTAAAAGCCAACATGCCATTTGCCTTCCTAATTGTCTGCTGTACCTGCATGCTAACATTCTGTGTTTCCTGTACGAGGACACCGAAATCTCTCTGAACACCAACATTTAATAGTTCCTCAATATTTAAAAAAATTCTGTTTTCCTATTTTTCCTATCAAAGTGAATAACCTCACAATTCTCCACATTATACTCCATCTGCCGTCTTATTGCCCCCTCACCTAACCTGTCTACATCCCTTTGCAGGCTGCTTGTGTCCTCCTCTCAGCTGACTTTCCCACCTAGCTTTGTATTGTCAACAAACCTGAATACATTGCACTTGGTCCCTTCATCTAATCATTGATATAGATTGTAAATAGCTGAGGCCCAAGCATCCTTGCGGCACACCACGAGTTACAGCCTGCCAATCAGAAATTGACCTGTTTATTCCTACTCTCTGTTTTCTGTCAGTCAACCAATCCTCTCTCCATGCTAATACATTACCCTCAATCCCACGAGCCCTTATCTTGCTTAGCAACCTTTTATGTGGCACATTATCGAATGCCTTTTGCAAATCCAAATATACTACATCCACTGGCTCGCCTTTATCTACCCTGCCAGTTACATCCTTAAAAAACCTAATACATTTGTTAAACACGATTTCCCTTTCATAAAACCATGTTCACTCTGCCTAAGTGCCCTGTTACCACTTCCCCAGTAATGGATTCCAGCATTTTCCCCACGACTGATGTCAGGCTAACTGGACGGTAGTTCCGTTTTTGCTCTCCCTCCTTTCTTGAATAGAATGCTTGGGCCGATGGGCCCTCCCCAGAGGAGGATTAATGCTCATGCCTATGGGGCCCTCCCCTATGGATGGATGAATGCTGCTGATGGCCCACAGCACCTTATGGGTACCCAGTTTTGAGCTGCTAGGTCTGTTCAAATTCTATCGCACTTAGCACAATGGATCATTTGCACAGTGTGAAGACGCTTGGTGTAATCTGTAAATTCCAACAACATGCCTCCAGTTTCTGAGTCCAAATGATAGTGAACACCAGTGGTCCCAGCACGGATCCGTGTGGGACACCAGTTCTCACTTTCTGCTAGTCCGAGAAACTCCCCTTAACTTCCACCCTCTGATTTCTGTTTTGGAGCCATCTTTCTACCCATTCTGATACCTGGACCTTGACTCCACACGGCCTGACCTTGGTCAGCCTGTAGATCGTACTTACTGTGGACACAGTACATCAATGGTGGAGGGGGTGGATATTGAGTCCTGTGCCAAGGCGCTGATGAAGTGAACTTCACTGTCTTTGTGTTTTAGGCAACGCTGGTGGCGTTTTTCACCTCCTTCCACCTTTATAAGAATTGTTGCCGAATTATTAAACCCTTTTACAGCCTCATGAGCGGGACACGCAAACAACGAGGCCTCGTAAGTTTCCCTCAGAATTACAGATGGGCGGAAGGTGGGAATTGGCGTTCCACGGGGATTGGTGCTGGGACCACTGTTTTCACCATTTACATGAATGATTTGGACTTGGGAATCAGAAGCACAATTTCAAAATTTGCTGATGACACTAAATTGGAGGGTGTAGTTAATACTGAGGAAGACTACAATAGCATCCTTGTAGAATTATTCAGTTGTGTTCAGTAAATAGCAGCATCTTTTAATTTGCCTTGAATGATCACATCATTATATAGTTATGTGAAAAACAGAAATCATTAAAAGCTCCCAATTTCAGAATTGTCAGATTCAAACTCAACTTCTTCCAAGTACAATCTAACATTCAAAAATTGTAATGGATGTAGGCAAGATATTAGGACTGTTGTCTAACACAATCCAAACACAGTGACACACAGACAGATGGGCAGGTGTAGCTTCACAGCGAATCCTTTCAAGCCTCAGTAAAAAGTGGCAGACTGGCAATCCATTGTTCACTAATGGAGTTGTGATCTTTGTAAATTAAGAAAGGAAATGCATGGAAATGTGTCAAAGAGTTGATTAACAGATTGGGACATCATCTCCTTTTGATTTCTATTTCTGACACCAGGCAACAGAAAAAGGTCATTACAACACGACATAAACAGACTCTTCAGGTGTCAGAGATCAGACTTCAGAACAACATGTCTGCCAGCTCTGGCCACAAACCCCAGTACAGTCAACCTTTCAGCAGCTGCAGCCCTGATTAAATAACTAGTAGTTTAACATGTCTAGTAGAGCTTTTGTAGCAAAATAGAAGAAATGTATTTGTGACACACACACAATTAATAATTAAATCACAATGTGATTGTGAGGATCGATTATCATCTCTTTAACCCGAGGTGTCCACCGGTCGAGGAACGTATCAAGTGAACCGAAGGACACTGCCTGCTCCCTCTCCAGGGCCACCCGGGCAGGGACAAGGCCACGGGAGAGAGGCAGGCAGCCAGAGTGACCCCCCATGGGCCCCCTCCCATCCAGGGCTGACAAATTGCTGTTTTCACCAGGCCCAAGAGCAGGTCCAGGAGAAGATCCTCCAAACTACCCACGCCCCTCCGCACCAGATACGCAAAGATTAGGAGTGTGGGGCTAAAGTGTAGCCAAGAGTTGAGGAGCAGCCGCTTCAGGTAACTATACAGGGGCTGCAACCTCTCACACTGAATATTAACACGGCCCGGGGACTCCTCTAGGCCGCAGAAAACACATCTGGCCTTGGAGTCCGGAAAGGAGCTTAAACTGTTGCACACGACAGCTCCCTGCAACAGTCTCCACCCCAGATCCCCAATGGTGCTGGGAAGGACTCCTGCATAGAGAGCCCTCCATTGGGGACCCTCGCCTCCGTCAGACAGCAAGATGACCCGCCAGTCTGATTGAAATTGGGCAACAAACAAAATTAATCAATAAATGACACAGAAACCCGAGTGCCTGGGTCCTCAGCCCTGGTGTGAAGTACGCTGGCCACCAATTTTCCGTTACTAACTCGCACCTCAGGCCCAACCCAGTCTGGTTTAATTACTAAATGTTTTCTAACTCAGGTTTCAGGCCTGTCATTCTGAGGGAAACAAGGCCTCATTTATTGGTATGTCGCACCCGAGCGGCTGTTAATGGCTTTAATAAACTGGCAGCAAGGTTTTTTTAAAGGTGGAAAGAGGTGAAAAACGCAACTAGCAATGCCTCAAAACTCACGGACAGAGAAATCCATCAGCGCCCCTGCCACAGGACTCAATATTCACCCCCTCCACCACTGGTGCACTGTGTCTGCAGTATGTACGGCCTACAAGATGACCATGGTCAGGCCGTGTGGAGTCAAGGGCCAGGCAACAGAATGGATGGAAAGATTGCTACACACTTCCCTTAACTCCAACCCTCTGATTTCTGTTTTGTAGCCAGCTTTCCATCCATTCTGCTTCCTGGCCCTTCCCTCCACATGGCCTGACCTGGGTCATCTTGTTGATCTTACATACTGTTATGGATAGCAAGCTGGTCACAAAACAGAAAACAAAGAGTAGGGGTTAAGAGTAGCTACTCAGATGGGCAAAAGGTGGGAAGCGGTGTTCCACGGGGATCAGCGCTGGGATCACTATTGTTCACCATTAAAATAAACGACTTGGACTCGTGAATCAGAAGAAAAATTTCAAAGTTTGTCGATAACACCAAATTGGGAGGTAGAGTTAATACGGAGGAAAACAAAATGCAAGAAGACATTAATAAATTTCAGAATGGGCGTGTAATTGGCAAATGAATTACACTGTAGATCAGTTTGAGGTGGTGTGTTAATGAATTTCACTATAGATCAGTGTGAGGCGGTGTGTTAATGAAGGTCACTATAGATCAGTGTGATGTGGTGTGTTAATGAATTTCACTGTAGAACAGTGTGAGGTGGTGTGTTAATGAATTTCACTATAGATCAGTGTGAGGTGGTGTGTTAATGAATTTCACTGTAGATCAGTGTGAGGGGTGTGTTAATGAATTTCACTATAAATCAGCGTGGGGGGTGTGTTAATGAATTTCATTATAGATCAGTGTGAGGTGGTGTGTTAATGAATTTCACTGTAGATTAGTGTGAGGTGGTGTGTTAATGAATTTCACTGTAGATCAGTGTGAGGTGGTGTGTTAATGAATTTCACTATAGATCAGTGTGAGGTGGTGCGTTAATGAATTTCACTATATATCAGTGTGAGGTGGTGTGTTAATGAATTTCACTATAGATCCGTGTGAGGGGGTGTGTTAATGAATTTCACTATAGATCAGTGTGAGGCGGTGTGTTAATGAATGTCACTATAGATCAGTGTGAGGTGGTGTGTTAATGAATTTCACTGTAGATCAGTGTGAGGTGGTGTGTTAATGAATTTCACTGTAGGTCAGTGTGAGGTGGTGTGTTTTGGTGGGAAGAATAAGGAAGCCACTCACTGCTTGGACAAGGGGGTGAAATTGGGTTGCTTTGTGCCTCCCGCGATATTTAGCGGGAGTTTAGCAGCAGAGGTAGTCAGTAGCTCCCCGCAGCACTGCACCGCTGGCAATTACGTCATCGCCACGCACAGCAGCCCGGCTGCAACCTTGGGTTGCGACCCCTGACCTATCGCCGGACGATATGTACGACAGGGTCAGGGCTCATTTCTACAGCCGCGGCGACGCAACTTAAAGGGCAGGTGTCGGGCGGCAATTTTTTATTTTGGCTGACTACCAGCACCTGCCCCCTTCCCCTTTCTTCTTCGGGGTGTCGGCCGCAATCGCACAGCCCGGCGCTCCTCTTGATCCGACACCCCACTCCCCGGTGGTCCAACAGGGCCCCGGTGTGCGCAGTGTTAGGCCCCTCCCCTTTAATCAGGGAGGGAGGTCTGCTATGACGCGGTGCTATGTGCCGATGGGCGTGGCGCTGTTACATGAAGTGCTGTGAAATTCACTGGTAGTGCCTCAAGAGGGAGAGCAGCGCTTCCAGTAGCACACTGCCTCCTGCCTGGGGTGCCACGACTGAATATGATGCGCAGGGGCGCTAACTATTTCAGGAAGTTAAAATTAGCCCCGGTGACGTTAGCGACCCAAAGGGGGTGCCACCGAATTTCCCCCTAAGAGTCTAAATGGGCTAGAGGAGCCGAGGGATCAAGGGACACAGATACACAAATCACTAAAAGTAGCAACACACGTTAATAAGGCCATTAAAAAAAAGCACTGGGGTACATTCCTAAAGGAGCCTTCTGTTCCATGCCTAGGAGCTCTGAACCATGGCAGAGAGCGGCTGGGACATATTTCTCACACGCCTCGAGATTAACCCGCACAGCAACTTTGCTGTCAGTGAAGAGAGACAAGAAAGACCAAAGTGCCGTTTGCCCCTCTCAGTGTGGCCCTGAAGGACTGTGTCCAGGCTGGAGTTCTGTTCCCACCGTACGATCCTCCCCCAGATTGTCCTTTCTGAGCTCCAGCCAGGTGATGCTAAACACTCAGGTGGGAAAGACAAAAATCTACAACAACGTGTTTAAAACAAAGTTGATTTATTTGACATATATCCAGAATATTAAACTCCAGCCCAGTTCCCGGAGTTATTAACATCAGCAGAAACAATCCCCAACTGTCAGAATGAACATGGTTCAGTCCTGGATGTGATTAACAGCAGCAACAACAACAGAATCCACCCCCTGCAATCACTTGTGAACTCGCTGGTGTGTCAGCAGGTGGGATGAGCGAGTGAATCCCTCCCCACACACGGAGCAGGTGAATGGCCTCGCCCCAGTGTGAGTGCATTCGTGTTGTATCAGCTTCCTTTTGCTTTTAAAACTCTTCTCACAGTCCGAGCATTTAAAAGGTGTCTCATCAGTGTGAACTCGCTGCTGTTTCAGCAGGTTGGATGACTGAGTGAATCCCTTCCCACACTCAGAGCAGGTGAACGGCTGCTACCCGGTGTGGACACGCTGGTGTATCAGCAGGTCGGATGAATTAGTGAATCCCTTCCCACACTCAGAGCAGGTGAACGGCCTCTCCCCAGTGTGAACACGCTGGTGTGTCAGCAGGTGGGATGAATTAGTGAATCCCTTCCCACACTCAGAGCAGGTGAACGGCCTCTCCCCGGTGTGAACTCGCTGGTGTATCAGCAGTTTGGATGACTGAGTGAATCCCATCCCACACTCAGAGCAGGTGAATGGCCTCTCCCCGGTGTGAACACGGTGGTGTATCAGCAGGTTGGATGACTGAGTGAATCCCATCCCACACTCAGAGCAGGTGAACGGCCACTCCCCGGTGTGAACACGCTGGTGTCTCAGTAGGTTGGATAACTGAGTGAATCCCTTCCCACACTCAGAGCAGGTGAACGGCCTCTTCCCGGTGTGAATGCGCTTGTGTGTCGATAGGCCAGAGGATTGGCTGAAGCCTCGTCCACACACAGAACATGTGTACGGTTTCTCCCCGCTGTAAATGGTGCTTTTTGCTTCCATGTTCAGAGGCCGATGATATTCAGATCCGATGAGTCGAGTGACTCTGTCAGATCTTGACGTGATGTTTGGTTTGAGTTTCCTGTCTGCAAATCCTCCCCTTCCAGTGCCCTGTAAAATTAATTTAAAACAGGGAGCGTGAAGAAAACAAAGGCAGGTTGTGAAATTGAGCTCAATGAATCTGGTCAATTGTTGGGCCGGCACGAGAGAAAAGTGACCATGAAAGCTGTCGGATTGTCATAAAAACCCAACTGGTTCACTGATGTCCTTCAGGGAAGGGAATCCGCCACCTGGTCTGGGCCTACACAAGTCTCTGGCCTCTATGGGAGGAGAGAGTGAGAGAGAGAGAGAGAGGTGGGTGTGGTAGGGGGAGGGGGTGAAGGAAAGGAAGTTTATACATCTGCAACTCGACCAGAACTTTGATAGAACCTCCAAAACCCGCAACCTCCACCACCTAGAAGGACAAGGGCAGCTGTTGTATGGGAGCACCATCACCTCCAAGTTCCCCTCCAAGTCACACACCATCCTGGCTCAGATATATTCATCGTTGCTGGGTCATAATCCTGGAACTCCTTACCGAACAACATTGTGGGAATACGTTCACCACACGGACTGCAGTAGTTCAAGAAGGCGACTCACCACCCCCTTCTCAACGGGAAACTGGGGATTGGCAATACAGGAAACTTTCGTTTCAACGGAGGTTAAATATCCGGAATGCTCTATCCACTGGCAAAATTCAGGAGTCGGTTCAGATAACTTTTTTTTACTTTTAGCTGCTTTTTATCTCCATTTGTGGCTCTGCAAGCGTCTAGCTGAAGCTGTTGCTTAGCTACAGAGACGCTTGCAAGCTGCACCGACTGTTTTGAAGCTGTTGCTAAGCAACAGGGTTTGTTGCTTCAGACAGAGCTCAGAAGCTCCACATCTTTTAACTATAGCGCGCGTTTCTCCGGCAGTGTTGATCGACTGGCACCAGCTCGGTCCCGTCAGTGCCGGATACCAGAAAGTTTCCTGTATTTGCTGCTCTTGCTAGCTACACCCACATCCCAAGAATGAATTAAAACAAATCTGTAGATGTAAACTGGATTAAAAGCCTGTACAGAAATACTTGTTCCTAAAACAATACTCTTTTACATTGTACGGACAGTGTCTGTGTAACAAACTAATCTCCCCTAGAATCCACCTCCCTTGACAGTCTCACATTGGAAATTGTTGGGTCCTCTTGGGCTCAGAAGTAGTGGGGGTTAAACCCAGCAGCTTCTCCTCCATCTCCACTCCAGCTCAAACTGAAACATAGGAACATACAAACATAGAAGATAGGAGCAGGAGTAGGCTATTCGGCCCCTCATGGCTGATCATCCAAATTCAGTACCCGGTCCCTGCTTTCTCCCCATACCCCTTGATCCCTTTAGCTTTAAGAAATATATCCAACTCCTTCTTGAATATATTTAATGTATTGGCCTCTACTGACTTCTGTGGTAGAGAATTCCACAGGTTCACCAGTCTCTGGGTGAAGAAATTCCTCCTCATTTCTGTCCTAAATGGCTTACCCCGTAACCTTAGACTGTGACCCCAGTTCTGGACTCCACGACCATCGGGAACATCCTTCCTGCATCTAGTCTGTCCAGTCCTGTCAGAATTTTATAAGTTTCAATGAGATCCCCTCTCATTCTTCTAAACTCCAGCGAGTACAAGCCCAATCATCCCAATCTCTCCTCATATGTCATTCCTGCCATCCCAGGTATCAGCCTGGTGAATCTTCGTTGAACTCCTTCCACGGCAAGAACATCCTTCCTCAGATAAGGTGACCAAACTGCACACAGTACTCAAGATGTGGTCTCACCAAGGCCCTGTACAACTACAGCAAGACATCCTTGTTCCTGTACTCAAACCCTCTCGCTATGAAGGCCAACATACCATTTGCCTTCTTAACCACCTGCTGCACCTGCATGCTTACCTTCAGCGACTGGTGCTCAAGGACACCCAGGTCTCATTGCACTTCCCCTTCTCCCAATCTATTGCCATTCAAATAATAATCTGCCTTCCTGTTTTTGCCACCAAAGTGGATAACCTCAGATTTATCCACGTTATATTGCATCTGCCATGCTTCTGCCCAATCACCCAACCTGTCCAAATCATCCTGTAGTTTCTCAGCATCCTCCTCACAGCACACACGCCCACCCAGCTTTGTGTCATCTGCAAATTTGGAGATGTTACATCTAGTTCCCTTGTCTAGATCATTAATATATATTGTGAATAGCTGGGGTCCAAGGACCGATCCCTGCGGTACCCCACTAGTCACTGCCTGCCACTCGGAAAAAGACCCGTTTATTCCAACACTTTGCTTCCTGTCTGCCAACCAGTTCTCTATCCAAGCCAATACCTTGCCCCCAATCCCAGGTGCCTTAACTTTACACACTAATCTCTTATGCGGGACCTTATCGAAAGCCTTCTGAAAGTCCAAATACACAACATCCACTGGTTCTCCCTTATCTATTTTACTAGTTACATCCTCAACAATGAAGCTACAAAAAGACCTACACAGGCGGCCAGGGGCCTACCTTCCGTCAGCCTGCAATAAAGCTCTTCCCCACAGCTGCTGACTAATGGCGGCCGCAACACCCACAATTCCCCACGCCCCAGAAACCGCTCTATGCAACGCGCCGATTTCCCCGCTGAGAGTGCGCATGCTCCCCGGGGCTATGGGCCATTCTGGGAGCCTGGCTCCTGTCCTTTGTCCCGAGTCGGACTCAGTGGTACCAGCTGAAGAAACCGGGAAGCGGCGGCTCGGATGGGAGAGGCACTGCACCCTGGGTTTCCTGGTGCCGGGGCCCTGGCCGCACGTCCACCGGACCCAGCCACTCTGATTCTGATTGAGTTTTTGATGAGCTAACAGAGAGGGTTGATGAGGGCAATGTGGTTAACGTGGTGTACATGGATTTCCAAAAGGCGTTCGACAAGTGCCACATTATAGTGAAGGGGTTAAAATTAATCCTCTCAGAATTCAGGCAGCTGAGGTGCCAGCAGAATTAAAATCAGAACAAAGGAGTGGGTTCATGTGAGAATGAATGAGAGCTAAAAGAAACCAGGCGGCGATAAGAAATTTCACAATATAAATTGACTTACGTAAAAATGCAAAACTAAAGAAAGGACAGGCTGAAAAGTGCTATGTGAAAAACAAAGATAAGACAGTACAGATTGAAAAAGTGCTACTCTCGCTAGTCTTGCACAAAAGACAGTGTGAGAAGCTTCAAAAAACCAAGATAAGACACAATTGTGGGACAAGACAGAATGTGTGTTCTGAGTAAGCGATAAGGAATATGCTGCTTTAGCTAAAAATTGTAGACACAGCAGAATATAAGGGTCATGGGAATTTGACCTGTGACCAAAGGCATAGTAAGATGTAACTAATCTTTACTAATACTGAAAAGAATAAATAAGCCATATGTGATCAGGTGATTATTGTAATACAATGTGATTGGATGAAAATGGAATAAAAAGCTGTACCAACCAAGAGAGAACAAGAAGGGTGTCATTAGACCACGGGGTCTATGACCTTCTCCCAGAATGTTCTGTTAATAAACTGTGTACTATCACTTTTACTTTAAGGCAGACTCGAGTGAATTTGTTTTTCACCAACAAATTGGCATGGCGAGCAGGGTGCTACGGAACTGAAAGACTGCCCGTACCAGTGAACCCGGACGAGAAGTCAAATTCTGACCGTCCAGAAATTGAGTCATCTGGGAAGGTGGAGGGACAGTGCCGTAGCATCATGAATCAAGTGAAAGTCTGTAAGAGGTGAGAGAACACAGTTGTGTGAGTGTGGATTGCATGAACTAAGGGAACACTGTGTAGCGATAGACGTCGCGAAGGAATGAGTGATTGACTGATCGACAAGGACAAGGAGGGTGCCTGTCTCATTGACCCTAGCCTGAGCCGGAATTAAGAGAGCGATTGGGCACCACATGATGGCCAGGATCAAGTAGGCTGAGAGACTCCAAAGTACCCTGGGATTGTGAAGTCAATGAATATATGTGTGCTTAATTGTGATTAATTAACCACTTAAAAAGTCTTTTACGACCACCGGGGGTGTTACGAGAGGTAAGATGGAGGGGAGAAATCCCAGGTCACGGATGTACCACGAATAAAGACAGGATCACAGCAAACCCGCACAGAGAAACGCAGCAGAGTAGGTAAGACTGATGTAGGACTGGATATGGTGTCGGGGAAAGAGATGGAATGGGGACCCCCTGGGTCCCTTACCAGGCTCTATGCAGATGACCGGAAGGGTTTGATAGATAAGATGAAAAAGAATGGATGGGATCCGTCTAAGGTACCAGTGTACCAACGAGAATGGTGGGAGACACAAAAGGGAAGTAAGACAAAGAAAGCGGGAGTTTTATTGGTACACCAATTAGTAACAGTCATTCAAAAGACTGAGGAAATTAAAATGAAAATCTACAGGAGCAGGTGACAAAATTAGAGAGAAAAAATTGGCAAAACGAAAGGATAAACAAGGCAAAAGAAGATAGGGACACCGATGAAAAAAGAGGGAATAAAAGAGAATCTTAAAGTTTTACTGACATGGAAGTTATTAACATTTGTGCTGAGGCAAATAAAACACAAGATTTGCAGAGTAGAAGGAACCTTAAAAAATGCTGGAATTTTAGTTTGTGTGAAAGTGTGTGTTAAAGTGTGAAAGTTTTCCTGACTATGAATGTTTAAGAAGTTACAGTATTTCTTTTGTCTGAAAGTCTGTCTTTAAAAGAAAGATTCTGTTATGTTTGTTTTAGCTCCACCCACTCCTCTGTGTTAAAAGTGTTTAAAAACTTTTGTCTAGTCTTGGATTTTGGAAGTTTTAAGAATGTGCGAATAAGATTGTGCCGCAAGAATTGGAAAAAAAACCTTTGAACTAATTTAAGTTAAGATGGTGTGTAAAAACTGAGAAGAGCAACAAAAAGTTTGTTTAACAAAAGATTAAGGGCTAGAAATTCGGTCTCGCCCCGTTTGGGGCGCTAGTCCTGGCAAAGCGCAAAGTTTAGCGCCAGGCGCAACTTGTCGCTGTATTGGGTCCCTGATGGTGATTGCGGCGCTAAATCAGGCGCTGCACGCTACTCTTAAGGCACTAATTTGGAGGCGCAACCCAATTTCGCCGCGGTGGGGCGCAGCGCAGGTGCTGTCAATAATCAGTGACCCCGAGACACACTGGCGCCGGACAGCACTTAAAGGGGCGGGTCAATTGGAATCACAAGACACAACACTTCCTGGCACGCCTTAAATTCGGTGGAAGCTAAACAGAGGCACTCCAGGCTCTGCAAAGATGCAAAGGGTCAGGCAGAGGGCTGTACGCTTTGATGAGGGGGCCCTGGAGGCTTTGGTTGGCGCTGTGGAGCGCCGGCGTGAAACGCTATATCCCCAGGATGGCAGGAGGGCGCCACATGCCGAACACAGGCGCGCCTGGAGGGACGTGGCCACCAGAGTGGGCTCCAGGAGCGTGGTCCCTCGCACTGCAGTCCAGTGCCAGAAGAAGTTCAACGACCTCACTCGGGTCGTCAGGGTGAGTGCCTTTTCCACGATCTTGTTCATCCCTCCATGTGCACCTGACTTTCTGGCTAGAGGGGGGGCGAGCTGCCAAAGGCCATCTGCCAGCCAGCACCCCTGGCCCTTTCAGGAAAGACACATGCACATGCTGCTCAGTGCATGATGTAAGGGCTATTCAACCATGGGGGGCAGCTGATGTGTGCTCAGTGCAGGATGTTTCAGCAATTTCCATCCTTTCTGTTGCAGGGGAAGCTGGCACATAACCGACACCAGCAAATGGCCACCGGAGGCGGATGTGCCCAGATCCAGGCTCTCACCGAGCTGGAGGAGAGGGTCCAACATATCATGGGGACCCGGCTGACTGGTCCTGCCGCCTCTGGAGCTGCCGACCCCATAGTGGCCTACGATCGTAAGGCTATCGCCTTTTGGATCTCTCTCCTCCCAACTGTTCCCCCCAGCAGCATGATCTCTGACTGTGGATCCACTGCAGTATATTGCAGCACTCATTCCTCCCTCGCTGCCACCCTGTCCTCACGTTAATGCCACTCCTGCACCTCCATGCCTCCCTCACTGCCATCCTGTCCTCACGTTAATGCCACTCCTGCACCTCCATGCCTCCCTTGCTGCCACCCTGTCATAGAAACATAGAAGATAGGAGCAGGAGTAGGCCATTCGGCCCTCCGAGCCTGCTCCGCCATTCAACGAGATCATGGCTGATCATCCAAACCCTAGCACCCGGTCCCTACACTGACAGCCATCCCACACAAGCCCTATCCCTGTAACCCCATAACCCCACGTATTTAATGCCCCTAACACTAAGGGCCAATTTTTGTCATGGCCAATCAACCTAACCCGCACATCTTTGGACTGTGGGACGAAACCGGAGCAGCCAGAGAAAACCCACGCAAACACGGGGAGAATGTGCAAACTCCACACAGACAGTCACCCGAGGCCGGATTTGAACCCGGGTCCCTGGCGCTGTGAGGCAAGAGTGCTAACCACTATGCCACCGTGCCGCCCACGCCTCACGTTAATGCCACTCCTGCACCTCCATGCCTCCCTCGCTGCCACCCTGTCCTCACGTTAATGCCACTCCTGTACCTCCCTGCTTTCAGCTGCTGACTCGTCCGGGGAGGAGTCGGGCCCTGAAGCTGCCACTATGGGTGACTCTGGAGGCGGCGACCAGGATGAAGCCGAAACACCAGATGAAGCTGCAGGCAAGCCAGCGCAGTGGCGGACTGGGGGCACACCATCCCGGGAGGGGAGCGGGGGGGACACCACGGACGAGGATCCACTAGCGGGCCCCAGTGGCCTGCAGCAATGCAGGGGGAGAAGGGAAGCTCGGGGGCCGTCTCCCCGGAGGGTGAGTCAGGCCACCAGTGCTGCTGCAGAGAGTGCAGAGGATGTACGTGCCCTCAGGAAAATGAGCGCTCAGGCTGGCCGGAGGCACACTGAGCTCATGGCTGCAGTGGCAAGGTTGCCTCAAGCCACCGAGACACTGACGACCACTGTCCAAGACATTGGTGCAGCACAGGCCCGGAGTGCGCAGGACTTCAGGTCAGCTTTGGAAAGGTCTGTCCAGGGCTTCAGCGCAGCGATGGATAGGTCTGTGCAGGGCTTCAGTGGGGCAATGGAAATAAGTGTCCAGGGCTTCACCGAAGCAATAGAGAGGAGTCTCCATGGCTTTGCCGAAGCACTGGCACCTGCCACGTAAGGGCTAAGTGCTGCCACGCAGTCACTCGCTGGTCTCCTGCAGAGGCACATGGAGGCCACACGACCAGTGACTGCTGCCACCCTCGATGGCTCAGGCATGATTACCCAGGGACCTCACAGCACCGCAGCAGACCAGCAATCTGTGCTCCCACAGATTGCTCCGGCTGCTGAGGTACTGCCCCATGGGAGTGCCAGTGTGTTGGTCGAGCAGGGAGGTGCTGTCCTCTCTCAGGATGACAGCATTCCTGCTCCCACCACTGGCACTTCACTGCAGCTGCCAGCACCTGCAGGACAGACTTGCTCCACCCATGCACAGGTGGAGCAGTCAGCAGCCGGGCCCTCTAGGCCCAGAGGTCATCCAGGCCACACCTCAGGGGCATCTGCACTCCGGGACAGTCAGCAGGCCTCCCCCAGCCTTGTTGCAGCCACTGGGGCCCCCTTAAGGAGGAGCTTCAGGGTGGGAAGGGGACAGGCGTCCAAAAGACCACGCTCCCCATCAGGGGGGAAGAACTGAAGGGTGCCCCTGAAGTGTCTGGCCAGTTGGAACCAAGCCCAGCGGAATGTCTCTGCCTACTGTCATGTTTTATTTCATCTGTCTCACGGGAGGGAGAGATGAATGTGTCCGTCTGTGACTTTTGATTTCTGTTCGTTTTGTTTAGTAATGTTGGAAGGGAGCACGTTTTTGTAAATAAACACTTTTTTATTCCTTAAGAATGGCCATGCCTGCTATTTGTATGCATCTTGCCCTTCACAGGCTTGGGGGTATGAGGTCGGTTCCATTCCTGTTCTTGGATTGGCTGCAAGCATTCCGTCAGAGTGGCCTAGAATCGATTTGTGATCAGCCTCAGACGCATGGCCCTTCCAGTTAGAACCTCCCTCCCATCCTCCTCCTCCTCCTCCTCCTCCGCTGGGGCGGCAATGTCTGGTGGCATTGGCTGGGTACGCAGGATAGCAAGGTTATGGAGCATGCAGCAAACAACCACAAAGTGTGAGACTCGCTCAGGCGAATACTGCAGTGCTCCGCCGGAATGGTCCAGACAGCGGAACCGCTGCTTCAGCATGCCGATTGTCTGTTCAACAATGTTCCACGTGGCCTGATGGCTCGCATTGTAGCGCTCTTCAGCAGGGGTTCTGGGCATCCGGAGCGGGGTCATCAGCCACGGGCACAGAGGATAGCCCTTGTCCCCGAGAAGCCAGCCTTCTGGTTGAAGCAGTGCCTCAAAAAGGTCTGCAACAGTAGTCTGGCGCAAGATGAAGGCGTCATGGCTGCTGCCTGGGAACTGCGCATTCACTGCAAGGATCAGGTGTCGGTGGTCACAGACCAGCTGGACATTGAGGGAATGGAACCCCTTGCAGTTGTGGAACTCCTCCGGATTTAATACAGGTGCCCGCAAAGCCACATGCGTGCAGTCAATGGCACCCTGCACCATGGGGAAGTCCGCGATTGCTGCGAAGCCCTCTGCGCACTCCTGCTGCTTGTCCAGGGTCATTGGGAAGGAGATGTACTGCCACCTCCTTCTAAACAGGGCATCAGTCACTTGACGGATGCAGCAATGCACCGCAAACTGGGAGATGCTGGCTATGTCGCCAGATGCAGCCTGAAAAGAGCCGCTCGCGTAGAAGTTCAGGGCAACAGTCATCTTCACAGCCACCGACAGAGATGTCCTACACCTTAACTGAGGCTGCAGATCTGTCTGAAGCAGGTGGCACAGCTCAGTCACCACCTCCTTTCTGAAGCGCAGCCTTCGGACACACTGCTCCTCCGACATGTTCATGTAGGAAAACTGCTGGCGGAAAACCCTGGCAGTGTAAGGTCTGGTGTGGTGACGTCTGTAGGCCCTCCTCTGTCTGGCCACGGCCGGCCCCCTCTCCCTGCGTCTCAGTGCCCTTTGCAGATAATGCAGCAGCAGGATGTCTGCGTCCAATGCAGCCCCCATAATAAGTGCGTGCAGGTAGTTTTGCTGTTCTTAATGCTCACCAGCAGTAAAGCAATGGTCCGAATGGCGAAGTTCCTCTGCCAGCATGGACCCAGTGGTCAAAAGGCTCTCTGTGTGCAGCTCAGCAACTCCTTGTAGCGCTCGAGGAAGTTGTGCTGCAGAAATGGCTGCCGCTTTTAAACCACACCAGTCCCCTTTAAATAACGCCCCTGCAGCACGAGTGCAACTTGGTAAGGTTCCAGGTAAGCTATCACTAATAGCGCCAGGCGCTACGCAGGGGTGGGCCACTGAATTTGCGGACGGGGGCGCCCAAAAGGCGTTGCACACTCAAATGAGGTCATTATCTGCCTGCGCCCATGAGCGGGCGCTAAGAGTCAGCACCGGCGCTAAAACCATGCTCAATATGGGGCGAGGCACTAGGCTCCCTGCGCCCACCCGGAAATTGGCTAGCGCCCCATTTTTTGGCCTCTTTAGGCGTTATTTGGAGGTGCTAGCAACCCAATTTCTAGCCCTACGTTTCAGTCTAAGATTTAACCTTGGAGTCGCGGTTGCTATGGTGAAATCTTCTAAAGCAGTTTGATTTGATAAGAAAATATGACGTAATTTACTGTTTTCTGCAAGAATGTGCTATTTTGTTTTGTTTGTCTGTTCATAGTTTTACAAAAGATAAGCTTCTGCCTTAAAGTTACAGTTGCCAATGTGCTTTTGTTATATGGAAGTTACCTTGTAAACTAATTGCAGCACTTCTGTCTCTAATGTTAAAAACACTGTGTAAGCTACCTAGCCTGAGAATCACTTGTTTCTGAAATTGGAAATGGAAGATAAATTGATAGAGATGAAATTGAACATTGATAAAACCTGTCAGTTCAACTGTACTGCTATTTGGATTTTGGGATAATTTTGAAATGACAAAATGGACTCAGGCACTATATATTTGGTTACTTTTGGGAAAATAAAAGATCCTCTCAAAATAATGATAATAAAATGTATTAATAACTTGAATCAAGTGAGAACGTTTGATCTATGCTTTCTATCTTAAATATTGTACTGGACCGTAAAGTTTTTCCAGGACTCATGAATGAGATATGAATGGTAATTAAAGGAAAGTGATTGAGAGTGTAAGATTGAAACAGGAGAACTACACTACTGAATGGGAATTTTCAAAATTTTCTAGTGAAAGTCAGGAAAATGTAGTTAAGAATAGTAAACTGATAGCTTTCTCTTGGAGACATTTGTGTCCCTGCCTTTAATGAACTTTTAAGAAAACTGAATTTGATAGTCTGGCCACTACCCAAGACATCGGGACCATGCAGAGGAAGATGAGCAAAGATCTCCAGGCGACTACAATCTTTCAATAAGATACCTGAAAGCCCGAGAAAGGCTTGTATCGGATGGCACGTGTGGCACGATATTGAGATACTGATATGAGTGTGCAAATGTGATTCAATACATATGAGGTAATTACCATCCAGGAATGTATGGTGAATCTGCACTGAAGAATGGGTCTCAGACATGCTCAGTTACTTGACAACAGCAAGACATGAAATGGTTAATGTGGCTCAGGAGAGCGAGGCAACTTTTAAAGCATACTCCATCGAGAAACTATCTAATTAATGAAACAATCAGAATAGAGTTAAACACACGGGTACCTGTTAGAGGGATTAAAGTTGAAGTGGAGAGTTGCAAGGAATCTGGATTGATACAATCGAGGGCTAAGGAGAAATCATGTTTAGTAAGAATTATCCACAAGATGGATACGAGCAAAAGAGAGATCCGGAGAATCTTTTAAATCCATGATTTGTTGATTAGATGTTAAGCTGTAATGTATTTGATATGATTGTAAGACTGAATTTAACTGTGACTGTAATAATTGTGTTTTGTAAGTAACAGAGCATGGGAAAAACCAGTACGAATCCAGTATGAGGTGATTTTAGTGGTGCCCCCTGTGTCACTACTACTGCAATTACCATGCTTTACGGGTCTAACAGGACCTGTCCCATCAACCAACACGTTTTTAAGTATGAGCTACACAATTATGTGGCACAATTCAGATACACGGATATGACATTCCCCTGTTGTTTGTGGGTTTCAGTGAGCTCATGATGCGACTGAACTCCTCCCTAAAGCATTTTTATGTTTTGGAGCAAGACAACTCAAGAATAGATATTGAAATTGACAGCAGAGGGGACAACTCGCATTGATGGGATATTGGGCTCAATATATCAGCACACCCTTAGGTTTGTATTATTTCACATGCTCTGGTAGTTATCCAACGTGTAATGATAGTGTATTTGATATATGTAACGTGTGTAGTAAGACTTTGATACATAAGCCAATTGGGTGCTCATGCCCATGACTGACAAGCACTAACAAATTAATTGAGCACACCAAAAGAGAAGATCCGAAGCAATGTAGAGGAGACCCCAGGCGGGGTAACATCAGGAAAGATAGAAGAAACAGAGGAGACCCCAGGCGGGGTAGAATTGGAACACCGGAACAGTGAATTGAATTTGAGTAAGGGGTCAGAGGTTGCTCCTTCTCCTCAAGGGAATGGACTGTAAGGAAGGGAGAAATCTTCAAGACTCCCTACTAACTAACGCCCAAGTTGAGAGAGCAATAAGAGCTGGCTAGATTAGTCAAGAGCCGATTGTGAGAAGTCAATAAAGGTATTTCCTTCTCAAAAAAAAGGGAATTGTAAGAAATAGCTATTAGATTCAAAGATGGGTTTTAATTCTTAGACCAGGGACTGACAACAGGCAAGCGGAAAAAGATAGCATAAATGCCAGCAAGGTCGAATATCAAGCATCAAAAGACAAATAGAAATGAGAAGGACTTCTAATTGTCAATATAGTTGTAGTATTATTTTGTGTTATGATGACGGTTCTGAAAGCATGCTGTAGGGCAGCTGTGTCCCGAATAGTGCCGGTTGCTGCAGTTGATATAATCAATATTGAGCCAGAAACCGAACAGTTAATGCGGGATAATGAACTGATAGCGATAGTAACATACATGTAAAGTTCATTAGTCATTTGCACAGACTACCACGCCTAGCACAACAAGATAGACAGAGGGGAAAGACGAACTTAGGTACTAAGTTTAAGCCATCAGTGTAGGAGTAATCCCGGGGATGGTAAAAGTGGAAGAGAAGTTGGTATCCCTAGCCAAAGTTTAAATTTGGTGCGGGACCAACAGGAGGGATTGAAAGGGTTAAAAGCAAATCCTTTCAGTGTTTAAAATGCAGGGCAAACAAATTAAAGAGAGAGGGGTCATGTGCGAGATCACTAAGAGCTGAGGAGAAGCCAGGTGATGATAAAATGTCTGCCCAGCTCAAGGACTTTATACAATGGAGCCTTACAAGAATAAGATAAGGCATAGCCACCAAGCTACACACAACTAATGCTGAAGTGTGAGAAAGATTTAATAAAAAGTCAGCTAAACTTAAAGTAGTAACATAAAGAAACAAAATGGCTTGCGTAGATTATTAAAGAAGCCTCAGCCTAGCAAATATGGTCTGGCAGCCTGTAGAACCAGACGTCATAATCCAGGTGGCAGAGATAAGAAATAGAACAGAAAGAATGGGCTCAGTTACAAACGAGTTGTTGATACTGTAACCTATGACCTGCAGCCCAGTATTGCAGACCAAGAAGGGTCACGAGGGCCTAACCGCCAGAATCATTGCAGGGGAGGATTAATTAGCTATTGTATTGAAGGGGTTAAATTGAACCCTCTCAGAATTCGGACAGCCGAGGTGACCACTAATTAAGTGATGCCAGCAAAATTAAAATCAGAACAAAGGAGTGGGGTCATGTGAAAGTGACGAAAAGAAACCAGGTTGAGATAAGAAATATCACAATAAAAATTGACTTACGTAAAAAGGCAAAACTAAACAAACAACAATGTGAGAAGCTTCGAAAAACCAAGATAAGACGCAGTTGTGGGACCAGACAGAATATGTGCGTTTTGCGTAACCGATAATGAATATGCTGCTTTAGCTAAAAATTGTAGACACAGCAGAATATAGGGGTCATGGGAATTTGACCTGTAACCAAAGGCATAGTAAGATGTAACTAACCTTTACTAATACTGAAAAGAATCCATATGTGATCAGGTGATTATTGTAATACAATGTGATCAGGTGATTATTGTAATACAATGTGATTGGATGAAAATAGAATAAAAAGCTGTACCAACCAAGAGAGAACGAGAAGGTGCTCGCACAGACCGCGGGGTCTGAGACTCTTCTCCCAGAGCTCTGATAATAAACTGCATCTTTTTACTTTTACACGGTTTAGATGTGAATTTATTTTCACCACAACAAATTGGCGCTGCGAGCAGGGTACTTCGGAGCTGGAAGACCGCCTGCACCAGTGAATGGGGCGAGTAGTCAAATCTTGACCATCCAGAAATTGGATCACTCGGAAGGGCGGTGTGACAGCGATGCAGTACCAAAAGAATCTGGTATCCGTGACGGGTGAGAGATGCAGTTTAAATAGTGGATAAGTTTAAACACTGGATAAGTTCAAATAGTGGATAAGTCTAAATAAGTGGTTAAGTTGATTGACATCTGGTGTGTTATTTCGGAATGTAAATGTCTCGAGGACCCATACTGAGCCGGAATTAAGAGGGCAATTGGGTCCCACGTGAAGGCCAGAGTTAGTTGGGAATCCGAGACAGACTAAAAGTCTCTCTGTTGTATTGCATGACGCGACGTATGGTAATAATAATGTATTAACGACTACAAGTGAAATAATCACCTCTGACAGCGAGATAGTTACAAGTCAGGACTGCTATCACTAGTGGTGGATGATAGGTAGACCTCTGAGAAGGAGGTACTAGGGAGGACCAGAACGCGGTAGACTAGTATCAAAAATAATACATTATGACAGAAGGCGGAGGCCCAGATTGGGGACCGCCGGGATCATTGAGTTGGCTCTATGCTGACGATCAGAAAGGTTTGATAGATAAGATGAAAAAGGATGGATGGGATCCGTCTAAGGTACCAGTGTACCAACAAGAATGGTGGGAGACACAAAAGGGAAGTAAGACAAAGAAAGCGGGAGTTATATTGGTACACCAATTAGTAACGGTCATTCAAAAGACCGAGGAAATTAAAACGAAAATCTACAGGAGGTGACAAAATTAGAGGAAAAAAATTGGCAAAACTAAAGGATAAACAAGGAGAAAGAAGATAGGGACACCGATGGAAAAAGAGGGGAAAAAAAAGAGAAACTTAAAGTTTTACTGACATGGAAGTTATTAACATCTGTGCCGAGACAAATAAAACACAAGATTTTCTGAGTGAAAGGAACCTTAAAAAATGCTGGAATTTCAGTTTGTGTGAAAGTTTTCCTGACTATGAATGTTTAAGAAGTTACAGTATTTCTTTTGTCTGAAAGTCTGTCTTTAAAAGAAAGATTCTGTTATGTTTGTTTTAGCTCCACCCACTTCTCTGTGTTAAAAGCGTTAAAATACTTTTGTCTTGTCTTGGATTTTGGAAGTTTTACGAATGTGCGAATAAGATTGTGCCCCAAGAATTAAAAAAAAACATTTGAACTAATTTAAGTTAAGCTGGTGTGTAAAAACTGAGAAGAGCAACAAAAAGTTTGTTTAACGAAAGATTAAGTTTCAGTCTAAGATTTAACCTTGGAGTCGCGATTGCTATGGTGAAATCTTCTAAAGCAGTTTGATTTGATAAGAAAATATGATGTAATTTACTGTTTTCTACAAGAATGTGCTATTTTGTTTTGTTTGTCTGTCCATAGTTTTACAAAAGATAAGCTTCTGCCTTAAAGTTATAGTTGCCAATGTGTTTGGAAGAAAATTAATTTGAATGTTTACAAGATCTGGATTAAATTGGAGTTATGAGGTTAATTAACCTATTAAAACCAGACTTTCATTGTGGCCACGGTGAAATTTTGGTTGGTGTAAATTTGTGTTGACCGCATTGAATAAGATAACTCCGCTCCGCAAGAACATCCGATAGTTGCAGAGTTCCTTACAAAGACTTACTTAGCTTGTGAACTTTGCTCAATCCCGTCTTTCTTCACTGTCCATATTACCTCCGTGTTCGTGTTTAGTTAAAGTGTGAAAACACAACTGTCTTTCGATCAGGGAAGTGTTTTTTTTTTATTTACATGAATTGACGCAGTTGCGTGCATTTGATAATGTTTTGCTCCACCTTCTTAAAAACCTACAAAGGAGTTAACCCTTTCCACTGACAGCTGTTTAAGTTCACCAAGCAACAACTTTAGTATGAAATCTAAAGATATTGGACATTATTAAATTTAAGTTTCTTAATTTTAAGTTATTATTTCACCACAGTGACAGAGGGAAAATTAAGATTTGATAAATTAACCCCTTAGGCTCTAAGCAGAGTCACAATGGATTCCCTTCTTTCTTCTGTTATATGGAAGTTACCTTGTAAACTAATTGCAGCACTTCTGTCTCTAATGTTAAAAACACTGTGTAAGCTACCTAGCCTGAGAATCACTTGTTTCTGAAATTGGAAATGGAAGATAAATTGATAGAGATGAAATTGAACATTGATAAAACCTGTCAGTTCAACTGTACTGCTATTTGGATTTTGGGATAATTTTGAAATGACAAAATGGACTCAGGCACTATATATTTGGTTACTTTTGGGAAAATAAAAGATCCTCTAAAAATAATGATAATAAAATGTGTTAATAACTTGAATCAAGTGAGAATGTTTGATCTATGCTTTCTATCTTAAATATTGTACTGGACAGTAAAGTTTTTCCAGGACTCATGAATGAGATATGAATGGTAATTAAAGGAAAGTGATTGAGAGTGTAAGATTGAAACAGGAGAATTACACTACTGAATGGGAATTTTCAAAATTTTCTAGTGAAAGTCAGGAAAATGTAGTTAAGAATAGTAAACTGATAGCTTTCTCTTGGAGACATTTGTGTCCCTGCCTTTAATGAACTTTTAAGAAAACTGAATTTGATAGTCTGGCCACTACCCAAGGCATCGGGACCATGCAGAGGAAGATGAGCAAAGATCTCCAGGCGACTACAATCTTTCAATAAGATACCTGAAAGCCCGAGAAAGGCTTGTATCGGATGGCACGATATTGAGATACTGATATGAGTGTGCAAATGTGATTCAATACGTATGAGGTAATTACCATCCAGGAATGTATGGTGAGTTTGCACTGAAGAATGGGTCTCAGACATGCTCAGTTACTTGACAACAGCAAGACATGAAATGGTTAATGTGGCTCAGGAGAGCGAGACAACTTTTAAAGCATACTCCATTGAGAAACTATCTAATTAATGAAACAATCAGAATAGAGTTAAACACAAGGGTACCTGTTAGAGGGATTGAAGTTGAAGTGGAGAGTTGCAAGGAATCTGGATTGATACAATCGAGGGCTAAGGAGAAATCATGATTAGTAAGAATTATCCACAAGATGGATATGAGCAAAAGAGAGATCCAGAGAATCTTTTAAATCCATGATTTGTTGATTAGATGTTAAACTGTAATGTATTTGATATGATTGTAAGACTGAATTTAACTGTGACTGTAATAATTGTGTTTTGTAGGTAACAGAGCGTGGGAAAAACCAGTACCAATCCAGTATGAGGTGATTTTAGTGGTGCCTCCTGTGTCACTACTACTGCAATTACCATGCTTTACGGGTCTAACAGGACCTGTCCCATCAACCAACACGTTTTTAAGTATGAGCTACACAATTATGTGGCACAATTCGGATACTCGGATATGACATTCCCCTGTTGTTTGTGGGTTTCAGTGAGCTCATGATGCGACTGAACTCCTCCCTAAAGCATTTTTATGTTTTGGAGCAAGACAACTCAAGAATAGATATTGAAATTGACAGCATAGGGGACAACTCACATTGATGGGATATTGGGCTCAATATATCAGCACACCCTTAGGTTTGTATTATTTCACATGCTCTGGTAGTTATCCAACATGTAATGATAGTGTAGTTGATATATGTAACGTGTGTAGTAAGACTTTGATACATAAGCCAATTGGGTGCTCATGCCCATGACTGACAAGCACTAACAAATTAATTGAGCACACCAAAAGAGAAGATCCGAAGCAATGTAGAGGAGACCCCAGGCGGGGTAACATCAGGAAAGATAGAAGAAACAGAGGAGACCCCAGGCGGGGCAGAATTGGAACACCGGAACAGTGAATTGAATTTGAGTAAGGGGTCAGAGGTTGCTCCTTCTCCTCAAGGGAATGGACTGTAAGGAAGGGAGAAATCTTCAAGACTCCCTACTAACTAACGCCCAAGTTGAGAGAGCAATAAGAGCTGGCTAGATTAGTCAAGAGCCGATTGTGAGAAGTCAATAAAGGTATTTCCTTCTCAAAAAAAAGGGAATTGTAAGAAATAGCTATTAGATTCAAAGATGGGTTTTAATTCTTAGACCAGGGACTGACAACAGGCAAGCGGAAAAAGATAGCATAAATGCCAGCAAGGTCGAATATCAAGCATCAAAAGACAAATAGAAATGAGAAGGACTTCTAATTGTCAATATAGTTGTAGTATTATTTTGTGTTATGATGACGGTTCTGAAAGCATGCTGTAGGGCAGCTGTGTCCCGAATAGTGCCGGTTGCTGCAGTTGATATAATCAATATTGAGCCAGAAACCGAACAGTTAATGCGGGATAATGAACTGATAGCGATAGTAACATACATGTAAAGTTCATTAGTCATTTGCACAGACTACCACGCCTAGCACAACAAGATAGACAGAGGGGAAAGACGAACTTAGGTACTAAGTTTAAGCCATCAGTATAGCAGTAATCCCGGGGATGGTAAAAGTGGAAGAGAAGTTGGTATCCCTAGCCAAAGTTTAAATTTGGTGCGGGACCAACAGGAGGGATTGAAAGGGTTAAAAGCAAATCCTTTCAGTGTTTAAAATGCAGGGCAAACAAATTAAAGAGAGAGGGGTCATGTGTGAGATCACTAAGAGCTGAGGAGAAGCCAGGTGATGATAAAATGTCTGCCCAGCTCAAGGACTTTATACAATGGAGCCTTACAAGAATAAGATAAGGCATAGCCACCAAGCTACATACAACTAATGCTGAATTGTGAGAAAGATTTAATAAAAAGTCAGCTAAACTTAAAGTAGTAACATAAAGAAACAAAATGGCTTGCGTAGATTATTAAAGAAGCCTCAGCCTAGCAAATATGGTCTGGCAGCCTGTAGAACCAGACGTCATAATCCAGGTGGCAGAGATAAGAAACAGAACAGAAAGAATGGGCTCAGTTACAAACGAGTTGTTGATACTGTAACCTATGACCTGCAGCCCAGTATTGCAGACCAAGAAGGGTCACGAGGGCCTAACCGCCAGAATCATTGCAGGGGAGGATTAATTAGCTATTGTATTGAAGGGGTTAAATTGAACCCTCTCAGAATTCGGACAGCCGAGGTGACCACTACTTAAGTGATGCCAGCAAAATTAAAATCAGAACAAAGGAGTGGGGTCATGTGAAAGTGACTAAAAGAAACCAGGTTGAGATAAGAAATATCACAATAAAAATTGACTTACGTAAAAAGGCAAAACTAAACAAAGAACAATGTGAGAAGCTTCGAAAAACCAAGATAAGACGCAGTTGTGGGACAAGACAGAATATGTGTGTTTTGCGTAAACGATAAGGAATATGCTGCTTTAGCTAAAAATTGTAGACACAGCAGAATATAGGGGTCACTGGAACTTGACCTGTGACCAAAGGCATAGTAAGATGTAACTAACCTTTACTAATACTGAAAAGAATAAATAAGCCATATGTGATCAGGTGATTATTGTAATACAATGTGATTGGATGAAAACAGAATAAAAAGCTGTACCAACCAAGAGAGATCGAGAAGGGTGTCACTAGACCGCAGGGTCTATGACCTTCTCCCAGAACGTTCTGTTAATAAACTGTGTACTTTTACTTATACTTTAAGACAGACTCGAGTGAATTTATTTTTCACCTACAGGGAGGATAGCTCTTTGTTGGCCGGCACGGACAAGATGGGCTGAATGGCCTCCTTCTGTGCTGTAAATTTCTATGATTCATTGATCATCCCATTCCCAAGCTGACTCTGTATTAATACCACAGGCGAGCCGTCCCACGTAGGGTGACTCTCTCAACCTGTTCTCCCGGTTACAGAACCAGTTTGTCTCTCTCAGGAATGCCTAAGGCTCTGTTGTCTGTGCACCAACTCACTCGTGACCTCACATGTTGCAACAAGTCTGCTGCCTGAGCAGTTTGCAGTGTTATTAGGTCTGTGGGTCTCTTAGCAACCACCTCCCTTATCTAGGCAAAGGGCTCATCTCCTGACTTTGGGTATTATCATTCCAAACTTCAGCATTCTCTGTCTTTTAGCTTCAATCTGTCTGTGTCCACCCAGTGACAACACTGAGCTCCTCCCTCCAACCACTGACACTCGCCCTCTTGCTGAGAAAGAAAGATTTGCATTTATATAGCACCTTTCACAACCTCAGGATGTCCCAGAGCACTTTACAGCCAATGAAGAACTTCTGAAGTGTAGTCACTGTTGTAATGTAGGAAATGCGACAGCCAATTGGTGCACAGTAAGCTCCCACAAACAGCAATGTGACAATGACCAGATAATCTATTTCAGTGATGTTGATTGAGGGATAAATATTAGCCCCAGGACACCAGGGAGAACTCCCCTGCTCTTCTTCAATGTAGTGCCATGGGATCTTTTCCGTCCACCTGAAAGAGCAGACGGGGGCCTCGGTTTAACATCTCATCCGAAAGACGGCACCTCTGACAGCGCAGCACTCTCTCAGTACTGGAGTGTCAGCCTAGATTTTTATGCTCAAGTCTCTGGACTGGGACTTGAACCCACAACCTTCTGACTCAGATGTGAGAGTGCTGCTCACTGAGCTAAAGTGCCTGGAGCTAAGCCAGCTGGGATACTTGACATAGGATTACATCGGATATACGGCACAGAAACAGGCCATTCGGCCCAACCAGTCCATGCCGGTGTTTATGCTCCACTCGAGCCTCCTCCCGTCTTTCCTCATCTAAATCTATCAGCATAACCCTCGATTCCCTTCTCCCTCATATGCTTGTCTAGCCTCCCCTTAAATGCATCGATACTATTCGCTTCAACCACTCCCTGTGGCAGCGAGTTCCACATTCTCACCGCTCTCTGGGTAAAGAAGTTTCTTCTGAATTCCCTATTGGATTTCTTGGTGACTATCTTATATTGAGGCCTCTAGTTATGCTCTTCCCCACAAGTGGAAACATTCTCTCTGTATCCACTCTATCAACATTTTTCATAATTTTAAAGACCTCTATTAGGTCACCCCTCAGCCTTCTCTTTTCAAGAGAAGAGACCCAGCCTGTTCATCCTTTCCTGATATGTTACCCTCGCATTTCTGGTATCATCCTTGTAAATCTTCTCTGCACCCTCTCCAGTGCCTCTATATCCTTCTTATATGGTGACCAGAACTGTACGCAGTACTCTAAGTGTGGTCTAACCAAGGTTCGATACAGGTTTAGCATAACTTCACTACTTTTCAATTCTATACCTCTAGAAATAAACCCTAGTGCTTGGTTTGCTTTTTTTATGGCCTTGCTAACCTGTGTCGCAACTTTTAGTGATTTGTGTATTTGTACTCCGAGATCCCTTTGTTCCTCTACCCCACCTAGACTCGCACCCTCCCAGTGATAAGTGACCTCCCCATTCTTCCTACCAAAATGTAATACCTCACATTTATCTGTTCAGCCTTGGTCACTCTGCAAAAACGCTGAAATGTTTAATAATGAAATCAGGGAGTCAAAAAGCTCAGGTGGGGCAGTTTAAAAAGATAGTCCCTGACCAGAGATTGCTGGATGCTGACACTCGGTGCTCACGAGGATAGAATGTCCCATTCCCCAGGCACGGACATCCAGCACCTCGATCACAGCAACAATTCACAAAACAATGGCAATATAACTTGGAGCAGAGACAGTTAAATGGAGCTGTGATCGAGGTGCTCAAAATTATATGGGGATTTGATCGAGCAAACAAGGAGAAGCTGTTGTCACTGGCAGGAGGGTCGGTAACGAGAGGACACAGATTTCAGATCATTGGCAAAAGAATCTAGAGAGGAAATGAGGAGACTTTTTTACACAGCGAATTGTGATGATCTGGAATGCACTGCCTGAATGGGAGGTGGAAGCAGATTCAATAGTAACTGTCAAAAGGGAATTGGATATATACTAAAAGCAGAAATTTGCAGGGCTGTGGGGAAAGAGCAGGGCAGTGGGACTAATCGCATCGCTCTTTCAGAGAGCCGGCACCAGCACGATGGGCCGAAAGGCATCCTACTGTGCTCTATGATTCTATAACATCAGCTTCTCTCTGCTCACTAGTACTGAGAGAGCCGGGAATAATCTTTAAATCCAGCCCAGTTATTGGGGGTGCTTAACATCAACAAGCCCCAGTTGCCTGAATTAACACGGTTCAGTCCTGGATGTGATTAAAGGCATCGGAAACAGTGGAATCGACCCACCGCAGTCACAATGTGGACACTCTGGTGTGTCAGCGGGTGGGATACACCAGGGAATCCCTTTCAACACACTGAGGTTGACTCTAATGATCGGGAGTCCCAGGGTTTCGGATACCAGATAATCAAGCTCACAACAACACAAATTGTCTCTCCAGACTTTATTAAGATGCTGCATAACACAGATCGGGTGATAATTCCCTCAATCTGGAGAATAGAAGTACAGTGGATTCGCGCGCGATCTTCTCGAGTCTGTTCCAACTGACAACGGCTTAAGTGGCCTGTTCTTATACACAAGCTTGGTTACCGCTCAGGAAATGGGATTGTTTGGACCCGTCTGTTGACCGCCTCCTGAACTCCTGCTAACTCAGGGCATTTAGTCCATCTGTGACCAGACTATAACCACAAGCCCGTCTGGTTATCACACCTATACAGTCCGTGAGGTTATTATTAGATTCACACCCAGACGTTGTGCCTTCACTTGTCTGGCACTTCATCCCATAACACGGGTACAGGGGCTCAGTAATGTTTCATTCATCAGAAAAAGACAAAGTACAACAACATACTGGTCAGCTTAACAGAATCTCATCATATTTATGTGGCTATAAATATAAAAGTCACCAATAAATCCAGGAGGGAATTCAGGAGAAACATTTTTACCCAGTGAGTGCTAGAATGGGGAACTCGTTACCACAGGGAGTGGTTGAGGTGAACAGCACAGATGGATTCATGGGGAAGCCACACAAGGGAGAAAGGAATGGGAGGAGATGTTGATCGGGTTAATTGAAGTAGGGTGGGTGTGGGGCATAGACACTGGCATGGACCAGTTGGGCCGAATGGCCTGTTTCTGTGCTGTACATTCTATGGAACACCATGAACAGTCAAATCAAGGGAATCATCAGCACAACAGTCTTAAAGATTAAACAGCAGTACAAGAATTTATAAAACATTCATTCATTCCATGTTCATGTCACCCCAGCTGTCTACCGGGCTCTGCGCTATGGAACAGTGTGAATTCGCTGGTGTCTCAGTAGGTGGGGTGACCGAGTGAATCCTTTGCCACACACAGAGCAGGTGAATGGTCTCTTTCCTTCTTTCTCCAGCTGGTGTCTCTTCAGGCCCTTTGAACATATAAATGTCTTACAGTCAGAATGGTTTCTCATCAGTGTGAACTTGTTGGTGTGTCAGCAGGTGGGATGACTGAGTGAATCCCTTCCCACACACGGAGCAGGTGAACGCCCTCTCCCCAGTGTGAAGTCTCTGGTGTGCCACCAGGCTTGATGACTGAGTGAATCCCTTCCCACACACGGAGCAGGTGAACGGCCTCTCCCCGGTGTGAACTCGCCGGTGTTCCTTCAGCTCCCTGGAGCTTTTAAAGCTCTTCCCACAGACACATGCAAAAGGTCTCTGATCGGAGTGAACTCGCTGGTGTTCCTTCACGTCCCCAGAGGTTTTATAGCTCTTTCCACAGTCAGAACATTTAAATGGTCTCTCATCAGTGTGAACTCGCTGGTGTCTCAACAGGTGGGATGACTTAGCGAATCCCTTCCCACACACGGAGCAGGTGAATGGCCTCTCCCCGGTGTGAACTCGCTGGTGTGTCAGCAGGTGGGATGACTGAGTGAATCCCTTCCCACACACGGAGCAGGTGAACGGCCTCTCCCCAGTGTGAAGTCGCTGGTGTGCCACCAGGCTTGATGACTGAGTGAATCCCTTCCCACACACGGAGCAGGTGAACGGCCTCTCCCCGGTGTGAACTCGCCGGTGTTCCTTCAGCACCCCGGAGCTTTTAAAGCTCTTCCCACAGACACATGCAAACGGTCTCTGATCGGAGTGAACTCGCTGGTGTTCCTTCACATCCCCAGAGGTTTTATAGCTCTTTCCACAGTCAGAACATTTAAATGGTCTCTCATCGGTGTGAACTCGCTGGTGTCTCAACAGGTGGGATGACTTAGCGAATCCCTTCCCACACACAGAGCAGGTGAATCGCCTCTCCCCGGTGTGAACTCGCCGGTGTTCCTTCAGCTCCCCGGAGCTTTTAAAGCTCTTCCCACAGACAAAACATATAAATGGTCTCTGATCGGAGTGAACTCGCTGGTGTCCCTTCAGATACCCAGAGGTTTTAAAGCTCTTCCCACAGGCAGAACAGTTGAATGGTCTCTCATCAGTGTGAACTTGCTGGTGTGCCAGTAGGTGGGATGGCCGAATGAATCCCTTCCCACACACAGAGCAGTTGAATGGCCTCTTTCCTGCTCTCTCCAGCTGGTGTCCCTTCAGCTCCTGGGACTTTTGAAAGCTTTTCCCACAGTCGGAATGTTTCACTGGCCTCTCCCCAGTGTGAACTTGCTGGTGTGCCAGCAGATTCGAGGACCGAGTGAATCTCTTCCCACACAGGGAGCAGGTGAACAGAATCTCTCCTGCTCTCTCCAGCTGGTGTCTCTTCAGATCCTGGGATGTTTTAAATCTCTTCCCACAGTCAGAACATTTAATCGGTCTCTCATCACTGTGAACAAACTGGTGTCTCAGGAGGGTGGAAGAATGAGTGAATCGCTTCAAAAACACGGAGCAGGTCAGCGGTCTCTCATCGGTGTGGACAAGCTGGTGTCTCAGCAGCACGGATGGTGCAATTAATCCCTTCCCACACACAGAGTAGGGTAAAGATCCCTCCCTTGTGTGATCTTGCTGGTGTGCCATTGGAGCAGATGACTGAGTGAATCCCTTCCACACACGGGGCCGGTGAACGGTTTCTCCCCAGTGTGTAGCCACTGGTGTCGCTTCAAGTACTTGTAGATTTTGAAGCTCTTCCCACACTCAGAACATTTAAAAGGTCTCTCATCATTGTGAACTCACGGGTGTGCCAGCAGATTGGATGAGCGACTGAATCAAGTCCTGAGGAATCGCGTAACTCTGTCAGATCTTGACGTGATGTTTGGTTTGAGCTTCCTGTCTGTAAATGCTCCACTTCTAAAACCCTGTAAAAGGAGTGTAGAAAGGGTAAGGGGGGGAAGCAGGAATTTTTTTTGGCTAATTTTGCCTCAAAGAACAAACAGGGCAGAGCCGGTCCCACTGGTGTCCAGCCGTGCCCACAATAACCAGCGGGCCAGAAACAGCCCAATCCACCTCACTGACTTGGCCCTGAAGTCAAATCAAGTCTCATCAAATGACATCCTTTGTGACTGTGACAAAGGTAAACTATCCCTCCTTGTCCTTCTTGACTTGTCTGCAGTCTTTGACATGGTTGACCACTCCATCCTTCTCCCAACGCCTCTCCACCGTCGTCCAGCTGGGTGGGACTGCACTCGCCTGGTTCCATTCTTATCTATCTAATCGTAGCCACAGAATCACCTGCAACGGCTTCTCTTCCCGCTCCCGCATCGTTACCTCTGGTGTCCCCCAAGGATCTATCCTTGGGCCCTTCCTATTTCTCATCTAAATGCTGCTCCTTGGCGACATCATCCGAAATCACGACGTCAGTTTCCACATGTACGCTGACGACACCCAGCTCTAGCTCACCACCACTTCTCTCGACCCCTCCACGATCTCTAATCTGGTTCTGGGTGAGCAGAAATTTTCTCCAATTAAATATTGGGAAGACTGAAGCAATTGTTTTCAGTCCCTGCCACAAACTCTGTTCCCTTGCCACTGAATCCATCCCTCTCCCTGACATCTCCCTGAGGCTGAACCACACTGTTCACAACCTCGGTGTCATATCTGACCCTGAAATGAGCTTCCGAACACATATCTGCAGCATAACAAAGACCGCCTATTTCCACCTCGGTAACATCGCCCGTCTCCACCCCTGCCTCAGCTCATCCGCTGCTGAAACCCTCACCCAGGCCTTTGTTACCTCTAGACTCAACTATTCCAACGCACTCCTGGCTGGCCTCCCACATTCTACCCTATGTAAACTTGACGTGATTCAAAACTACCCGTGTCGTAACTCAACGCCAAATCCCGTTCACCCATCACCCCCTGTGCTCGCTGACCTTCATTGGCTCCCAGTTAAGCAATGCTTCGATTTCAAAATTCTCATCCTTGTTTTCAAATCCCTCCATGGCCTCGCCCCTCCCTATCTTAGTTATTCCCTTCAGCCTCACAACCACCCGCCCCCCGCGATAGAATCACAGAAAAATTACGGCACAGAAGGAGGCCATTCGGCCCATCTTGTCTGTGCCGGCCCATTAAGTGCTATCCACACTAATCCCACTTTCCAGCACTTGGTCCGTGGCCTTGTAGGTTACGGCACTTCAAGGGCACATCCAAGTACTTTTTAAAATGTGATGAGAGTTTCTGCCTCTACCACCCTGTCAGGCAGTGAGTTCCAGACCCCCACCACCCACTGGGTGAAAACATTTCTCCTCAACTCCCCTCTAAACTTCCGACCAATTACTTTAAATCTATGCCCCCTGGTTGTGGACCCCTCAGCCAAGGGAAATAGGTGCTTCCTATCTCGGCCCCTCAGAATTCTATAAACCTCAATCAGGTCTCCCCTCAGCCTCCTCGGTTCCAAAGAAAACAACCTCCCCCTGCCCACCCCCCGACCTGAGACAGCTGCGCTCCTCCAATTCTGCCCTCTTGAGCATCCCTGATTATAATCGCTGCACCATCAGTGGCCGTGTCTTCTGTTGCCTCGGCCCTAAGCTCTGGAATTCCCTCCCTGAACCTCTCCACCTCTCTTTCGTAGAAAATAGGAGCAGGAGTAGGCCATTCGGCCCCTCGAGCCTGCTCCACCATTCAATGAGATCCTGACTGACCAAAACCCGCCTCTGTGACCCAGCTTTTGGCCATCTGCCCTAATTTCTCCTTATGTGGCTCGGGGTCACAGTTTTCAATGTCTTACAATACTCCTGTGCAGCACCCTGGGACGTTTTCCTACGTTAAAGGCGCTATAGAAATACAAGTTGTTGTTGTTCTCATTGTTGGAGGTGAGCTCTGAACAGGCCCCGCCCCCTCCCCCTACTCCGCATGCGCCGCTCCGAGGTGAGCGCGGGGTCAGAACAGGCCCCGCCCCCTCCCCCTACTCCGCATGCGCCGCTCCAAGGTGAGCGCGGGCTCTGAACAGGCCCCGCCCCCTCCCCCTACTCCGCATGCGCCGCTCCAAGGTGAGCGCGGGCTCTGAACAGGCCCCGCCCCCTCCCCCTACTCCGCATGCGCCGCTCCAAGGTGAGCGCGGGCTCTGAACAGGCCCCGCCCGCTCCCCCTACTCCGCATGCGCCGCTCCAAGGTGAGCGCGGGCTCTGAACAGGCCCCGCCCTCTCCCCCTACTCCGCTCCAAGGTGAGCGCGGGCTCTGAACAGGCCCCGCCCCCTCCCAATACTCCGCATGCACCGCTCCAAGGAGAGCACGGGCTCTGAACAGGCCCCGACCCCTCCCCCTACTCCGCATGTGCCGCTCCAAGGTGAGCGTGGGCTCTGAACAGGCCCCGCCCTCTCCCCCTACTCCGCATGCGCCGCTCCAAGGTGAGCGTGGGCTCTGAACAGGCCCCGTCCCCTCCCCCTACTCCGCATGCGCCGCTCCAAGGTGAGCGCGGGCTCTGAACAGGCCCCGACCCCTCCCCCTACGCCGCTCCAAGGTGAGCTCAGGCTCTGAACAGGCCCCGCCCCCTCCCCCTACTCCGCATACGACGCTCCAAGGTGAGCGCGGGCTCTGAACAGGCCCCGTCCCCTCCCCCTACTCCGCATGCGCCGCTCCAAGGTGAGCGCAGGCTCTGAACAGGCCCCGCCCCCTCCCCCTACTCCGCATGGGCCGCTCCAAGGTGAGCTCAGGCTCTGAACAGGCCCCGCCGCCTCCCCCTACTCCGCATGTGCCGCTCCAAGGTGAGCTCAGGCTCTGAACAGGCCCCGCCGCCTCCCCCTACTCCGCATGTGCCGCTCCAAGGTGAGCTCAGGCTCTGAACAGGCCCCGCCGCCTCCCCTTACTCCGCATGCGCCGCTCCAAGGTGAGCGCGGGCTCTGAACAGGCCCCGCCCCCTCGCCCTACTCCGCATGCGCCGCTCCAAGGTGAGCGCGGGCTCTGAGCAGGCCCCGCCCCCTCCCCTTACTCCGCATGCGCCGCTCCAAGGTGAGCGCGGGCTCTGAACAGGCCCCGCCCCCTCCCCCTACTCCGCATGCGCCGCTCCAAGGTGAGCGCGGGCTCTGAACAGGCCCCGCCCCCTCCCCCTACTCTGTATACGCCGCTCCAAGGTGAGCGTGGGCTCTGAACAGGCCCCGCCCCCTCCCCCTACGCCGCTCCAAGGTGAGCGCGGGCTCTGAACAGGCCCCGACCCCTCCCCCTACTCCGCATGTGCCGCTCCAAGGTGAGCTCAGGCTCTGAACAGGCCCCGCCCCCTCCCCCTACGCCGCTCTAAGGTGAGCGCGGGCTCTGAACAGGCCCCGACCCCTCCCCCTACTCCGCATGTGCCGCTCCAAGGTGAGCTCAGGCTCTGAACAGGCCCCGACCCCTCCCCCTACTCCGCATGCGCCGCTCCAAGGTGAGCTCAGGCTCTGAACAGGCCCCGCCCCCTCCCCCTACTCCGCATGCACCGCTCCAAGGTGAGCGCGGGCTCTGAACAGGCCCCGCCCTCTCCCCCTACTCCGCATGTGCCGCTCCAAGGTGAGCTCAGGCTCTGAACAGGCCCCGCCCTCTCCCCCTACTCCGCATGCGCCGCTCCAAGGTGAGCGCGGGCTGTGAAAAGGCCCCGCCCCCTCCCCCTACTCTGCATGCGCCGCTCCAAGGTGAGCCGGGCTCTGAATAGGCACCGCCCCCTCCCCCTACTCCGCATGCGCCGCTCCAAGGTGAGCGCGGGCTCTGAACAGGCCCCGCACCCTCCCCCTACTCCGCATGCGCCGCTCCAAGGTGAGCGCGGGCTGTGAAAAGGCCCCGCCCCCTCCCTCTACTCTGCATGCGCCGCTCCAAGGTGAGCTCAGGCTCTGAACAGGCCCCCCCCCCTCCCCCTACTCCGCATGCGCCGCTCCAAGGTGAGCTCAGGCTCTGAACAGGCCCCGCCCCCTCCCCCTACTCCGCATGTGCCGCTCCAAGGTGAGCTCAGGCTCTGAACAGGCCCCGCCCCACCCCCCCTACTCCGCATGCGCCGCTCCAAGGTGAGCTCAGGCTCTGAGCAGGCCCCGCCCTCTCCCCCTACTCCGCATGTGCCGCTCCAAGGTGAGCGCGGGCTCTGAACAGGCCCCGCCCTCTCCCCCTACTCCGCATGCGCCGCTCCAAGGTGAGCGCAGGCTCTGAGCAGGCCCCGCCCCCTCCCCCTACTCCGCATGCGCCGCTCCAAGGTGAGCGCAGGCTCTGAGCAGGCCCCGCCCCCTCCCCTTACTCCACATGTGCCGCTCCAAGGTGAGCGCGGGCTCTGAACAGGCCCCGACCCCTCCCCCTACTCCGCATACGCCGCTCCAAGGTGAGCGCGGGCTCTGAACAGGCCCCGCCCCCTCCCCCTACTCCGCATGCGCCGCTCCAAGGTGAGCACGGGCTCTGAACAGGCCCCGACCCCTCCCCCTACTCCGCATGCGCCGCTCCAAGGTGAGCGCGGGCTCTGAACAGGCCCCGCCCCCTTCCCCTACACCGCATGCGCCGCTCCAAGGTGAGCGCAGGCTCTGAACAGGCCCCGCCCCCTCCCCCTACTCCGCATGCGCCACTCCAAGGTGAGCGCAGGCTCTGAGCAGGCCCCGCCCCCTTCCCCTACTCCACATGCGCCGCTCCAAGGTGAGCTCAGGCTCTGAACAGGCCCCGCCCCCTCCCCCTACTCCGCATGTGCCGCTCCAAGGTGAGCGCGGGCTCTGAACAGGCCCCGCCCCCTCCCCCTCCCCCTACTCCGCATGCACCGCTCCAAGGTGAGCGCGGGCTCTGAACAGGCCCCGCCCCCTCCCCCTACTCCGTATGCACCGCTCCAAGGTGAGCGCGGGCTCTGAACAGGCCCCGCCCCCTCCCCCTACTCCGCATGCACCGCTCCAAGGTGAGCGCGGGCTCTAAACAGGCCCCGCCCCCTCCCCCGCATGCACCGCTCCAAGGTGAGCACGGGCTCTGAACAGGCCCCGCCCCCTCCCCCTACTCCACATGCGCCGCTCCAAGGTGAGCGCGGGCTCTGAACAGGCCCCGCCCCCTCCCCCTACTCCGCATGCGCCGCTCCAAGGTGAGCTCGGGCTCTGAACAGGCCCCGCCCCCTCCCCCTACTCCGCATGCACCGCTCCAAGGTGAGCGCGGGCTCTGAACAGGCCCCGCCCCCTCCCCCGCATGCACCGCTCCAAGGTGAGCACGGGCTCTGAACAGGCCCCGCCCCCTCCCCCTACTCCGCATGCGCTGCTCCAAGGTGAGCTCGGGCTCTGAACAGGCCCTCCCCCTACTCCGCATGCGCCGCTCCAAGGTGACCTCAGGCTCTGAACAGGCCCCGCCCCCTCCCCCTACTCCGCATGCGCCGCTCCAAGGTGAGCGCGGGCTCTGAACAGGCCCCGCCCCCTCCCCCTACTCCGCATGCGCCGCTCCAAGGTGAGCTCAGGCTCTGAACAGGCCCCGCCCCCTCCCCCTACTCCGCATGCACCGCTCCAAGGTGAGCTCGGGCTCTGAACAGGCCCCGCCCCCTCCCCCTACTCCGCATGCACCGCTCCAAGGTGAGCGCGGGCTCTGAACAGGCCCCGCCCCCTCCCCCGCATGCACCGCTCCAAGGTGAGCACGGGCTCTGAACAGGCCCCGCCCCCTCCCCCTACTCCGCATGCGCTGCTCCAAGGTGAGCTCGGGCTCTGAACAGGCCCTCCCCGTACTCCGCATGCGCCGCTCCAAGGTGACCTCAGGCTCTGAACAGGCCCCGCCCCCTCCCCCTACTCCGCATGCGCCGCTCCAAGGTGAGCGCGGGCTCTGAACAGGCCCCGCCCCCTCCCCCTACTCCGCATGCACCGCTCCAAGGTGAGCGCGGGCTCTGAACAGGCCCCGCCCCCTCCCCCTACTCCGCATGCGCCGCTCCAAGGTGAGCTCCGGCTCTGAACAGGCCCCGCCCCCTCCCCCTACTCCGCATGCACCGCTCCAAGGTGAGCGCGGGCTCTGAACAGGCCCTGCCGCCTCCCCCTACTCCGCATGCACCGCTCCAAGGTGAGCGCGGGCTCTGAACAGGCACCGCCCCCTCCCCCTACTCCGCATGCACCGCTCCAAGGTGAGCGCGGGCTCTGAACAGGCCCCGCCCCCTCCCCCTACTCCGCATGCACCGCTCCAAGGTGAGCGCGGGCTCTGAACAGGCCCCGCCCCCTCCCCCTACTCCGCATGCACCGCTCCAAGGTGAGCGCGGGCTCTGAACAGGCACCGCCCCCTCCCCCTACTCCGCATGCGCCGCTCCAAGGTGAGCGTGGGCTCTGAACAGGCCCCGCCCCCTCCCCTTACACCGCATGCGCCGCACCCGAGGATGAGATGCTCCGGCCCCATCGCAGGGCCTCAGATTCTGGGTCGGCTCGGGCAACCGCGAGAGTCCAGATCACCGGCGGAAACTGAGTTTTATGAGGTTTTTTTTTAAATATTGCGGAGAGAAGCGCAGGCGGGGAGATATATAAAAGGAAAATACAAACCGCACCGTCTCAGCGCCCTGCTGGCACCGAGCGGAGCGGATTGAGCGGCCACAGCCCCTTGTCTTCTGCAGGGAGCCGGACTGGGGCACGTCATCAACTCCATGGCGGTGACTGACGTGAGCTGCGACCAATAGGGAGAGAGCAGGCGGAGATTGGAGGACAGAGGTGGTGGCGGGTCTTCCAACCAATCGGGGTGCCCGAGGGGCGGGACTTCCGCCGCCTGCTTCTCCCGCTGCTGAGACAAGTGGAATGCAGCAGAGGGCGCTCTTCTGAGTTTGGGGCTCAGCCCTGTTAGTGGAGCAGTGCAGAGTGAACTTTACTCTGCACTGGGCTTTACTCCCTCAGCACTGCACTGGAGGGGCAGCACAGAGTTTTAGACTCCAGTCTCTGGAGTGGGACTTCAACCCACAACCTTCTGACTCAGAGGAGAGAGTGCTGCCACCTGAGCCACGGCTGACACTCTGTATCTAACCCGTGCTGAACCTGCCCTGGGAGTGTTTGATGGGATAGTGCAGAGGGAGCTTTACTCTGTATCTAACCCTGTGCTGTACCTGCCCTGGGAGTGTTTGATGGGACAGTGTAGAGGGAGCTTTACTCTGTATCTAACCTGTGCTGTAACTGCCCTGGGAGTGTTTGATGGGTCAGTGTAGAGGGAGCTTTACTCTGTATCTAACCCGTGCTGTACCTGCCCTGGGGGTGCTTGATGGGACATTGTAGAGGGAGATTTACTCTGTATCTAAGCCGTGCTGTACCTGCCCTGGGATAGTTTGATGGGGCAGTGTAGACGGAGCTTTACTCTGTATCTAACCCGTGCTGTACCTGCCCTGGGATAGTTTGATGGGACAGTGCAGAGGGAGCTTTACTCTTTATCAAACCCGTGCTGTACCTGCCCTGGGAGTGTTTGATGGGACAGTGTAGAGGGAGCTTTACTCTTTATCTAACCCGTGCTGCTGTAACTGTCCTGGGAGTGTTTGATGGGTCAGTGTAGAGGGAGCTTTACTCTGTATCTAACCCGTGCTGCACCTGCCCTGGGGGTGTTTGATGGGACAGTGTAGAGGGAGCATTACTCTGTATCTAAGCCGTGCTGTACCTGCCCTGGGATTGTTTGATTTCGGCAGTGTAGACGGAGCTTTACTCTGTATCTAACCCGTGCTGTACCTGCCCTGGGTGTGTTTAATGGGACAGTGTAGAGGGAGCATTACTCTGCATCTAACCCGTGCTGTACCAGCCCTGGGCGTGTTTGATGGGGCAGTGTAGAGGGAGCATTACTCTGTATCTAACCCGTGCTGCACCTGCCCTGGGAGGGTTTGATGCGACAGTGTAGAGTGAGCATTACTCTGTATCTAACCTGTGCTGTAACTGCCCTGTGAGTGTTTGATGGGTCAGTGTAGAGGGAGCTTTACTCTGTATCTAACCGGTGCTGTACCTGCCCTGGGATTGTTTGATGGGGCAGTGCAGACGGAGCTTTACTCTGTATCTAACCTGAGCTGTACCTGCCCTGGGAGCGTTTGATCGGACAGTGGAGAGGGAGCTTTACTCTGTATCTAACCCGTGCTGTACCTGCCCTGGGATTGTTTGATGGGGCAGTGCAGACGGAGCTTTACTCTGCATCTAACCCGTGCTGTACCTGCCCTGGGAGTGTTTGATGGGACAGTGTAGAGGGATCTTTACTCTGTATCTAACCTGTGCTGTACCTGCCCTGGGAGTGTTTGAACGGACAGTGTAGAGGGAGCTTTACTCTGTATCTAAGCCGTGCTGTACCTGCCCTGGGATTGTTTGATGGGGCAGTGTAGACGGAGCTTTACTCTGTATCTAACCCGTGCTGTACCTGCCCTGGGAGTGTTTGATGGGACAGTGTAGAGGGAGCATTACTCTGTATCTAACCCATGCTGTACCTGCCCTGGGGGTGTTTGATGGGACAGTGCAGAGGGAGCATTACTCTGTATCTAACCCGTGCTGCACCTGCCCTGGGGGTGTTTGATGGGACAGTGTAGAGTGAGCTTCACTCTGTATCTAACCCGTGCTGTACCTGCCCTGGGAGTGTTTGATGGGACAGTGTAGAGGGAGCTTCATTCTGTATCTACCCCGTGCTGTACCTGCCCTGGGAGTGTTTGATGCGGCAGTGTAGAGGGAGCTTTACTCTGTATCTAACCCATGCTGTACCTGCTCTTGGAGTGTTTGATGGGACAGTGTAGAGGGAGCTTTACTCTGTATCTAACCCATGCTGTACCTGGCCTGGGAGTGTTTGATGGACAGTGTAGAGGGAGCTTTACTCTGTATCTAACCCGTGCTGTACCTGCCCTGGGAGTGTTTGGTGTGACAGTGTAGAGGGAGCTTTACTCTGTATCTAACCTGTGCTGTACCTGCCCTGGGAGTGTTTGATCGGACAGTGTAGAGGGAGCTTTACTCTGTATCTAACCCGTGCTGTACCTGCCCTGGGATTGTTTGATGGGGCAGTGCAGACGGAGCTTTACTCTGTATCTAACCCGTGCTGTACCTGCCCTGCGAGTGTTTGATGGGACATTGTATAGGGAGCTTCACTCAGTATCTAACCCGTGCTGCTGTACCTGCCCTGGGAGTGTTTGATGGGACAGTGTAGAGGGAGCTTTACTCTGTATCTAACCCATGCTGCACCTGCCCTGGGAGTATTTGATGGGACAGTGTAGAGGGAGCTTTACTCTGTATCTAACCCGTGCTGCACCTGCCCTGGGGGTGTTTAATGGGACAGTGTAGAGGAAGCATTACTCTGCATCTAACCCGTGCTGTACCAGCCCTGGGCGTGTTTGATGGGGCAGTGTAGAGGGAGCTTTACTCTGTATCTAACCCGTGCTGCACCTGCCCTGGGAGTGTTTGATGCGACAGTGTAGAGTGAGCATTACTCTGTATCTAACCTGTGCTGTAACTGCCCTGTGAGTGTTTGATGGGTCAGTGTCGAGGGAGCTTTACTCTGTATCTAACCCGTGCTGTACCTGCCCTGGGATTGTTTGATGGGGCAGTGCAGACGGAGCTTTACTCTGTATCTAACCTGAGCTGTACCTGCCCTGGGAGCGTTTGATCGGACAGTGTAGAGGGAGCTTTACTCTGTATCTAACCCGTGCTGTACCTGCCCTGGGATTGTTTGATGGGGCAGTGCAGACGGAGCTTTACTCTGCATCTAACCCGTGCTGTACCTGCCCTGGGAGTGTTTGATGGGACAGTGTAGAGGGAGCTTTACTCTGTATCTAACCTGTGCTGTACCTGCCCTGGGAGTGTTTGATGGGGCAGTGCAGACGGAGCTTTACTCTGCATCTAACCCGTGCTGTACCTGCCCTGGGATTGTTTGATGGGGCAGTGTAGACGGAGCTTTACTCTGTATCTAACCCGTGCTGTACCTGCCCTGGGAGTGTTTGATGGGACAGTGTAGAGGGAGCATTACTCTGTATCTAACCCATGCTGTACCTGCCCTGGGGGTGTTTGATGGGACAGTGCAGAGGGAGCATTACTCTGTATCTAACCCGTGCTGTACCTGCCCTGGGGGTGTTTGATGGGACAGTGTAGAGTGAGCTTCACTCTGTATCTAACCCGTGCTGTGCCTGCCCTGGGAGTGTTTGATGGGACAGTGTAGAGGGAGCTTCATTCTGTATCTACCCCGTGCTGTACCTGCCCTGGGAGTGTTTGATGGGGCAGTGTAGAGGGAGCTTTACTCTGTATCTAACCCATGCTGTACCTGCTCTTGGAGTGTTTGATGGGACAGTGTACAGGAAGCTTTACTCTGTATCGAACCCGTGCTGTACCTGCCCTGGGAGTGTTTGATGGGACAGTGTAGAGGGAGCTTTACTCTGTATCTAACCCATGCTGTACCTGGCCTGGGAGTGTTTGATGGACAGTGTAGAGGGAGCTTTACTCTGTATCTAACCCGTGCTGTACCTGCCCTGGGAGTGTTTGATGTGACAGTGTAGAGGGAGCTTTACTCTGTATCTAACCCGTGCTGCACCTGCCCTGGGATTGTTTGATGGGGCAGTGCAGACGGAGCTTTACTCTGTATCTAACCCGTGCTGTACCTGCCCTGCGAGTGTTTGATGGGACATTGTATAGGGAGCTTCACTCAGTATCTAACCCGTGCTGCTGTCCCTGCCCTGGGAGTGTTTGATGGGACAGTGTAGAGGGAGCTTTACTCTGTATCTAACCCATGCTGCACCTGCCCTTGGAGTGTTTGATGGGACAGTGTACAGGAAGCTTTACTCTGTATCTAACCCGTGCTGTACCTGCCTTGGGAGTGTTTGATGGGACAGTGTAGAGGGAGCTTTACTCTGTATCTAACCCGTGCTGTAGCTGCTCTGGGAGTGTTTGATGGGACAGTGCAGAGGGAGCTTTACTCTTTATCTAACCCGTGCTGCTGTAACTGTCCTGGGAGTGTTTGATGGGTCAGTGTAGAGGGAGCTTTACTCTGTATCTAACCCGTGCTGCACCTGCCCTGGGGGTGTTTGATGGGACAGTGTAGAGGGAGCATTACTCTGTATCTAAGCCGTGCTGTACCTGCCCTGGGATTGTTTGATTTCGGCAGTGTAGACGGAGCTTTACTCTGTATCTAACCCGTGCTGTACCTGCCCTGGGAGTGTTTAATGGGACAGTGTAGAGGGAGCATTACTCTGCATCTAACCCGTGCTGTACCAGCCCTGGGCGTGTTTGATGGGGCAGTGTAGAGGGAGCTTTACTCTGTATCTAACCCGTGCTGCACCTGCCCTGGGAGTGTTTGATGCGACAGTGTAGAGTGAGCATTACTCTGTATCTAACCTGTGCTGTAACTGCCCTGTGAGTGTTTGATGGGTCAGTGTAGAGGGAGCTTTACTCTGTATCTAACCCGTGCTGTAGCTGCCCTGGGATTTTTTGATGGGGGAGTGCAGACGGAGCTTTACTCTGTATCTAACCCATGCTGCACCTGCCCTTGGAGTGTTTGATGGGACAGTGTACAGGAAGCTTTACTCTGTATCTAACCCGTGCTGTACCTGCCTTGGGAGTGTTTGATGGGACAGTGTAGAGGGAGCTTTACTCTGTATCTAACCCGTGCTGTAGCTGCTCTGGGAGTGTTTGATGGGACAGTGCAGAGGGAGCTTTACTCTTTATCTAACCCGTGCTGCTGTAACTGTCCTGGGAGTGTTTGATGGGTCAGTGTAGAGGGAGCTTTACTCTGTATCTAACCCGTGCTGCACCTGCCCTGGGGGTGTTTGATGGGACAGTGTAGAGGGAGCATTACTCTGTATCTAAGCCGTGCTGTACCTGCCCTGGGATTGTTTGATTTCGGCAGTGTAGACGGAGCTTTACTCTGTATCTAACCCGTGCTGTACCTGCCCTGGGAGTATTTAATGGGACAGTGTAGAGGGAGCATTACTCTGCATCTAACCCGTGCTGTACCAGCCCTGGGCGTGTTTGATGGGGCAGTGTAGAGGGAGCTTTACTCTGTATCTAACCCGTGCTGCACCTGCCCTGGGAGTGTTTGATGCGACAGTGTAGAGTGAGCATTACTCTGTATCTAACCTGTGCTGTAACTGCCCTGTGAGTGTTTGATGGGTCAGTGTAGAGGGAGCTTTACTCTGTATCTAACCCGTGCTGTAGCTGCCCTGGGATTTTTTGATGGGGGAGTGCAGACGGAGCTTTACTCTGTATCTAACCTGAGCTGTACCTGCCCTGGGAGCGTTTGATCGGACAGTGTAGAGGGAGCTTTACTCTGTATCTAACCCGTGCTGTACCTGCCCTGGGATTGTTTGATGGGGCAGTGCAGACGGAGCTTTACTCTGCATCTAACCCGTGCTGTACCTGCCCTGGGAGTGTTTGATGGGACAGTGTAGAGGGAGCATTACTCTGTATCTAACCCATGCTGTACCTGCCCTGGGGGTGTTTGATGGGACAGTGCAGAGGGAGCATTACTCTGTATCTAACCCGTGCTGTCCCTGCCCTGGGGGTGTTTGATGGGACAGTGTAGAGTGAGCTTCACTCTGTATCTAACCCGTGCTGTACCTGCCCTGGGAGTGTTTGATGGGACAGTGTAGAGGGAGCTTCATTCTGTATCTACCCCGTGCTGTACCTGCCCTGGGAGTGTTTGATGGGGCAGTGTAGAGGGAGCTTTACTCTGTATCTAAGCCATGCTGTACCTGCTCTTGGAGTGTTTGATGGGACAGTGTACAGGAAGCTTTACTCTGTATCGAACCCGTGCTGTACCTGCCCTGGGAGTGTTTGACGGGACAGTGTAGAGGGAGCTTTACTCTGTATCTAACCCATGCTGTACCTGGCCTGGGAGTGTTTGATGGACAGTGTAGAGGGGGCTTTACTCTGTATCTAACCCGTGCTGTACCTGCCCTGGGAGTGTTTGATGTGACAGTGTAGAGGGAGCTTTACTCTGTATCTAACCTGTGCTGTACCTGCCCTGGGAGTGTTTGATCGGACAGTGTAGAGGGAGCTTTACTCTGTATCTAACCCGTGCTGCACCTGCCCTTGGAGTGTTTGATGGGACACTGTACAGGAAGCTTTACTCTGTATCTAACCCGTGCTGTACCTGCCCTGCGAGTGTTTGATGGGACAGTGCAGAGGGAGCTTTACTCTTTATCTAACCCGTGCTGCTGTAACTGTCCTGGGAGTGTTTGATGGGTCAGTGTAGAGGGAGCTTTACTCTGTATCTAACCCGTGCTGCACCTGCCCTGGGGGTGTTTGATGGGACAGTGTAGAGGGAGCATTACTCTGTATCTAAGCCGTGCTGTACCTGCCCTGGGATTGTTTGATTTCGGCAGTGTAGACGGAGCTTTACTCTGTATCTAACCCGTGCTGTACCTGCCCTGGGAGTGTTTAATGGGACAGTGTAGAGGGAGCATTACTCTGTATCTAAGCCGTGCTGTACCTGCCCTGGGATTGTTTGATTTCGGCAGTTTAGACGGAGCATTACTCTGCATATAACCCGTGCTGTACCAGCCCTGGGCGTGTTTGATGGGGCAGTGTAGAGGGAGCTTTACTCTGTATCTAACCCGTGCTGTACCTGCCCTGGGAGTGTTTGATGGGGCAGTGTAGAGGGAGCTTTACTCTGTATCTAACCCGTGCTGTACCTGCCCTGGGAGTGTTTGATGCGACAGTGTAGAGGGAGCTTTACTCTGTATCTAACCCGTGCTGCACCTGCCCTGGGAGTGTTTGATGGGGCAGTGTAGACGGAGCTTTACTCTGTGTCTAACCCGTGCTGTACCTGCCCTGGGAGTGTTTGATGGGACAGTGTAGAGGGAGCATTACTCTGTATCTAACCAGTGCTGTACCTGCCCTGGGGGTCTTTGATGGGACATTGTAGAGGGAGCTTCACTCTGTATCTAACCCGTGCTGTCCCTGCCCTGGGAGTGTTTGATGGGACAGTGTAGAGGGAGCTTTACTCTGTATCTAACCTGTGCTGTACCTCCCCTGGGAGTGTTTGATGCGACAGTGTAGAGGGAGCTTTACTCTGTATCTAACCCGTGCTGTACCTGCCCTGGGAGTGTTTGATGGGACAGTGTAGAGGGAGCTTTACTCTGTATCTAACCCGTGCTGTACCTGCCCTGGGATTGCTTGATGGGGCAGTGTAGAGGGAGCTTCACTCTGTATCTTACCCGTGCTGTACCTGCGCTGGGAGTGTTTGATGGGACAGTGTAGAGGGAGCTTTACTCTGTATCTAACCCGTGCTGTACATGCCCTGGGAGTGTTTGATGGGACAGTGTAGAGGGAGCTTTACTCTGTATCTAACCCGTGCTGTACCTGCCCTGGGAGTGTTTGATGGGACAGTGTACAGGAAGCTTTACTCTGTATCTAACCCGTGCTGTGCCTGCCCTGGGAGTATTTGATGGGACAGTGTAGAGGGAGCTTTACTCTGTATCTAACCCGTGCTGTATCTGCCCTGGGAGTGTTTGATGGGACAGTGTAGAGGGAGCTTTACTCTGCATCTAACCCGTGCTGTATCTGCCCTGGGGGTGTTTGATGGGACAGTGTAGAGTGAGCTTCACTCTGTATCTAACCCGTGCTGTACCTGCCCTGGGAGTGTTTGATGGGACAGTGTAGAGGGAGCTTCATTCTGTATCTACCCCGTGCTGTACCTGCCCTGGGAGTGTTTGATGGGGCAGTGTAGAGGGAGCTTTACTCTGTATCTAAGCCATGCTGTACCTGCTCTTGGAGTGTTTGATGGGACAGTGTACAGGAAGCTTTACTCTGTATCGAACCCGTGCTGTACCTGCCCTGGGAGTGTTTGACGGGACAGTGTAGAGGGAGCTTTACTCTGTATCTAACCCATGCTGTACCTGGCCTGGGAGTGTTTGATGGACAGTGTAGAGGGGGCTTTACTCTGTATCTAACCCGTGCTGTACCTGCCCTGGGAGTGTTTGATGTGACAGTGTAGAGGGAGCTTTACTCTGTATCTAACCTGTGCTGTACCTGCCCTGGGAGTGTTTGATCGGACAGTGTAGAGGGAGCTTTACTCTGTATCTAACCCGTGCTGCACCTGCCCTTGGAGTGTTTGATGGGACACTGTACAGGAAGCTTTACTCTGTATCTAACCCGTGCTGTACCTGCCCTGCGAGTGTTTGATGGGACAGTGCAGAGGGAGCTTTACTCTTTATCTAACCCGTGCTGCTGTAACTGTCCTGGGAGTGTTTGATGGGTCAGTGTAGAGGGAGCTTTACTCTGTATCTAACCCGTGCTGCACCTGCCCTGGGGGTGTTTGATGGGACAGTGTAGAGGGAGCATTACTCTGTATCTAAGCCGTGCTGTACCTGCCCTGGGATTGTTTGATTTCGGCAGTGTAGACGGAGCTTTACTCTGTATCTAACCCGTGCTGTACCTGCCCTGGGAGTGTTTAATGGGACAGTGTAGAGGGAGCATTACTCTGTATCTAAGCCGTGCTGTACCTGCCCTGGGATTGTTTGATTTCGGCAGTTTAGACGGAGCATTACTCTGCATATAACCCGTGCTGTACCAGCCCTGGGCGTGTTTGATGGGGCAGTGTAGAGGGAGCTTTACTCTGTATCTAACCCGTGCTGTACCTGCCCTGGGAGTGTTTGATGGGGCAGTGTAGAGGGAGCTTTACTCTGTATCTAACCCGTGCTGTACCTGCCCTGGGAGTGTTTGATGCGACAGTGTAGAGGGAGCTTTACTCTGTATCTAACCCGTGCTGCACCTGCCCTGGGAGTGTTTGATGGGGCAGTGTAGACGGAGCTTTACTCTGTGTCTAACCCGTGCTGTACCTGCCCTGGGAGTGTTTGATGGGACAGTGTAGAGGGAGCATTACTCTGTATCTAACCAGTGCTGTACCTGCCCTGGGGGTCTTTGATGGGACATTGTAGAGGGAGCTTCACTCTGTATCTAACCCGTGCTGTCCCTGCCCTGGGAGTGTTTGATGGGACAGTGTAGAGGGAGCTTTACTCTGTATCTAACCCGTGCTGTACCTGCCCTGGGAGTGTTTGATGGGACAGTGTAGAGGGAGCTTTACTCTGTATCTAACCCGTGCTGTACCTGCCCTGGGATTGTTTGATGGGGCAGTGTAGAGGGAGCTTCACTCTGTATCTTCCCCGTGCTGTACCTGCGCTGGGAGTGTTTGATGGGACAGTGTAGAGGGAGCTTTACTCTGTATCTAACCCGTGCTGTACATGCCCTGGGAGTGTTTGATGGGACAGTGTAGAGGGAGCTTTACTCTGTATCTAACCCGTGCTGTACCTGCCCTGGGAGTGTTTGATGGGACAGTGTACAGGAAGCTTTACTCTGTATCTAACCCGTGCTGTGCCTGCCCTGGGAGTATTTGATGGGACAGTGTAGAGGGAGCTTTACTCTGTATCTAACCCGTGCTGTATCTGCCCTGGGAGTGTTTGATGGGACAGTGTAGAGGGAGCTTTACTCTGCATCTAACCCGTGCTGTATCTGCCCTGGGAGTGTTTGATGGGACAGTGTAGAGGGAGCTTTACTCTGTATCTAACCCATGCTGTACATGCCCTGTGATTGTTTGATGGGACAGTGTAGAGGGAGCTTTACTCTGCATCTAACCAGTGCTGTACCTGCCCTGGGAGTGTTTGATGGGACAGTGTAGAGGGAGCTTTACTCTGTATCTAACCCGTGCTGTACCTGCCCGGGGAGTGTTTGATGGGACAGTGTAGAGGGAGCTTTACTCTGTATCTAACCCGTGCTGTGCCTGCCCTCATGAGCAAATTTGGCTCGGGTAAATAAAATCAGAGAGTTAAATGCGTGGCTCAAAGACTGGTGTGGGAGAAATGGGTTTTGCTTCTTGGGACACTGACATCAGTACTGGGACGGGAGAGAGCTGTTCCGTTGGGACGGACTTCACTTGGCCAGTGCTGGGACTAGAATCCTGGTGAATCGAATAACTAGGGCTGTAGAGAGGGCTTTAAACTAATTAGTGGGGGGGAGGTTTCAAGAGAGCAAAAAATAAAAATGTCAGCAGAGAAGGCAATAGAGCAAGGTAGCAGTGGGGGAATTAAAAACCAGAGCGTGTCAGGAAGGGACAGAATATATAAAGGTAAAGGTAAAGTAGTAAAGGGGGTAAAAGCAGGAATAAATTGTCACAAAGCATATTTAAAAGTTCTTTATCTGAATGCACGCAGCATTCATAACAAAATAGACGAGTTGACGGTACAAACAACTACACATGGGTATGATCTGGTGGCCATTATGGAGAAATGTCTGCAGGGTGACCATGACTGGGAACTAAACATCCAGGGGTATTTGACTATTGGGAAGGACAGACAGGAAGGAAAAGGAGGTGAGGTGGCTGTGTTAATAAAGGATGGAATCACTGCAATATTGAGAAATCTAATTGGGTCAAAGGATCAGGATAGTGAAAAGGTTTGAGTGGAAATAAGGAATAATAAGGGGAAAAAGTCACTAGTGGGCGTAGTCTATAGGCCTCCTAACAGTTGTAACTCTATTGGTCGGAGTATAAATCAGGAAATAGTTGGGGCTTGTAATAAGGGAACAGCTATAATCATGGGAGATTTTAACTTTCCTATTGACTGGACAAATCAAATTGGGCAGGGCAGCCTTGAGGAAGAGTTCATAGAGTGCATTAGGGACGGGTTCCTTGAGCAGTATGTTACTGAACCAACCAGGGGGCAGGCAATCTTAGATCTAGTCCTGTGTAATGAGACAGGATTTAAAAAAAAATGTCCTAGTAAAGGATCCCCTTGGAATGAGTGACCATAACATGGTTGAATTCCAAATTTAGTTGGTGGGTGAGAGAGTTGGATCTCAAACCAGCGTACTAAGCTTAAATAAAGGAGACTATGAAGGTATGAGAGCAGAGTTGACTAAAGTGGACTAGGAAAATAGATTAAGGTGTAAGACGGTACATGAGCAGTGGTGTACATTCAAGGAGATATTTCACAACTTTCAAGAAAAATATATTCCACTGAGGAAAAAGGGGCGTAAAAGAAAAGACAGCCATCCGTGGCTAAGTAAAGTAATAAATGATAGTATCCGACTGAAAACAAGGGCATATAAAGTAGCCAAATCCAGTGGGAGGATAGAAGATTGGGAAGCATTTAAAAGCCAGCAAAGAATAACTAAAAGATTAATTAAGAAAGGGAAGATAGATTATGAAAGTAAACTAGCAAAAAATATAAAAACAGATAGCAAGAGTTTCTACAGTTATATAAAAAGAAAAAGGGTGGCTAAAGTGAATGTTGGTCCCTTAGAGGACGAGACCGGGAAATTAGTAGTGGGGAACATGGAGATGGCAAAAACGCTGAACAAATATTTTGTATCAGTCTTTGCAGTAGAGGACACTAAAAATATCCCAACACTGGACAAACAGGGGGCTATAAGGGGGGAGGAGCTAAACACAATTAAAATCACTAAGGAGATGGTACTCGGTAAGATAATGGGACTTAAGGCGGATAAATCCCCTGGACCTGATGGCTTACATCCTAGGGTCTTGAGAGAGGTAGCGGTGGGGATTGTGGATGCATTGGTGGTAATTTTCCAAAACTCCCTGGATTCAGGCAAGGTCCCAGCAGATTGGAAAACTGCTAATGTAACGCCCTTATTTAAAAAGGGAGGTAGACAAAAGGCTGGAAACTATTGACCAGTTAGCCTAACATCTGTGGTTGGTAACATGTTGGAGTCCATTATTAAGGAAGCAGTAACAGGACATTGGGATAAGCATAATTTAATCGGACAGAGTCAGCATGATTTTATGAAGGGGAAGTCATCTTTGACAAATTTGCTCGAATTCTTTGAGGATGTAACAAACAGGGTGGATAAAGGGGAACCAGTGGATGTGGTGTATTTGGACTTCCAAAAGGCATTTGACAAGGAGCCACACAAAAGATTACTGCACAAGATAGAAAATCACGGGATTGGGGGTAATATACTGGCATGGGTGGAAGATTGGCTATCTAACAGAAAACAGAGAGTTGGGATAAATGGTTCATTCTCGGGTTGGCAATCAGTAACTAGTGGTGTTGCGCAGGGGTCAGTGCTGGGACCCCAACTCTTTACAATCTGTATTAACGATTTTGAGGAGGGGACCGAGTGCAACATATCCAAGTTTGCCGATGATACAAAGATGGGAGGGAAAGCAGTGAGTGAGGAGGACATAAAAAACCTGCCAAAGGACATAGACAGGCTAAGTGAGTGGACAGAAATTTGGCAGATGGAATATAATGTTGGAAAGTGTGAGGTTATGCACTTTGGCAGAAAAAATCAAAGAGCAAGTTATTACCTAAATGGAGAGAGACTGCAAAGTGCTACAGTACAAAGGGATCTGGGGGTCCTGGTGCATGAAACACAGAAGGTTAGTATGCAGGTACAGCAGGTGATCAGGAAGGCCAATGGAATCTTGGCTTTTATTGCAAAGGGGATGGAGTATAAAAACAGGGAAGTCTTGCTTCATTTATACAGGATACTGGTGAGGCCACACCTGGAATATTGCGTACAGTTTTGGTTTCCATATTTAAGAAAAGATATACTTGCTCTCGAGGCAGTTCAGAGAAGGTTCAGCGGCTGATTCCGGAGATGAGGGGGTTGACTTATGAGGAAAGGTTGAGTAGGTTGGGCCTCTACTCGTTGGAATTCAGAAGAATGAGAGGCGATCTTATCGAAACATATAAGATTGTGAGGGGGCTTGATTGGGTGGATGCTGGGAGAATGTTTCCACTGATGGGTGAAACTAGAACTAGGAGGCATAATCTTAGAATAAGGGGCTGCCGTTTCAAAACTGAGATGAGGAGAAACTTCTTCATTCAGAGGGTAGTAAATCTATGGAATTTGCTACCTCAGAGAGCTGTGGAAGCTGCGACATTAAATAAATTTAAAACGGAGATAGACAGTTTCCTAACTGATAAGGGAATTAAGGGTTACGGGGAGCGGGCAGGGAAGCGGACGTGAGTCTAGGTTCGGATCAGCCATGATCCTATTGAATGGCGGAGCAGGCCCGAGGGGCCGTATGGCCTACTTCTGCTCCTACTTCTTCTGTTCTTTTTCTCTTCACATATCTATAAAAGCTTTTACAGTCAGTTTTTATGCTCCCTGAAAGCTTACTCTCATATTCTATTTTCCCCTTCTTAATTAATCCCTTTGTCCTCCTTTGTTGAATCCTAAACTGCTCCCAATCCTCAGGTTTACTGCTTTTTCTGGCCAATTTATATGTCCTCTCCTTGGATCTTATGCTATCCCTAATTTCCCTTGTTAGCCACGGTTGAGTCACCTTTTTTGTTTTATTTTTATGACAAACTGGGATGAACAAATTCTGTAGTTCATCCATGCGGTCTTTGAATGTTTGCCACTGCCTATCCACCGTCAACCCTTTGAGAGACATTCCCCAATCAATCCGACCCAAGTCGCTCCTCAGACCATCGTAGTTTCCTTTATTTAAATTTAGGACCCTAGTCTCTGAGTCAACAACTTCATTCTCCATCTTAATGAAGAATTCGATCATATTATGATCACTCCGACCCAAGGGGCCTCGTACAACAAGATTGCTAATTTATCCTTTCTCGTTACATAATACCCAGTCTAAGATGGCCTGATCTCTGGTTGGTTCCTCGACATATTGGTCCAGGAAACCATCCCGTAAACACTCCAGGAATTCCTCCTCCACAGTAGAGGACATGAGAGGGGGGGAGGCAGTCCCTTTAAATGTGGAGGGGGTGGGAGTCGCTTTAAATGCGGAGGGGGTGGGTGTCCCTTTAAATGTGGAGGAGGTGCGTGTTCCTTGAAATGTGGAGGGGGTGGGTGTCCCTTTAAATGTGGAGAGGGTGGGTGTCCCTTTAAATGTGGAGGGGGTGGGTGTCCCTTTAAATGTGGAGGGGGTGGGTGTCCCTTTAAATGTGGAGAGCCGGGGCCGCGCATGCTCATTCGGCCCTCACCACAACACGAGGCTGCCAGTGCGCCTGCGCGGGGGCCTCCGGGAAGCAGATGGAAGGCCGGGCCTGGGAAAGAGGCGGAATCAGCGGCCGGGGTAAAGTAAAGTGTTGGGGAATCGATTTAAATCGAGGATTAGGGGGGAGCAGAGACCGAGATTATTGTAAAGTAAAAGACAAGAAAAACCAAACCTGAGAGTCGGGTGGGACCGACCTCCGCGGACGCCGAATGGAGCGGATTGAGTCGCGCGCGGGCGCGGAGCCGGAGCAACGTGATTCTGACTGACAGGAGCGCGAACCAATAGGAAGAGGGCTGAGCTGGGCGGCCTCGTCCTCCAACCAATGGCGACGTGGCTAGGGGGCGGGACCTTCCCTCCCCGGCGCTGAGACAGGGGCCCGGTTGTGACGTCATCAGAGGAAGAGGCCCATTCAGGTGGATGGAGGCCGGCCCGGCCTGTGACTGACGGGAGCTCTGACCAATCGGACGAGGGCGGGCCGGGTCCGCCATCCAATGGCGGCGCGGCAAGAGGGCGGGCATCCAGCTCAGGTGCAATGGGGCCGATTGTGACGCGCTGTCCCCAGGTGAGAGCACAGAGCTGGGGCTGGAACCTGGGAGAGGGGCCGCAGGCAGCAGGCAGCAGAGAGCTGGGGCTGGAATCTGGGACAGGGGCCGCAGGTCTGGCAAAGGGGCACAAGCTTCACAATACAAGCTTCTTTCAAATGCGAAATTGGTTCCTACAGACAGCCTTGGTCACTCTGCAAAAAAAACTTTAACAATTCATCATAACTCCCCTGCTTTAGGAGAGGCGTAGAGTGCAAAAGCAAGGAAGTTATGATGAAACTGTGTAAAAGACTGGAGTCAGCTGTGGCTCAGTGGATAGCAGAGTCAGAAGGTTGTGGGTTCAAATCCCGCTCCAGGGACTTGAGCATATAAAACGAGGCTGACACTCCAGGGCAGTGCTGAGGGAGCGCCGCACTGTCGGAGGGGCAGTGCTGAGGAAGCGCCGCACTGTCGGAGGGGCAGTACTGAGGGAGCGCCGCACTGTCGGAGGGGCAGTACTGAGGGAGCGCCGCACTGTCGGAGGGGCAGTACTGAGGGAGCGCCGCACTGTCGGAGGGGCAGTACTGAGGGAGTGCCGCACTGTCGGAGGGGCAGTACTGAGGGAGTGCCGCACTGTCGGGGGGCAGTACTGAGGGAGTGCCGCACTGTCGGAGGGGCAGTACTTTTTGTTTGATTCATTGATGGGATGTGGGTGTCGCTGGCTGGCTAGGCCTGCATTTAGTGCCCATCCCTAATTGCCCTTGAGAAGATGGTGGTGAGCCACCTTCTTGACCCGCTGCAGTCCATATGGTGTAGGTACACCCACAATGCTGTTAGGAAGGGAGTTCCATGATTTTGGCCTAGCGACAGTGAAGGAACGGCGATACAGGTCCAAGTCAGGATGGTGTGTGGCTTGGAGGGGAACTTGTAGGTGGTGATGTACCCATGCGTCTGCTGCCCTTGTCCTTCTAAGTGGTAGAGGTCGCGGGTTTGGAAGGTGCTGTTGAAGGAGCTTTGGCTAGTTGCTGCAGTGCATCTTGTAGATAGTACACACTGCAGCCACAGTGTGCCGGTGGTGGAGGGAGTGAATGTTGAAGGTGGTGGATGGAGTGCCAATCAAGCGGGCTGCCTTATCTTGAATGGTGTCGAGCTTCTTGAGTGTTGTTGGAGCTGCACTCATCCAGGCAAGTGGAGAGTATTCCATCACACTCCTCACTTGTGCCTTGTAGATGGTGGAAAGGCTTTGGGGAGCCAGGAGGTGAGACACTCGCCGCAGAATTCCCAGCCTCTGGCCTGCTCTTGTAGCCACAGTATTTATATGGCTGGTCCAGTTCAGTGTCTGAGCAATGGTAACCCCCAGGATGTTGATAGTGGGGGATTCAGCGATGGTAATGCCATTGAATGTTAAGGGGAGATGGTTAGAGTCTCGCTTGTTGGAGATGGTCATTGTGTGGTGCGAATGTTACTTGCCACTTGTCAGCCCAAGTCTGAATGTTGTCCAGGTCTTGCTGCATATGGACACAGACTGCGTCAGTATCTGATGAGTCTCGAATGGTGCTGAACAGTGTGCAATCATCAGCGAACATCCCCACTTCTGACCTTATGATGGTGGGAAGGTCATTGATGAAACAGCTGAAGATGGTTGGGCCTAGGACACTGCCCTGAAGAACTCCTGCAGTGATGTCATGTGATTGAGATGAATGACCTCCAACAACCACAGCCAACTTCCTTTGTGCTAGGTATGATTCCAACCAATGGAGAGTTTTCACCTTGATTCCCATTGACTTCAGTTTTGCTAGGGCTCCTTGATGCCACACTCGATCAAATGCTGCCCTGATGTCACTCTCACCTCACCTCTTGAGTTCAGCTCTTTCGTCCATGTTTGGACCAAGGCTGTAATGAGGTCAGGAGCTGAGTGGCCCTGGCGGAACCCAAACTGGGCATCAGTTAGCAGGTTATTGCTGAGTAAGTGCCGCTTGATAGCACTGTCGACGACACCTTCCATCACTTTGCTGATGATTGAGAGCAGACTGATGGGACGGTAATTGGCCGGGTCGGATTTGTCCTGCTTTTTGTAGACAGGACATACTTGGGCAATTTTCCACATTGCCGGGTAGATGCCAGTGCTGTAGCTGTACTGGAACAGCTTGGCTAGGGGTGCAGCTAGTTCTGGAGCACAAGTCTTCAGTACTATTGCCGGAATGTTGTCAGGGCCCATAGCCTTTGCAGTATCCAGTGTCTTCAACCATTTCTTGACATCACGTGGAGTGAATTGAATGGGCTGAAGACTGGCATCTGTGATGCTGGGGACCTCAGGAGGAGGCCGAGATGGATCATCCACTCGGCACTTCTGGCTGAAGATAGTACTGAGGGAGCGCCGCACTGTCGGAGGGGCAGTACTGAGGGAGCGCCGCACTGTCGGAGGGGCAGTACTGAGGGAGCGCCGCACTGTCGGAGGGGCAGTACTGAGGGAGCGCCGCACTGTCGGAGGGGCAGTACTGAGGGAGCGCCGCACTGTCGGAGGGGCAGTACTGAGGGAGCGCCGCACTGTCGGAGGGGCAGTACTGAGGGAGCGCCGCACTGTCGGAGGGGCAGTACTGAGGGAGCGCCGCACTGTCGGAGGGGCAGTACTGAGGGAGCGCCGCTCCGTCGGAGGGGCAGTACAGCGGAAGCGCCGCACTGTCGGAGGGACAGTGCTGTGGGAGAGCCACATTGTCGGAGGGGCAGTAATGAAGGAGCGCTGCAGTGTCGGAGGTGCCGTCCTACGGATGAGACATTAAACCGAGGCCCCTGTCTGCACCCTCAAGTGGATGTAAAAGATCCCGTGGTGCTATTTTGAAGAAGTTATCCCCGGTGTTCTGAGCCCAATATTTATCCCTCCATCAACATGACGAAATAACAGATTATCTGGTCATTATCACATTGCTGTTTGTGGGAGCTTGCTGTGCGCAAATTGGCTGCCACGTTTCCCACATTACAACAGTGAATACACTTCAAAAGTACTTCATTGGCTGTAAAGCACTTTGGGACGTCCGGTGGCCGTGAAAGGCAGTTAAGAAGGCAAATGGTATGCTGGCCTTCATTACAAGAGGATTTGAGTACAGGAGTAAAGAAGTCTTACTCCAATTATATCTTCTTCTTTCTTCTTAGGCAGTCCCTCGGAACCGAGGATGACTTGCTTCCACATTAAAAATGAGTTCTCAGGCATAAGGGTAAACCGGGAGAGCTTCTTCTCCCCGAGACGGACCCTCTGATATAAAGGGTCGACTGGATCCATGTTTATCTGTAATTTAAACAGAGGTCTGGTCGTGTTCTGAGCTCTTTCCCCTAGAGCAGAGGGTAGAATGGGGGTCTTTAGTGTTAAATGGTTTCACCTGGGTCCAGTGCTTCCATCGCATACATAGAAGCATAGAAGATAGGAGTTGGCCATTCGGCCTTTCGAGCCTGCTCCGCCATTCAATTCCATCATGGCTGATCATCCAAATTTAGTACCCGGTCCCTGCTTTCTCCCCAAAGCCCTTGATCCCTTTAGCCTTAAGAAATATATCCAACTCCTTCTTGAATATATTTAATGTATTGGCCTCTACTGCCTTCTGTGGTAGAGAATTCCACAGGTTCACCACTCTCTGGGTGAAGAAATTCCTCTTCATTTCTGTCCTAAATGGCCTACTCCTTATCCTTAGACTGTGACCCCTGGTTCTGGACTCCCCGACCATCGGGAACATCCTTCCTGCATCTAGTCCTGTCAGAATTTTATCAGTTTCAATGAGATCCCCTCTCATTCTTCTAAACTCCAGCAAGTATAAGCCCAGACGACCCAATCTCTCCTCATACGTCATTCCTGCCATCCCAGGTATCAGCCTGGTGAATCTTTGCTGCACTCCCTCCATGGCAAGAACATCATCCTTCCTCAGATAAAGTGACCAAAACTGCACACATTACTCAAGGGCCTAGAAATTCATTATAGCCACTTTTGGGGCGGTAAAGTCGGGCGGCAGCTAAAGTTTGCGCCCGGCGCAAATTCGAGGCCACTTCCCCGATATTCATTAGCTTCGCCCTAAGAGTTTGCTCGAGCGCTAAAACTGGCAATGCACGGCTCTCTTTAGGCGCTAAGCCGGCGGCCCGGGCGCTAACACCGGAAGGTGGGCGCAGGGCAGGTGCGGCGAGCTGCTGATTGACGGCAGACACTCTGGCTCCGGTGAGCTCTTAAAGGGGCAGGGTGGATTTGGTTTTTTGAAAGGCCGAGACTGCTGTATTTGTGTTGTTGGGGAGGGCTTCTCTACTTCTCTCCATCAGTTTGTTATGTGGTACCGGCCCACCACTACCACCTCCTCCTCCTCCTCCCATCATCATCCATCATCTCCATCGTTGTCTCTCACAAAGTGTTGCAAAACGGCTGCCTTTTCTACTGCAGGAGTGCCCTTTAATTTGCGCTCCCCGCGGCCCGCCTCGGCTATGTACCGTTCCACTTCACAGTCGTTAGGGCTGCCCGGCGCACAATGGGGCGGCGCGAGTGAAGTTCCGGTTCTGGGCGCACAAAGGGCGTTGCACGACGAAATGACGTCATGATCTGCGCGCGCAGCAGGCCGCGCGCTAAGACTTTGCGCCGGCGCTAAATGTCTACTGAAGTTGGGGCGAGGCGCAGATCGCGCTGCGCCCGGGCGCTAAGCGCCTAGCGCTCGAGATCTACTCCTCCGAAGGCGCTAACGGCTGGCGCGCCCAACTGAATTTCTAGGCCAAGATGTGGTCTCACCAAGGCCCTGTAGAACTGCAGCAAGACATCCTTGTTCCTGTACTCAAACCCTCTCGCTACGGAGGCCAACATGCCATTTGCCTTCTTAACCGCCTGCTGCACCTGCATGCTTACCTTCAGCGACTGGTGCACAAGGACACCCAGATCTCGTTGCGCTTCCCCTTCTCCCAATCTATTGCCATTCAAATAATAATCTGCCTTCCTGTTTTTGCCACCAAAGTGGATAACCTCACATTTATCCACATTATACTGCATTTGCCATGCTTTTGCCCAATCACCCAACCCGTCCAAATCATCCTGGAGTCTCTCGGCATCCTCCTCACAGCACACACGCCCACCCAGCTTTGTGTCGTCTGCAAATTTGTCGGTTCCTATAGACAAACACACGTATCACTTGTCATTAATACAGTACATGGCCCCATCCAATGGGCCCCATTCCCTTTCTTCCGATAACTTGCGTCATTACTTGTTGACCTATTCTGGGCAACTCGTCTGGTTTAAGTCCAACATTCTGCCTTTCTAGATTTTTAATCTGTTGTTGGTTCCTTACTACTTTATTTAGTGCTTGTACCTCCTGACTTAGTTGTACTAAGTATCGCCTTAATCTATCTTGTACTGATCCTGGTTCTCCCACCCTTCCAGCCAAATCCTCTGGTAGTCTCATAGCTCGTCCTGTCATTAATTGACAGGGGGTCAGTCCGGTCGTTCGTCCTGGGGTGGCTCGCAGCCTCATTAGTATGCTGGGTAATAATTCCGACCATCCCTTCCCTGTTTCTTGGATGGCTTTTGTCAGTGCGTTTTTCAGTGTCCTATTCATTCTTTCTACCATCCCCGGGCTCTGGGGGTGATATGGTTTGTGATATTTTTGTGTCACATGTAGCAGCTTACAGATTTCTTTCATTATTTTGCTGGTGAAATGAGTGCCGTTGTCTGAGTCAATTTGCAGAGGCACTCCCCAACGGGGTATAACCTCGGTAGCCAATATTAGTGCAACTGTTTTTGCAGAGCAGTCTCGGGTGGCAAAGGCTTCCACCCACCTGGTAAATTGGTCAATTATTACCAGGCAATATTTCTTCCCCCGGTCCTGCGCTAAGGGGCCGGTAAAGTCAATTTGTAAGTTTTCCCAGGGTCCTTGGGGTCTGGGTTGGTTTGCTACTCTAACTCTACATCTCTGTCCTACATTATTCTTGCGCATATTATACAGCGGTGGCAATATTTCGCTACTTCCCGACCTATCTTTGGCCACCACCAGTACTGTGTCAGTAGGTGCAACATGTTACTTCTGCCAGTATGTGTTACACTATGGTATAGCGCCATCAGTTGTTGTCTACAACATTCCGGTGCCACCACCTGGTTACGTGGGCCCCATTTCCAAATTCCATCTTGTAATTGTGCGCCAGCTTGTCTCCATTTCTCCTTTTGCTCTTTACTAGTATTTTCTTGTAGCTCCATTATATTCACTTCCTGAACCCCACTGACTATCATGACCATATTTATTTCATTTTTGAACGCGTCATCTGGTTGCATTTCTTCCGCAACTAGTTTTGCGCTTAGATCTGCATACCTATTCCCCATAGGGGCCTGGTCCTGGGGTTCATAGAAACATAGAAGATAGGAGCAGGAGTAGGCCATTCCGCCCCTCGAGCCTGCTTCGCCATTCAATGAGATCATGGCTGATCATCCAATTTCGATACCCTGTCCCTGCTTTCTCCCCATATCCCTTGATCCCTTTAGCCTTAAGAAATATACCCAACTCCTTCTTGAATATATTCAATGAATTGGCCTCCACTGCCTTCTATGGTGGAGAATTCCACAGGTTCACCACTCTCTGGGTGAAGAAATTCCTCCTCATCTCAGTCCTAAATGGCTTACCCCTTATCCTTAGACTGTGACCCCTGGTTCTGGACTCCCCCACCATCGGGAACATCCTTCCTGCATCTAGTCTGTCCAGTCCTGTTAGAATTTTATAAGTTTGAATGAGATCCCCTCTCATTCTTCTAAACTCCAGCAAGTATAAGCCCAATCGACCCAATCTCTCCTCGTACGTCATTCCTGCCATCCCAGGTATCAGTCTGGTGAATCTTCGCTGCACCCCCTCCATGCAAGAACATCCTTCCTCAGATAAGGCGACCAAAACTGCACACAATACTCAAGGTGTGGTCTCACCAAGGCCCTGTACAACTGCAGCAAGACATCCTTCTTGTACTTGAACCCTCTCGCTATGAAGGCCAACATACCATTTGCCTTCTCAACCGCCTGCTGCACCTGCATGCTTACCTTCAGCGACTGGTGCACAAGGACACCCAGGTCTCGTTGCACTTCCCCTTCTCCCAATCTATTGCCGTTCAAATAATAAGCTGCCTTCCTGTTTTTGCAACCAAAGTGGATAACCTCGCATTTATCCACATTATACTGCATCTGCCATGCTTCTGCCCAATCACCCAACCTGTCCAAATCATACTGGAGTTTCTCGGCATCCTCCTCACAGCACACACGCCCACCCAGCTTTGTGTCGTCTGCAAACTTGGAGATATTACATCTAGTTCCCTCATCTAGATTATTTATATATATTGTGAATAGCTGGGTCCTATGACCGATCCCTGCGGTACCCCACTAGTCACTGCCTGCCACTCGGAAAAAGAGCCGTTTATTCCAACTCTTTGCTTCCTGTCTGCCGACCAGTTCTCTATCCAAGTCAATACCTTGCCCCCAATCCCATGTGCCTTAACTTTACACGCTAATCTCTTATGCGGGACCTTATCGAAAGCCTTCTGAAAGTCCAAATACACCACATCCACTGGTTCTCCCTTATCTATTCTACCAGTTACATCCTCTCAAAATTCCAGTAGATTAGTCAAGCACGATTTACCTTTTGTAAATCCATGTTGACTTTGTCCGATCCTGTCACCGTTTTCCAAGTGCTCTGCTGTTACATCTTTTATAATGGACTCTAGCATTTTCCCCACTACCGATGTCAGGCTTAACGGTCTATAATTCACCGTTTTCTCTCTACCACCTTTTTTGAATAGTGGGGTAACATTAGCTACCCTCCAATCCATTGGGAACTGTTCCAGAGTCTATCGAATTTTGGAAGATGACCAGCAATTCTGTCCCTCTAGTGCTACTTGTCTCTCCCAGTCCTCTCTTCACCTTGTTTCTCCTCTCTAATGTTTCATCCTGGTGCCCATCCCCCTGTCAAATTAATTTAAACCCTCCCCCACAGCACTAGTTAACCATCCCATGAGGACATTGGTCCCAGCTCTGTTGAAGTGCAACCTGTCCACCTTGGACAGGTCCCTCCTGCCCCAGAACTGGTCCCTCCTGCCCCAGGAATCTGAAGTCCTGCAATATTTCTCTTTCAGGTACTTATCCAATTCCCTTTTGAAAGCGGTGATTGAATCTGCCTCCACCACCCTTTCAGGCAGTGCATTCCAGATCCTAACCACTCGCTGCGTAAAAAAGTTTTTCCTCATGTCGCCTTTGGTTCTTTTGTCAATCACCTTAAATCTGTGTCCTCTGGTTCTCGACCCCTCTGCCAATTGAAAGAGTTTCTCTCTATCTACTCTGTCCAGACCCCTCTTGATTTTGAACACCTCTATCAAATCTCCTCTCAATCTTCTCTGCTCTAAGGAGAACAACCCCAGCTTCTCCAGTCTATCAATGTAACTGAAGTCCCTCATCCCTGGAATCATTCTCGTAAATCTTTTCTGCACCCTCTCTAAGGCCTTCACATCCTTCCTAAAGTGTGGTGCCCAGAATTGGACACAATACTCCAGTTGAGGCTGAACTAGTGTTTTACAAAGGTTCATCATAATTTCAACACTTTTGTACTCTGTGCCTCTATTCATGAAGCCCAGGTTTCCATCAGCTTTTTTAACCGCTTTCTCAACCTGCCCTGCCACCTTCAACGATTTGTGCATATATACCCCTCGGTCTCTCTGTTCATGCACCCACTTTAGGATTGTACCCTTTAGTTTATATTTCCTCTCCTCATTCTTTCTACCAAAATGTATCACTTCACATTTTTCTGCATTAAATTTAATCTGCCACATGTCCACCCATTCCACCAGCCTGTCCATGTCCACTTGAAGTCTATCACTATCTTCCTCACTGTTCACTATACTTCCAAGTTTTGTGTCATCTGCAAATTTTGAAATTGTGCCTTGTACACCCACATCCAAGTCATTAATATATATCAAGAAAAGCAGTGGCCCTAGTACCGACCCCTGGGGAACACCACTGTGTACCTTCCTCTAGTCCAAAAAACAACCGTTCACCACTACTCTCTGTTTCCTGTCACTTAGCCAATTCCTTATCCATGCAGCCACTGTCCCTTTTATTCCATGGGCTTCAACTTTGCTGGTAAGCCTATTATGTGGCACTTTGTCCAACGCCTTTTGGAAATCCACGCACACCACGTCAACCGCATTGCCCTCATCAACCCTCTCTGTTACCTCATCAAAAAACTCGATCAAGTTGGTTAAACACTATTTACATTTAACAAATCTGTGCTGGCTTTCCTTAATTAATCCACACTTGTCCGAGTGATGTTTCTAAAAGTTTCCCCACTACCGAGGTTAAACTGACTGGCCTGCAGTTGCTGGGTTTTGTATCTGTCTTCACAGTAGAAGACACACAAAGCATACCAAAAATGGTGGGTATCCAAGGGCCTAATGAGGGTGAGGAACATAAGAAGTAGGAGCAGGAGTAGGCCATACGGTATCTCGGGCCTGCTCCGTCATTCAATAGGATCGTGGCTGATCCGAACCTAGACTCGCGTCCACTTCCCTGCCCGCTCCCCGTAACCCCTAATTCCCTTATCAGCTAGGAAACTGTCTATCTCCGTTTTAAATTTATTTAATGTCGCAGCTTCCACAGCTCTCTGAGGTAGCAAATTCCATAGATTTACTACCCTCTGAGTGAAGAAGTTTCTCCTCATCTCAGTTTTGAAAGGGCAGCCCCTTATTCTAAGATTATGTCCCCTAGTTCTAGTCTCACCCATCAGTGGAAACATCCTCACCGCATCCACCCGATCATCCACCCGATCAAGCCCCCTCACAATCTTATATGTTTCGATAAGATCGCCTCTCATTCTTCTGAATTCCAATTCCAACCTACTCAATTTTTCCTCCTATGTCAACCCCCTCATCTCCGGAATCAACCGAGTGAACCTTCTCTGAACTGCCTCGAGAGCAAGTATATCTTTTCTTAAATATGGAAACCAAAACTGTACGCAGTATTCCAGGTGTGGCCTCACCAGTACCCTGTATAACTGAAGCAAGACTTCCCTGCTTTTATACTCCATCCCCCTTGCAATAAAAGCCAAGATTCCATTGGCCTTCCTGATCACCTGCTGTACCTGCATACTAACCTTCTGTGTTTCATGCACCAGGACCCCCAGATCCCTTTGTACTGTAGCACTTTGCAGTTTCTCTCCATTTAGATAATAACTTGCTCTTTGATTTTTTTCTGCCAAAGTGCATAACCTCACACTTTCCAACATGATATTGCATCTGCCAAATTTCTGCCCACTCACTTAGCCTGTCTATGTCCTTTTGCAGGTTTTTTATGTCCTCCTCACTCACTGCTTTCCCTCCCATCTTTGTATCGTCGGCAAACTTGGATATGTTGCACTCGGTCCCCTCCTCCAAATCGTTAATATAGATTGTAAAGAGTTGGGGTCCCAGCACTGACCCCTGCGGAACACCACTAGTTACTGATTGCCAACCCGAGAATGAACCATTTATCCCAACTCTCTGTTTTCTGTTAGATCGCCAATCTTCCACCCATGCCGGTATATTACCCCCAATCCCGTGATTTTTTATCTTGTGCAGTAATCTTTTGTGTGGCACCTTGTCAAATGCCTTTTGGAAGTCCAAATACACCACATCCACTGGTTCCCCTTTATCCACCCTGTTTGTTACATCCTCAAAGAATTCGAGCAAATTTATCAAACATGACTTCCCCTTTATCAAACCATGCTGACTCTGTCCGATTAAATTATGTTTATCCAAATGTCCTGTTACTGCTTCCTTAATAATGGACTCCAACATTTTACCAACCACAGATGTTAGGCTAACTGGTCTATAGTTTCCAGCCTTTTGTCTACCTCCCTTTTTAAATAAGGGTGTTACATTAGCAGTTTTCCAATCTGCTGGGACCTTTCCTGAATCCAGGGAGTTTTGGAAAATTACCACCAATGCATCCGCAATCCCTACCGCTGCTTCTCTCAAGACCCGAGGATGTAAGCCATCAGGTCCAGGGGATTTATCCGCCTTAAGTCTCATTATCTTACCGAGTACCATCTCCTTGGTGATTTTAATCGTGTTTAGCCCCTCCCCCCCCCCCCCCCCCCACCCAGAGCCCCCTGTTTGTCCAGTGTTGGGATATTTTTAGTGTCCTCCACTGTAAAGACTGTAAGGCACTCTGCAGCCTTCCGGACTCGATATCGAGTTCAACAATTTCAGATCATAACCTCGGCCCCTATTACACATTTTTTCTAGTAATTTTTCCACTCCTTTCCCCCGCCCCCTTTCCATTTGTTTCTCTCTCACACCTGGCAGCTATCTCTTGCCCTGCCAGTACACTTTACACCTAATCTCAGCCTATTACCATCTCGTGTAGCTCTTTTGTTTCTTTCACTTCTTTTGTCTGATCGCAGTCCAGCCTTCGATCTAATTTCTTTTCTTTCCAGTTTTGAAGAAGGGTTCGACCCGAAACATCAACTCAAATTTCTCTCCACGGATGTTGCCTGACCTGCTGAGTTTTTCCAGCATTTTCTGTTGTTATTTCAGATTTCCAACATCTGCAGAATTTTGCTATTTTGCTATCGATACAAAATATTTGTTCAGCGTTTCTGCCATCTCCATGTTCCCCACCACTAATTTCCCGGTCTCGTCCTCTAAGGGACCAACATTCACTTTAGCCACCCTTTTTCTTTTGATATAACTGTAGAAACTCTTGCTATCTGTTTTTATATTTTTTGCTAGTTTACTTTCATAATCTATCTTCCCTTTCTTAATTAATCTTTTAGTTATTCTTTGCTGGCTTTTAAATGCTTCCCAATCTTCTATCCTGCCACTAGATTTGGCTACTTTATATGCCCTTGTTTTCAGTCAGATACTATCCTTTATTACTTTACTTAGCCATGGATGGCTGTCTTTTCTTTTACGCCCCTTTTTCCTCAGAGCAATATATTTTTCTTGGAAGTTGTGAAATATCTCCTTGAATGTACACCACTGCTCATGTACCGTCTTACACTTTAATCTATTTTCCCAGTCCACTTTAGTCAACTCTGCTCTCATACCTTCATAGTCTCCTTTATTTAAGCTTAGTACGCTGGTTTGAGATCCAACTCTCTCACCCACCAACTGAATTTGGAATTCAACCATGTTATAGTCACTCATTCCAAGGGGATCCTTTATTAGGACATTTTTTATTAATCCTGTCTCATTACACAGGACCAGATCTAAGATTGCCTGCCCCCTGGTTGGTTCAGTAACATAGGGAATTGGATGTAATATCTCCAAATTTGCAGATGACACAAAGCTGGGTGGGAGGGTATGCTGTGAGGAGGATGTCGTGAAACTCCACTACGATTTGGACAGGTTGGGTGATTGGGCAGAAACATGGCAAATGCAGTATAATGTGGATAAATGTGAGGTTATCCACTTTGGTGGCAAAAACAGGAAGGCAGATTATTATTTGAATGGCAATAGATTGGGAGAAGGGGAGGTGCAAAGAGACCTGGGTGTTCTTGTGCACCAGTTGCTGAAGGTAAGCATGCAGGTGCAGCAGGCGGTTAAGAAGGCAAATGGCATGTTGGCCTTCGTAGCAAGAGGGTTCGAGTACAGGAACAAGGATGTCTTGCTGCAGTTCTCCAGGGCCTTGGTGAGACCGCACCTTGAGTATTGTGTGCAGTTTTGGTCACCTTACCTGAGGAAGGACATTCTTGCCATGGAAGGAGTGCAGCGAAGATTTACCAGGCTGATACCTGGGATGGCAGGAATGAAGTATGAGGAGAGATTGGGTCGATTGGGCTTATACTCACTGGAGTTTAGAAGATTGAGAGGGGATCTCATCGAAACCTATAAAATTCTGTCAGGCCTGGACAGACTAGATGCAGGAAGGATGTTTCTGATGGCCGGGGAGTCCAGAACCAGGGGTCATAGTCTAAGGATAAGGGGTAAGCCATTTAGGACTGAAATGAGGAGGAATTTCTTCACCCAGAGAGTGGTGAACCTGTGGAATTCTCTGCCACAGAAGGCGGTGGAGGCCAGTTCATTAAATATATTCAAGAAAGTGTTGGATATATTTCTTGAGGCTAAAGGGATCAAGGGATATGGGGAGAAGGCAGGGACAGGGTACTGAATTTGGATGATCAGCCATGATATCATTGAATGGCGGAGCAGGCTCGAAGGGCCGAATGGCCTACTCCTGCTCCTATCTTCTATGTTTCTATACTGCTCAAGGAACCCATCCCTAATGCACTCTATGAACTCTTCCTCAAGGCTGCCCTGCCCAATTTGATTTGTCCAGTCAATATGAAATTTAAAATCCCCCATGATTATAGCTGTTCCCTTATTACAAGCCCCAACTATTTCCTGATTTATACTCCAACCAACAGAGTTGCAACTGTTAGGAGGCCTATAGACTACGCCCACTAGTGACTTTTTCCCCTTATTATTCCTTATCTCTAGCCAAACTGTTTCACTATCCTGATCCTTTGACCCAATATCATTTCTCACTATTGCAGTGATTCCATCCTTTATTAACATAGCCACCCCACCTCCCTTTCCTTCCTGTCTGTACTTCCTAATTGTCAAATACCCCTGGATGTTTAGTTCCCAGTCATGGTCACCTTGCAGCCATGTTTTTGTAATGGCCACCAGATCATACCCATGTGTAATTATTTGTACCGTCAACTCGTCTATTTTGTTACGAATGCTGCGTGCATTCAGATAAAGAAGTTTTAAATATGTTTTGTGACAATTTATTCCTGCTTTTACCCCTTTACTACTTTACCTTTATCTTTATACATTTTGTCCCTTCCTGACACGCTCTGGTTTTTAATTCCCCCACTGCTACTTTGCTCTATTGCCTTCTCCGCTGACATTTTTATTTTTTGCTCTCTTGAAACCTCCCCCCCACTAATTAGTTTAAAGCCCTCTCTACAGCCCTAGTTATTCGATTCGCCAGGATTCTAGTCCCAGCACTGGCCAAGTGAAGTCCGTCCCAACGGAACAGCTCTCTCCTGTCCCAGTACTGGTGCCAGTGTCCCAAGAAGCAAAACCCATTTCTCCCACACCAGTCTTTGAGCCACGCATTTAACTCTCTGATTTTATTTACCCTAGCCAAATTTGCTCGTAGCTCAGGTAGTAATCCAGAGATTATTATCCTAGTGGTTCTGTTTTTTAATTTGGCCCCTAGCTGCTCATACTCCCTCAGCAGAACCTCTTTCCTTGTCCTAGCTATGCCGTTGGTACCAACATGGACCACGGCAACTGGATCCTCCCCCTCCCACTCCCAGCCCAGAGGAGATGTCCTTAACCCTGGCACCGGGCAGGCAACACAGCCTTCGGGACTCTCGCTCTCGGCTGCAAAGAACCCTATCTATCCCCCTACCACTACAGCATTTCTTTTTACTCCCCCCACTTGAATGGCCCCCCATTCCACGGTGCTGTGGCCAGGTTGCTCATCCTCCCCGCAGTCCCCGCTCCCGTCCCCACAGGGAGTAAGAGCCTCGAACCTGTTGGACAAGAGCAAGGGCTGCGGCTCCTCCAACACTACCTCCTGGATCCCCGTACCTGCCTCACTCATAGTCACACCTCCCTGTCCCTGACCACGGACTACTTCTGAATTAGTCAATCTAATTGGTGTGACTGCTTCCTGGAACACAGAGTCCAGGTAACTCTCCCCCTCCCTGATGTGTCGCAGTGTTTGAAGCTCGGACTCCAGCTCATCAACACGGAGCCGGAGTTCCTCGAGCAGCCAACACTTACTGCAAATGTGATCACTGTGAACATCAATGGTGTCCACCAGCTCCCACATATTGCAGCAGTAACACATCACCTGCTCTGCCATTCTATGTAATTAATTAAATTTATTATTATTTTTAAATGATATATTTAAGGGCCCTGGTTTACAAACTGTCCCACTACACCACAGAGACCTTAAAAACTATAAACCACAGAGTTAAAGTTTTAAAAAAGAGAGAAAAACTCCCAACCAATCACTTACCTGCTTTGTGGTGACGTCACACCTCTATTACTTTTTACTTCTCTCCCTCGGGCTCACCTTTTATAGGTCGCTGTCGCTCGAGCTCCCTCCGCTCTGAGACCTACCCGCGCTCGGGCTCACCTTTTATAGGTCGCTGTCGCTCGAGCTCCCTCCGCTCTGAGGCCTACCCACGCCTCGGGCTCACCTTTTATAGGTCGCTGTCGCTCGAACTGCTCCCGCCGCCGCTCTGAGGCCTACCCACGCTCGGGCTCACCTTTTATAGGTCGCTGTCGCTCGAGCTCCCGCCGCTGCTCTGAGGCCTACCCGCGCTCGGGCTTACCTTTTATAGGTCGCTGCCGCTCGAGCTCCCGCCGCTGCTCTGAGGCCTACCCGCGCTCGGGCTTACCTTTTATAGGTCGCTGTCGCTCGGACTGCTCCCGCCGCTGCTCTGAGGCCTACCCGCGCTCGGGCTCACCTTTTATAGGTCGCTGTCGCTCGGATTCCCGCCGCTGCTCTGAGGCCTACCCACGTTCGGGCTCACCTTTTATAGGTCGCTGCCGCTCGAGTTCCCGCCGCCGCCGCACTGAGGCCTACCCGCGCTCGGGCTTACCTTTTATAGGTCGCTGCCGCTCGAGTTCCCGCCACTGCCGCTCTGAGGCCTACCCGCGCCTCGGGCTTACCTTTTATAGGTCACTGCCGCTCGAGTTCCCTCCGCCGCCGCTCTGAGGCCTACCCGCGCTCGGGCTCACCTTTTATAGGTCACTGCCGCTCGAGTTCCCGCCACTCTGAGGCCTCCCCGCGCTCGGGCTCACCTTTTATAGGTCGCTGTCGCTCGGATTCCCACCGCCGCTCTGAGGCCTACCCACGTTCGGGCTCACCTTTTATAGGTCGCTGCCGCTCCGATTCCCGCCACCGCCGCTCTGAGGCCTACCCACGTTCGGGCTTACCTTTTTTGGTCACTGCCGCTCGGATTGCTCCCGCCGCCGCTCTGAGGCCTGCCCATGCTCGGGCTCACCTTTTATAGGTCGCTGCCACTCGAGTTCCCGCCGCCGCCGCACTGAGGCCTACCCGCGCTCGGGCTTACCTTTTATAGGTCGCTGCCGCTCGAGTTCCCGCCGCCGCCGCTCTGAGGCCGACCCACGCTCGGGCTTACCTTTTATAGGTCGCTGCCGCTTGAGTTCCCACCGCCGCTCTGTGGCCTACCCACGCCTTGGGCTCACCTTTTATAGGTCGCTGCCGCTCGAGTTCCCGCCGCTGCCGCACTCATCTCTCTCCTGAATGGCTTACCCCTTATCCTTAGACTTAAAGATGAGGAGGAATTACTTCACCCAGACAGTGGTGAACCTGTGGAATTCTCTACCATAGAAGGCAGTTGAGGCCAATTCATTAAATATATTCAAGAAGGAGTTAGATATATTTCTTAAGGCTAAAGGGATCAAGGGATATGGGGAGAAAGCAGGGACAGGGTACTGAATTTGGATGATCAGCCATGACCTCATTGAATGGCGGAGCAGGCTCAAGGGGCCGAATGGCCGACTCCTGTTCCTGTCCTCTATGTTTCTTCTTTGTTTAATCTGAAGAACGCATGAGAGGGGGGGGAGGGAGTCCCTTTAAATGTGGAGGAGGTGGGTGTCCCTTTAAATGTGGAGGGGGTGGGTGTCCCTTTAAATGTGGCGAGGGTGGGTGTCCCTTTAAATGTGGAGAGGGTGGGTGTCCCTTTAAATGTGGAGGGGGTGGGTGTCCCTTTAAATGTGGCGAGGGTGGGTGTCCCTTTAAATGTGGAGGGGTTGGGTGTCCCTTTAAATGTGGAGGGGGTGGGTGTCCCTTTAAATGTGGCGGGGTTGGGTGTCCCTTTAAATGTGGAGAGGCGGGGCCACGCATGCTCATTCGGCCCCCTCACCACAACACGAGGCTACCAGAGCGCCTGTGCGGGGCCTCCGGGGAGCGGACGGAAGGCCGGGCCCGGGGAAGAGGCGGAATCAGTGGCCGGGGTAAAGTAAAGCGTTCGGGGAATCGATTTAAATCGAGGTGAGGGGGGGGAGAGCGAGATTATAAAGTAAAATACGAGAAAAGCCAAACCTGAGTCGGGCGGGATCTTCGCGGATGCCGAACGGAGCGGATTGAGCCACGCAGGGGGCGGAGTGAGCCGGAGCAATGTGATCCTGACTGACTGGAGCGCTGACCAATAGGAAGAGCGTTGAGCTGGGAGGACTGAACTGAGCGGCCTGGTCCTCCAACCAGTGGCGGCGCGGCTAGGGGGCGGGACCTTCCTCCCTGAGGCTGGGGCCCGATTGTGACGTCATCACAAGAAGAGGCCATTCAGGGATGGAGGCCGATCCGGCCTGTGACTGACGGGAGCTCTGACCAATAGGATGAGGGCTGAGGTGGGAGGACTGAACTGGGCGGCCTGGTCCTCCAACCAATGGCGGCGAGGCAAGGGGGCGGAGCCTCCTCTCCAGCTCAGGTTCGCTGTCCCCAATTGTGACGCGCTGTCCCCAGGTGAGAGCAGCTCAGGCAGCACAGAGCTGGGGCTGGAATCTGGGAGAGGGGCCGCAGGCAGCACAGAGCTGGGGCTGGAATCTGGGAGAGGGGCCGCAGGCAGCACAGAGCTGGGGCTGGAATCTGGGAGAGGGGCCGCAGGCAGCACAGAGCTGGGGCTGGAATCTGGGAGAGGGGCCGCAGGCAGCACAGAGCTGGGGCTGGAATCTGGGAGAGGGGCCGCAGGCAGCACAGAGCTGGGGCTGGAATCTGGGAGAGGGGCCGCAGGCAGCACAGAGCTGGGGCTGGAATCTGGGAGAGGGGCCGCAGGCAGCACAGAGCTGGGGCTGGAATCTGGGAGAGGGGCCGCAGTCAGCACAGAGCTGAGGCTGGAATCTGGGAGAGGGGCCGCAGTCAGCACAGAGCTGAGGCTGGAATCTGGGAGAGGGGCCACAGTCAACGGGCCTGGCAAAGGGGCACAAGCTTCACAATACAAGCTTCTTTCAAATGCAAAATTGTTTCCTACAGACAGCCTTGGTCACTCTGCAAAAAAAACTGTTTACCAATTCATCATAACTCCCCTGCTTTAGGAGAGGCGGAGAGTGCAAAAGCAAGGAAGTTATGACGAAAATGTGTAAAAGACTGGAGTCAGCTGTGGCTCAGTGGATAGCAGAGTCAGAAGGTTGTGGGTTCAAATCCCGCTCCAGGGACTTGAGCATATAAAGCGAGGCTGACACACTAGTGCGGTGCTGAGGGAGTGCCGCACTGTCGGAGGGGCAGTACTGAGGGAGTGCTGCACTGTCGGAGGGGCAGTGCTGAGGGTGCGCCGCACAGTCGGAGGGGCAGTGCTGAGGGAGCGCCGCACCGTCGGAGGGTCAGTACTGAGGGAGCGCTGCACTGTCGGAGGGGCAGTACTGAGGGAGCTCCGCACTGTCGGAGGGGCAGTACTGAGGGAGCGCTGCACTGTCGGAGGGGCAGTGCTGAGGGAGCGCTGCACTGTCGGAGGGGCAGTACTGAGGGAGCGCCGCACTGTCGGAGGGGCAGTACTGAGGGAGTGCCGCACTGTCGGAGGGGCAGTGCTGAGGGAGCGCCGCACTGTCGGAGGGTCAGTACTGAGGGAGCGCTGCACTGTCGGAGGGGCAGTACTGAGGGAGCGCCGCACTGTCGGAGGGGCGGTGCTGAGGGAGCGCCGCACTGTCGGAGAGACAGTGCTGTGGGAGAGCCACATTGTCGGCGGGGCAGTAATGAAGGGGGGCAGTAATGAAGGAGTGCTGCAGTGTCGGAGGTGCCATCCTACGGATGAGACGTTAAACCGAGGCCCCCGTCTGCCTCCTCAGGTGGATGTAAAAGATCCCGTGGTGCTATTTTGAAGAAGTTATCCCCGGTGTTTTGAGCTCAATATTTATCCCTCAATCAACATGACGATAAAACATTATCGGGTCATTATCACATTGCTGTTTGTGGGAGCTTGCTGTGCGCAAATTGGCTGCCGCGTTTCCCACATTACAACAGTACACTTCAAAATACTTAATTGGCTGTAAAGCGCTTTGGGACGTCCGGTGGTCGTGAAAGGCAGTTAAGAAGGCAAATGGTATGCTGGCCTTCATTACAAGAGGATTTGAGTACAGGAGTAAAGAAGTCTTACTCCAATTATATCTGCTTCTTTCTTCTTATGCAGTCCCTCGGAACCGAGGATGACTTGCTTCCACATTAAAAATGAGTTCTCAGGTGTAAGGGTAAACCAGGAGAGCTTCTTCTCCCCGAGGCGGACCCTCTGATATAAAGGGTCGACTGGATCCATGTTTATCTGTAATTTAAACAGAGGTCTGGTCATGTTCCAAACTCTTTCCCCTAGAGGAGAGGGTAGAATGGGGGTCTTTAGTATTAAATGGTTTCACCTGGGTCCATTGCTTCCATCGCATACCCATCGGTTCCTGTAGACAAACACACGTATCACTTGTCATTAATACAGTACATGGCCCCATCCAACGGGCCCCATTCCCTTTCTTCCGATAACTTGCGTCATTACTTGTTGACCTATTCTGGGCAACTCATCTGGTTTAAGTCCAGCATTCTGCCTTTCTAGATCTTTAATCTGTTGTTGGTTCCTTACTTCTTTATTTAGTGCTTGTACCTCCTGATTTAGTTGTACTAAGTATCGCCTTAATCTATCTTGCACTGGTCCTGGTCCTAAATACATACTTTGGTTCTGTCTTCACAAAGGAGGACACAAATAACCTCCCAAAGATGTCGGGGAACATAGGGTCTAATGAGAGGGAGGAACTGAAAGAAATCAGTATTTGTAGGGAAATGGTGTTCGGGAAATTGATGGGATTGAAGGCTGATAAATCCCCAGGGCCTGATAATCTACATCCTAGATGATGCGCTATCAATTACTCATAAAAGGCGGAGAGTTAGGAGAGTAACTAAAAGGCTTTTATTAACAAAGAACAGAGCATGCCTCTCGTGGTTGACTGGTTTCCAAGAAAGCAGGGGGGGGCTGCAGAGCAGTCACCTTTATACCTTGGCATGTGGGTGGAGCCAGGGGCGGAGCCAGCTGAGGCATGCATAGGTACAACAGTGTGCAACAACAACGGTGAACAACAATAACAGTGGTTTACCACACTAGGGTACTTAAGGAAGTGGCCCTAGAAATAGTAGATGCATTGCTGATCACCTTCCAAAATTCGATAGACTCTGGAACAGTTCCCAGGTAGCTAATGTTACCCCACTATTCTAAAAAGGTGGTAGAGAGAAAACGGGGAATTACAGACCAGTAAGCCTGACATTGGTAGTGGGGAAAATGCTAGAGTCCATTATAAAAGATGTAATAGCAGAGCACTTGGAAAACAGTGACAGGATCGGACAAAGTCAACATGGATTTACAAAAGGTAAATCCTGCTTGACTAATCTACTGGAATTTTTTGAGGATGTAACCGTTAAAATAGATAAGGGAGAACCAGTGGATGTGGTGTATCTGGACTTTCAAAAGGCCTTCGATAAGGTCCCGCATAAGAGATTAGCATGTAAAGTTAAGGCACATGGGATTGGGGGCAAGGTATTGACTTGGAGAGAGAACTGGTTGGCAGACAGAAAGCAAAGAGTTGGAATAAACGGGTCTTTTTCCGACTGGCAGGCAGTGACTAGTGGGGTACCGCAGGGATCGGTCCTTGGACCCCAGCTATTCACAATATTTATTAATGATCTAGAGAAGGGAACTAGATGTAATATCTCCAAATTTGCAGATGACACAAAGCTGGGTGGGCGTGTGTGCTGTGAGGAGGATGTCGAGAAACTCCAGGATGATTTGGACATGTTGGGTGATTGGGCAGAAACATGGCAGATGCAATATAACGTGGATAAATGTGAGGTTGTCCACTTTGGTGGCAAAAACAGGAAGGCAGATTATTATCTAAATGGCAATAGATTGGGAGAAGGGGAAGTGCAACGAGACCTGCGTGTCCTTGTGCACCAGTCGCTGAAGGTAAGCATGCAGGTGCAGCAGGCGGTTAAGAAGGCAAATGGTGTGTTGGCCTTCGTAGCGAGAGGATTCGAGTACAGGAACAAGGATGTCTTGCTGCAGTTGTACAGGGCCTTGGTGAGACCACATCTTGAGTATTGTGTGCAGTTTTGGTCGCCTTATCTGAGGAAGGATGTTCTTGCCATGGAGGGAGTTCACCGAAGATTCACCAGGCTGATTCCTGGGATGGCAGGAATGACGTATGAGGAGAGATTGGGTCGATTGGGCTTGTACTCGCTGGAGTTTAGAAAAATGAGAGGTGATCTCATTGGAACTTACAAAATTCTGACAGGACTGGACAGACTAGATGCAGGAAGGATGTTCCCGATGGTCGGGGAGTCCAGAACCAGGGGACACAGTCTTAGGATAAAGGGTAGGCCATTTAGGACAGAAATTAGCAGGAATTTCTTCACCCAGAGAGTGGTGAACCTGTGGAACTCTCTACCACACAAGGCAGTGGAGGCCAGTTCATTAAATATATTCAAGAAGGAGTTGGATATATTTCTTAAGGCTAAAGGGATCAAGGGGTATGGGGAGAAAGCAGGGACCGGGTACTGAATTTGGATGATCAGCCATGATCGAATTGAATGGCGGAGCGGGCTCGAGGGGCCGAATGGCCTACTCCTGCTCCTATCTTCTATGTTTCTATGTATAGCCTGCTCTCTGGTTTGCTCCAGAACATGCTTTTCAAAGAAACTATTCCGAAACATTCTATGAACTCCTCATCTAGGCTACCTTTGCCCATCTGATTTTTCCAGTCTATATGTAGATTAAAATCCCCCATGATTATTGCCATACCTTTCTGACAACTCCCATTATTTCTTCCTTTATACTCCATCCTACCGTGTGGTTACTGTCAGGGGGCCTGTACACCACTCCCACAAGTGACTTCTTGCCTTTATCATTTCTCATCTTAACACACAGGTGCAGCAAGCAATTAGGAAAACAAATGGTATGTTATACTTCAATCCTCTTGTAATAAAGACTAAGAGTAAAGAAGTCTTACCGCAATTATATAGGGCCTTGGTGAGACCACACCTGGAGTACTGTGTACAGTTTTGGTCTCCTTACCTAAGGAAGGATATACTTGCCTTAGAGGGAGTGCAACAAAGGTTCACCAGACTGATTCCTGGGATGGGGGGATTGTCCTATGAGGAGAGATTGAGGAGACTGGGCCTATATTCCCATGAATTTTGAAGAATGAGAGGTGATGTCATTGAAACATCTACAATTCTTACAGGGCTTGACAGGGTAGATGCTGGGAGACTGTTTCCCCTGGCTGGGGAGTCTAGAACCAGGGGTCACAGTCTCAGAATAAGGGGTTGGCCATTTAGGACTGAGATGAGGAGAAATGTCTTCACTCAGAGGGTGGTGAATCTTTGGAATTCTCTGCCCCAGAGGGCTGTGGAGGCTCAGTCATTGAGTATAATCAAGGCTGAGATCGATAGATTTTTGGACTCATGGGGAATCAAGGGATATGAGGATCGGGCAGGAAGGTGGAGATGAGGTAGAAGATCAGCCATGATCTTATTGAATGGCGGAGCAGGCTCGAAGGGCCGAATGGCCTGCTCCTGCTCCTATTTCTTATGTTCTTAAGAAAGCTGTTTGCTATAGCCTGCTGCACCACGACAAACACACAGAGGATTTCAGTTACGTGGAGAGACTGGAGAAGCTGGGATTGTTCTCCTTGGAGCAGAGACGGTGCAGCGGAGATTTAATAGAGGTGTTCAAAACATGAAGGGTTTTGATAGAGTAAATAGGAGCATGGGAACAGGAGGAGGCCATTCAGCCCCTCCAGCCTGTTCCGCCATTCAATGAGATCATGGCCGATCTGTGTCTTAACTCCACCCACCTGCCTTGGCTCCATATCCCTTTGCTCCCTTGTCCAGCAAAAATCTATGGCTCTGGGATTTAAAATGATTAATTGAGCTGGCATCGACTGCTTTCTGTGGGAGAGGGTTCCACACTTCTACCAGCCTTTGTGTGAAGAAGTGTTTCCCAACTTCTCTCCTGAATGGCCTGGCTCGGATTTTAAGGTGATGTCCCCTTGTCCTCGACTCCCCCACCGGCGGAAAAAGTTTCTCTCTATCTACTCTACCAATTCCTTTCAAAATCCTAAAATCCTCAATCACTCCTTAACCTTCTAGATTCCAGGGAACACAAGCCTAGTTTATGTAATCTCTCCTCATAATCTAACCCTTGGAGCCCAGGTAACATTCTGGTGAATCTGTGCTGCACTCCTTCCAAGGCCAATATATCCTTTCTGAGGTGCGGTGCCCAGAACTGTACACAGTGCTCCAGGGAGTTCCTGGGAGTTAATGTGCGTAGGTCGCTGAAGGTGGCAGGACATATTGAGAGAGTGGTTAACAAAGCATATGGGATCTTGGGCTTCATAAATAGAGGTATTGAGTACAAAAGTAGAGAAGTTATGCTGAACCTTTATAAAGCGCTGGTTAGGCCACAACTGGAGTATTGCATCCAGTTCTGGTCACCACACTTTAGGAAGGATGTGAAGGCCCTTGAGAGGGTGCAGAGGAGATTTACCAGAATGGTTCTGGGGATGGAGGATCTTAGCTACAAGGACAGGTTGGAGAAGCTGGATTTGTTTTCATTAGAGCAAAGGAGGTTGAGGGGTGATTTGACAGAGGTGTACAAGATTATGGCGGGTTTGGATAGGCTAGACGGGGAAAGGCTGTTCCCACTAGTTGATGGTACAAGGACTAGGGGACACAGATTTAAGGTTTTGGGCAAGAGATACAGGGGGGATGTGAGGAAAAACTTTTTTACGCAGCCAGTGGTGATGACCTGGAACTCGCTGCCGACGGAAGTGGTGGAAGTGGAGACACTCAATGTTTTCAAGGGGAGACTGGATAGACACTTGAGGGAAATAAACTTGCAGGGCTACGGGGATAGAGCGAGGGAATGGGACTGACTGGATTGCTCTACAGAGAGCTGGCACAGACTCGATGGGCCAAATGGCCTCCTTCTGTGCTGTTATGACTCTCTGGGGTCTAACCAGGGCTTTGTATAGCTGTAGCTTATAAGGAGAAACTGTTTCCAGTGGCAGGAGGGTCGGTAACCAAAGGACACAACCCCAGCTTCTTCCATCTCTCCACATAACTCAAATCCCTCATCCCTGGTCCCATTCTCGTAAATTTCTTCTTCACCCTCTCTAAGGCCTTGACATCCTTCCTAAAGTGTGGTGCCCAGCGGAAGCCTAGCCAGTGTTTTATAAAGGCTTAGCATAACTTGCTTGCTTTTGTACTCTATTCCTCTATTAATAAAGTCAAGAATCCTGTTTGCTTTATTAACAGCCTTCTCAACTTGTCCTGCCACCTTCTAAGATTTGTGTACATATACCCTGATGTGCCAAATAACTGCCTGAATCCAAAAGGTTAAAACTTAAAACTAAAGGCTTTTATTAAGTAAGAATCATGGCATCAAGTTAACACAGGGCAACCATCATTCATCACCGACCCAGCTCTTATAAATAAGAATCACACCAATCAGGAGGATCCATAAAGGCAGGGCTCGGGAGGAACATTAGTGGTTGCACCTGTAACACATTCCAGACATTAACAAGTACAACAGACAATCCAGAACACAGAGTTATTTCATCACATTCACCCCCTGCTATAGATTCAGTCTGTCAGGAGGTCTGATAGTCCTCTGGGAACAACGTAACTCTTGCCGAGGCTCCTCCCGGAGTACCAACTCTGGTTCATCAGAATTCCCAGAATCATCAGTATCTTCCACAGTGAGGGTCTGTGTCTCTAAAGGTCCAATACCACGATTGAAAACTCTACTCTCAGAGTCAAACTCTTTGAGCTCCAGCAGGTGCAAGATCTTTAATAGAGACCGTATCCTCTCGCCCATCTGGATATTGAATGTACGCCTACTGGGGATTAGCATGGAGGAGTTGTACTTCCTCCACCAGTGGATCAGTCTTGTGACCTCTCACATGTCTGCGCAACAGCACAGGGCCCGTGGTCGTCAACCATGTGGGTAACGATACTCCATTAGTAGCTTTTCTTGGAAAACTAAACATCCTTTCATGAGGGGTGGCATTCGTCGCTGTACACAAAAGAGACCTTATGGAATGCAGCACGTCTGGCAGGACATCCTGCCAGCGAGAGGTAGGCAGGCCTCGCGACTTCAGAGACAGTACGATAGACTTCCACACTGTTGCATTTTCTTTCTCGACCTGCCCATTACCACGAGCGTTATAACTGGTAGTTGCAACTGGCGTTATAACTGGCGTTGTAATCCCTTTCGATAGCAAAAACTGTCGCAATTCTTCACTCATAAAGGAAGAACCCCTATCACTATGTATATAGTTAGGCATGCCAAACAAAGAAAACAGTTGGCAGAGGCATTTAATTACAACAGCACTGGTCACATCCGGACAGGGGGTAACAAAAGGGAACCGAGAGTACTCGTCTATAATATTAAGAAAGTAGACATTACGGTCGCTCGATGGAAGGGGACCTTTAAAATCGAGACTCAAACGCTCAAATGGTTGAGTTGCTTTAATAAGATGAGCTGGCTCGGACGGCTTATAGAAGCGGGGTTTGCATTCAGCACAAACACGACAGGTTCTGGTCATTGTCCGGACCTCCTCAATAGAGTAGGGTAGATTGTGGGACTTAATGAAGTGGTTCATTCTGGTAACCCCAGGGTGGCAGAGTGCGTCGTGGAGACTTTGAAGCTTATCTATACCTAGACTAGCACATACTCCTCGTGACAAAGCATCCGATGGCTCATTGAATACTCCAGGCCTGTACTGAATATCATAGTCATATGTTGACAGTTCTATTCGCCATCTTAAAATCTTATCATTTTTGATCTTGCTTCTCTGCTTAGTATTGAACATAAAGGCCACAGATCGGTGGTCAGTAATAAGCGTAAAACGTCGGCCAGCGAGATAATGTCTCCAATACCTGACTGCTTCAATAATCACCTGCGCCTCCTTTTCCACTGAAGAATGTCGAACTTCTGGTCCTTGCAATGTACGAGAGAAGAAAGCTACTGGTCTACCAGCTTGGTTAAGAGTCGCTGCCAACGCAAAATCAGATGCATCACTTTCCACTTGAAAAGGGATCTTCTCATCCACGGCACATACCACTTCCTTCTCAATGTCCCATTTGATATTACAGAAAGCCTCCTGAGCTTCCGCCGATAGCGGAAGAGACATCGACTTAATAAGAGGTCGGACTTTATCTGAGTAGCTAGCCACCCACTGGGCATAGTACGAGAAGAATCCCAGACACCTCCTTAAAGCTTTTACAGTGTGAGGTAAAGGTAATTCCTTAAGTGGGCGTAATCTTTCAGGATCCGGCCCGATTACCCCATTCTCCACAACGCAACCAAGAATACACAAACGTGCAGTATTGAAGGTACACTTGTTTTCGTTGTAGGTCAGGTTTAACCTCTTTGCAGTCTCTAGGAACTTCACAAGATTTTGATCATGCTCCCGTTGGTCGCTCCCACAGATAGTAACATTGTCCAGGTACGGGAATGTTGCTTCCAATGCGTATTCATCCACCATACGATCCATCTCCCGTTGGAAGACGGATACCCCATTCGTCACTCCAAAGGGCACCCGAAGGAATTGGTACAGGCGCCCATTAGCTTCGAAGGCCGTATAAGGTCGGCCTTCTATTTTAATGGGGAGTTGATGGTAGGCAGACTTTAAATCAATGGTGGAGAACACGCGATACTGAGCTATCTGGTTCACCATCTCAGAAATACGAGGCAAAGGATAGGCGTCTAATTGGGTATACAAGTTTATAGTCTGGCTATAATCGACCACAAGTCTTTTCTTTTCATTAGTTTTAACCACCACCACCTGGGCACGCCACGGGCTATTACTGTGTTCGATGATTCCCTCCCGTTGAAGCCTTTCCACTTCCTCTTTTATAAATGTTTTATCTTCTGAACTATACCGTCTACTCTTAGTCGCTATAGGTCTACAATTAGGAGCAAGGTTCACGAACAAAGAAGGCGGACTTACTTTTAAAGTAGAAAGGCCGCAGACTGTAAGTGGAGGCTGAGACCCACCATACTTAAGGGTAACACTCTCATGTTGACACTGGAAGTCCAAGCCTAAAATTAAGTTTACACACAACTGAGGTAATATAAGGAGTTTAAAGTCCTTATACTCCGTATCCTTAACGGTCAATGTGACTTTGCAATATCCAGTTACCTGCGAAGTAAGGGATTTGGACGCCATCACAATTTCACTTCGAGTAGGATACACCTTCAATGAACAGGAGTTAACAAGGTTGGGATGTATAAAACTTTCAGTACTGCCACAGTCTATCAAACACCCAGTAGGACGACCATTAATCTTAATGTCCATCACAGATTTCGACAAGGAACATGGTATGTTCTGGTCAACCGTAGCCGAGGCTAGAGTAAAATGATAGGTGGCAGCAGAGAAGACATCGGGTACAGGATTACCCTTACACACTTTACTAAAATGTCCCCGTTTCTTACATTTAAAACAAATAGCCTCTCTGGCTGGGCATCTTTGCCTGGAGTGTTTAGATTGGCCACAAAAATAACACTTAGACCCATGGGGTACAGCCGCAACAGTAGGATTAAGTGGAGGCTCCATTGGCGTTATGGATGCCTCCATACTCGGAACACACGAGGCTGAGAGAGACGCATGGGCTGATGCATACACTTTCTAAATTCTTCTGGGCTACATCTAACGATCGAGCCGTAACGACGACTGTTTTTAAAACTAACGAGTCATTCTCGAGGAGTCTCTAATATAATTAGATCGGAGGCCAGATATAAAAGAATCGCGGATGGCTTCTTCCTGATACAATATGGCAGAGACAGCCTTGTAGTTGCAATCCTTAGCCAAAGCCTTAAGATCCTGCAGGAAATCATCCAGGGATTCCTCGGGTAATTCCCTGCGAGTAGACAAAAGATACCTGGCATATACTTCATTAACCGACTTAAGGTACTGGGCCTTAAGAGCTGCAAGGGCCTCTTCATACGTAGTAATATCTTCAAATATAGAGTAAGTTTGATGACTTACCAAGTTGGTTAAAAGACCCAACTTGTTAACCATCGGATCGATCGATGCGATAAAGTGTTCAAAACATCGAAGCCAATGCGTAAATTTCTTCGACGCATCTGCCGAATGGGGATCGATATCCAGACACTCTGGTTTCAAAAATCGATCCATCTTCCAAAGTTGTTACTTAATAAAATTGATGTGCCAAATAACTGCCTGAATCCAAGAGGTTAAAACTTAAAACTAAAGGCTTTTATTAAGTAAGAATCATGGCATCAAGTTAACACAGGGCAACCATCATTCATCACCGACCCAACCCTTATGAGTAAGACCCAGCTCTTATAAATAAGACTCACACCAATCAGGAGGATCTATAAAGGCGGGGCTAGGGAGGAACATTAGTGGTTGCACCTGTAACACATTCCAGACATTAACAAGTGCAACAAAACAGACAATACAAATGTCAGAACGCAGAGTTATTTCATCACACACTCCGAGGCCTCTCTGTTCCTGCACCCTCTTTAAAACTGGACCATTTAGTTTATATTGCCTCTCCTCATTCTTCCTACCAAAATGAATCACTTCACACTTCTCTACATTAAATTTAATCTGCCACGTTTCTGCCCATTTCACCAGTCTGGCTACATCCTCCTGAAGTCTGTTACTATCCTCATTGTTTGCTACATTTTCGTGTCCTCTGCAAACTTTGAAATTATGCCCTGTATCCCCAAGTCCAGGTCAGTAACATATCAATAAAGCAGTGGTCTGAATCAATGTTCACATTAAGCTGTGCAGCCATGCAGCGGTCTGGAGGTCCTGCGCAGCCGGCTCACCGCCCTATAAATGGAAAAAACGCGCATGCGCGGAAATTTGAATGGGCCGTGCAGCCTGTTAAAGGGGCCACGCACCTCAAGAAATTAGAGGGAACATTGATCCTAATACCGACCCCTGGGGAACATCACTGTTTACCTCCCTCCAGTCTGAAAAGAAACCGTTCACCACTACTCCCTGCTTTCTGTCCCTTGGCAGAAAATTGGCGAGTGCGACCAGCACCTGATTTCTCGCCAAGCACTCACGGGAGCAGGGGATTAGCCCCACTTTAAATGTCAGTCTCTTATATACACATTATAGAAAGGGAGACGCTGTCCCTTTAAAATCAGTCATCCACGGGGACACGGTCCCTTTAATGAACATCACATAGAAAAAGAGAGTGCCTGTCCCTTTAAGAGAACCCCCACCACTCCCATATTTCTCTTAAAGTGCTTGAAATTAATAATTAAAAATGCTGAAAATTAATATTAAGAAAATTAATTCAGGGAGAAAAAATATTTTTACTCAAGTATTTGTTCCACAGGGTTTGTTATTTCATCAATTTAAAAGCGAACTTCTTTTCTTTAATAAAAAGTATCTTCTGCAAAACAAAATTAGTTTGAGCTGTAAAATGTGAAAGGAACATTAAAAATAAACTTTCCCAGGCTCAGCTCGAGGACCAGCACCTCATCTTTCGATTGGGCACTTTACAGGCTGCCGGACTCAACATCGAGTTCAACAATTTCAGATAATAATCACTGCCCCCATTTTTCATGCTGTATGATTTTGCCATTCCCATTTGCAACATTTTCACAGCATGTTCTTTCAATTCCTTCCTCCCCTCCTAAACCCCTCCCCCCCCCCCCCCCGCTGTCTCTGCACCTGCTTAATATCTGTTACATCTCCAGCTTTTTCCAGTTCTGATGAAGGGTCCCAGACCTGAAACGTTAACTCTGTTTCTCTCTCCACGGATGCTGCCTGGCCTGCTGAGTATTTCCAGCATTTTCTGTTGTTATTTCAGATTTCCAGCATCCGCAGCATTTTGTAATTTAATCACGGATCCTGAGCCCCTTCACAAAATGGCGGCGGGCCGATCCGTCCAATGAGCCGGTTCCAGGTCCTGCCTCCTCCTTCGCCGTGATTGGTTGGAGGACCAAAGCCCCTCGGTCGGTCCTCCAGGCTCAGCCTCCCCTCGCTCATTGGTGGAGAGCTCAGGTCTATCATTGTACGACGGCGACATCTTGACGTGACTGGTTGGGCGAAGAGGGGGCTGGGCGCACGGGGCGCCGGCTCGCTCCTCCAGCCCCGCCCCGCTCGCTCCCTATTGGTCGGAAGCTCCCGTCAATCAGGCCCTGGGCCCGGGTCACGTGTCCCTAGAGCGCGCTTCGCCAAACTGAAGAAGCTCCGCTCGGGGCCCGGATCTGCGGACTCTCAGGTTTGGATTCCCCTTTATTCTCTCCCCTCCTGTGATCTCAATCGGATCTGGGGGAAAACTCACTTTCCCTCACTGATTGCAGCTCTTCACCAACACCGACTTTACAAAGAAAGCCCCGCGTGGCAGCCTGGTGCTCAGGGGCCCAGCGTGCAGGCGCGGGGGAGGATGATCGACAGGGGCCCAGGGTGTGTGCTGAGCATGCGCGGTGTGGGCCGGGTGCCTGTGGAGCAGGAGAGGACGGGGCAATGGGACGCATGCGCGGGGTCAGCCACAGTTCAGCGCGGCGGCCCAGCCGCCATTACTGTTGATCCTTTCAACCAACCTGTGCAGCAGCTGGGGCCTGAAAATCAGCTTCACTGCCCCTGGGCTGGGAAAAGGGACATGAGTACAGGTACCGTTCCATAGTGGCTATGTTACTGGACCAGTTATCCAGAGGCCTGGACTAGTGATCTGGAGAAGTGAGTTCAAGTGAGAACTATATCTAACTCCTTCTTGAATATATTTAACAATTCATTAAATATATTCAAGAAGGACTTAGATATATTTCTTAAGGCTAAAGGGATCAAGGGATATGGGGAGAAGGCAGGGACAGGGTACTGAGTTTGGATGATCAGCCATGATCTCATTGAATGGTGGAGCAGGCTCGAGGGGCCGAATGGCCTACTCCTGCTCCTATCTTCTATGTTTCTATGTAATCCCAGCACAGCAGCTGCAGAACTTAAATTCATTAAATAAATCTGGAATTAAAAGGCTCGTAATGGTGACCATGAAACCGTCATTAAAAACCCATCTGGTTCACTAATCTGACTGGCTTATATGTGACTTCAGACTCACAGCAATGTGGTTGTCTCTTAGCTGCCCTCTGAAGTGGCCTAGCAAGCCCCTCAGTTGTACCAAACCACTGCAAAGAAGTGTAACCGCACTGTGGGAGCACCTTCACCGCATGGACTGCAGCGGTTCAAGGCGGCGGCTCGCCACCACCTTCTCAAGGGCAACTAGAGATGGGCAATAAATGCTGGTGTTGCCAGCGACGCCCACATCCCGTGAAGGCTAAAGGGATCAATTGAATGGCGGAGCAGGCTCGAGGGGCAGAATGGCCGACTCCTGCTCCTATCTTCTATGTTTCTATGAATGATTATATAAAAAAAATTGAGACAACATTCTCCCTCTTACCCCTTTCTACACTCCTTTCACAGGGTTTTAGAAGTGGAGCCTTTACGGACAGGAGGCTGAGACCAAACATCACGTCAGAGTTACAGGATTCCTCAGGACCTGATGCAATCGGTCCTCCAATCTGCTGGCACACCAGTGAATCAGAGAGTTCACACTGATGAGAGACCTTTTAAATGTTCTGAGTGTGGGAAGAGCTTCAAGATCTACAAGCACCTGAAGCGACACCAGTGGCTACACATTGGGGAGAGCCTGTTCACTGGCCCCGTGTTCCAGAAGAGATTCACTCAGTCATCCACTCCGATGATACACCAGCAAGATCACACGAGGGAGAGACCTTTAACCCACTCCGTGTGTGGGATGGGATTAATTGCACCCTCTGTGCTGCTGAGACACCAGCTTGTCCACACTGATGAGAGACCGTTGACCTGTTCCGTGTTTTTGAAGCGATTCTCTCATTCTGCCACCCTCCTGAGACACCAGCTTGTTCACGTTAAATGTTCTGACTGTGGGAAGAGATTTAAAAGGTCCCAGGATCTGAAGAGACACCAGCTGGAGAGAGCAGGAGAGATTCTGTTCACCTGCTCCGTGTGTGGGAAGAGATTCACTCGGTCCTCGAATCTGCTGGCACACCAGCGAGTTCATACTGGGGAGAGACCGGTGAAACATTCTGACTGTGGGAAAAGCTTTAAAAGGAACCAGGAGCTGAAGGGACACCAGCTGGAGAGAGCAGGAAAGAGGCCGTTCACCTGCTCCGTGTGTGGGAAGGGATTCACTCAGTCATCCGACCTGTTGAGACACCAGCGAGTTCACACTGATGAGAGACCGTTTAAATGTTCTGACTGTGGGAAGAGCTTTAAAACCTCTGGGGATCTGAAGTTACACCAACGATTCACACTGATGAGAGACCATTTACATGTTCTGTCTGTGGGAAGAGCTTTAAAAGCTCTAGGGAACTGAAGTTACACCAGCGAGTTCACACTGATGAGAGACCATTTAACTGTTCTGCCTGTGGGAAGAGCTTTAAAACCTCTGGGGAGCTGAAGGAACACCAGCGAGTTCACTCCGATCAGAGACCATTTACATGTTCTGTCTGTGGGAAGAGCTTTAAAAGCTCCAGGAATCTGAATGGACACCAGCGAGGTCACACTGGGAAGAGGCCATTCACCTGCTCCGTGTGTGGGAAGGGATTCACTCAGTTAGCCAACCTGTTGAGACACCAGCAAGTTCACACAGATGAGAGACCATTTAACTGTTCTGACTGTGGGAAGAGCTTTAAAAGCTCCAGGAATCTGAACGGACACCAGCGAGTTCACACCGATGAGAGACCATTTACATGTTCTGCCTGTGGGAAGAGCTTTAAAACCTCTGAGGATCTGAAGCAACACCAGCGAGTTCACACCGATCAGAGACCATTTACATGTTCTGACTGTGGGAAGAGCTTTAAAACCTCTGGGGATCAGAAGCAACACCAGCGAGTTCACACTGGGGAGAGACCGTTCACCTGCTCCGTGTGTGGGAAGGGATTCACTCTGTCAGCCAACCTGTTGAGACACCAGCAAGTTCACACTGATGAGAGACCATTTAACTGTTCTGACTGTGGGAAGAGCTTTATAACCTCTGGGGATCTGAAGAAACACCAGCGAGTTCACTCCAATCAGAGACCATTTACATGTTCTGACTGTGGGAAGAGCTTTAATACCTCTGGGCATCTGAAGCAACACCAGCGAGTTCACACTGGGGAGAGACCGTTCACCTGCTCCGTGTGTGGGAAGGGATTCACTCAATCAGCCAACCTGTTGAGTCACCAGCAAGTTCACACTGATGAGAGACCATTTAACTGTTCTGACTGTGGGAAGAGCTTTAAAACCTCGGGGGATCTGAAGAAACACCAGCGAGTTCACTCCGATCAGAGACCATTTACATGTTCTGACTGTGGGAAGAGCTTTAAAAGCTCCGGGACTCTGAAGGAACACCAGCGAGTTCACACTGGGGCGAGGCTGTTCACTTGCTCTGTGTGTGGGAAGGGATTCTCTCAGTCCTCGACTCTGCTGACACACCAGCGAGTTCACACTGTACTGTAGTGCAGTGCCCTGTAGAAAGCTGGGGTGACATGAACATGGAATGGATGAATGTTTTATAAATCTTGTACTGCTGTTTAATCTTTAAGACTGTTGTGCTGATGATTCCCTTCGATTGACTGTTCATGGTGTTACATAGAATGTACACCACAGAAACAGGCCATTCGGCCCAACTGGTCCATGCCGGTGTTTGTGCTCCACACCCACCCTACTTCAATTAACCCGATCAGCATCTCCTCCCATTCCTTTCTCCCTCGTGTGGCTTCCCCTTAAATGCATCTATGCTGTCCACCGCAACTACTCCTTGTGGTAGCAAGTTCCCCATTATCACTCTTTGGGTAAAGATATTTCTCCTGAATTCACTACTGGATTTCTTAGTGACTTTTATATTTATAGCCACATAAATATGGTGAGATTTTGTTAAGCTGACCAGTATGTTGTTGTACTTTATCTTTTGCTGATGAATTAAACATTACTGAGCCCCTGTACCCATGTTATGGGATGAAGTGCCAGACAAGTGAAGGCACAACGTCTGGGTGTGAATCTAATAATAACCTCACGGACCGTATAGGTGTGATAACCAGACGGGCTTGTGGTTATAGTCTGGTCACAGATGGACTAAATTCCCTGAATTAGCAGGAGTTCAGGAGGCGGTCAACAGACGGGTCCAAACAATCCCATTTCCTGAGCGGTAACCAAGCTTGTGTATAAGAACAGGCCACTTAAGCCGTTGTCAGTTGGAACAGACTCGAGAAGATCGCGCGTGAATCCACTGTACTTCTATTCTCCAGATTGAGGGAATTATCACCCAATCTGTGTTATGCAGCGCTCTTAATAAAGCCTGGAGAGACAATTTGTGTTCTTGTGAGCTTGATTATCTGGTATCCAAAACCCTGGGACTCCCGATCATTAGAATCAACCTCAGTGTGTGGAAAGGGATTCCCTGGTGTAGCCCACACGCTGACACACCAGAGTGTCCACATTGTGACTGCGGTGGGTCGATTCCACTGTTTCCGATGCCTTTAATCACATGCATGTGCGGTGCAGTTAAAGGGACATCGACCGTCACATCCTCTTCCCTCTCAGTACTTGTGTCAGTTAAAGAGTCTGTGACCTTTTTGTCTTCTCCTTTGTAACTAAAGGGACAATGTGTCTCCTTACCTCAGCGTAACACCTCGATATTTAAAGGGACATTGTCTCTCTGTATTCATAGAATCATAGAATAGCACAGAAGGAGGCCATTCAGCCCATCAAGTCTGTGCCGGCTATTTGGAAGAGCAATCCAGTTAGTCCCACTCCTCCGCTCTTTCCCCATATCCCTACAATTTATTTCAGTTCAAGTATTAATCCCGTTCCCTTTTGAAGGCTCCTGTTGAATCTGCTTCCACCGCCCTATCAGGCAGCGCGTTCCCCATCACAACAACTCGCTGTGGAAAAAAAGTTTCCTCATGTCACCTCTGGTTCTTCCGTCAATCACCTTCAATCTGTGCCCTCTGGTTCCCGACCCTTCCTCCACTGGAAACAGTTTCTCCTTATTTATTTTTTGAGGATGTAACTGGTAAAATAGATAAGGGAGAACCAGTGGATGTGGTGTATTTGGACTTTCAGAAGGCCTTCGATAAGGTCTCGCATAAGAGATTAGCATGTAAAGTTAAGGCACATGGGATTGGGGGCAAGGTATTGACTTGGATAGAGAACTGGTTGGCAGACAGGAAGCAAAGAGTTGGAATAAACGGGTCTTTTTCCGAGTGGCAGGCAGTGACTAGTGGGGTACCGCAGGGATCGGTTCTAGGACCCCAGCTATTCACAATATATATTAATGATCTAGACAAGGGAACTAGATGTAATATCTCCAAGTTTGCAGATGACACAAAGCTGGGTGGGCGTGTGTGCTGTGAGGAGGATGCCGAGAAAGTCCAGTATGATTTGGACAGGTTGGGTGATTGGGCAGAAGCATGGCAGATGCAGTATAATGTGGATAAATGCGAGGTTATCCACTTTGGTGGCAAAAACATGAAGGCAGCTTATTATCTGAACGACAATAGATTGGGAGAAGGGGAAGTGCAACGAGACCTGGGTGTCTTTCTGCACCAGTCGCTGAAGGTAAGCATGCAGGTGCAGCAGGCAGTTAGAAGGCAAATGGTATGTTGGCCTTCGTAGCAAGAGGGTTTGAGTACAGGAACAAGGATGTCTTGCTGCAGTTGTACAGGGCCTTGGTGAACCACATCTTGAGTATTGTGTGCAGTTTTGGTCGCCTTACCTGAGGAAGGATGTTCTTGCCGTGGAGGGAGTGCAGCGAAGATTCACCTGGGATGGCAGGAATGACGTATGAGGAAAGATTGGGTCGATTGGGCTTATAATAATAATAATAATTCAACTTTATTGTCATTGTACAATGCACAACGAAATGTGATCTTGCAAGCTCCCATGAGTCCAGTACAAATAACATTAACATTAAACGTAAATAGCACTGTCCTGGGAGAAGCAAAGCCGCTGCGTCTGTGCGCGCCGCCATTCCATTTCCACCATTCCTCCTGTCCGACAATCTTCAGCCCAACGCCCGGGCCTGCTCACCAGCCACCCCTCCCGGGGCTCCTTCCGTGACCTTCTCACCAACCGCCCCTCCTCGGGGCTCTTTCCGTGACCTTCTGCACCTGGTCTTCCCCTGATGGTCACCCCTCCAGGTACTAACCAGGCCTGGCTCTGCTTAGCTTCCAAGCCTTGCTCACTGGAGTTTAGAAGAATGAGAGGGGATCTCATTGAAACATAAAATTCTAACAGGACTGGACAGACTAGATGCAGGAAGGATGTTCCCGATGGTCGGGGAGTCCAGAACCAGGGGTCACAGTCTAAGGATAAGGGGTAAGCCATTTAGGACAGAGATGAGGAGGAATTTCTTCACCCAGAGAGTGGTGAACCTGTGGAATTCTCTACCACAGAAGGCAGTGCAGGTCAACTCATTAAATGTATTCAAGAAGGAGTTGGATATATTTCTTAAGGCTAAAGGGATCAAGGGATATGGGGAGAAGGCAGGGACAGGGTACTGAGTTTGGATGATCAGCCACGATCTCATTGAATGGCGGAGCAGGCTCGAGGGGCCAAATGGCCTACTCCTGCTCCTATCTTCTATGTTTCTATGTTTCAATGAACCGGTGGATGTACTGTACTTAGATTTCCAGAAGGCATTTGATAAGGTGCCACATCAAAGGTTATTGCGGAAAATAAAAGCTCATGGTGTAGGGGGTAACATGTTGGCATGGATAGAAGATTGGCTAGCTAACAGTAAACAGAGAGTAGGCATAAATGGGTCATTTTCTGATTAGCAAGATGTAACGAGTGGTGTGCCACAGGGATCAGTGCTGGGGCCTCAACTTTTTACAATTTATATAAATGACTTGGATGAAGGGACCGAAGGCATGGTTGCTAAATTTGCTGATGACACAAAGATAGGTAGGAAAGTAAATTGTAAAGAGGACATAAGGAGGCTACAAAGGGATATAGATAGGTTAAGTGAGTGGGCAAAGATCTGGCAAATGGAATATAAAGTGGGAAAATGTGAAGTTGTCCATTTTGGCAGGAAGAATAAAAAAGCATATTGTCTAAATGGTGAGAGATTGCAGAGCTCTGCGATGCAGAGGGATCTGGGTGTCCTGATGCATGAATTGCAAAAGGTTAGTATTCAGGTACAGCAAGTAATCAGGAAAGCTAATAGAATGCTATCATAGAAACATAGAAACATAGAAACATAGAAGATAGGAGCAGGAGTAGGCCATTCGGCCCTTCGAGCCTGCTCCGCCATTCAATGAGATCATGGCTGATCATCCAAATTCAGTACCCTGTCCCTGCCTTCTCCCCATATCCCTTGATCCCTTTAGCCTCAAGAAATATATCCAACTCTTTCTTGAATATATTTAATGAACTGGCCTCCACCTCCCTCTGTGGCAGAGAATTCCACAGGTTCACCACTCTCTGGGTGAGGGAAACTGAATACAAAAGTAGGGAGGTTATGCTTCAGTTATACAGGGCATTGGTGAGACCACATCTGGAGTACTCCTCAGTGTGTGGAAAGGGATTCTCTGGTGTATCCCACCCGCTGACACACCAGAGTGTCCACATTGTGACTGCGGTGGGTCGATTCCACTGTTTCCGATGCCTTTAATCACAGGCACGTGCGGCCCAGTTAAAGGGACATCGACCGTCACATCCTCTTCTCTCTGAGTATTGGTGTCAGTTAAAGAGTCTGCGATCTTTTTGTCTTCTCCTTTGTAACTAAAGGGACAATGTGTCTCCTTACCTCAACGTAACACCTCGATATTTAAAGGGACATTGTCTCTCTGTATTCATAGAATCATAGAATAGCACAGAAGCAGGCCATTCAGCCCATCAAGTCTGTGCCGGCTATTTGGAAGAGCAATCCAGTTAGTCCCACTCCTCCGCTCTTTCCCCATATCCCTACAATTTATTTCAGTTCAAGTATTAATCCCGTTCCCTTTTGAAGGCTCCTGTTGAATCTGCTTCCACCGCCCTATCAGGCAGCGCATTCCCCATCACAACAACTCGCTGTGGAAAAAAAGTTTCCTCATGTCACCTCTGGTTCTTCCGTCAATCACCTTCAATCTGTGCCCTCTGGTTCCCGACCCTTCCTCCACTGGAAACAGTTTCTCCTTATTTATTTTTTGAGGATGTAACTGGTAAAATAGATAAGGGAGAACCAGTGGATGTGGTGTATTTGGACTTTCAGAAGGCCTTCGATAAGGTCCCGCATAAGGGATTAGCATGTAAAGTTAAGGCATATGGGATTGGGGGCAAGGTATTGACTTGGATAAAGAACTGGTTGGCAGACAGAAAGCAAAGAGTTGGAATAAACGGCTCTTTTTCTGAGTTGCAGGCAGTGACTAGTGGGGTACCGCAGGGATTGGTCCTTGGACCCCAGCTATTCACAATATATATTAATGATCTAGACAAGGGAACTAGATGTAGTATCTCCAAGTTTGCAGATGACACAAAGCTGGGTGGGCGTGTGTGCTGTGAGGAGGATGCCGAGAAAGTCCAGTATGATTTGGACAGGTTGGGTGATTGGGCAGAAGCATGGCAGATGCAGTATAATGTGGATAAATGCGAGGTTATCCACTTTGGTGGCAAAAACATGAAGGCAGCTTATTATCTGAACGACAATAGATTGGGAGAAGGGGAAGTGCAACGAGACCTGGGTGTCTTTGTGCACCAGTCGCTGAAGGTAAGCATGCAGGTGCAGCAGGCAGTTAGAAGGCAAATGGTATGTTGGCCTTCGTAGCAAGAGGGTTTGAGTACAGGAACAAGGATGTCTTGCTGCAGTTGTACAGGGCCTTGGTGAGACCACATCTTGAGTATTGTGTGCAGTTTTGGTCGCCTTACCTGAGGAAGGATGTTCTTGCCGTGGAGGGAGTGCAGCGAAGATTCACCTGGGATGGCAGGAATGACGTATGAGGAAAGATTGGGTCGATTGGGCTTATAATAATAATAATAATTCAACTTTATTGTCATTGTACAATGCACAAGTACATGAACAACGAAATGTGATCTTGCAAGCTCCCATGAGTCCAGTACAAATAACATTAACATTAAACGTAAATAGCACTGTCCTGGGAGAAGCAAAGCCGCTGCGTCTGTGCGCGCCGCCATTCCATTTCCACCATTCCTCCTGTCCGACAATCTTCAGCCCAACGCCCGGGCCTGCTCACCAGCCACCCCTCCCGGGGCTCCTTCCGTGACCTTCTCACCAACCACCCCTCCTCAGGGCTCTTTCCGTGACCTTCTGCACCTGGTCTTCCCTGATGGTCACCCCTCCAGGTACTAACCAGGCCTGGCTCTTGCTTAGCTTCCAAGCCTTGCTCACTGGAGTTTAGAAGAATGAGAGGGGATCTCATTGAAACATAAAATTCTAACAGGACTGGACAGACTAGATGCAGGAAGGATGTTCCCGATGGTCGGGGAGTCCAGAACCAGGGGTCACAGTCTAAGGATAAGGGGTAAGCCATTTAGGACAGAGATGAGGAGGAATTTCTTCACCCAGAGAGTGGTGAACCTGTGGAATTCTCTACCACAGAAGGCAGTGCAGGTCAACTCATTAAAAGTATTCAAGAAGGAGTTGGATATATTTCTTAAGGCTAAAGGGATCAAGGGATATGGGGAGAAGGCAGGGACAGGGTACTGAATTTGGATGATCAGCCATGACTCTGCTTGACTGTATTATGATCACACTGAGGTTGACTCTAATGATTTTGGGGTTTCGGATACCAGATAATCAAGCTCAGAAGAACACAAATTGTCTCTCCAGGCTTTATTAAGAGCGCTGCATAAAACAGATCGGGTGATAATTCCCACAATACAAAGCTGTGTGGGAAAGTGAGTTGTGAGGAGGACACAAAGAGCCTGCAAAGGGATATAGACAGGTTAAGTAAGTGGTCAATAAGGTGGCAGATGGAGTATAATGTGAGGTTATTCACTTTGGTGGGATGAATAGAAAAACAGAATATTTCTTAAATGGTGAGAAACTTATACATGTTGGTGTTCAGAGAGATTGAGGTGTCATCGTACAGGAAACACAGTAAGTTAGCATGCAGGTACAGCAAACAATAAGGAAGGCAAATGACATGTTGGCCTTTATTGCAAGGGGGTTGGAGTATAAGAGTAAGAAAGCCTTCGCACAATTGCCCAGGGCCTTGGTGAGACCACACCTGGAGGACTGTGCACAGTTTTACTCTCCTTATCGGAGAAAGGATATACTTGCCTTAGATGTGGTGCAGCGAAGGTTCACTGGATTGATGGGAGGATTGTCCTCTGAGAAGAGATGGAGTAGAGGTGTTTAGAAGAATGAGAGGTGATCTCTTTGATACATATAAGATTCTGAAGGGGACTGACAGGGTAGATGCTGAGGGGTTGTTTCCCCTGACTGGAGTGTCTAGAACCAGGGGCCATAGTCTCAGGATAAGGGGTTGGCCATTTAAGACTGAGATGAGGAGAAATGTCTTCACTCAGAGGGTTGTGAATCTTTGGATGCTGAGTCATTCCAACTGACAACGGCTTAAGTGGCCTGTTCTTATACACGAGCTTGGTTACCGTTCAGGAAATGGGATTGTTTGGACCCGTCTGTTGACCGCCTCCTGAACTCCTGCTAATTCAGGGAATTTAGTCCATCTGTGACCAGACTATAACCACAAGCCCGTCTGGTTATCACACCTATACGGTCCGTGAGGTTATTATCAGATTCACACCCAGACGTTGTGCTTTCACTTGTCTGGCACTTCATCCCATAACACGGGTACAGGGGCTCAGTAATGTTTCATTCATCAGAAAAAGACAAAGTACAACAACATACTGGTCAGCTTAACAGAATCTCATCATATTTATGGGGCCATAAATATAAAAGGCACTAATAAATCCAGGAGGGAATTCAGGAGAAATATCTTTACCCAAAGAGTGATGGAATGGGAAACTCGCTACCACAGGGAGTAGTTGAGGTGAATGGCATAGATGGATTTATGAGGAAGCCACACAAGGGAGAAAGGAATGGGAGGAGATGTTGACCGGGTTAATTGAAGTAGGGTGGGTGTGGGGCATAAACACTGGCATAGACCAATTGGGCCGAATGGCCTGTTTCTGTGCTGTACATTCTATGGAACACCATGACCAGTCAGTCGAAGGGAATCATCAGCACAACAGTCTTAAAGATTAAACAGCAGTACAAGAATTTATAAAACGTTCATCCATTCCATGTTAATGTCACCCCAGTATTCTACAGGGCCCTGCACTACAGAACAGTGTGAACTCGCTGGTGTGTCAGCAGAGTCGAGGACTGAGAGAATCCCTTCCCACACACAGAGCAGGTGAATGGCCTCTCCCCACTGTGAACTCACTGGTGTCCCTTCAGATTCCCAGAGCTTTTAAAGCTCTTCCCACAGACAGAACATGTAAATGGTCACTGATTGGAGTGAACTCGCTGGTGTTCCTTCAGATCCCCAGAGGTTTTAAAGCTCTTCCGAGTCAGAACATTTAAATGGTCTCTCCCCAGCGTGAACTTGCTGGTGTCTCAACAGGTGGAATGACTGAGTGAATCCCTTCCCACACACGGAGCAGGTGAACAGCCTCTTTCCTGCTCTCTCCAGCTGGTGTCCCTTCAGCTCCTGGGACATTTGAAAGTGTTTCCCACAGTCCGAATGTTTCACCGACCTCTCCCCAGTGTGAACTCGCTGGTGTGCCAGCAGATTCGCGGACCGAGTGAATCCCTGCCCACACACGGAGCGGGTTAAAGGTCTCTCCCTCGTGTGATCTTGCTGGTGTATCATCGGAGCGGATGGCTGAGTGAATCCCTTCCCACACACGGGGCCCGGGTTTCTCCCAGTGTGTGGCCACTGGTGTCACTTCAGGTACTTGTAGATTTTGAAGCACTTTCAGAACATTTAAAAGTTCTCTCCCCAGTGTGAACCCTCGAGCCTGCTCCGCCATTCAATGAGATCATGGCTGATCATCCAAATTCAGTACCCTGTTCCTGCCTTCTCTCCATATCCTTTGATTCGTTTAGCCTTAAGAAATATATCCAACTCCTTCTTGAATATATTTAATGAATTGGCCTCTACTGCCTTCTTTGGTAGAGAATTCCACAGGTTCACCACTCTCTGGGTGAAGAAATTCCTCCTCATTTCTGTCCTAAATGGCCTACCCCTTATCCTTAGACTGTGACCCCTGGTTCTGGACTCCCTGACTATCAGGAACATCCTTCCTGCATCTAGTCTGTCCAGTCCTGTCAGAATTTTTTAAGTTTCAGTGAGATCCCCTCTCGTTCCTCTAAACTCCAGCGAGTAGAAGCCCAATCGTCTCACTCTCTCCTCATACGTCATTCCTGTCATCCCAGGTATCAGCCTGGTGAATCTTCGCTGAACTCCTTCCATGGCAAGAACATCCTTCCTCAGATAAGGTGACCAAAACTGCACACAATACTCAAGGTGTGGTCTCACCAAGGCCCTGTACAACTGCAGCAAGATATCCTTGTTCCTGTACACAAACCCTCTCGCTACGAAGGCCAACATACCATTTGCCTTCTTAACTGCCTGCTGCACCTGCATGCTTACCTTCAGCGACTGGTGCACAAGGACACCCAGGTCTCGTTGCACTTCCCCTTTTCCCAATCTATTGCCGTTCAGATAATAATCTGTCTTCGCCACCAAAGTGGATAACCTCGCATTTATCCACATTATACTGCATCTGCCCGATCACCCAACCTGTCCAAATCATACTGGAGTTTCTCTGAATCCTCCTCACAGCACACACGCCCACCCAGCTTTGTGTCATCTGCAAACTTGGAGATATTACATCTAGTTCCCTCGTCTAGATCATTTATATATATATTGTGAACAGCTGGGGTCCTAGGACCGATCGCTGCAGTACCTCACTAGTCACTGCCTGCCACTCGGAAAAAAGACCCATTTATTCCAACTCTTTGCTTCCTGTCTGCCAGCCAGTTCTCTATCCAAGTCAGTACCTTACCCGCAATCACGTGGGTTTTTACTTTGCACGCTAATCTCTTATGCGGGACCTTATCGAAAGCCTTCTGAAAGTCCAAATACATCACATCCACTGGTTCTCCCTTATCTATTCTACCAGTTACATCCTCAGGAAATTCCAGTAGATTAGTCAAGCATGATTTACCTTTTGTAAATCCATGTTGACTTTGTCCGATCCTGTCACTGTTTTCCAAGTGCTCTGCTATTACATCTTTTATAATGGACTCTAGCATTTTCCCCACTACCGATGTCAGACTTACCGGTCTATAATTCCCTATTTTCTCTCTACCACTTTTTTTAAATAGTGGGGTTACATTAGCTACCCTCCAATCCATAGGAACTGTTCCAGAATCTATAGAATATTCAAAGATGATCAGCAATGCATCTACTATTTCTAGGGCCACTTCCTTAAGTACCCTAGGATGTAGATTATCAGACCCTCGGGATTTATCGGCCTTCAATGCCGTCAATTTCCTCAACACCATTTCCCTACAAATCCTGATTTCATTCAATTCCTCCCTCTCATTAGACCCTATGTTCCCCAACATCTCTGGGAGTTTATTTGTGTCCTCCTTTTTAAGACAGAACCAAAGTATGTATTTAATTGGTCTTCCATTTCTTTGTTCCCCATTATAAATTCCCCTGATTCTGACTGCAAGGGACCTACACTTCATCAATCTTTTTCTCTTCACATATCTATAGAAGCTTTTACAGTCAGTTTTTATGTTCCCCGCAAGCTTACTCTCATAATCTATTTTCCCCCTCTTAATTAATCCCTTTGTCCTCCTTTGCTGAATCCTAAACAAGGATGTCTTGCTGCAGTTGTACAGGGCCTTGGTGAGACCACACCTTGAGTATTGTGTGCAGTTGTGGTCGCCTTATCTGAGGAAGGATGTTCTTGCCATGGAGAGAGTGCAGTGAAGATTCAACAGACTGATACCTGGGATGGCAGGAATGACGTATGAAGAGAGATTGGGATGATTGGGCTTATATTCGCTGGAGTTTAGAAGAATGAGAGGGGATCTCATTGAAACTTAAAAATTCGACCAGGAATAGACAGACTAGATGCAGGAAGGATGTTCCCGATGGCGGGGGAGTCCAGAACCAGGGATCACAGTCTAAGGATAAGGGGTAAGCCATTTAGGACAGAAATGAGGAGGAATTACTTCACCCAGAGAGTGGTGAACCTGTGGAATTCTCTACCACAGAAGGCCAATTCATTAAATATATTAAAGAAGGAGTTGGATATATTTCTGAAGGCTAAAGGGATCAAGGGGTATGGGGAGAAAGCAGGGGCAGGGTACTGAACTTGGATGATCAGCCATGATCTCATTAAATGGTGGAGCAGGCTCGAGGGGCCGAATGGCCTACTCCTGCTCCTATCCTCTATGTTTCTATGTTCCTTGGAGAACACATTGATCCTGGACAATGAAAGCTTTGACTCATGATTAACTCTGAAAAGGACATTGACGTTGAACTGTGAGGACTTGAATCATGATTGGTTTCGATGGGAAAAATTAACATCTGGACAATGCTCTGAGTTTACCTGAAACAATGGGGGTCATGATGGACTTCCTGGCTTCACTGGAAGAGACACAAGTCAATCAGCCAGCCGCCCATCAACAGTAATAGAAATCACATTGAATATGTGTTACATAAAGCGGGAGAGGAAATAAGGAGTTATCTTCGATCTCACAACTCTGTACACCTCCGGTGATTGAAATACAGGTTGACGAGGTGTGAATGTCGGACAGTTCAGCAAACCGACAACCGAAACTGGTTGGGGGAGGCCCAGCATGGGGCCAGGTGACTAAAAGAACTATAAGAAGGAACCACACCTCAGCTCTCTCTCGTTTCACTCGGAAGCTCTCTCTCTCGGAAGCTAGCTCGAACGACAGCAACTGCCAGGTGTAAGAAGGAAGGGAAGACGGTCGTCATCTCCAGCCCCAGCCTGCAATCGACGTCAGCCACGACCAGCCGGTATAAGTTGACTCTACAAGGGGTTTGCGCTGTGTAGGCAGCTGCAATCAGATAAAGGAGGATGGGGACAGGTCATCTCCGATCCAGGCCTACAATCCACAACAGTAACGACCGGCCGTGTGGGTGATTGAAAGTTTCAGCCCACACTCAACAGGTTCTTGTCTGTGTTTTGTTGGTTTTAATAAACTAACAGTTTTGGGTTGAACCTAAACCTTTGTGTCATCTACAATTTTGTTCCTGTAAAACCCAGAGTCAAAGAACCCTTGTAAGGACGAGGGAACCAAACACCTTACACTGATACTGAAGAAGGAAGCTGTAGGCTGCAGGAAGATATCAATAAATTGGTCAGGTGGGCAGAACAGTGGCAAATGGAATTCAATCTGGAGAAGTGTGGTAATGCATTTGGGGAGGGCTAACAAGGAAAGGGAATACACATTAAATGGTAGGACACTGAATAGTGTAGAGGAGCAAAGGGTCCTTGGAGTGCATGTCCACAGATCCCTGAAGTTAGCAGGCCAGGTAGACAAGGTGGTTAAGAAGGCATACGGAATGTCATAGAGTTATACAGCACAGAAAGAGGCCCTTTGGCCCATCGCGTCCACGCCGGCCATCAAGCCCTGTCTAATCTAATCCCATTTTCCAGCATTTGGTCCGTAGCCTTGTATGCTATGGCATTTCAAGTGCTCATCCAAATGCTTCTTGAATGTTGTGAGGGTTCCTGCCTCTACCACCCTTTCAGGCAGTGAGTTCCAGATTCCAACCACCCTCTGGGTGAAAAAGTTCTTCCTCAAATCCCCTCTAAACCTCCTGCTCCTTACCTTGAAACTATGCCCCCTTGTTATTGACCCCTCTACTAAGGAGAAAAGTTCCTTTCTATCTACCCTATCTATGCCCCTCATAATTTTGTACACCTCAATCAGGTCCCCCCTCAGCCTTCTCTGCTCCAAGGAAAACAACCCCAGCCTGTCCAGTCTCTCTTCATAGCTGAAGCGCTCCAGCCCAGGTAACATCCTGGTAAATCTCCTCTGCACCCTCTCCAAAGCAATCACATCCTTCCTATGGTGTGGCGACCAGAACTGCACACAGTATTCCAGCTGTGGTCTAACCAGCGTTTTATACAGCTCCATCATAACCTCCCTGCTCTTATATTCTATGCCTTGGCTAATGAAGGCAAGTATCCCATATGCCTTTTTAACCACCTTATCCACCTGTTCTGCTGCCTTCAGGGATCTATGTACATGCACACCAAGGTCCCTCTGATCCTCTGTCTTTCCTAGGGTCTTACCATTCATTATGTATTCCCTTGCCTTGTTAGTCCGTCCAAAATGCATCACCTCACACTTTTCAGGGTTAAATGCCATTTGCCACTGTTCTGCCCATCTGACCAACCCATCGATATCATCCTGTAGCCTGAGGCTTCCCTCCTCGCTATTTACCACCCCACCAATTTTCGTGTCATCTGCGAACTTACTGATCATACCTTTTACATTCACATCCAAATCATTAATGTACACCACAAACAGCAAGGGACCCATGCGGTACCCCACTGGACACAGGCTTCCAGTCACAAAAACAACCTTCCACCATCACCCTTTGCCTTCTGCCACTAAGCCAGTTTTGGATCCAATGTGTCAAGGCACCCTGGATCCCATGGGCTCTTACCTTCCTGACTAGTCTCCTATGCGGGACTTTATCAAAAGCCTTACTGAAATCCATGTAAACCACATCCACTGCACTACCCTCATCCACACACCTAGTCACCCCCTCGAAAAAATTCAATCAAATTGGTCAGATATGATCTTCCCTTAACAAAGCCATGCTGGCTATCCCTAATTAATCCTTGCCTCTCCAAGTGGAGACTAATTCAGTCCCTCAGAATTTTTTCCAATAATTTCCCTACCACTGATGTTAGGCTCATTGGCCTGTAATTCCCTGGTTTATCCCTACTACCCTTCTTGAATAATGCTACTACGTTAGCTGTTCTCCAGTCCTCTGGCACATCCCCTGTGGCCAGAGAGGTTCTGAAAATTTGTGTCAGAGCCTCTGCAATCTCCTCCCTTGCCTCACATGGTAGCCTGGGATACATCTCGTCCGGGCCTGGGGATTTATCCACTTTTAAGCCTGCTAAAGCCGCTAGTACCTCCTCCCTCTAGATGCTAATATGTTCAAATATATCACAGTCCCCCTGCCCAATTTATATGTCCGCATCGTCCTTCTCCATAGTGAACACAATGCAAAAAATTCATTTAAAACCCCACCTACATCTTCTGGCTCTAGACACAGCTTGCTACTTTGGTCCCTAATGGGCCCTACTCTTTCCCTAGTTATCCTTCATTAGCCATGGCATGGAATACAAGAGCAGGGGGGATTATGTTTCAACTGTATAAAACACTAGTTAGGCCTCCGCTAGAGAACAGAGTGCAGTTCTGGTCACCACATTACAGGAAAGATGTGATTGCACTAGAGAGGGTACAGAGGAGATTTACAAGGATGTTGTTGGGAGTAGCGAATTTCAGCTATGAGGAAAGACTGGATATGCTGGCTTTGTTTTCCTTGGAACAGAGGAGGCTGAGGGGAGACCTTATTGAGATGTACAAATTTATGAGGGGCATAGATAAAGTGGATAGAAAGGACCTATTTCCCTTAGCAGAGGGGTCAAAAACCAGGGGGCACAGATTTAAAGCAATTGGTGGAAGGTTTAGAGGGGATTTGAGGGGAAATATCTTCACCCAGAGGGTTGTGGGGGTCTGGAACTCATTGCCTGAAAGGGTGGTAGAGGCAGGAACCCTAACCACATTTAAAAAGTACTCGGATGTGCACTTGGGATGCTGTAACCTGCAGGGCTACGGACCAAGAGCTGGGAAGTGGGAATAGGCTGAATAGCTCTTTGTTGGCCGGCGCGGACACGATGGGCCGAAATGGTCTCCTTCCGTGCTGTAACTTTCTATGATTCTATGAAACGGCCCTCAACAAAAGTCACGAATTACATTATCCGCGGCTGTAACCGGTGGACTATCTCTCTTCATCCTTCTCGACCTGTCTGCGAGCTTCACCACGGTTGATCACACCATCCTCCTCCAACGCCTCTCCTCCATTGTTCAGCCCAGTGGGACTTGTTGGTGTGATTACAGGATAGTCGCTGAGCCAGACCCCCGAAACAAGCTCGTGGAACAGGAAACATTGAGACGTCTGATTGATAGACTTTATTTCACAAATCAATGGTAAAAGGGAGCTGTTGACAGTGGCAGAAGGTGGGTGGTGGTGTTCCACAAGGATCAGTGCTGGGTCCATTTTGGTATGAAGAATAGGGAGCTCACTTATCACTGGGAGGGTGCGAGTCGAGGTGGGGTAGAGGAACAAAGGGATCTCGGAGTACAAATACACAAATTACTAAAAGTTGCACCACAGGTTAGCAAGGCCATAAAAAAAGCAAACCAAACACTAGGGTTTATTTCTCGAGGGATAGAATTGAAAAGTAGGGAAGTTATGCTAAACATGTATCGAACCTTGGTTAGACCACACAGTTCTGATGAAGGGTCCCAGACCTGAAACGTTAACTCCGTTTCTCTCTCCATGGATGCTGCCCTGGCCTTTTCTGTTGTTATTTCAGATTTCCAGCATCCACAGTATTTTGCTATTGAATTTAAGGGGAGGCTGGACAAGCATATGAGGGAGAATGGAATAGAGGGTTATGCTGATAGATTTAGATGAGGAATAAGAACATAAGAAATAGGAGGAGTAGGCCAATCGGCCCCTCGAGCCTGCTCCACCATTCAATAAGATCATGGCTGATCTGATCCTAACCTCAAACCTTCTATCACTCTGCATCCACCCGAACCCATGTGATCTCCCGGGAGAGGCGAAAAACCAGATAAAGACCCAATGGTCAATTTGGGAGAAAAAAATCTGGGAAATTCCTCTCCGACCCGTCTAGGCGATCGAAACTCTTCCAGGAGATCACTCTGTCCCTATATTTTCTACAGTACTTACCTTCTGTAAAGGCGATCTCCACCCCAGCCAGGAACAGGAATAAAACCATCTCCTGAAATCTAACACAGAATTAGAACACAGGAGCAGAACAAGGCTACACGGCCCCTGGGCCCACAGGGCCATGACCATTCCGAACCTAGACTCATGTCCAATTTCCTGCCCGCTCCCCGTAACCCTTAATTCCCTTTACTTCTAGGAAACTATCTATTTCTGTTTTAAATGTATTTAATGATGTAGCTTCCACAGCTTTCTGGGGCAGCAAATTCCACAAACCTACCACCCTCTGAGTGAAGAAGTTTCTCCTCATCTCAGTTTTGAATGAGCAGCCCCTTATTTTAAGATTATGCCCCCTAGTTCTAGTTTCACCCATCATTGGGAACATCCTCACCGCATCCACCCGATCAAGCCCCTTCACAATCTTATATGTTTCAATAAGATCGCCTCTCATTCTTCTGAACTCCAATGAGTAGAGTCCCAATCTACTCAACCTCTCCTGACGGGAGGAGGCTCGAGTGGAGCTTGGACTGGTTGGGCCGAATGGTCTGTTTCTGTGCCGTATGTCCTATGTAATCCAATGTAACATAGTCTCATACCATCGTAGTTTCCTTTATTTAAATTCAGGACCCTAGTCTCTGAGTCAAATACTTCACTCTCCATCTTAAATGAAGAATTCTATCATATTATGATCGCTCCGCCCCAAGGGGCCTCGCACAAGATTGTTAATTATTCCTTTCTCATTACATAATACCCAGTCTAAGATGGCCTGATCTCTAGTTGGTTCCTCGACATATTGGTCCAGGAAACCATCCCATATACACTCTAGGAATTCTTCCTCCACAGTATTGTTACTAATTTGGTTAGCCCAAACTATATGTAGATTAAAGTCACCCATGATAACTGCTGTGCCCTTATTGCACGCATCTCTAATCTCCCATTTAATATCATCCCAAACCTCAGCATTACTGTTTGGGGGTCTGTATATAAATCCCCAGGGCCTGCTAATCTACATCTTAGGGTACTTAAATCAAATCAAATCAAATCAAATCAACTTTTATTGTCATTGTTAGTGCACAAGTGCAGTACAACGAAATGTAGGCTTGCGGCTCCCGAGAGTGTACATTTGGATTAAGACATTTAAACATTCAACATACATTTGGCTTGTAGTATATTAACATAAATATAACCATAATAAAGTGCATTGGCAGATGTGCAGGCTTTAGAGTTTATTTGTGGAGTTCAGTAGGATGACAGCCCTGGGGAAGAAGCTGTTCCTAAATCTGGTCGTACGGGTGCGAATGCATCTGTAGCGTCTCCCAGATGGCAGGAGGGCGAACAGACTGTGGCTGGGGTGGGTAGGGTCTTTGATGATGGACCGTGACCTCCGTAGACAGCGTTTCTGGTATAAGTGCTCTATGGTCGGTAGCCGGGTGCCGGTAATGCGTTGGGCAGTTTTGACTACCCGCTGCAGGGCTTTCCGGTCATAGTAGCTACAGCTACCATACCATACTGTGATACAGTTTGTCAGGATGCTCTCTATAGTGCAGCGGTAAAAGTTAGAGAGGATCAGGGGTGACAGATTACATCCCTTCAGCCTCCTTAGGAAATATAGGCACTGCTGGGCCTTCTTCACCAGAGAGGAGGTGTTGAGGGACCAGGAGAGGTCTTCCGTGATGTGGACTCCGAGTAACTTAAAGCTGTCCACCCTTTCCACCACAGCCCCATTGATGTGGATGGGGGTGTGACTTCCGCCTTTGGACTTCCTGAAGTCCACAATGATTTCTTTTGTCTTCTTGGTGTTAAGGGTCAGGTTGTTATCGGCGCACCACTTCACGAGATGCTGGACCTCCTCCCTGTAGGCTGACTCATCGTTGTTGGTGATCTGGCCTACTACCGTGGTGTCATCCGCAAACTTGATGATGGTGTTGGAACCATTAACAGCCACACAGTCGTGGGTGAAGAGGGAGTAGAGGAGGGGGCTCAGCACACATCCTTGTGGGGCCCCCGTGTTCAGGGTCGGGGGGGGGGGGGAGGTGTGGTTACCTAATTTGACAGACTGGGGTCTGTTTGTTAGGAAGTCCAGGGTCCAGTTGCAGAGGGAAGTGTTCAGGCCAAGAGTTTGGAGTTTGCTGGCCAGCTTTTTGGGGACGATAGTGTTGAATGCTGAGCTGTCGTCTATGAACAGCATTCTGATGTAGGTCTCCTTACCATCTAGGTGATTCAGTGCCGAGTGTAGAGCAGTTGTGATTGCATCCTCCGTTGATCTGTTTGCACGATAGGCAAACTGGTGCTGGTCAAGAGAGGTGGGAACACTGGCTTTGATGTGAGCCAGGACCAGTCTCTCGAAACACTTCATTATGATGGGTGTGAGTGCGACAGGTCGATAGTCATTCAGTCACGTCACAGCCGTTTGCTTTGGCACAGGAATAATGGTAGCAGTCTTGAAGCATGTAGGGACTACTGCCTGGGCCAATGACAGATTGAAGATGGAGGTGAAGACATCAGCCAGCTGATCAGCACATTCCTTGAGTACCCGTCCAGGGATGCTATCAGGTCCAGCAGCCTTTCGTGTGTTCACTCCGCGTAGAACACCCCTTACGTCGGAGGTCGACAGAGTGAGCACCTGGTCTTCCGGGGGTGGCAAGGCTTTGGTAGCCGGCTCCCTGTTGTAGGAAGTGGCCCTATAAATAGTAGATGCATTGCTGATCATCTTCCAAAATTCTATAGACTCTGGAACAGTTCTCATGGATTGGAGGGTAGCTAATGTTACCCCACTATTTAAAAAAGGTGGTAGAGAGAAAACGGGGAATTATAGACCGGTAAGCCTGACATCGGTAGTGGGGAAAATGCTAGAGTCCATTATAAAAGATGTAATAGCAGAGCACTTGGAAAACAGTGACAGGATCGGACAAAGTCAACATGGATTTACAAAAGGTAAATCGTGCTTGACTAATCTACTGGAATTTTTTGAGGATGTAACTGGTAGAATAGATAAGGGAGAACCAGTGGATGTGATGTATTTGGACTTTCAGAAGGCTTTCGATAAGGTCCCGCAGAAGAGATTAGCGTGTAAAGTAAAAGCCCATGGGATTGGGGGTAAGGTACTGTCTTGGATAGAGAACTGGCTGGCAGACAGGAAGCAAAGAGTTGGAATAAACGGGTCTTTTTTCGAGTGGCAGGCAGTGACGAGTGGTGTAACGCAGGGATCAGTGCTAGGACCCCAGCTATTCACAATATATATAAATGATCTAGACGAGGGAACTAGATGTAATATCTCCAAGTTTGCAGATGACACAAAGCTGGGTGGGCGTGTGTGCTGTGAGGAGGATGCCGAGAAACTACAGTATAATTTGGACAGGTTGGGTGATTATACTGCATCAGCCATGCATCTGCCCAATGTGGATTAATGCGAGGTTATCCACTTTGGTGGCAAAAACAGGAAGGCAGATTATTATCTGAACGGCAATAGATTGGGAGATGTGGAAATGCAACGAGACCTGGGCGTCCATGTGTACCAGTCGCTGAAGGTAAGCATGCAGGTGCAACAGGCGGTTAAGAAGGCAAATGGTATGGCACCTCTGACAGAGCAGCTGTCCCTCAGTACTGCCCTGGAGTGTCAGCTTAGATTACGTGCTCAAGTCTCCAGAGTGGGACTCAAACCCATGACCTTCTGACTCTAGAGGCGAGAGGGTCGCCCACTGAGCCGAGGCTGACCCCTCTTAATCTCCAGCCTGTTTACTGGGGTTATCAGCATCTTCAAACTGCCCCCCAACCCCCTAATTGCCATTATTAACACAGAATAGTCCTTCATGTGATTAACAGCAGAATGGGACCAGTGCGCTCAGGTATGAACTCGCTGGTGTCTCAGCAGGTGAAATGAACTGGTGAATCCCTTTTCACACACTGAGCAGGGGAACGGCCTCTTCCCAGCGTGGGTGCGCTGGTGTTTCAGAAGAGCGGATGAGTGCGTAAACCTCTTCCCGCAGTGAGAGCAGCTGAACGGGCTCTCCCCAGTGTGGATGCGTCGATGCTTCTTCAGGCCCTTGGAGCATTTGAAACTCTTGTCGCAGTCGGAACATTTAAACGGCCTCTCGTCAGTGTGTACCAGCTGGTGTTCCTGCAGAGAGGTGAGACGAGTGAATCCTTTCCCGCACTCGGAGCAGGAGAACGGCCTCTCGTCAGTGTGAACCAGCTGGTGTTCCCGCAGAATGGAGGGACGAGTGAATCCTTTCCCACACTCGGAGCAGGTGAACGGCCTCTCGTCAGCGTGGACTCGCTGGTGCAGCCGCAGAGAGGAGGGACGAGTGTATCCTTTCCCGCACTCGGCGCAGGAGAACGGCCTCTCGTCAGTGTGCCCACGTTCGTGTACCAGCAGAGTGTGGGACTGGACAAATCCCTTCCCGCACACGGAGCAGGTGAACGGCCTCTCCCCGGTGTGATGTCGCTGGTGTATCACCAGGTTCGATGACTTAGCAAACCTCTTTCCGCAGTGAGAGCAGCTGAACGGCCTCTCGCCGGTGTGAATGCGTTGATGCCTCGACACATCCTCGGTGCTTTTAAAGCTCTTCTCACAGTCAGGGCACTTGCAGGGTCTCTCGTCAGTGTGAGCTCGCTGGTGCACCCGCAGTGAGTTAGAGTGGCTGAATCCCTTCTCGCACACGGCGCAGGTGAACAGCATCTCCCCGGTGTGAGCTCGCTGGTGTGTCAGCAGGGCGGATTGTTTAGTGAATCCCTTATCGCACACGGAGCAGGTGAACGGCCTCTCCCCGGTGTGAACTCGCTGGTGTGTCAGCAGGGTGGAGGAGAGAGTGAATCCCTTCCCGCACACGGAGCAGGTGAACGGCCTCTCCCCGGTGTGAACTTGCTGGTGCTGTATCAGGTTGCTGGATGTTCTGAAGCCCTTCTTGCAGTCGGAGCACTGAAAAGGTCTCTCATCGGTGTGAACACGCTCGTGTATCAACAGGTGGCAAGACTGGTTAAACCTCTTCTCACAGTGAGAGCAGGCGAATGGCTTCTCGTTGGTGTGAACTCGCCGGTGTCTCAACAGGGCGGATTGTTGAGTGAATCCCTTCCCGCACACGGAGCAGGTGAACGGCCTCTTCCCGGTGTGTACTCGCTGGTGTGCCCGCAGGGAGCCTGAATGAGTGAATCCCTTCCCACACACAGAGCAGGTGAACGACCATTTCACAGAGTGACTGCCTTGATGAGTCTCCAGCTCGGAGAGGCAACTGAATCGTATCCCGCATTCCCGACATTTGCACGGATTCTCCTCGCTTTGGTTACACTTGTGCCTCCCCAGGCTGCACCTTCGGTTGAATCCACGTCCACACACAAGACACGTGTGCAGTTTGCCCGCAATCTGATTGCTGCTTTCTGCTTCCATATGTCGATGATATTCAGGTCCCGATGAATCGAGTGACTCCGTCAGATCTTCGTGTGAAGTTTGCGTTAAGCTGCCTGTCTGCAATTCCGCCCCTTGCAAGAGACAGTAAAACAGGTTTATATAAGTAATTAATGTAAATACAGGAGAGAAAATAAAGACAGACTGGCCTTTATACAGCGCCTTTCACGACCAACGGTTTTACAGCCAATGAATTACTTTTGAAGTGTAGTCGCTGTTGTAATGTGGGAAACACTGCAGCCAATTTGCATGATAAATAATGGCCAGGACACCGGGAATAACTCTCCTGCCCTTCTTCGAAATAATGGGATCTTTTATGTCCACCTGAACGTCTCATCCGAAAGACAGCCCTCCGACAGTGCGGCGCTCCCTCAGTACTGCCCCTCCGACAGAGCAGCGCTCCCTCAGTACTGACCCTCCGACAGTACGGCGCTCCCTCAGTACTGCCCCTCTGACAGTGCGGTGCTTCCTCAGTACTGCCCCTCCGACAGTGCAGCACTCCCTCAGTACTGCCCCTCCGACAGTGCGGCGCTCCCTCTGTGCTGCCCCTCCGACAGTGCGGCGCTCCCTCAGTACTGCTCCTCCGACAGTGCGGCGCTCCCTCAGTACTGCCCCTCCAACAGGGCCGCACCCCCGAAGCACCGCCCCCCCGACAGTGCGGCGCTCCCTCAGTACTGCCCCTCCGACAGTGCAGCGCTCCCTCAGTACTGCCCCTCCGACAGTGCGGCGCTCCCTCGGTACTGCCCCTCCGACAGTGCAGTGCTTCCTCAGTACTGCCCCTCCGACAGTGCGGCGCTCCCTCAGTACTGCCCCTCTGACAGTGCAGTGCACCCTCAGTACTGCCTCTCCGACAGTGCGACACACCCTCAGTACAGCCCCTCCGACAGGGCGGCGCACCCTCAGTACCGCCCCTCCGACAGGGCCGCGGCCCCCAAGTACAGCTCTTCCGACAGTGTGGCGCTCCTTCGGCACTGCCCCGCAGCGTCAGCCTAGATTTATGTGCTCGAGTCCCTGGAGTGGGGACTTTGAACCCACAACTTTCTGACTCAGAGATGAGGGTGCTCCCAATGGAGCCACTGGCTGGCTCTAAAGGTCTTTCACATCCTTGCTAAAGTGCTGTGGCCGGGGTAATTGTCACAGTCCCTTTAATCAGAGGAACACACGAGAGGGGGGAGGGAGTCCCTTTAAACGTGGAGGGGGTGGGTGTCCCTTTAAATGTGGAGGGGGTGGGTGTCCCTTTAAATGTGGCGGAGGTGAATGTCCCTTTAAATGTGGAGGGGGTGGGTGTCCCTTTAAATGTGGAGGGGTGGGTGTCCCTTTAAATGTGGAGAGAGTGGGGGTGGGTGTCTCTTTAAATGTGGAGGGGGTGGTTGTCCCTTTAAATGTGGTGGGTCTGGTGTCTCTTCAAATGTGGAGGGGGTGGGTGTCCCTTTAAATGTGCAGAGGCGGGGCCGCGCATGCTCATTCGGCCCCCTCACCACAACACCAGGCTGCCAGTGCGCCTGCGCGGGGCCTCCGGGGAGCAGACGAAAGACGGGCCCGGTGAAGAGGCGGAATCAGCGGCCGGGGTAAAGTAAACTGTTGGGGAATCGATTTAAATCGAGGTGAGGGGGGGAGCGGAGAGCGAGATTATAGAGTAAAAGACGAGAAAAACCAAACCTGAGAGTCGGGCGGGCGGGACCTCCGTGGACACCGGACGCAGCGGATTGAGACGCGCGGGATGGCGAAGTGTGCCGGAGCAATGTGATTCAGACTGACGGGGGCGCTGACCAATAGGAAGAGGGCTGAGCTGGGAGGACTGAATTGGGCGGCCTGGTCCTGCAACTAATGGCGGCACGGCTAGGAGGCGGGACCCGCCCTCCCCGGCGCTGAGGCTGGGGCCCGCTTGTGACGTCATCACAGGAAGCGGCCCAATCAGGTGGATGGAGGCCGGCCCGGTGACTGACGGGAGCTCTGACCAATAGGACGAGGGCTGAACTGGGAGGACTGAACTGGGTGGCCTGGTCCTCCAACCAATGGCGGCGCGGCAAGGGGGCGGGGCCTCCTCTCCAGCTCAGTTGCTGGGGTCGATTGTGTCGCACTGTCCCCAGGTGAGAGCAGCTCAGTCAGCACAGAGCTGGGGCTGGAATCTGGGAGAGGGGCCGCAGGCAGCACAGAGCTGGGGCTGGAATCTGGGAGCGGGGCCGCAGGCAGCACAGAGCTGGGGCTGGAATCTGGGAGAGGGGCCGCAGGCAGCACAGATCTGGGGCTGGAATCTGGGAGCGGGGCCACAGGCAGCACAGAGCTGGGGCTGGAATCTGGGAGAGGGGCCGCAGGCAGCACAGAGCTGGGGCTGGAATCTGGGAGAGGGGCCGCAGGCAGCACAGAGCTGGGGCTGGAATCTGGGAGAGGGGCCGCAGGCAGCACAGAGCTGGGGCGGGAATCTGGGAGAGGGGCCGCAGTCAGCACAGAGCTGGGGCTGGAATCTGGGAGAGGGGCCGCAGTCAGCACAGAGCTGGGGCTGGAATCTGGGAGAGGGGCCGCAGGCAGCACAGAGCTGGGGCTGGAATCTGGGAGAGGGGCCGCAGTCAGCACAGAGCTGGGGCTGGAATCTGGGAGAGGGGCCGCAGGCAGCACAGAGCTGGGGCTGGAATCTGGGAGAGGGGCCGCAGGCAGCACAGAGCTGGGGCTGGAATCTGGGAGAGGGGCCACAGTCAGCGGGCCTGGCAATGGGGCACAAGCTTCACAATAAAAGCTTCTTTCAAATGCACAATTGTTTCTTACAGACAGCCTTGGTCACTCTGCAAAAAAAACTGTTTAACAATTCATCATAACTCCCCTGCTTTAGGAGAGGCGGAGAGTGCAAAAGCAAGGAAGTTATATTGAAACTGTGTAAAAGAAGACTGGAGTCAGCTGTGGTTCAGTGGATAGCAGAGTCAGAAGGTTGTGGGTTCAAATCCCGCTCCAGGGACTTGAGCACATAAAGCGAGGCTGACACTCCAGTGCGGTGCTGAGGGAGCGCCGCACTGTCGGAGGGGCAGCACTGAGGGAGTGTCGGAGGGGCAGTACTGACATTGTGCTGCACTGTCGGAGGGGCAGTACTGAGGGAGCGCCGCACTGTCGGAGGGGCAGTGTTGAGGGAGCGCTGCACTGTCGGAGGGGCAGTACTGAGGGAGTGCTGCACTGTCGGAGGGGCAGTGCTGAGGGAGTGCTGCACTGTCGGGGGAAGCAATGCTGTGGGAGTGCTGCATTGTCGGAGGGGCAGTAATGAAGGAGCGCTGCAGTATCGGAGGTGCGGTCTTACAGGTGAGACGTTAAACCGAGGCCCCCGTCTGCCCCCTCAGGTGGACGTAAAAGTTCCTGTGGTGCTATTTTGAAAAAGTTATCCCCGGTGTTTTGAGCCCAATATTTATCCCTCAATCAACATGACGAAAAAACATTATCGGGTCATTATCACATTGCTGTTTGTGGGAGCTTGCTGTGCGCAAATTGGCTGCCGCATTTCCCACATTACAACAATGAATACACTTCAAAAGTACTTCATTGGCTGTAAAGCGCTTTGGGACATCCGGTGGTTGTGAAAGGCAGTTAAGAAGGCAAATGGGTCGCTGGCCTTCATTACAAGAGGATTTGAGTACAGGAGTAAAGAAGTCTTACTCCAATTATATCTTCTTCTTAGGCAGTCCCTCGGAACCGAGGATGACTTGCTTCCACATTAAAAATGAGTTCTCAGGTGTAAGGGTAAACCGGGAGAGCTTCTTCTCCCCGAGACAGACCCTCTGATATAAAGGGTCGACTGGATCCATGTTTATCTGTAATTTAAACAGTGGTCTGGTCGAGTTCCGAGCTCTTTCCCCTAGAGGAGAGGGTAGAATGGGGGTCTTTAGTGTTAAATGGTTTCACCTGGGTCCATTGCTTCCATCGCATACCCATCGGTTCTTGTAGACAAACACACGTATCACTTGTCATTAATACAGTACATGGCCCCATCCAACGGGCCCCATTCCCTTTCTTCCGATAACTTGCGTCATTACTTGTTGACCTATTCTGGGCAACTCGTCTGGTTTACGTCCAGCATTCTGCCTTTCTAGATCTTTAATCTGTTGTTGGTTCTTTACTACTTTATTTAGTGCTTGTACCTCCAGATTTAGTTGTACTAAGTACTGTATTGCCTTAATCTATCTTGCACTGGTCCTGCTCTTAAACACATTCTTTGGTTCTGTCTTCACAAAGGAGGACACAAATAACCTCCCAGAGATGTCGGGGGAACATAGGGTCTAATGAAAGGGAGGAACTGAATGAAATCAGTATTTGTAGGGAAATGGTGTTGGGGAAATTGAAGGCCGATAAATCCCCAGGGTCTGATAATCTACATCCTAGGGTACTTAAGGAAGTGGCCTTGAAATAGTAGATGCATTGCTGGTCATCTTCCAACATTCGATAGACTCTGGAACAGTACCCATGGATTGGAGGGTAGCTAATGTTACCCCACTGTTCAAAAAAGGTGGTAGAGAGAAAATGGGGAATTATAGACCGGTAAGCCTGACATCGGTAGTGGGGAAAATGCTAGAGTCCATTATAAAGGATGTAATAGCAGAGCATTTCGAAAAAAGTGACCGGATCGGACAAAGTCAACATGGATTTACAAAAGGTAAATCATGCTTGACTAAGCTATTGGAATTTTTTGAGGATGTAACTGGTAAAATAGATAAGGGAGAACCAGTAAATGTGGTGTATTTGGACTGTCAAAGGGCTTTCGATAAGGTACCGCATAAGAGATTAGTGTGTAAAGTTAAGGCACATGGGATTGGGGGCAAGGTGTTGACTTGGATAGAGAACTGGTTGGCAGACAGGAAGCAAAGAGTTGGAATAAACGGCTCTTTTTCCGAGTGGTAGGCAGTGACTAGTGGGGTACCGCAGGGATCGGTCCTTGGACCCCAGCTATTCACAATATATATTAATCTGGACGAGGGAACTAGATGTAATATCTCCAAGTTTGCAGACGACACAAAGCTGGGTGGGCGTGTGTGCTGTGAGGAGGATGCCGAGAAACTCCAGTATGATTTGGACAGATTGGGTGATTGGGCAGAAGCGTGGCAGATGCAATATAACGTGGATAAATGCGAGGTTATCCACTTTGGTGTCAAGAACAGGAAGGCAGATTATTATCTGAATGGCAATAGATTGGGAGAAGGGGAAGTGCAACGAGACCTGGGCGTCCTTGTTCACCAGTCGCTGAAGGTAAGCATGCAGGTGCAGCAGGCGGTTAAGAAGGCAAATGGTATGTTGGCCTTCGGAGCAAGTGGGTTCGAGTACAAGAACAAGGATGTCTTGCTGCAGTTGTACAGGGCCTTGGTGAGACCACATCTTGAGTATTGTGTGCAGTTTTGGTCGCCTTATCTGAGGAAGGATGTTCTTGCCATGGAGGGAGTGCAGCGAATATTCACCAGACTGATACCTGGGATGGCAGGAATGACGTATGAGGAGAGATTGGGTCGATTGGGCTTATATTCGCTGGAGTTTAGAAGAATGAGAGGGGATCTCATTGAAACTTATAAAATTCTAAATAGACTGGACAGACTAGATGCAGGAAGGATGTTCCCGATGGTCAGGGAGTCCAGAACCAGGGGTCACAGTCTAAAGATAAGGGATAAGCCATTTAGGATAGAGATGAGGAATTTCTTCACCCAGAGAATGGTGAACCTGTGGAATTCTCTACCACAGAAGGCAGTTGAGGCCAATTCATTAAATATATTCAAGAAGGAGTTGGATGTATTTCTTAAGGCTAAAGGGATCAAGGGATATGGGGAGAAGGCAGGGACAGGGTACTGAATTTGGATGATCAGCCTTGATCTCATTGAATGGCGGAGCAGGCTCGAGGGTAGGGAAATTATTGGAAAAATTCTGAGGGACAGAATTGGTCTCCACTTGGAGAGGCAGGGATTAATTGGTCGAGGGAAGATCGTGTCTCGCCAATTTGATTGAATTTTTCGAGGGGTGACACGGTGTGTGGATGAGGGTAGTGCAGTGGATGTGGTTTACATGGATTTCAGTAAGGCTTTTGATAAAGTCTCGCATAGTAGACTGGTCAGGAAGGTAAGAGTCCATGGGATCCAGGGTGCCTTGGCAAATTGGATCCAAAAATGGCTTAGTGGCAGAAGGCAGAGGGTGATGGTGGAAGGTTGTTTTTGTGACTGGAAGCCTGTGTCCAGTGGGGTACCGCAGGGATCGGTGCTGGGTCCCTTGCTGTTTGTGGTCTACATTAATGATTTGGATGTGAATGTAAAAGGTATGATCAGTAAGTTCGCAGATGACACGAAAATTGGTGGGGTGGTAAATGGCGAGAAGGGAAGCCTCAGGCTGCAGGACGATATAGATGGGTTGGTCAGATGGGCGGAACAGTGTTAAATGGAATTTAACCCTGAAAAGTGTGAGGTGATGCATTTTGGAGGGACTAACAAGGCAAGGGAATACACAATGAATGGTAAGACCCTAGGAAAGACAGAGGATCAGAGGGACCTTGGTGTGCATGTACATAGATCCCTGAAGGCAGCAGAACAGGTGGATAAGGTGTTTAAAAAGGCATATAGGATACTTGCCTTCATTAGCCGAGGCATACAATATAAGAGCAGGGAGGTTATGATGGAGCTGTACAAAACGCTGGTTAGACCACAGCTGGAGTACTGTGTGCAGTTCTGGTCGCCACACTATAAGAAGGATGTGATTGCTTTGGAGAGGGTGCAGAGGAGATTCACCAGGATGTTACCTGGGCTGGAGCGCTTCAGCTATGAAGAAAGACTGGACAGGCTGGGGTTGTTTTCCTTAGAGCAGAGAAGGCTGAGGGGGGACCTGATTGAGGTGTACAAAATTATGAGGGGCATAGATAGGGTAGATAGAAAGGAACTTTTCCCCTTAGTAGAGGGGTCAATAACCAGGGGGCATAGATTCAAGGTAAGGGGCAGGAGGTTTAGAGGGGATTTGAGGAAAAACTTTTTCACCCAGAGGGTGGTTGGAATCTGGAACTCACTGCCTGAAGGGGTGGCAGAGGCAGGAACTCTCACAACATTCAAGAAGCATTTAGATGAGCACTTGAAATGCAATAGCATACAAGGCTACGGACCAAGTGCTGGAAAATGGGATTAGATTAGACAGGGCTTGATGGCCGGCGTGGACACGATGGGCCGAAGGGCCTCTTTCTGTGCTGTATAACTCTATGACTCTATGGTCGAATGGCCTACTCCTGCTCCTATCTTCTATGTTTCTATGAACCCCAGGACCAGGCCCCTATGGGGAATAGGTATGCAGATCTAGGCGCAAAACTAGCTGTGGAAGAAATGCAACCAGAGGACGCGTTCAAAAATGAAATGAATATGGTCATGATAGTCAGTGGGGTACAGGAAGTGAATATAATGGAGCTACAAGAAAATACTAGTAAAGAGCAAAAGGAGAAATGGAGACAAGCTGGCGCGCAATTACAAGATGGAATTTGGAAATGGGGCCCACGTAACCAGGTGGTGGCACCGGAATGTTGTAGACAACAACTGATGGCGCTATACCATGGTGTAACACATACTAGCAGAAGTAACATGTTGCACTTACTGACACAGTACTGGTGGTGGCCAAAGATAGGTCGGGAAGTAGCGAAATATTGCCACCGCTGTATAATATGCGCAAGAATAATGTAGGACAGAGATGTCGAGTTAGAGTAGCAAACCAACCCAGGCCCCAAGGACCCTGGGAAAACTTACAAATTGACTTTACCGGCCCCTTAGCGCAGGACCGGGGGAAGAAATATTGCCTGGTAATAATTGACCAATTTACCAGGTGGGTGGAAGCCTTTGCCACCCGAGACTGCTCGGCACAAACAGTTGCACTAATATTGGCTACCGAGGTTATACCCCGTTGGGGAGTGCCTCTGCAAATTGACTCAGACAACGGCACTCATTTCACCGGCAAAATAATGAAAATCTGTAAGCTGCTACATGTGACACAAAAATACCACATACCATATCACCCCCAGAGCTCGGGGATGGTAGAAAGAATGAATAGGACACTGAAAAACGCGCTGACAAAAGCCATCCAAGAAACAGGGAAGGGATGGTCGGAATTATTACCCAGCATACTAATGAGGCTGCGAGCCACCCCAGGACAAACGACCGGACTGACCCCCTATGAATTAATGATGGGACGAGCTATGAGACTACCAGAGGATTTGGCTGGAGGGGTGGGAAACATAGAAACATAGAAGATAGGATCAGGAGTAGGCAATTCGGCCCCTCGAGCCTGCTCCGCCATTCAATGAGATCATGGCTGATCATATATCAAGGAGCGCAGAGATCGGGGAGGGTTGTGGGGCTGGAGGAGGTTACAGAGATAGGGAGAGACCGAGGGCCATGGAGGGATTTGAGAACAAGGATGAGATTGCTGGACCAGGAGCGAATGTAGGTCAGCGAGCACAGGGTGAACGGGACTTGGTGCGAGTTAGGACACAAACAGTCGAGTCTGGAGGTAACAAAGGTTTGGATGAGGGTTTCAGGCAGGAAACGTGGCAGTGAATTCACTCACACCAAGCTCGCACAGATAGCAGTGTGATAATGGCCAGATAATCTGTATTGGTGATGTTGGGTGAATGATAAACATTGGCCCCAGGACACAGGGTGAACTCCCCCTGCACTTTTTAAGTTTTTAAACTGTCATTCAAGTTTCCCTCCCTCTATTGTGAAGGGCGGGTATCCGCTGGGATACAGTCCCACAGCCACTGGTTGCCTTCTAGTGCCCCTCCGAGTGGCCAATGTGTGAGGGTGTGCAGTGACTGTTGGCAGCCTATTCAACCTTGGGGGGCATCACAGACAAAATCAAACCCCCTTTGCAGACTCGGCCTTTGCTGCCGGGGTGACTGGACAGTGATCAGTAGCAGGAGCCCAGGGCACTGAGGCTAACTGCAGTCTCCCCAACTGCATCCCAGGCCGGGATCAGCTGAACACCCCCACAGTGTGCAGCTGGAATGTGCAACCTATCCTGGGGAGCGAGGGAAAGGGAGGTCAAGGGTCAGCACAGAATGTCAGTCGACCTTGACCCCCAGACTCCCTCAATCATTGAATCATAGACATTTACAGCACAGAAGGAGGCCATTCGGCCCATCTTGTCCGTGCCGGCCGACAAAGAGCTATCCACCCGAATCCCACTTTCCAGCACTTGGTCCATAGCCCTGTAGGTTACGGCACTTCAAGTGCATATCCAAGTACTTTTTAATGTGATGAGGGTTTCTGCCTCTACCACCCTGTCAGGCAGTGAGTTCCAGACCCCCACCATCCTCTGGGTGAATGAATTTTTCCTCAAATCCCCTCTAAACCTCCGACCAATTACTTTAAATAATAATAATAATAATTCAACTTTCTATGCCTCCTGGTTATTGACCCTTCTGCTAAGGGAAATAGGTCCTTCCTATCCACTCTATCTAGGCCCCTCATAATTTTATACACCTCAGTTAAGTTTCCCCTCAGCCTCCTCTGTTGCAAAGAAAACAACCCCAGCCTATCCAATCTTTCCTCATAGTTAAAATTCCCCAGCCTCGCCAACATCCTGGTAAATCTCCTCTGCACCCCCTCTAGTGCAATCACATCCTTCCTGTAATGTGGTGACCAGAACTGCACGCAGTATTCTAGCTGCGGCCTAACTAATGTTTTATACAGTTCAAGCATAACCTCCCTGCTCTTATATTCTATGCCTCGGCTAATAAAGGCAAGTATCCCGTGTGCCTTCTTAATCTCCTTATCTACCTGTCCTGCTACCTTCAGGGATCTGTGGACATGCACTCCAAGGTCCCTCTGATCCTCTGCACTTCTCAGTGTCCTACCATTTATAGTCTATTCCCTTGCCTTGTTAGCCCTCCCCAAATGCATTACCTCGCACTTCTCCGGATTGAATTCCATTTGCCACTGTTCTGCCAACCTGACCAGTCCATTGATATCTCCCTGCAGTCTGCAGCTTTCTTCTTCATTATCAACCACACGGACAACTTTTGCATCATCTGCAAACTTCTTCATCATACTTCCTACATTCCAGTCCAAATCATTGATAGAGACCACTCAGCAGGAACACGTTCTATTGACGTCATGACGTTTCCACCTTTTATGACATCAAGACATCCAAGTGCGCGTCACACGCCACCCGCCCACTGCTCCTGCGATCTCTCTCCCTATTGGTCGGCGGACACGTCAATCCCACCCGCTGTCCACGGTCACGTGCCCCTGAGGCGCTCTCTGGCTCCGCCCGAGTGAAGTCGCTCCATTCGGTGCCTGCGGAGCGCTCGGTCTCTCAGGTTTGGATTCCCCGTTATTCTCTCCCCTCCTCTGATCTCAATCGGATCTGGGGGAAAACTCACTTTCCCTCACTGATTGCGGCTCTTCACCAACACCGACTTTACAAAGAAAGCCCCGCGCGGCAGCCTGGAGCTCGGGCCCAGCGCGCAGGCGCGGGGGTGGATGATTGACAGGGGCCCAGGGTGTGTGTTGAGCATGCGCGGTGCGGGCCGGGCGCCTGTGGAGCAGGAGAGTGCGGGGCCATGGGTCGCATGCGCAGTGTCAGCCACAACTCAGCGCGGCGGCCAGAGCGCTTTCTGGAGCGCGGGGGCTTGTGGGGATTGCAGCCGCCATTACTGTTGATCCTTTCAACCAACCTGTGCAGCAACTGGAGCCTGAAAATCAGCTTCACTGCCCCTGGGCTGGGAAAGAGCGTCATGAGACAACATTCTCCCTCTTACCCCTTTCTACACTCCTTTTACAGGGTTTTAGAAGTGGAGCATTTACAGACAGGAAACTCAGACCAAACACCACGTCAGGATCTGACAGAGTCGCTCGATTTATCAGGACCTGAATATCATCGGCTTTTGCACATGGAAGGAGAGAGCAAGGATCACAGTGCAGACAAACCGCACACATGTTCCGTGTGTGGACCTGCCTTCAGCCGATTGCCTGACCTGGCGAGACACGTGCACCATCACACCGGGGAGAAACCGGGTAAAGGTGGGGATGGTGGGAATGGATTCAGTTCCCTGTCTACGTTAGAAGTTCATCCGCACAGTCACCCCGGGGACAGTCCGTTCACCTGCTCCGTGTGTGGGAAGGGATTCACTAAGACATCCATCTTGCGAACACACCAGCGAGTTCACACTGAGGAGAGGCCGTTCACCTGCTCCGTGTGTGGGAAGGGATTCACTCAGTCCTCAACTCTGCTCAAACACCAGCGAGTTCACACTGGAGAGAGGCAGTTCACCTGCTCCGTATGTGGGAAGGGGTTCACTCAGTCCTCAACTCTGCTTGAACACCAGCGAGTTCACACTGGGGAGAGGTGGTTCACCTGCTCCATGTGTGGGATGCGATTCATATGCTCATCCAACCTGCTGAGACACCAACGAGTTCACACTAATGAAAGGCCTTTCACCTGCTCCGTGTGTGGGAAGGGATTCACTCAGTCATCCAACCTGTTGGCACATGGGCAAGTTCACACTGGAGAGAGGCCGTTTAAATGTTCTGACTGTGGGAAGATGTTTAAAAGGTCCGGAGATCTGAAGGGACACCAGTGTACTCACATTGGGGAGAAGCTGTTCGCCTGCTCTGTGTGTGGGAAGGGATTCACTCAGTCATCCAACATGCTGACACACCAGCGAGTTCACACTGGGGAGAGGCCGTTCACCTGCTCCGTGTGTGGGAAGGGATTCACTCAGTCATCCAACCTGTTAGCACATGGGCAAGTTCACACTGGAGAGAGGCCGTTTAAATGTTCTGACTGTGGGAAGAGGTTTAAAAGCTCCAGCAATTTGATGACACACCAGCGTACTCACACTGGGGAGAAGCTGTTCACCTGCTCCGTGTGTGGGAAGGGATTCACTCTGTCATCCAACCTACTGACTCGCCAGCGAGTTCACACTGGGGAGAGACCATTTAAATGTTCTGACTGTGGGAAGAGGTTTAAAAGGTCCGGAGATCTGAAGGGACATCAGCGTACTCACACTGGGGAGAAGATGTTCACCTGCTCCGTGTGTGGGAAGAGATTCACCCGTTCATCCTACCTGCTGACACACCAGCGAGTTCACACTGATGAGAGACCATGTAAATGTTCTGACTGTGGTAAGAGCTTTAAATGGCCGAAGGACCTGAAGAGACACCAGCAAGCTCACACTGTTCTGTAGCACAGGGCTCTGTGGACAGCTAGGGTGTCATGAACATGGAATGGATGAATGTTTTATAAATTCTTGTACTGCTGTTTAATCTTTAAGACTGTTGTGCTGATGATTACCTTCATTTGACTGTTCATGGTGTTCCATAGAATGTACAGCACAGAAACAGGCCATTCGGCCCAACTGGTCCATGCCAGTGTTTATGCCCCACACCCACCCTACTTCAATTAACCCGATCAACATCTCCTCCCATTCCTTTCTCCCTTGTGTGGCTTCCCCATAAATGCATCTGTGCTGTTCGCCTCAACCACTCCCTGTGGTAGCGAGTTCCCCATTCTCACCATTCTCAGGGTAAAGACATTTCTCCTGAATTCCCTACTTAATCTATCAGAGACTATTTTATATTGATGGCCTATAAATATGATGAGATTCTGTTAAGCTGACCCGTATGTTGTTGTACTTTGTCTTTGACCCCTACATAAACGTGAGGTCATACAAAACTCGGCTGCCTGTGTCCTAACTCGCACCAAGTCCCGTTCGCCCATCACCCCTGTGCTCGCTGACCTACATTGGCTCCCTGTTAAGCAGCACCTTGATTTCAAAATTCTCATCCCTGTTTTCAAATCCCTCCATGGCCTCGCCCCTCCCTTTCTCTGTAATCTCCTCCAGCCCTACAACCATCCAAGATATCTGTGCTCTTCCAATTCTGGCCTCTTGTGCATCCCTGATTTTAATCACTCCACCACTGGTGGCCGTGCCTTCTGTTTCCTAGGCCCTAAGCTCTGGAATTCCCGCCCAAAACCTCTCCGCCTCGCTACCTCTCTTTCATAAGAACATAAGAAATAGGAGCAGGAGTCGGCCATACGGCCCCTCGAGCCTGCTCCGCCATTCAATAAGATCTTGGCTGATCATCGACCTCAACTCCACTTTCCCGCCCGATCTCCATATCCCTTGATTCCCCCAGAGTCCAAGGATCTATCGATCTCAGCCTTGAATATACTCAACAACTCAACTTTCCTCCTTTAAGACGCTCCTTAAAACCTACCTCTTTGACCAAGCTTTTGGTCACCTGCCCTAATTTATCATTATGTGGATCGGTGTCAAATTTTGTCTTAAAATACTCCTGTGCAGCACTTTGGGACGTTTTACTACATTAAAGGCGCTATATAAATATAAGTTGTTGTTGTTCTGATGAATGAAACATTACTGAGCCCCTGTACCCGTGTTATGGGATGAAGTGCCAGACAAGTGAAGGCACAACGTCTGGGTGTGAATCTGATAATAACCTCACGGACCGTATAGGTGTGATAACCAGATGGGCTTGTGGTTATAGTCTGGTCACAGATGGACTAAATGCCCTGAGTTAGCAGGAGTTCAGGAGGCGGTCAACAGACGGGTCCAAACAATCCCATTTCCTGAGCGGTAACCAAGCTTGTGTATAAGAACAGGCCACTTAAGCCGTTGTCAGTTGGAACAGACTCGAGAAGGTCGCGTGTGAATCCACTGTACTTCTATTCTCCAGATTGAGGGAATTATCACCCGATCTGTGTTATGCAGCGCTCTTAATAAAGCCTGGAGAGACAATTTGTGTTCTTGTGAGCTTGATTATCTGGTATTCGAAACCCTGGGACTCCCGATCATTAGAGTCAACCTCAGTGTGTGGAAAGGGATTCCCTGGTGTATCCCACCCGCTGACACACCAGAGTGTCCACAGTGTGACTGCGGTGGGTCGATTCCACTGTTTCCGATGCCTTTAATCACATCCAGGACTGAACCATGTTAATTCAGGCAACTGGGGCTTGTTAATGTTAAGAGCCTCCAATAACTGGGCTGGATTTAAAGATTATTCCCTGTTCTCTCAGTACTAGTGAGCAGAGAGAAGCTGATGTTATAGAATCATAGAGCACAGTAGGATGCCTTTCGGCCCATCATGCTGGTGCCGGCTCTCTGAAAGAGCGATGCGATTAGTCCCACTGCCCTGCTCTTTCCCCACAGCCCTGCAAATTTCTGCCTTTAGTATATACCCAATTCCCTTTTAACAGTTACTATTGAATCTGCTTCCACCTCCCATTCAGGCAGTGCATTCCAGATCATCACAGTTCGCTGTGTAAAAAAAGTCTCCTCATTTCCTCTCCCGATTCTTTTGCCAATGATCTGAAATCTGTGTCCTCTCGTTACCGAACCTCCAGCCAGTGACAACAGCTTCTCCTTGTTTGCTCGATCAAAACCCCTCCTAATTTTGAGCACCTCGATCACAGCTCCACTTAACCGTCTCAGCTCCAAATTATATTGCCGTTGTTTTGTGAATCGTTGCTGTGATCGAGGTGCTGGATGTCCGTGCCTGGGGAATGGGACATTCTATCCTCGTGAGCACCGAGTGTCAGCATCCAGCAATCTCTGGTCAGGGACTGTCTTTTTAAACTGCCTCACCTGAGCTTTTTGACTCCCTGATTTCATTATTAAAGATTTCAGCGTTTTTGCAGGGTGATCAAGGCTCAACAGATAAATGTGAGGTATTACATTTTGGTAGGAAGAATGGGGAGGTCACTTATCACTTGGAGGGTGCGAGTCTAGGTGGGGTAGAGGAACAAAGGGATCTCGGAGTACAAATACACAAATTACTATAAGTTGCGACACAGGTTAGCAAGGCCATAAAAAAAGCAAACCAAGCACTAGGGTTTATTTCTAGAGGGATAGAATTGAAAAGTAGTGAAGTTATGCTAAACCTGTATCGAACCTTGGTTAGACCACACTTAGAGTACTGTGTACAGTTCTGGTCGCCATATTATAAAAAGGATATAGAGGCACTGGAGAGGGTGCAGAGAAGATTTACAAGGATGATACCAGAAATGCGAGGGTATACATATCAGGAAAGGATGAACAGGCTGGGTCTCTTTTCTCTTGAAATAAGAAGGCTGAGGGGTGACCTAATAGAGGTCTTTAAAATTATGAAAAATGTTGATAGAGTGGATACAGAGAGAATGTTTCCACTTGTGGGGAAGAGCATAACTAGAGGCCTCAATATAAGATAGTCACCAAGAAATCCAATAGGGATTCAGAAGAAACTTCTTTACCCAGAGAGTGGTGAGAATGTGGAACTCGCTGCCACAGGGAGTGGTTGAAGTGAATAGTATCGATGCATTTAAGGGGAGGCTAGACAAGCATATGAGGGAGAAGGGAATCGAGGGTTATGCTGATAGATTTAGATGAGGAAAGACGGGCGGAGGCTCGAGTGGAGCATAAACACCGGCATGGACTGGTTGGGCCGAATGGCCTGTTTCTGTGCCGTATATCCGATGTAATCTATGTCAAGTATCCCAGCTGGCTTAGCTCCAGGTACTTTAGCTCACTGGGTAGCACTCTCTAGGTGGGAGGGGCTAGGAGTGAGCCAGGTGTGACTGGTTGCCTAATTGCAGCTGGGTGTTGGAGGAAGTTTTGTAAAAAGTTGGTGGAGGGTTTTGGGGTGTTGTTTTCAGGTTTTAGGGCCTTTTTGGCCCACAAAAAACAGCCAGATGGCTGCTGAGGGGTCCGGAGTGCCGGGCCCCTCAGAGGACAATATTCCCGAGAGGAATTTTATTAGGGAAGAAACTGTGGTGGGAAGGGGAAAAAAAGGCACAAAGATTTGGGCTGGAACCTCAGGAGGTTTGGTAAAGAAAATACGGTGGTGGTGCAATGTGAAGATAAGAAGATTCGAGCCTGGGATATAATCCAGGCGGTTCATGAGGACTGTCGTAAGGGAAGCTGTTTTGCCTGCCGACCAAAACCGAATGTGGGATTTGAGGTGACGGTCAGTGGCCGTGAGCAGGTGGAAAAACTGCTGCTCAATCTGAAAGTTGGGGAGAAATTTTTGGAGATGACTCTGCTATATTCAGAGGAAGTGGTGGTTTCATTTTTGAACTTGCCTGTGTACATCGAGGACGAAGTGCTGAGTAAAAAGTTGGAGTCGTGGGACTTTAAAATCTGTTCTGAAATAAAGAGGAGGTACTATCCGGGAACACGGGTAGCAGACAGAACCCAGTATGTAAAGGTGCGGTTCCCAGAGGGGGTGAGGTCTTTGCCTTACAGTATGAAGTTCGAGACACTGGAAGGAGTAAAGTACTTTCGTGTGCTGCACGACAACCAAGTAAAGGTGTGTTACTATTGTCTGGGACATGACCATCTCGTGAGAAACTGTCCTGATTTGTATTGTTACAATTGCGGTGAGGCGGGACATATCGCTCGGAGCTGCAAGGCGGAGAGCTGTGGGGTGTGTCGTAAAGGCCCCACCCGCTGTGAGTGTGTGGCAGAAGGGAGCGAAATGAGTGATGAGATGGGAGAAGGAGCAGGAGAGGAGTGTGGAACAGCTGGAGGTGCGGTGCAGTTGGAGGACACAGCCGGTAAAATGAAGGAAAAAGGAGCACAGGAAGAGGCAGAGGGTGGCGGGGCGGAGATCGAGGTGGAGTTGGCAGAAACCATGGCGAGTGCTATGGAGGGGAACAAAGACAGCAGCGGGCAGCAAGGGTCGAGTGCAGACTCGAGCCTTAGTGCAGTTCGGCTCCCCCTGCGGAGTCTGGTGTCTGCGGGGGGAGAGGAGGCAGGAGCGGGGTGTGTGGTGGAAGTGAGTGCTCTGGGGAAAGGTGGGGAGTCGGATATTTTGGTGAGCGGGAGGGGGCAGGGCGGGGAGAGGGTGCAAGAGGCAGGAGCCTTAAAGGGACAGCAGAATGGGATCGGCGGGATAGAGACATCAGAAGGGAACAATTTAGGTGCGCCATTGTCCCATGGAGTGAGGGAACAAGGTGCAAGGGTCAGAAGTAGAGACGTGGTCGAAGGGGGCGGCACAGTGGGAGAAACTGTGATAGCAGGAAGACTCTCTATGGGAGATGAAGTATCTGACGGGGAGCAGGATTATGTATCTGACAGGGAGCAGGTACAAGGGGTTGCAGAAGAGCTTGAGTGTGAGGAATTAGAGGGGGACAGAGACATGGAAGTCGGGGATGGGGTGGCATCATGTGGAAAGGGAAAGGTTAGTGAGGGGCAGAAGGAGGGAGAAAGGGCAGCTCCTGGGTCCAAAGTTAAGGCAAGGAAGAGGCTGAAACAGCAAGGAGGGGTCAAATAGGAGGGGAAAAAGAGCCGGAGGCTGCAGGAAAAAGCAACAGCTGGCCGGAAAGTTGAGAAGGAGCATGAGAGGAGGGAAGAGCCAGAGATTAAATGATGGGGAGATTATTGGGCATACTTCCCTTCTTTGGAGCCATGATTACATTGGTCTCGATCAATGTGAACGGACTGAGGGGTGAGAAGAAATTGCAGCAGTTGTTGCAGGGTTTTAAAGGCACGGACTTGTTGTGTCTGCAAGAAACCTTTTGGGATGAAGATATTCTAGAAAGAGTTCAGAAGGTTTGGAAGGGAGAAGTGTTTGCAAGTTGTGCAAACAATAACCGTAGAGGGGTGGCTCTTTTGGTGAGTCCGCCCATAGAAGAGAATGTTGCCTTGGTGGACAAGGATGCTGAGGGAAGATTTTTACGGCTAAGGGTAAAATTGGAGGGATTTAATTGTGATCTTTTTAATATCTATGCACCGAACGACCATTGCAAGCGTCGCGAGTTTTTTCGGGGGTTATTCACTGAAGTGGCAGAGGTGGAAAATCCTTGTATAGTGGGGGATTTTAATGTATTTTTATCTTGGATGGACATTTCAGCCCAGATGACCTTTAAAGAGGATAACTCCAGAGGGATGATTATAAAAATGATGACAAATTTAAATTTGAGAGACTTATGGAGGGACCGGAACCCCATAAAAAGGGAGTTCTCCAGAGCAGGTTGGGTGGGTGATGTTTTAAAACAGAGCCGAATAGATTTTGTGTTAATGCGGGAAGGGTTAAGTTCGGAGGTGATGGAGATTTTTTATTAAAAAGTATTTTTTAGTGATCACTCGGCTTTGGTTCTTAGAATTAGGAACAGCAGAGTTAAGATCGGTTCAGGGGTGTGGATTTTAAACAATCAATACCTGAAGGAAAGGGCTTATAAAGAAGGGATTATAAATATAATAAAGAATGCTCAGAAGGAACTTTTGTTCTTGAAAGAAAGAAGAGTTTGGTGGGACAATTTCAAATATGAGGTAAAAGTTTTTTCGGTACGTTATGGGAAAAAGAGGGCGGCAGCTAACCGGCATTGAGAAGAGAATATAAACAAAAGGTTTACGGATGTCTGTAAAGCAGTTGACGGAGGGGATAAGGGAGCTGAGACTAAGTTCCAGGTGCTAAAGGAAGAGTGGGAATTATTGCAAGCTGAAAAATGCAAGGGGGCCATTCTCCATGCAAAGGCTAGAGATGCATTGGAGGGCGAAAGATGCACTAGATATTTTCTAGAGCAAGAGAAGCTGCAACAGAGATTATCATTAATTGAGGAGTTGAAGGTTGGGGAGAAGATCATTCATGAAAGTGAGGAGATTTTGGAGGCAGCTAGCAGCTTTTATCAAGAGCTATATACAAAAGAAGACATTTCCAATTTGGAGATGGAGAAGGTTACTGCTTTTATTGAAAAGGGTTTAAAGGAGTGTGATGAAATAACTGTGTTCTGATATTTGTACTTGTACTTGTAATGTCTGGAATGTTCCACCGGGGGGAACCACTAATGCTCCTCCCTGGCCCCGCCCCTCTTCTGGTCTGTTCTACCAAGGGCTCGGTCGATGATGAACTCTGTTAACTCTGCCATGATTCTTATTTAATAAAAGGCTTCAGTCTTAAGCTTAACTTCACGGATTCGGGCAGTTATTTGGCACATCAATTTTATTAAATAACAACTTTTGGAAGATGGATCGATTTTTGAAACCAGAGCATCTGGATATCGATCCCCATTCGGCAGATGCGTCGAAGAAATTTATGCATTGGCTCCGATGTTTTGAACACTTCATCGCATCATCGACCGATCCAACGGTTAACAAGTTGGGTCTTCTAACCAACTTGGTAAGTCATCAAACTTACTCTATAATTGAAGATATTACTACATATGAAGAGGCCCTCGCAGCTCTTAAAGCCCAGTACCTTAAGTCGGTTAACGAAGTATACGCCAGGTATCTCCTGTCTACTCGCAGGCAATTACCTGAGGAATCTCTGGACGATTTCCTGCAGGACCTTAAGGCTTTGGCTAAGGGTTGAAACTACAAGGCTGTCTCTGCCATAGTGTATCAGGAAGAAGCCATCCGCAATTCTTTCATATCTGGCCTCCGATCTAATTATATTAGACAGAGACTCCTCAAGAACGACTCGTTAGTTTTAAAAACGGTTGTCGCTGCTGCTCGATCGTTGGATGTAGCCCAGAAGAATTCAGAAGTGTATGCATCAGCCCATGCATCTCTCTCAGCCTCGTGTGTTCCGAGTATGGATGCATCCATAACACCAATGGAGCCCCCACTTAATCCTATTGTTGCGGCTGTGCCCCATGGGTCTAAGTGTAATTTTTGTGGCCAATCTAAACACCCCAGGCAAAGTTGCCCAGCCAGAGAGGCTACCTGTTTTAAATGTAAGAAACGGGGACATTTTAGTAAAGTGTGTAAGGGTAATCCTGTACCCGATGTCTTCTCTGCTGCCGCCTATCGTTTTACTCTAGCCTCGGCTACGGTTGACCAGACCATACCGTGTTCCTTGTCAAAATCTATGATGGACATTAAGATTAATGGTCGTCCTACTGGGTGTTTGATAGACTGTGGCAGTACTGAAAGTTTTATACACCCCAACCTTGTTAACTCCTGTTCATTGAAGGTGTATCCTACTCGAAGTGAAATTGTGATGGCGTCCAAATCCCTTACTTCGGAGGTAACTGGATATTGTAAAGTCACATTGACCATTAAGGATACGGAGTATAAGGACTTTAAACTCCTCATATTACCTCAGTTGTGTGTGAACTTAATATTAGGCTTGGACTTCCAGTGTCAGCATGAGAGCGTTACCCTTAAGTATGGTGGATCTCAGCCTCCGCGGCCTTTCTACTTTAAACGTAAGTCCGCCTTCTTTGTTTGCGAACCTTGCTCCTTATTGTAGACCTCTAGCGACTAAGAGTCGACGGTATAGTTCAGAAGATAAAACATTTATAAAAGAGGAAGTGGAAAGACTTCAATGGGAGGGAATCATCGAACACAGTGGTAGCCCGTGGCTTGCCCAGGTGGTGGTGGTTAAAACTAATGAGAAGAAAGGACTTGTGGTCGATTATAGCCAGACTATAAACTTGTATACTCAATTAGACGCCTATCCTTTGCCTCGTATTTCTGAGATGGTGAACCAGATAGCTCAGTACCGCGTGTTCTCCACCATTGATTTAAAGTCTGCCTACCATCAACTCCCCATCAAAATAGAAGACCGACCTTATACGGCCTTCGAAGCTAATGGGCGCTTGTACCAATTCCTTCGGGTGCCCTTTGGAGTGACGAATGGGGTATCCGTCTTCCAACGGGAGATGGATCGTATGGTGGATGAATACGCATTGGAAGCAACATTCCCGTACCTGGACAATGTTACTATCTGTGGGCGTGACCAACGGGAGCATGATCAAAATCTCGTGAAGTTCCTAGAGACTGCAAAGAGGTTAAACCTGACCTACAATGAAAACAAGTGTACCTTCAATACTACACGTTTATGTATTCTTGGTTGCGTTGTGGAGAATGGGGTAATCGGGCCAGACCCTGAAAGATTACGCCCACTTAAGGAATTACCTTTACCTCACACTGTAAAAGCTTTAAGGTGTCTGGGATTCTTCTCGTACTATGCCCAGTGGGTGACTAGCTACTCAGATAAAGTCCGACCTCTTATTAAGTCGACGTCTTTTCCGCTATCGGCGGAAGCTCAGGAGGCTTTCCTTAATATCAAACGGGACATTGAGAAGGCAGTGGTATGTGCCGTGGATGAGAAGATCCCATTTCAAGTGGAAAGTGATGCATCTGATTTTGCGTTGGCAGCAACTCTTAACCAAGCTGGTAGACCAGTAGCTTTCTTCTCTCGTACATTGCAAGAACCAGAAGTTCGACATTCTTCAGTGGAAAAGGAGGCACAGGCAATTATTGAAGCAGTCAGGTATTGGAGACATTATCTCGCTGGCCAACGTTTTACGCTCATTACTGACCAGCGATCTGTGGCCTTTATGTTCAACACTAAGCAGAGAGGCAAGATCAAAAATGATAAGATTTTAAGATGGCGAATAGAACTGTCAACATATGACTATGATATTCAGTACAGGCCTGGAGTATTTAATGAGCCATCGGGTGCTTTGTCACGAGGAGTATGTGTTAGTCTAGGTACAGATAAGCTTCAAAGTCTCCACGACGCACTCTGCCACCCTGGGGTTACCAGAATGAACCACTTCATTAAGTCCCACAATCTACACTACTCTATTGAGGAGGTCCGGACAATGACCAGAACCTGTCATGTTTGTGCTGAATGCAAACCCCGCTTCTATAAGCTGTCCGAGCCAGCTCATCTTATTAAAGCAACTCGACCATTTGAGCGTTTGAGTCTCGATTTTAAAGGTCCCCTTCCATCGAGCGACCGTAATGTCTATTTTCTTAATATTATAGACGAGTACTCTCGGTTCCCTTTTGTTATCCCCTGTCTGTATGTGACTAGTGCTGTTGTAATTAAATGCCTCTGCCAACTGTTTTCCTTGTTCGGCATGCCTAACTATATACATAGTGATAGGGGTTCTTCCTTTATGAGCGAAGAATTACAACAGTTTTTGCTATCGAAGGGGATTGCAATGCGTAGAACTACCAGCTATAACCCTCGTGGTAATGGGCAGGTCGAGAAAGAAAATGCGACAGTGTGGAAGGCTATCGTACTGTCTCTGAAGTCACGAGGCCTGCCAACCTCTCGCTGGCAGGATGTCCTGCCAGACGTGCTGCATTCCATAAGGTCTCTTTTGTGTACAGCGACGAATGCCACCCCTCATGAAAGGATGTTTAGTTTTCCAAGAAAAGCTACTAATGGAATATCGTTACCCACATGGTTGCCGACCACGGGCCCTGTGTTGTTGCGCAGACATGTGAGAGGCCACAAGCCTGATCCACTGGTGGAGGAAGTACAACTCCTCCATGCTAATCCCCAGTATGCGTATATTCAATATTCGGATGGGCGAGAGGATACGGTCTCTATTAAAGATCTTGCACCTGCTGGAGCTCGAAAAGAGTTCGACTCTGAGAGTAGAGTTTTCAATCGTGGTATTGGACCTTCAGAGATACAAACCCTCAGTGTGGAAAATACTGATGATTCTGGGAATTCGAATGAACCAGAGTTAGTACTCCGGGAGGAGCCTCAGCAAGGGTTACGTCGTTCCCAGAGGATTATCAGACCTCCTGACAGACTGAATCTATAGCAGGGGGTGAATGTGATGAAATAACTGTGTTCTGATATTTGTACTTGTACTTGTAATGTCTGGAATGTTCCACCAGGGGGAACCACTAATGCTCCTCCCTGGCCCCGCCCCTCTTCTGGTATGTTCTACCAAGGGCTCGGTCGATGATGAACTCTGTTAACTCTGCCATGATTCTTATTTAATAAAAGGCTTCAGTCTTAAGCTTAACTTCACGGATTCGGGCAGTTATTTGGCACATCAAGGAGGATGAGAGAAGCATCTGTGATAAAGAAGTAGGATTAGCGGAAATAAAAATAGCAATAAGTGGAATGAAGGGGGGGAAAAGCCCAGGGTCCGATGGACTAAGTGTAGAATTTTATAAGGAATTTTTTGAGATTTTAAGTCCATTGCTCTTAGAAGTTTTTAAGGAAATTAAAATTGAGGGAAGCCTGGCCCCATCTATGAGGAGAGGTATCATAAGCTTAGCTTATAAAAATAAAGGGGATAGACGGGATCTGAAGAATTGGAGGCCCATCACACTATTAAATGTGGATTATAAGATCTTGGCGAGGGTTATGGCAAATCGTTTGAAGGAGGTGTTACCGGAGATAGTTTGGTCCTATGGAGTCATAGGCCGGGACATCACAGACTCTGTGGTCTCAATCCGAGATGCGATAGAACTCATGGAAGAGAGTGGGAGGGAGGCTTATGTGTTAAAGATAGATCAAGAGAAAGCCTTTGATAGGGTCTCTCATGAGTTTTTATTGAAGGTTTTGGAAGCATTTGGTTTCAAGGAAAATTTCATTCAGTGGATAAGGATTTTTTATTCAAACATATTTAGCTGTGTTAAATGTAATGGTTTTTTATCTAAGTAGTTTCCGATACAGAGATCAGTGAGACAGGGTTGTCCCCTGTCCCCACTGCTGTACACATTGGTAGCAGAATCATTAGGTTACATGATGCGAAAGAAACAAGGGGTATTTGGGATTGTGGTACCCAGTTCCGGGCTGGTTTCGGTGATACACCAATATGCAGATGACACAACCTTAACATTGAGAAATGGGGAGTCAGTGAGGAAAGCTATGGAGGTAGTGGAGGAATATTGTAGAGCTCAGGAGCCAGAGTGAATTATAGTAAGTCCCAATGCCTGGTTGCAGGGAGGGGTAGGGGGGAATGGTTGGGGGAATGTCCCTTTAAGGTGGTGGAGGTTTTGGAAGTTCTGGGGGTATATATGGGGTGCAAGAAAGACAGGGAAGAAGTGGATCGATTAAATTGGGAACCGAAGGTTATGAAAATTAAAAAGATTTTGGGAAGATGGGAAAGAAGGTGGTTGAAAGTGCAAGGAAGAGCGACAGTGGTGTCTGCCCTCCTGCTATCTAAGCTATGGTACTTATTGACGGTGGAGGATATTCCTGAGTGGGCAGAAAAGTCCATCCGAGAGGCTTGTGTGAGGTTTTTATGGGAAGGGAAACCAGCCTTGGTGGCTTACAATACCATCATTGGACGGAGAAATCAGGGAGGACTCAACTTCCCAGATATTGATTTGAAGAAAAAATCCTTTAGAATCAAATGGGTGAAGAGATTTCTTCAGAAGTCAAATTCAAGTTTTTGGAAGAGTTGTGTTAAGCATTTTTTAAAACAAAGTGGGATAGGAGGGCAGGGGATATTGTATATGGAATACAATAATATGTTTTTGAAATCGATTAAGCTTCTCCCTAGGTTTTATAAGGGGGTTGTAGAGACTTGGGCTCAATTTTTAAAAAGTGTGCAGTTTATGCCCAAGGGGGCTGAGGAATTTTTAGAACAGCCCTTATTTTTGAACAGGTGGGTCAACATCGAAGGAGAGGTTTTATTTAATCAAGCTTTTATAAAAGCTGGGATTATATCGGTGAAAGATGTATTATACGAGGTGATTCCAGGTTGGTTGCCAGAAGTGATAGTGAGGGACATGGTGTGGGAGGAGGATCAGGAGGTAGAAGGAAAAGCAATAGGAATCATGTATGAGAAGATTGTGAGGGCAATGCCACAGGATTGGATGGAAGAAATAAATGCGGAAATCTCCAAAGGAAGTAAAATGCATCCTGCTTTTCCAAGCTTTGTACTGGAGAAAGGGGGAGAGCTAGTCCAATTTGACAACTGTAATACTCGAGATTTCTATGAGGTATTCAGAGAATGGAGATTCAAGACACCTGCTGGTCAGCAGTTTTGGCAGAGTATATACCCACAGCTGGACTTCAACAGGATTTGGAAGGGAGTGTGGGCGAATTTTAAATGCCCAGAATGGATTGAACTGGATTTCAAATTGGCTCATAACTGGATTTTTACCATGACGGTCTTGTGCAAGATTGGACGAGTGGAGGCGGCAACTTGCCCAATGTGTGGGACACAGGATGAGACTCTGTTCCCATTTACTGGTGTTATGTCCGCAGTTAAATGACTTTAAGTACTATGTTCGACAGTTGTGTGAAGCTTTTTTGCTGGGTGGGGACCGAAGAGCGAGAATGGGAATCCCGTGGGACTCAATTTTGAGATGGGGATTGCAGGAGAGTCTGCCCGAGTCTAGCGGAGCGGCAATTAATTTAATGTTCAGTTTGGCTAGATTCGTGATTGTGCAAAGAAGGAATGCTCTGTTTTTTAAGGGGAGGAGAATCAATCTAAAATAGTATTTTAAATATAAACTAAAAGACCATTATAAGGCTCTGTGGATGTTTTATTCAGAAAGGAATTTAAGGACAGTATTTTACAACCAATTTTTAAAGTACAATCGATTAATATATGTTACAGGTGATAAATTAAACTTCAGGTTTTGATGTTAAAATGTGGTGGCGGAATGGCTGTGCAGGGCGGTGGAATTGATTTGTATCATACAATGAAATGATCAAGATGTTGTAAATGTTCTTAATGTTCAATAAAGCATAAGAAAAAAAAAGAAAAAAATGTGGGCAGCACTCTCACCTCTGAGTCAGAAGGTCATGGGTTCAAGTCCCAGTCCAGAGACTTGAGCATAAAAATCTAGGCTGACACTCCAGTACTGAGAGAGTGCTGCGCTGTCAGCGGTGCCGTCTTTCGGATGAGATGTTAAACCGAGGCCCCCGTCTGCTCTTTCAGGTGGATGTAAAAGATCCCATGGCACTACATTGAAGAAGAACAGGGGAGTTCTCCCCGGTGTCCTGGGGCAATATTTATCCCTCAATCAACATCACTGAAATAGATTATCTGGTCATTGTCACATTGCTGTTTTTGGGAGCTTGCTGTGTGCCAATTGGCTGCCGCATTTCCTACATTACAACAGTGACTGCACTTCAGAAGTACTTCATTGGCTGTAAAGCACTCTGGGACATCCTGAGGTTGTGAAAGGCGCTATATAAATGCAAGTCTTTCTCAGCAAGAGGGCGAGTGTCAGTGGTTGGAGGGAGGAGCTCAGTGTTGTCACTGGGTGGACACAGACAGATTGAAGCTAAAAGACAGAATGCTGAAGTTTGGAATGATAACACCCAAAGTCAGGAGATGAGCCCTTTGCCTAGATATAGGAGCTGGTTGCTAAGAGACCCACAGACCTAATAACACTGCAAACTGCTCAGGCAGCAGACTTGTTGCAACATGTGAGGTCCCGAGTGAGTTGGTGCACAGACAACAGAGGCTTGGGCATTCCTGAGAGACAAACTGGTTCTGTAACCGGGAGAATAGGTTGAGGGAGTCACCCTACATGGGAAAACTTGACTGAGGTGTTAACACAGAGGCAGCTTGGGAATGGGATGATCAATGAATCATAGAATCATAGAAATTTACAGCACAGAAGGAGGCCATTTGTAGGTTACGGCACTTCAAGTGAATATCCAAGTACTTTTTAAATGTGATGAGGGTCTCTGCCTCTACCACCCTTTCAGGCAGTGAGTTCCAGACCCCCACCACCCTCTGGGTGAAAGAATTTCTCCTCAAATCCCCGCTGAACTTCCGAACAATTACTTTAACTCTGTGCCCCCTGGTTATTGACCTCCCTGCTAAGGGATATAGGTCCTTCCTATCCACTCTATCTAGGCCCCTCATAATTGTGTACACCTCAATTAGGTCTCCCCTCAGCCTCCTCTGTTGCAAAGAAAACAACCCCAGCCTATCCAATCTTTCCTCATAGCTAAAATTCCCCAGACCAAGCAACACCCTCGTAAATCTCCTCTGCAACCCCTCTAGTGCAATTACATTCTTCCTGTAATGTGACCAGAACTGCACGCAGTATTTTAGCTGCATCCTAACTAGTGTTTTATACAGGTCAAGCATAACCTCCCTGCTCTTATATTCTATGCCTCGGCTAATAAAGACAAGTATCCCGTGTGCCTTCTTAATCTCCTTATCTACCTGTCCTGCTACCTTCAGGGATATGTGGCCATGTACTCCAAGGTCCCTCTGATCTTCTCAGTGTCCTACCATTTATAGTGTATTCCCTTGCCTTGTTAGCTCTCCCCAAATGCATTACCTCACACTTCTCCGGATTGAATTCCATTTGCCACTGTTCTGCCCACCTGACCAGTCCATTGATATCTTCCTGCAGTCTGCAGCTTTCTTCTTCATTATCAACCACACGGCCAACTTTTGCATCATCTGCAAACTTCTTAATCATACTTCCTACATTCAAGTCCAAATCATTGATTTACACCACAAAAAGCAAAGGACCCAGTACTGAGCCCTGTGGAACCCCACTGGAAACAGCCTTCCAGTCACAAAAACACCCTTTGACCATTACCCTTTGTTTCTTGCCTCTGAGCCAATTTTGGATCCATCTTGTCACTTTGCATTGGGTCCCATGGGCTTTTACTTTTATGACCAGTCTGTCATGTGGGACCTTATCAAAAGCCTTGCTAAAATCCATATGGACAACATCAAATGCACTACCCTCATCGACCTCCTCAAAAAATGCAATCAAGTTAGTCAGACATGACCTTCCCTTAACAAATCCATGCTGTCTGTCCCTGATTAATCTAAATGGAGATTTATCTGTCCCTCAAAATTTTTCCCAATAATTTTCCCACCACCGAGGTTAGGCTGACTGGCCTGTAATTACTCAGTCTATCCCTTTCTCCCTTTTTAATCAATGGTACCATGTTAGCAGTCCTGCAGTTCTCCGGCACCACACCTGTAGCCAGAGAGGATTGGAAAATGATGGTCAGAGCCTCTGCTATTTCCTCTCTTACTTCTCTTAACAGTCTAGGATATATTTTATCCGGGCCTGGGGATTGAACCACCTTAGACTGGGTAATATTTAATGAGAAATGATTAATTAGCAATCTTGTTGTGCGTGGCCCCTTGGGGAGGAGCGATCATAATATGATAGAATTCTTCATTAAGATGGAGAGTGAAGTAGTTGATTCAGAGACTTGGGTACTGAATTTAAATAAAGGAAACTATGATGGTATGAGGTGCGAGTTGGCTAGGATGGATTGGGGAATATTACTTAAAGGGCTAATGGGAAAGGCAAACATTTAAAGATCGCGTGGATGAACTAGAGAAATTGTTCATCCCTGTTTGGCATAAAAATAAAACAAAAAAGGTGACTCAACATTGGCTAACAAGGGAAATTAGGGATAGCATAAGATCCAAGGAGAGGACATATAAATTGGCCAGAAAAAGCAGCAAACCTGAGGTTTGGGAGCAGTTTAGGATTCAGCAAAGGAGGACAAAGGGATTAATTAAGAGGGGAAAAATAGAGTATGAGGGTAAGCTTTCAGGGAACATAAAAACTGACTGTAAAAGCTTCTATAGATATGTGAAGAGAAAAAGATTGGTAAAGTCAAGCATAGCTCCCTTGCAGTCAGAATCAGGGGAATTTATAATGGGGAACAAAGACATGGCAGACCAATTAAATACATACTTTGGTTCTGTCTTCACAAAGGAGGACACAAATAAACTCCCAGAGATGTCAGGGAACATAGGGTCTAATGAGAGGGAGGAACTGAATGAAATCAGTATTTGTAGGGAAATGGTGTTAGGGAAATTGACGGGATTGAAGGCCGATAAATCCCCAGGGCCTGATAATCTACATCCTAGGGTACTTAAGGTAGTGGCCCTAGAAATAGTAGATGCATTGCTGGTCATCTTCCAAAATTCTATAGACTCTGGAATAGTTCCCATGGATTGGAGAGTAGCTAATGTAACCCCACTAGTTAAAAAAGGTGGTAGAGAAAAAATGGGGAATTATAGACCGGTAAGCCTGACATCGGTAGTGGGGAAAATGCTAGAGTCCATTATCAAAGATGTAATAGCAGAGCACTTGGAAAACAGTGACAGGATCGGACAAAGTCAATATGGATTTGCAAAAGGTAAATCATGCTTGAATAATCTACTGGAATTTTTTGAGGATGCAACTGGTAGAATAGATAAGGGAGAACCAGTGGATGAGGTGCATTTGGACTTTCAGAAGGCTTTCGATAAGGTCACGCATAAGAGACTAGCATGCAAAGTTAAAGCACATGGGATTGGGGGTAAGGTATTGACTTGGATAGAAAACTGGTTGGCAGACAGGAAGCAAAGAGTTGGAGTAAACAGGTCTTTTTCTGAGTGGAAGGCAGTGGCTAGTGGGGTACCGCAGGAATCGGTGCTAGCACCCCAGTTATTTACAATATATATTCATGATCTAGACAAGGGAACTAGATATAATATCTCCAAATTTGCAGACGACACAAAGCTGGGTGGGTGTATGTGCTGTGAGGAGGATGCTGAGAAACTCCAGGATGATTTGGACAGGTTGGGTGATTGGGCAGAAGCATGGCAGATGCAGTATAATGTGGATAAATGTGAGGTTATCCACTTTGGTGGCAAAAAACAGGAAGGCAGATTATTATCTAAATGGCAATAGATTGGGAGAAGGGGAAGTGCAACGAGACCTGGGTGTCCTTGTGCACCAGTCGCTGAAGGTAAGCATGCAGGTGCAGCAGGCGGTTAAGAAGGCAAATGGTATGTTGGCCTTCGTAGCGAGAGGGTTTGAATACAGGAACAAGGATGTCTTGCTGCAGTTGTACAGGGCCTTGGTGAGACCACACCTTGAGTATTGTGTGCAGTTTTGGTCGCCTTTTCTGAGGAAGGATGTTCTTGCCATGGAGGGAGTGCAGCGAAGATTCACCAGACTGATACCTGGGATGGCAGGAATGATGTATGAGGAGAGATTGGGTCAATTGGGCGTGTACTCATTGGAGTTTAGAAGAATGAGAGGGGATCTCATTGAAACTTATAACATTCTGACAGGACTGGAGAGACTAGATGCAGGAAGGATGTTCCCGATGGTCGGGGAGTCCAGAACCAGGGGTCACAGTCTAAGGATAAGGGGTAGACCATTTAGGACAGAAATGAGGAGGAATTTCTTCACCCAGAGAGTGGTGAACCAGTGGAATTCTCTACCACAGGAGGCAGTAGAGGCTAATTCATTAAATATATTCAAGAAGGAGTTGGATATATTTCTTAAGGCTAAAGGGATCAAGGGGTTAGGGGAGAAAGCAGGGACCGGGTACTGAATTTGGATGATCAGCCATGATCGCATTGAATGCTGGAGTAGGCTCGAGGGGCCAAATGGCCTACTCCTGCTCCTATCTTCTATGTTTCTATGTTTCTCTCCACATAACTGAAGTCCCCAATAAGAATATACAAATTAGGAGCAGGAGTTGGCCATACGGCCCCTCGAGCCTGCTCTGCCATTCAATAAGATCATGGATGATCTTCAAGCTCAACTCCACTTTCCCACCCAATCCCTATATTCCTTGATTCCCCTAGAGTCCAAAAATCTATCTATTTTAGCCTTGAATATAGTCAACGACTCAGCATCCACAGCCATTTGGGGTAGAGAATTCCAAAGATTCAGAACCCTGAGTGAAGAAATTTCTCCTCATCCTTAAATGGCCGACGCCTTATCCTGAGACTATGCCCCCTAGTTCTAGACTCTCCAGTCTGGGGAAACAACCTCTCAGCATCTACCCTGTCAATCCCCCTCAGAATCTTACATGTTTCAATGAGATCACCTCTCATTCTTCTAAATGCCAGAGAGTATCGGCACAATCTACTCAATCTCTCATCCCAGGGATCAATCTAGTGAACCTTTGTTGCACCGCCTCTAAGGCAAGTATGTCCTTCCTCAGATAAGACCAAAACTGTGCACAGTACTCCAGGTGTGGTCTCACCAAGGCCCTGTACAATTGTAGTAAGACATCCTTACTCTTGTACTCCATCCCCCTTGCAGTAAAAGCCAACATGCCATTTGCCTTCCTAATTGTCTGCTGTACCTGCATGCTAACATTCTGTGTTTCCTGTACGAGGACACCAAAATCTCTCTGAACACCAACATTTAATAGTTCCTCAATATTTAAAAAAATTCTGTTTTCCTATCAAAGTGAATAACCTCACAATTCTCCACATTATACTCCATCTGCCGTCTTATTGTCCCCTCACCTAACCTGTCTACATCCCTTTGCAGGCTGCTTGTGTCCTCCTCTCAGCTGACTTTCCCACCTAGCTTTGTATTGTCAGCAAACCTAAATACATTGCGCTTGGTCCCTTCATCTAATCATTGATATAGATTGTAAATAGCTGAGGCCCAAGCATCCTTGCGGCACCCCACGAGTTACAGCCTGCCAATCAGAAATTGACCTGTTTATTCCTACTCTCTGTTTTCTGTCAGTCAACCAATCCTCTCTCCAAACTAATACATTACCCTCAATCCCACGAGCCCTTATCTTGCTTAGCAACCTTTTATGTGGCACATTATCGAATGCCTTTTGCAAATCCAAATATACTACATCCACTGGTTCGCCTTTATCTACCCTGCCAGTTACATCCTTAAAAAACCTAATACATTTGTTAAACACGATTTCCCTTTCATAAAACCATGTTCACTCTGCCTAAGTGCCCTGTTACCACTTCCTCAGTAATGGATTCCAGCATTTTCCCCACGACTGATGTCAGGCTAACTGGACTGTAGTTCCGTTTTTGCTCTCCCTCCTTTCTTGAATAGAATGCTTGGGCCGATGGGCCCTCCCCAGAGGAGGATTAATGCTCATGCCTATGGGGCCCTCCCCTATGGATGGATGAATGCTGCTGATGGCCCACAGCGCCTTATGGGTACCCAGTTTTGAGCTGCTAGGTCTGTTCAAAATTCTATCGCACTTAGCACAATGGATCATTTGCACAGTGTGGTAAACCACTTTTATCGTTCACTATCGTTACACTATGGTTATCACTGTTTATATCATTACACTATGGTTATCACTGTTTACACTGTTGTATCACTACACAAGGTCACCTCTTGTCACGCTGTTATACCTGGGCTGACCACAGCTGACTCCGCCCATGGCTCCGCCTGCTTGCCCAGGTATAAAGGTGGTCGACTGGCTGGTATTCCTCCTTGTTGGACCCGATCACCCACGAGGGTGGGCTCTGTTATTTAGCCAATAAAAACCTATAGTTACTATCTTAACTCGTCGCTTTTCATTGGATGAATTGATAGGTATATCAATTTTATTGGCTAAATAACAGAGCCCACCCTCGTGGGTGATCGGGTGAAGACACTTGGTGTAATCTGTAAATTCCAACAACATGCCTCTAGTTTCTGACTCCAAATGATAGTGAACACCAGTGGTCCCAGCACGGATCCGTATGGGACACCAGTTCTCACTTTCTGCTAGTCCGAGAAACTCCCCTTAACTTCCACCCTCTGATTTCTGTTTTGGAACCATCTTTCTACCCATTCTGCTACCTGGACCTTGACTCCACACGGCCTGACCTTGGTCAGCCTGCAGATTGTACTTACTGTGGACACAGTACATCAATGGTGGAGGGGGTGGATATTGAGTTCTGTGCCAAGGCGCTGATGAAGTGAACTTCTCTGTCTTTGTGTTTTAGGCAACGCTGTTGGCGTTTTTCACCTCCTTCCACCTTTATAAGAATTGTTGCCGAATTATTAAACCCTTTTACAGCCTCACGAGTGGGACACACAAACAACGAGGCCTCATAAGTTTCCCTCAGAATTACAGACGGGCGGAAGGTGGGAAGTGGTGTTCCATGGGGATTGGTGCTGGGACCACTGTTGTTCACCATTTACATGAATGATTTGGACTTGGGAATCAGAAGCACAATTTCAAAATTTGCTGATGACACTAAATTGGAGGGTGTAGTTAATACTGAGGAAGACTGCAATAGCATCCTTGTAGAATTATTCAGTTGTGTTCAGTAAATAGCAGCATCTTTTAATTTGCCTTGAATGATCACATCATTATATAGTTATGTGAAAAACAGAAATCATTAAAAGCTCCCAATTTCAGAATTGTCAGATTCAAACTCAACTTCTTCCAAGTACGATCTAACATTCAAAAATTGTAATGGATGTAGGCGAGATATTAGGACTGTTGTCTAACACAATCCAAACACAGTGACACACAGACAGATGGGCAGGTGTAGCTTCACAGCGGATCCTTTCAAGCATCACTAAAAAGTGGCAGACTGGCAATCCATTGTTCACTAATGGAGTTGTGATCTTTATAAATTAAGAAAGGAAATGCATGGAAATGTGTCAAAGAGTTGATTAACAGAGTGGGGCATCATCTCCCTTTGATTTCTATTTCTGACACCAGGCAACAGAAAAAGGTCATTACAACACGACATAAACAGACTCTTCAGGTGTCAGAGATCAGACTTCAGAACAACATGTCTGCCAGCTCTGGCCACAAACCCCAGTACAGTCAACATTTCAGCAGCTGCAGCCCTGATTAAATAACTAGTAGTTTAACATGTCTAGCAGAGATTTTGTAGCAAAATAGAAGAAATGTATTTGTGACACACACACAATTAATAATTAAGTCACAATGTGATTGTGAGGATCGATTATCGCATCTTGATACCTTCTGTGTCCACCAGTCGAGGAAGGTATCAAGTGAACCGGTGGACACCGCCTGTTCCCTCTCCAGGGCCACCCAGGCAGGGACAAGACCATGGGAGAGAGGCAGGCAACCAGAGTGACCCCCCCCCATGGACCCCGCCCATCCTGGGCCTACAAATTGCTGTTTTCACCAGGCCCAAGAGCAGGTCCAGGAGAAGATCCTCCGACTTACCCACGCCCCTCCGCACCAGGCGGACAAAGATTAGGAGTGTGGGGCTAAAGTGTAACCAAGAGTTGAGGAGCAGCCCCTTCAGGGAACTATACAGGGGCTGCAACCTCTCACACTGAATATATACACGGCCCGTGGACTCCTCTAGGCCACAGAAAACACATCTGACCTTGGAGTCCGGAAAGGAGCTTAAACTGTTGTACACGACAGCTCCCTGCAACAGTCTCCACCCCAGATCCCCAATGGTGCTGGGAAGGACTCCTGCATAGAGAGCCCTCCATTGGGGACCCTCGCCTCCGTCAGACAGCAAGATGACCCGCCAGTCTGATTGAGATTCGGCAATAAACAAAATGAATCAATAAATGACACAGAAACCCGAGTCCCCGGGTCCTCAGCCCTGGTGTGAAGTACGCTGGCCGCCAATTTTCCATTACTAACTCGCACCTCAGGCCCCGCCCAGTCTGGTTTAATTACTAAATGTTTTCTAACTCAGGTTTCAGGCCTGTCATTCTGAGGGAAACAAGGCCTCATTTATTGGTGAGTCCCACCCGAGCGGCCGTTAATGGCTTTAATAAACTGGTAGCAAGGTTTTATTTAAAGGTGGAATGAGGTGAAAAACGCAACTAGCAATGCCTCAAAACTCACGGACAGAGAAATCCACTTCATCAGAGCCCCTGCCACACGACACAATATCCACCCCCTCCACCACTGGTGCACTGTGTCTGCAGTATGTACGGTCTACAAGAAGACCACGGTCAGGCCGTGTGGAGTCAAGGGCCAGGCAACAGAATGAATGGAAAGATCGCTACAAACATCCCTTAACTCCAACCCTCGGATTTCTGTTTTGCAGCCAGCTTTCCATCCATTCTGCTGCCTGGCCTTTCCCTCCACACGGCCTGACCTTGGTCATCTTGTCAATCTTACATACTGTTATGAATAGCAAGCTGGTCACAAAACAGAAAACAGAGTAGGGGTTAAGAGTAGCTACTCAGACTGGCAAAAGGTGGGAAGTGGTGTTCCACAGGGATCGGCGCTGGGATCACTATTGTTCACCATTTACATAAACGATTTGGACTCGTGAATCAGAAGAACAATTTCAAAGTTTGTCGATAACACCAAATTGGGAGGTAGAGTTAATACTGAGGAAGACAAAATGCAAAAAGACATTAATACATTTCAGAATGGGCATGTAATTGGCAAATGAATTTCACTGTAGGTCAGTGTGAGGTGGTGTGTTAATGAATTCCACTGTAGATCAGTGTGAGGTGGTGTGTTAATGAATGTCACTATAGATCAGTGTGAGGTGGTGTGTTAATGAATTTCACTTGATCAGTGTGAGGTGGTGTGTTAATGAATTTCACTATAGATCAGTGTGAGGCGGTGTGTTAATGAATTTCACTATAGATCAGTGTGAGGCGGTGGGTTAATGAATTTCACTGTAGATCCGTGTGAGGGGGTGTGTTTTGGTGGGAAGAATGAGGACGCCACTCACTACTTGGACAAGGGGGAGAAATTGGGTTGCTTTGTGCCTCCCGCGATATTCAGCGGGAGGTTAGCGGCAAAGGTAGTCGGTAGCTCCCCGCGGCACTGCACCACCGGCAATGACGTCATCACGACGCGCAGCACCCCGGCTGCAACCTTGGGTTGCAACCCCTGACCTATCGCCAGACGATATGACCGACAGTGTCAGGGGTCATTTCTGCAGCCACGGCGATGCCACTTAAAGGGCAGGTGTCGGGCGACAACTTTTTATTTTGGCCGACTGCCAGCACCTGCCCCCTTCCCCTTCTTCGGGGTGTCGGCCGCGATCGCACAGCCCGGCGCTCCTCTTGATCTGACACCCCACTCCCCGGTGGTCCAGCAGGGCCCCGGTGTGCGCAGTGCTAGGCTCCTCCCCTTTAATCAGGGAGGGAGGTCTGCTATGACACGGTGCTTTGTGCCGACGGGCGTGGCGCTGTTACATGAAGTGCCATGAAATTCACTGGTAGCGCCTCAAGACGGAGGGGAGTGCTTCCAGTAGCACCCTGCCTCCTGCTTGGGGCGCTACCACTGAATTTAATACACAGGGGCGCTAACTTTTTTGGGGTGCTAAAATTAGCCCCGGTCACGTTAGCGACCCAAAGGGGGCACCACCAAATTTCCCCCCAAGAGTCTAAATGGGCTGGAGGAGCAGAGAGATCCAGGGACACAGATACACAAATCACTAAAAGTAGCGACACACGTTAATAAGGCCATTAAAAAAAAGCACTGGGGTACATTCCTAAAGGAGCCTTCTGTTCCATGCCTAGGAGCTCTGAACCATGGCAGAGAGCGGCTGGGACACGTTTCTCACACACCTCGAGATTAACCTGCACGGCAACTTTGCTGTCAGTGAAGAGAGACAAGAAAGACCAAAGTGCCATTTGCCCCTCTCAGTGTGGCCCTGAAGGACTGTGTCCAGGCTAGAGTTCTGTTCCCATTGTGCGATCCTCCCCCAGATTGTTCTTTCTGAGCTCCAGCCAGTTGATGCTAAACACTCAGGTGGGAAAGACAAAAATCTACAACAATGTGTTTAAAACAAAGTTGATTTATTGGACATATATCCAGAATATTAAACTCCAGCCCAGTTCCCGGAGTTATTAACATCAGCAGAAACAATCCCCACCTGTCAGAATGAACATGGTTCAGTCCTGGATGTGATTAACAGCAGCAACAACAGAATCCAACCCCCGCAGTCACTTGTGAACTCGCTGGTGTGTCAGGAGGTGGGATGAGCGAGTGAATCCCTTCCTACACACGGAGCAGGTGAATGGCCTCTCCCCGGTGTGAACGCGCTGATGTGTCAGCAGGTTGGATGAGCGAGTGAATCCCTTCCCACACTCAGAGCAGGTGAACGCCCTCTCCCCAGTGTGAGTGTGCTGGTGTATAGTGAGCTCAGATGATCGCCTGAACCCAGTCCCGCAGTGCGAGCACCTGAACGGTCTCTCGTCAGTGTGAACACGTTGATGGCGCATCAGTTCCCTGGAACTTTTAAAGCACTTCCCACAGTCCGAGCAGTTAAAAGGTCTCTCATCAGTGTGAACTCACTGGTGTCTCAGCAGGTGGGATAACTCAATGAATCCCTTCCCACATTCAGAGCAGGTGAACGGCCTCTCCCCAGTGTGAACATGCTGGTGTATCAGCAGGTTGGATGACCGAGTGAATCCCTTCCCACACTCAGAGCAGGTGAATGGCCTCTCCCCAGTGTGAGTGCGCTGGTGTGTCAGGAGGTGGGATGACTGAGTGAATCCCTTCCCACACTCAGGGAAGGTGAACAGCCTCTCCCCGGTGTGAATGCACTTGTGTCTCGATAGGCCAGAGGGTCGGCTGAAGCCTTGTCCACACACAGAACACGTGTACGGTTTCTCCCCGCTGTGAACGGTGCTTTTTGCTTCCATGTTCAGAGGCCGATGATATTCAGATCCGATGAGTCGAGTGACTGTCAGATCTTGAAGTGATGTTTGGTTTGAGTTTCCTCTCTGCAAATCCTCCCCTTCCAGTGCCCTGTAAAATTAATATAAAACAGGGAGCGTGAGAGACAACCCACAAGAAAACAAAGGCAGGTTGTGAAATTGAGCTCAATGAATCTGGTCAATTGTGGGGCCGGCACTAGAAAAAAGTGACCATGAAAGCTGCTGGATTGTCATAAAAACCCAACTGGTTCACTAATGTCCTTCAGGGAAGGGAATCCACCACCTGGTCTGGGCCTACACAAGACTCTGGCCTCTATGGGAGGAGAGAGAGAGAGAGAGAGAGAGAGAGCGCGAGAGAGAGAGGTGGGTGTGGGAGGGGGAAGGGGCGAAGGAAAGGAACTTTATACATCTGCAACTCGACCAGAACTTTGATAGAACCTCCAAAACCCGAAACCTCCACCACCTAGAAGGACAAGGGCAGCTGTTGTATGGGAGCACCATCACCTCCAAGTTCCCCTCCAAGTCACACACCATCCTGACTCAGATATATTCATCGTTGCTGGGTCATAATCCTGGAACTCCTTACCGAACAACATTGTGGGAATACCTTCACCACACGGACTGCAGTAGCTCAAGAAGGTGACTCACCACCCCCTTCTCAATGGGAAACTGGGGATTGGCAATACAGGAAATTTTCGTTTAAACGGAGGTTAAATATCCGGAATGCTCTATCCACCAGCAAAATTCAGGAGTCGGTTCAGATAACTTTTTTTACTTTTAGCTGCTTTTTTTCTCCATTTGTGGCTCTGCAAGCGTCTAGCTAAAGCTGTTGCTTAGCTACAGAGACGCTTGCAAGCTGCGCCTACTGATTTGAAGCTGTTGCTAAGCAACAGGGTTTGTTGCTTCAGACGGAGCTCAGAAGCTCCATATCTTTTAACTATAGCGCGCGTTTCTCCGGCAGTGTTGATCGACCGGCACCAGCTCGGTCCCGTCAGTGCCGGATACCAGAAAGTTTCCTGTATTTGTTGCTCTTGCTAGCTACGCCCACATCCCAAGAATGAATTAAAACAAATCTGTAGATGTAAACTGGGTTAAAAGCCTGTACAGAAATACTTGTTCCTAAAACAATACTCTTCTACATTGTACGGACAGTGTCTGTGTAACAACCTAATCTCCCCTAGAATCCACCTCCCTTGACAGTCTCACATTGGAAATTGTTGGGTCCTCTTGGGCTCAGAAGTACTGGGGGTTAAACCCAACAGCTTCTCCTCCATCTCCACTCCAGCTCAAACTGAAACATAGAAACATACGTAGAAGATAGGAGCAGGAGTAGGCTATTCGGCCCCTCATGGCTGATCATCCAAATTCAGTACCCGGTCCTTGCTTTCTCCCCATACCCCTTGATCCCTTTAGCTTTAAGAAATATATCCAACTCCTTCTTGAATATATTTAATGTATTGGCCTCTACTGCCTTCTGTGGTAGAGAATTCCACAGGTTCACCACTCTCTGGGTGAAGAAATTCCTCCTCATTTCTGTCCTAAATGGCTTACCCCGTAACCTTAGACTGTGACCCCTGGTTCTGGACTCCCCGACCATCGGGAACATCCTTCCTGCATCTAGTCTGTCCAGTCCTGTCAGAATTTTATAAGTTTCAATGAGATCCCCTCTCATTCTTCTAAACTCCAGCGAGTACAAGCCCAATCGTCCCAATCTCTCCTCATATGTCATTCCTGCCATCCCAGGTATCAGCCTGGTGAATCTTCGTTGAACTCCTTCCACGGCAAGAACATCCTTCCTCAGATAAGGTGACCAAAACTGCACACAGTACTCAAGATGTGGTCTCACCAAGGCCCTGTACAACTGCAGCAAGACATCCTTGTTGCTGTACTCATACCATTTGCCTTCTTAACCGCCTGCTACACCTGCATGCTTACCTTCAGCGACTGGTGCACAAGGACACCCAGGTCTCATTGCACTTCCCCTTCTCCCAATCTATTGCCATTCAAATAATAATCTGCCTTCCTGTTTTTGCCACCAAAGTGGATAACCTCACATTTATCCACGTTATATTGCATCTGCCATGCTTCTGCCCAATCACCCAAACTGTTCAAATCATCCTGTACTTTCTCGGCATCCTCCTCACAGCACACACGCCCACCCAGCTTTGTGTCGTCTGCAAATTTGGAGATATTACATCTAGTTCCCTTGTCTAGATCATTCATATATATTGTGAATAGCTGGGGTCCAAGGACCAATCCCTGCGGTGCCCCACTAGTCACTGCCTGCCACTCGGAAAAAGACCCGTTTATTCCAACTCTTTGCTTTCTGTCTGCCAACCAGTTCTCTATCCAAGCCAATACCTTGCCCCCAATCCCAGGTGCCTTAACTTTACACACTAATCTCTTATGCGGGACCTTATCGAAAGCCTTCTGAAAGTCCAAATACACAACATCCACTGGTTCTCCCTTATCTATTTTACTAGTTACATCCTCAACAATGAAGCAAGAAAAAGACCTGCACAGGCGGCCAGGGACCTACCTTCCATCAGCCTGCAATAAAACTCTTCCCCACAGCCGCTGACTAATGGCGGCCGCAGCACCCACAATTCCCCGCGCCCCAGAAACCGCTCTATGCAACGCGCCGATTTCCCCGCTGAGAGTGTGCATGCTCCCCGGGGCCGCGGGCCATTCTGAGAGCATAGCTCCTGTCCTTTGTCCCGAGTCGGACTCAGTGGTACCAGCTGAAGAAACCGGGAAGCGGCGGCTCGGATGGGAGAGGCGCTGCACCCTGGGTTTCCTGGTGCCGGGGCCCTGGCCGCACATCCGCTGGGCCCAGCCGCTCTGGTTCTGATTGAGTTTTTGATGAGGTAACAGAGAGGGTTGGTGAGGGCAATATGGTTAATGTAGTGTACATGGATTTCCAAAAGGCGTTCGACAAGTGCCACATTATAGTGAAGGGTTAAAATTAATCCTCTCAGAATTCAGACAGCCGAGGTAACCACTAATTAAGTAGGTGCCAGCAGAATTAAAATCAGAACAAAGGAGTGGGTTCATGTGAGAATGAACGAGAGCTAAAAGAAACCAGGTGGCGATAAGAAATTTCACAATAAAAATTGACTTACATAAAAAGGCAAAACTAAAGAAAGGACAGACTGAAAAGTGCTATGTGAAAAAGAAAGATAAGACAGTACAGATTGAAAAAGTGCTACTCTCGCTAGTCTTGCACAAAAGACAGTGTGAGAAGCTTCAAAAAACCAAGATAAGAAGCAGTTGTGGGACAAGACAGAATGTGTGTTCTGAGTAAGGGATAAGGAATATGCTGCTTTAGCTAAAAATTGTAGACACAGCAGAATATAGGGGTCATGGGAATTTGACCTGTGACCAAAGGCATAGTAAGATGTAACTAACCTTTACTAATACTGAAAAGAATAAATAAGCCATATGTGATCAGGTGATTATTGTAATACAATGTGATTGGATGAAAATGGAATAAAAAGCTGTACCAACCAAGAGAGAACGAGAAGGGTGTCACTAGACCGTGGGGTCTATGATCTTCTCCCAGAATGTTCTGTTAATAAACTGTGTACTATCACTTTTACTTTAAGACAGACTCGAGTGAATTTATTTTTCACCAACAAATTGACGCGGCGAGCAGGGTGCTATGGAACTGAAAGACTGCCCATACCAGTGAACCCGGACGAGAAGTCAAATTTTGACCGTCCAGAAATTGAGTCATCTGGGAAGGCAGAGGGACAGTGCCGTAGCATCATGAATCAAGTGAAAGTCTGTAAGAGGTGAGAGAACACAGTTGTGTGAGTGTGGATCGCATGAACTAAGGGAACACTGTGTAGCGATAGAGGTCACAAAGGAATGAGTGATTGACTGATCGACAAGGACAAGGAGGGTGCCTGTCTCATCGACCCTAGCCTGAGCCGGAATTAAGAGGGCGATTGGGCCCCACGTGATGGCCAGGATCAAGTAGGCTGAGAGACTCCAAAGTACCCTGGGATCGTGAAGTCAATGAATATATGTGTGCTTAATTGTGATTAATTAACCGCTTAAAAAGTCTTTTACGACCACTGGGGGTATTACTAGAGGTAAGACGGAGGGGAGAAATCCCAGGTCACGGACGTACCATGAATAAAGACAGGATCACGGCAAACCCACACAGAGAAATGCAGCAGAGTAGGTAAGACTGATGTAGGACTGGATATGGCGTCGGGGAAAGAGATGGAATGGGGACCCCCTGGGTCTCTTACCGGGCTCTATGCAGAAGACCGGAAGGGTTTGATAGATAAGATGAAAAAGGATGGATGGGATCCGTCTAAGGTACCAGTGTACCAACGAGAATGGTGGGAGACACAAAAGGGAAGTAAGACAAAGAAAGCGGGAGTTTTATTGGTACACCAATTAGTAACGGTCATTCAAAAGACCGAGGAAATTAAAACGAAAATCTACAGGAGCAGGTGACAAAATTAGAGAAAAAAAATTGGCAAAACTAAAGGATAAACAAGGAGAAAGAAGATGGGGACACCGATGGAAAAAGAGGGGAAAAAAAGTGAAACTTAAAGTTTTACTGACATGGAAGTTATTAACATTTGTGCTGAGACAAATAAAACACAAGATTTGCTGAGTAAAAGGAACCTTAAAAAATGCTGGAATTTTAGTTTGTGTGAAAGCATGTGTTAAAGTGTGAAAGTTTTCCTGACTATGAATGTTTAAGAAGTTACAGTATTTCTTTTGTCTGAAAGTCTGTCTTTAAAAGAAAGATTCTGTTATGTTTGTTTTAGCTCCAACCACTTCTCTGTGTTAAAAGCGTTTAAAAACTTTTGTCTAGTCTTGGATTTTGGAAGTTTTAAGAATGTGCGAATAAGATTGTGCTCCAAGAATTGGAAAAAAAACCTTTGAACTAATTTAAGTTAAGCTGGTGTGTAAAAACTGAGAAGAGCAACAAAAAGTTTGTTTAACAAAAGATTAAGGGCTAGAAATTCGGTCTCGCCCCGTTTGGGGCGCTAGTCCTGGCAAAGCGCAAAGTTTAGCGCCAGGCGCAACTTGTCGCCGTATTGGGTCGCTGCGCCCCTGATGGTGATTGCGGCGCTAAATCAGGCGCTGCACGCTACTCTTAAGGCGCTAATTTGGAGGCGCAACCCAATTTTGCTGCGGTGGGGCGCAGCGCAGGTGCTGTCAATAATCACTGACCCCGAGACACACTGGCGCCGGACAGCTCTGAAAGGGGCGGGTCAATTGGAATCACAAGACACAACACTTCCTGGCACGCCTTAAATTCGGTGGAGGCTAAACAGAGGCACTCCAGGCTCTGCAAAGATGCAAAGGGTCAGGCAGAGGGCTGTACGCTTTGATGAGGGGGCCCTGGAGGCTTTGGTTGGTGCTGTGGAGTGCCGGCGTGAAACGCTATATCCCCAGGATGGCAGGAGGGCGCCACATGCCGAACACAGGCGGGCCTGGAGGGACGTGGCCACCAGAGTGGGCTCCAGGAGCGTGGTCCCTCGCACTGCGGTCCAGTGCCGGAAGAAGTTCAACGACCTCACTCGGGTCATCAGGGTGAGTGCCTTTTCCACGATCTTGTTCATCCCTCCATGTGCACCTGACTTTCTGGCTAGAGGGTGGGCGAGCCGCCAAAGGCCATCTGCCAGCCAGCACCCCTGGCCCTTTCAGGAAAGACACATGCACATGCTGCTCAGTGCATGATGTAAGGGCTATTCAACCATGGGGGGCAGCTGATATGTGCTCAGTGCAGGATGTTTCAGCAATTTCCATCCTTTCTGTTGCAGGGGAAGCTGGCACATAACCAACGCCAGCAAATGGCCACCGGAGGAGGACGTGCCCAGGTCCAGGCCCTCACCGAGCTGGAGGAGAGGGTCCAACATATCATGGGGACCCAGCTGACTGGTCCTGCCGCCTCTGGAGCTGCCGACCCCATAGTGGCCTATGATGGTAAGGCTATCGCCTTTTGGATCTCTCTCCTCCCAACTGTTCCCCCCAGCAGCATGATCTCTGACTGTGGATCCACTGCAGTATATTGCAGCACTCATTCCTCCCTCGCTGCCACCCTGTCCTCGCGTTAATGCCGCTCCTGCAACTCCATGCCTCCCTCACTGCCACCCTGTCCTCACGTTAATGCCACTCCTGCACCTCCATGCCTCCCTCGCTGCCACCCTGTCCTCACGTTAATGCCACTCCTGTACCTCCCTGCTTTCAGCTGCTGACTCGTCCGGGGAGGAGTCGGGCCCTGAAGCTGCCACTATGGGTGACTCTGGAGGCGGCAACCAGGATGAAGCCGAAACACCAGATGAAGCCGCAGGTGAGCCAGCGCAGCGGCGGACTGGGGGCACACCATCCTGGGAGGGGAGCGGGGGGGAAAACCATGGACGAGGAGCCAGTAGCGGGCCCCAGCGGCTTGCAGCAATGCAGGGGGAGAAGGGAAGATCGGGGGCCGTTTCCCCAGAGGGCGAGTCAGGCCACCAGTGCTGCTGCAGAGAGCGCAGAGGATGTGCATGCCCTCAGGGAAATGAGCGCTCAGGCTGGCCGGAGGCACACTGCGCTCACGGCTGCAGAGGCAGAAACATGGCAAATGCACTATTATGTGGATAAATGTGAGGTTATCCACTTTGGTGGCAAAAACAGGAAGGCAGATTATTATTTGAATGGCAATAGATTGGGAGAAGGGGAAGTGCAAAGAGACCTGGGTGTTCTTGTGCACCAGTCGCTGAAGGTAAGCATGCAGGTGCAGCAGGTGGTTAAGAAGGCAAATGGTATGTTGGCCTTCGTAGCGAGAGGGTTCGAGTACAAGAACAAGGATGTCTTGCTGCAGTTGTACAAGGCCTTGGTGAGACCGCACCTTGAGTATTGTGCGCAGTTTTGGTCACCTTACCTGAGGAAGGACGTTCTTGCCATGGAGGGAGTGCAGTGAAGATTCACCAGGCTGATACCTGGGATGGCAGGAATGACGTACGAGGAGAGATTGTGTCATTTGGGCTTATACTCACTGGAGTTTAGAAGATTGAGAGGGGATCTCATCGAAACCTATAAAATTCTGTCAGGTCTGGACAGACTAGATGCAGAAAGGATGCTTCTGATGGCCGGGGAGTCCAGAACCAGGGGTCATAGTCTAAGGATAAGGGGTAAGCCATTTAGGACTGAAATGAGGAGGAATTTCTTCACCCAGAGAGTGGTGAACCTGTGGAATTCTCTGCCACAGAGTGCGGTGGAGGCTAGTTCATTAAATATATTCAAGAAAGTGTTGGATATATTTCTGGAGGCTAAAGGGATCAAGGGATATGGGGAGAAGGCAGGGACAGGGTACTGAATTTGGATGATCAGCCATGATCTCATTGAATGGCAGAGCAGGCTCGAAGGGCTGAATGGCCTACTCCTGCTCCTATCTTCTATGTTTCTATGTTGCCTCAAGCCACCGAGACACTGGCGACCACTGTTCAAGACATTGGCGCAGCACAGGCCCGGAGTGCGCAGGACTTCGGGTCAGCTTTGGAAAGGTCTGTCCGGGGCTTCAGCGCAGCGATGGAAAGGTCTGTGCAGGGCTTCAATGGGGCAATGGCAAGAAGTGTCCAGGGCTTCACCGAAGCTATGGAGAGGAGTCTCCCTGGCTTCCGCGGGACAATGGAAATGACTGTCCAGGGCTTCACTGAAGCAATGCAAAGGACTGTCCAGGGCTTCACTGAAGCACTGGCACCTACCACGTAAGGGCTAAGTGCTGCCACGCAGTCACTCACTGGTCTCCTGCAGAGGCACATGGAGGCTACGCGACCAGTGACTGCTGCCACCCTCGATGGCTCAGACATGATTACCCGGGGACCTCACAGCACTGCAGCAGGCCAGCAATCTGTGCTTGCTCCAGATGCTGAGGTACTGCCCCGTGGGAGTGCCAGTGTGTTGGTAGAGCAGGGAGGTGCTGTCCTCTCTCAGGATGACAGCATTCCTGCTCCCACCACTGGCACTTCACCACTGCAGCTGCCAGCACCTGCAGGACAGATTGGCTCCACCCATGCACAGGTGGAGCAGTCAGCAGCCGGGCCCTCTAGGCCCAGAGGTCGTCCAGGCCGCACCTCAGGGGCATCTGTGCTCTGGGACAGTCAACAGGCCTCCCCCAGCCTTGCTGCAGCCACTGGGGCCCCCTTAAGGAGGAGCTCCAGGGTGGGAAGGGGACAGACGTCCAAAAGACCACGCTCCCCATCAGGGGGGGAAGAACTGAAGGGTGCCCCTGAAGCGTCTGGCCAGTTGGAACCAAGCCCATGGGAATGTCTCTGTCTACTGTCATGTTTTATTTCATCTGTCTCACGGGAGGGAGAGACGAATGTGTCCATCTGTGACTTTTGATTTCTGTTCATTTTGTTTAGTAATGTTGGAAGGGAGCACGTTTTTGTAAATAAACACTTTTTTATTCCTTAAGAATGGCCATGCCTGCTATTTGTATGCATCTTGCCCTTCACAGGCTTGGGGGTATGAGGTCGGTTCCATTCCTGTTCTTGGATTGGCTGCAAGCATTCCGTCAGAGTGGCCTAGAATCAATTTGTGATCAGCCTCAGACGCATGGCCCTTCCAGTTAGAACCTCCCTCCCATCCTCCTCCTCCTCCTGCTCCTCCTCCGCTGGGGCGGCAATGTCTGGTGGCATTGGCTGGGTACGCAGGATAGCAAGGTTATGGAGCATGCAGCAAACAACCACGAAGTGCGAGACTTGCTCAGGTGAATACTGCAGTGCTCCACCGGAATGGTCCAGACAGCGGAACCGTTGCTTCAGCATGCCGATTGTCTGTTCGACAATGTTCCGTGTGGCCTGATGGCTCGCATTGTAGCACTCTTCAGCAGGGGTTCTGGGCATCCAGAGCGGGGTCATCAGCCACGGGCACAGAGGATAGCCCTTGTCCCCGAGAATAATAATAATAATAATTCAACTTTATTGTCATTGCACAAGTACATGAACAACGAAATGTGATCTTGCAAGCTCTCATGACTGGGAGAAGCAAAGCCGCTGCGTCGGTGCGCGCCGCCATTCCATTTCCACCATTCCTCCTGTCCGACAATCTTCAGCCCAACGCCCGGGCCTGCTCACCAGCCGCTCCTCCTTCCGTGACCTTCTCACCAACCGCCCCTCCTCGGGGCTCCTTCCGTGACCTTCCGCACCTGGTCTTCCCTGATGGTCACCCCTCCAGGTACTAACCAGGCCTGGCTCTGCTTAGCTTCCAAGCCTTGCCAGTGACCCTGTCCCTAGTCCAGCCTTCTGGTTGAGGCGGGGCCTCGAAAAGGTCTGCAACAGTAGTCTGGCGCAGGATGAAGGCATCGTGGCTGCTGCCTGGGAACTGCGCATTCACTGCGAGGATCAGCTGTCGGTGGTCACAGACCAGCTGGACATTGAGGGAATGGAACCCCTTGCAGTTGTGGAACTCCTCCGGATTGAATACAGGCGCCCGCAAAGCCACATGCGTGCAGTCAATGGCACCCTGCACCATGGAGAAGTCCGCGATTGCTGCAAAGCCCTCTGTGTGCTCCCGCTGCTTGTCCGGGGTCATTGGGAAGGAGATGTACTGCCGCCTCCTTCTAAACAGGGCATCAGTCACTTGACGGGTGCAGCAATGCACCGCAAACTGGGAGATGCTGGCTATGTCGCCAGATGCAGCCTGAAAAGAGCCGCTCCCGTAGAAGTTCAGGGCAACAGTCATCTGCACAGCCACCGACAGAGATGTCCTGCACCTTAACTGAGGCTGCAGATCTGTCCGAAGCAGGTGGCACAGCTCAGTCACCACCTCCTTTCTGAAGCGCAGCCTTCGGACACACTGCTCCTCCGACATGTTCATGTAGGAAAACTGCTGGCGGAAAACCCTGGCAGTGTAAGGTCTGGTGTGGTGACATCTGTAGGCCCTCCTCCGTCTGGGCACGGCCGGCCCCCTCTCCCTGCGTCTCAGTGCCCTTTGCAGAAAATGCAGCAGCAGGACGTCTGCGTCCAATGCAGCCCCCATAATAAGTGCGCGCAGGTAGTTTTGCCGTTCTAAATGCTCACCAGCAGTAAGGCAATGGTCCGAATGGCGAAGTTCCTCTGCCAGCGTGGACCCAGTGGTCAAAAGGCTCTCTGTGCAGCTCAGCAACTCCTTGTAGCGCTCGAGGAAGTTGTGCTGCAGAAATGGCTGCCGCTTTTAAACCACACCAGTCCCCTTTAAATAACGCCCCTGCAGCACGAGTGCGACTTGGTAAGGTTCCAGGTAAGCTGTCACTAATAGCGCCAGGCGCTACGCAGGGGTGGGCCACTGAATTTGCGGACGGGGGCACCCAAAAGGCGTTGCACACTCAAATGACGTCATTATCTGCCTGCGCCCATGAGCGGGCGCTAAGAGTTAGCACTGGCGCTAAAACCATGCTCAATATGGGGCGAGGCACTAGGCTCCCTGCGCCCGCCTGGAAATTGGCTAGCGCCCCATTTTTTGGCCTCTTTAGGCGTTATTTGGAGGCGCTAGCAACCCAATTTCTAGCCCTACGTTTCAGTCTAAGATTTAACCTTGGAGTCGCGGTTGCTATGGTGAAATCTTCTAAAGCAGTTTGATTTGATAAGAAAATATGACGTAATTTACTGTTTTCTGCAAGAATGTGCTATTTTGTTTTGTTTGTCTGTTCATAGTTTTACAAAAGATAAGCTTCTGCCTTAAAGTTACAGTTGCCGATGTGCTTTTGTTATATGGAAGTTACCTTGTAAACTAATTGCAGCACTTCTGTCTCTAATGTTAAAAACACTGTGTAAGCTACCTAGCCTGAGAATCACTTGTTTCTGAAATTGGAAATGGAAGATAAATTGATAGAGATTAAATTGAACATTGATAAAACCTGTCAGTTCAACTGTACTGCTATTTGGATTTCGGGATCATTTTGAAATGACAAAATGGACTCAGGCACTATATATTTGGTTACTTTTGGGAAAATAAAAGATCCTCTAAAAATAATGATAATAAAATGTGTTAATAACTTGAATCAAGTGAGAACGTTTGATCTATGTTTTCTATCTTAAATATTGTACTGGACCGTAAAGTTTTTCCAGGACTCATGAATGAGATATGAATGGTAATTAAAGGAAAGTGATTGAGAGTGTAAGATTGAAACAGGAGAATTACACGACTGAATGGGAATTTTCAAAATTTTCTAGTGAAAGTCAGGAAAATGTAGTTAAGAATAGTAAATTGATAGCTTTCTCTTGGAGACATTTGTGTCCCTGCCTTTAATGAACTTTTAAGAAAACTGAATTTGATAGTCTGGCCACTACCCAAGACATCGGGACCATGCAGAGGAAGATGAGCAAAGATCTCCAGGCGACTACAATCTTTCGATAAGATACCTGAAAGCCCGAGAAATGCTTGTATCGGATGGCACGTGTGGCACGATATTGAGATACTGATATGAGTGTGCAAATGTGATTCAATACGTATGAGGTAATTACCATCCAGGAATGTATGGTGAGTTTGCACTGAAGAATGGGTCTCAGACATGCTCAGTTACTTGACAACAGCAAGACATGAAATGGTTAATGTGGCTCAGGAGAGCGAGACAACTTTTAAAGCATACTCCATCGAGAAACTATCTAATTAATGAAACAATCAGAATAGAGTTAAACACAAGGGTACCTGGTAGAGGGATTAAAGTTGAAGTGGAGAGTTGCATGGGATCTGGATTGGTACAATCGAGGGCTAAGGAGAAATCATGATTAGTAAGAATTATCCACAAGATGGATACGAGCAAAAGAGAGATCTGGAGAATCTTTTAAATCCATGATTTGTTGATTAGATGTTAAACTGTAATGTATTTGATATGATTGTAAGACTGAATTTAACTATGACTGTAATAATTGTGTTTTGTAGGTAACAGAGTGTGGGAAAAACCAGTACGAATCCAGTATGAGGTGATGTTAGTGGTGCCTCCTGTGTCACTACTACTGCAATTACCATGCTTTACGGGTCTAACAGGACCTGTCCCATCAACCAACACGTTTTTAAGTATGAGCTACACAATTATGTGGCACAATTCGGATACTCGGATATGACATTCCCCTGTTGTTTGTGGGTTTCAGTGAGCTCATGATGCGACTGAACTCCTCCCTAAAGCATTTTTATGTTTTGGAGCAAGACAACTCGAGAATAGATATTGAAATTGACAGCAGAGGGGACAACTCACATTGATGGGATATTGGGCTTAATACATCAGCACACCCTTAGGTTTGTATTATTTCACATGCTCTGGTAGTTATCCAACTTGTAATGATAGTGTATTTGATATATGTAACGTGTGTAGTAAGACTTTGATACATAAGCCAATTGGGTACTCATGCCCATGACTGACAAGTACTAACAAATTAATTGAGCACACCAAAAGAGAAGATCCGAAGCAATGTAGAGGAGACCCCAGGAGGGGTAACATCAGGAAAGATAGAAGAAACAGAGGATATCCCAGGCGGGGCAGAATTGTAACACCGGAACAGTGAATTGAATTTGAGTAAGGGGTCAGAGGTTGCTCCTTCTCCTCAAAGGAATGGACTGTAAGGAAGGGAGAAATCTTCAAGACTCCCTACTAACTAACGCCCAAGTTGAGAGAGCAATAAGAGCTGGCTAGATTAGTCAAGAGCCGATTGTGAGAAGTCAATAAAGGTATTTCCTTCTAAAAAAAAAAAGGGAATTGTAAGAAATAGCTATTAGATTCAAAGATGGGTTTTAATTCTTAAACCAGGGACTGACAACAGGCAAGCGGAAAAAGATAGCATAAATGCCAGCAAGGTCGAATATCAAGTATCAAAAGACAAATAGAAATGATAAGGACTTCTAATTGTCATTATAGTTGTAGTATTATTTTGTGTTATAATGACGGTTCTGTAGGGCAGCTGTGTCCCGAATAGTGCCGGTTGCTACAGTTGATATAATCAATATTGAGCCTGAAACCGAACAGTTAATGCGGGATAATGAACTGATAGTAACATACATGTAAAGTTCATTAGTCATTTGCACAGACTACCACGCCTAGCACAACAAGATAGACAGAGGGGAAAGATGAGCTTCGGTACTAAGTTTAAGCCATCAGTATAGCAGTAATCCCGGGGATGGTAAAAGTGGAAGAGAAGTTGGTATCCCTAGCCAAAGTTTAAATTTGGTGCGGGACCAACAGGAGGGATTGAAAGGGTTAAAAGCAAATCCTTTCAATGTTTAAAATGCAGGGCAAACAAATTAAAGAGAGAGGGGTCATGTGCGAGATCACGAAGAGCTGAGGAGAAGCCAGGTGACGATAAAATGTCTGCCCAGCTCAAGGACTTCATACAATGGAGCCTTGCAAGAATAAGATAAGGCATAGCCACCAAGCTACATACAGCTAATGCTGAACTGTGAGAATGATTTAATAAAATCAGCTAAACTTAAAGTAGTAACATAAAGAAACAAAATGGCTTGCGTAGATTATTAAAGAAACCTCAGCCTAGCAAATATGGTCTGGCAGCCTGTAGAACCAGACGTCATAATCCAGGTGGCAGAGATAAGAAATAGAACAGAAAGAATGGGCTCAGTTATAAACGAGTTGTTGATACTGTAACCTATGACCTGCAGCCCAGTATTGCAGACCAAGAAGGATCACGAGGGCCTAGCTGCCAGAATCATTGCAGGGGAGGATTAATTAGCTATTGTATTGAAGGGGTTAAATTGAACCCTCTCAGAATTCGGACAGCCGAGGTGACCACTAATTAAGTGATGCCAGCAAAATTAAACTCAGAACAAAGGAGTGGGGTCATGTGAAAGTGAATAAGATAAGAAATATCACAATAAAAATTGACTTACGTAAAAAGGCAAAACTAAACAAAGAACAATGTGAGAAGCTTCGAAAAACCAAGATAAGACACAGTTGTGGGACCAGACAGAAAATGTGCGTTTTGCGTAAGTGATAAGGAATATGCTGCTTTAGCTAAAAATTGTAGACACAGCAGAATATAGGGGTCATGGGAATTTGACCTGTAACCAAAGGCATAGTAAGATGTAACTAACCTTTATTAATACTGAAAAGAATCCATATGTGATCAGGTGATTATTGTAATACAATGTGATCAGGTGATTATTGTAATACAATGTGATTGGATGAAAATAGAATAAAAAGCTGTACCAACCAAGAGAGAACGAGAAGGTGCTCACACAGACCGCGGGGTCTGAGACTCTTCTCCAAGAGCTCTGATAATAAACTGCATCTTTTTACTTTTACACGGTTTAGATGTGAATTTATTTTCACCACAACAGTAGGAAAAACAGAAAGGCAGAGTATTATTTAAATGGTGATAGATTGGGAAATGTTGATGTACAAAGGGACTTGGGTGTCCTTGTACACCAGTCACTAAAAGCAAAAATGCAGGTGCAGCAAGCAGTTAGGATGGCAAATGGTTTGTTGGCCTTCATTGCAAGAGGATTTGAGTACAGGAGCAAGGATGTCTTACTACAGTTGTACAGGGCCTTGGTGAGACCACACCTGGAGAACTGTGTGCAGTTTTGGTCTCCTTACCTAAGAAAGGATATACTTGCCATAGAGGGAGTGCAGCGAAGGTTCCCCAGACTGATTCCTGGGATGGCAGGACTGTCGTATGAGGAGAGATTGGATCGACTAGGCCTGTATTTGTGAGGGTGCCAGTCAGTTCCTTTTGTAACCTCTAGATGGCACCTTCACTTGTTTGTTCCTTTGTTAATTGTTCCTTAGCTTCCTGTGTTAATTCTAACTGCCTGTTAGCTGTTCATGGGTTGCACCTGGTTTTCTTGGTATATAAGTTCTATGGTTGTTTCACTCTTTGCTCAGTCCTCTCTAGGGTGAACCAGGGAGTTAGTCTTGACAATGGTCCTTGTCTTGACTAGGTGCTCTGTGTGACTAGCCTTTTCTCTATGGCAGCTTGCCTTCACTAGCTGGCTGCCATAGTTCTCTCGAGCTATGTATCTAAGTCTGTGTTCTAGTTCTCTCGAGCTATGTACCTAAGTTTGTGCCATAGTTCTCTTGAGTTATGTATCTAAGTCTGTGTTCTAGTTCTCTCGAGCTATGTATCTAAGTCTGTGTTTTTGTCTCTGGATTTAAGATGTATTTAAGTCTGTTGTTCTGTTAAGTTGCTTGTCTTGGTAAGGTGCTGTTCGGACTAGCGTGTTGCTATGTGGGAGCCGTTGGGATCTTGTCTTGTGCTTTGCATTGATAAGCCGATTACCCTTGGGGTAGCTTGTCTGGAGTTGAGCCTCGGCAAGCCGGTTGCCCCTTGTGGTAGCTTGTCGCAAGCTCAGTATAGACAAGTGGGCTTCCTCATGGAAGCTGTCCTGAGTTCCTATCTTGACTAGCTGTCTTGTAACTTGTCTCTAGTTCTTATGTATGCTTGTTGTGTTTCTGTCTCAAGTTCTCTTGTCTCTAGTTCTTATGTATATTGCTGTGTTAATCTAGTTATGTGTGAATCTAGTAAAGTTCAAACAAAGTACAGTATATGTGTCTCTTGTCTGGTTTCTGCACTTGGGTCCAGAACCTAGCTTGCCCGGAGAGCACGGCCTCGTATTTATACGGCCCCGTGGCTCCCCAACCCTGACAGTATTCACTAGAGTTTAGAAGAATGAGAGGGGATCTCATTGGAACGTATAAAATTCTGACAGGGCTAGACAGACTGGATGGAGGGAGGATGTTTCCCCTGGGTGGGGGGGGGGTCTAGAACGAGGGGTCTCAGGATACAGGGTAGGACATTTTGGACTGAGATGAGGAGAAATGTCTTCACTCAGAGGGTGGGGAACCTGTGGAATTCTCTACCACAGAAGGCTGTGGAGGCCAAATCACTGAATATATTTCAGAAAGAGATAGATAGATTTCTAGACACAAAAGGCATCAAGGGGTATGGGGAGAGAGCGGGAATATGGTACTGAGATAGAGGATCGGGCATGATCATATTGAATGGTGGAGCAGGCTCGAAGGGCCGAATGGCCTACTCTTGCTCCTATTTTTCTATGTTTCTATGATATGGGCTTGGCTATATGGAACACAAGATCAAAATCTCCGGATGAGACTGTAATGTATACAACATTGAAGGGACTACTTTGTTTTGCGGATGTACATCCTTAGTTGTGAGCGTATATAACAGACGCGTATTGATGTGTACAGTCAGTGCCGAAGTTCCAGTTACCCAGTAAAGTTCTCTTGAAGTTACTCTCAGTCTCTGCTGCTTTATTGTTTTTTGTAGTTGTGTGTAGTGGTACAAACACAACAAATTGGCGATGAGAATTATGAGCATACGTCTTCCTATTCTGGCATCACATCCAGAGGACACCGAAATTTGGAAGAAAGGAGCGAGAAGGTAGAGAAAACGGAGCACGCTTGCTAAGCTAGGCAGGGGTTACGTAAGTCAAGTGAAAAGTGCACAGGACTTGCATGACGCTAGCTAACTAGTAAAGAAAGAAAAACGGGTTTGGAAAAAGAAAAATGGTGATGATTGGCACGATTGCAGCATTTGATAGCAGCATTGAAGACTGGGCAACTTACATTGAAAGAGTGGAGTTGTACTGTGAGGCTAACGGAGTGGAGGTAGGAAAGAAAGCCACTGTTTTGCTAAGTGTTATGGGCGCAAGTACATATGGGCTGCTATGTAGTTTACTAAGCCCTGAAAAGCCAGCAAACAAAACATTCAAACAAATAGTGGACACACTCCAAGACCATTTAAGCCCCAGACCACTGCTTATAGCTGAAAGATTTAAATTCCATAAGCGGAACCAGAGCAAAAATGAAAGCATTTCTGAATATTTGGCAAAGTTGCGCAAATTATCGGAACATTGCCAATTTGGGTTGGGCTTATCAGACACATTGAGAGACAGATTTGTGTGTGCTATGCAAAGTGAAAGCACACAAAAGAAGCTCCTGTCTGAAAAAGATCTCACCTTGGAGAAGGCTTTAAGTATTGCAATTTCAATGGAAGCAGCAGCACGTGGCGCTTTAGAAATTCAACAAAAATCCCTGGAATATTCCACTAACAAAATGTCTCTGAAACAGAAAAAAGTGCTATTGCTGTGGTAAAATGTCACATGACCACAATGACTGTTGGTTTAAAGACAAAGATTGCAGACAATGTAGCAAACGAGGGCACATTGAGAGGGTCTGCAAAGCAAAGCAGAAAACTGATACAATACAGAGTAACAAAAAGGCACACCAAGTGACTGGAAACAAGAAACATTTCAAAGATAGATACAAGAGGGTACACCAAGTGACTGGAGATAGGAAGAGGATCTGGCTTGTCTAAAACTACACAGTGTGAAAGAAACAGAGGATCACAGAATAATATGGGTTACTCCAGAAGTGGCAGGAGTTAGGCTGAAAATGGAGTTGGACACAGGCTCAGCTTTAACAGTGATCTCTGTACATGACTACAAACGACTGTTTTCACACATACCGCTAAGGCCAACTAAAGTGCTGTTAAAGACATACACAGGACAAAGAGTGTGCCCCAAAGGTAAAATAAAAGTGACAGTGACATACCAAGAAAAAAAAATACCGCAATTGAACCTCTATGTAGTGGAAAATGGAGGACCACCATTGCTGGGACGCGAATGGCTCAGGAAAATACAGTTGGATTGGCACACCATCCAAGCACTGTTTGTGTCAGCAAAGGAGGACAGCAACGCCACTCCTGAGAGACTGTCACAAATACTCTCTGACTCTCAGGAAGTGTTCAAGAAGGGAATAGGAACACTTAAGGGCATGAAAGCAAAAATTAAGATTGAGGAGAATGCAAATCCAAAGTTCCACAAGGCCAGACCAGTGCCTTATGCAATTCGCCCTTCAGTAGAAGCAGAGCTGGAGAACTTGGAACAGTTAGGGGTCCTGTCCAAGGTGGATTGGAGTGAATGGGCCACACCTATAGTTCCAGTGATGAAGAAAACCTCCAGCACAAAACCAAGAAAAGTGCGCATTTGTGGAGACTTTAAAGTGACTGTTAACCCAGTCCTCCACACAGTACAGTACCCATTGCCTCGCATTGAGGACATCTTTGCTTCCCTGTCAAGAGGGGAACGCTTCACAAAGATTGACTTGGCCCAGGCCTATCTCCAAATGGTAATTGATGATGCATCAAAGAAGTACCTAACAATAAATACGCACAAAGGCCTTTACCAGTACAATCGGCTGGTATTCGGAATAGCATCAGCTCCTGCAATCTGGCAAAGGGCAATGGACCAAGTCCTGCAGGGGATCCCAGGTACTCAGTGTTATCTTGATGACATCATTATTACTGGCAAGAATGACAATGACCACCTTTCCAACCTTGAACAGGTACTCATCAGGTTACTGGAGTATGGGCTCCGAGCGAACCGAGACAAGTGTGAGTTTTTCAAAAAGGAAATCTCATACTGTGGACAAGGACGGTTTACACAAGTCTCCAGACAAGATTGAAGCTGTGATTAATGCACCAACACCTGAAAATGTGTCTCAGTTGAGATCATATCTTGGACTGGTGAACTACTATCACAAGTTCTTGCCCAACCTATCCACAGTGTTACATCCACTAAATGCACTGCTACAGACAGGGTCACAATGGAAGTGGAGTGACAGCTGTGAACAAGCTTTTCAAGAGAGTAAAAGACTCATTACTTCAGAAGAGGTGCTAGCTCACTTTGACCCATCCTTACCTATTCGACTGGCATGTGATGCTTCACCCTATGGCATTGGTGCCGTGTTGTCACATAAGTTGCCAGACAGCTGAGAGAGACCAATAGCCTTTGCTTCAAGATCCTTGACTACAGCTGAATGCAATTATGCACAGATTGACCGAGAGGCCCTCAGCCTTGTGTGGGGAGTCAAGAAATTCAACCACTACTTGTATGGTCAACAGTTTACACTGTTAGCTGACCACCAGCCTCTCGTTTCAATCTTCAACCCAAGGAAGGGCGTTCCAGTGATGACGGCACAACGGCTGCAGCGATGGTCACTCTTCCTAGGGGCTCACCTGTATGACATTGAATACAAGGGGACCAAGCAACATGGCAACACTGATGGTTTGTCACGTTTACCACTGCCGACCTCAGAAGAAACTACAACAGTTGACTCAGCAGAGGTATTTCACACAATAGTTGAGCAGCTACCAGTGACAAACTCCCTCATTGAAAGATAAACACGCAATGACCCTACATTGTCAAAAGTTTATGACATCACTGTGAAGGGATGGCCAGCGCATGGTGACTCATTATTTCCAGCATTCTCAGCTAGGAGGGAGCAGTTATCAGTGTGTCGAGGAACACTGATGTGCGGCTCATGAGTTGTGATTCCTCCCAAGCTTCGTGACCGAGTGCTAGATGAACTGCATGAAGGCCACTTAGGTATGGTAAAGATGAAAAGCCTTGCATGTGGATACGTGTGGTGGCCGGGAATTGACAAACAGATCGAGGACCTGACAAAGAGCTGTTCAGGATGTCAAAAGGTCCAGAACGCACCACCACAAGCCACTCTCCACCCATGGGAATGGCCCTCATCACCATGGCAATGTGTGCACATCGACTTTGCTGGACCGTTCATGGACTCCATGTTCTTGATTGCAGTCGATGCACATTCCAAATGGCCCGAGGTCATTAAAATGAAATTAACCACATCTGAAAAGACCATTTCAGTTCTGAGGACCATGTTCGCTAGAAATGGACTACCAGAACAAATCTGCACAGACAATGGACAACAATTTGTCTCTGACGAATTCCAAAGGTTCACGAGGAAAAATGGAATCAAGCACTACACATCTGCCCCGTACCATCCAGCTACAAATGTCTTGGCAGAAAGATTCATACAGACTTTCAAGAAGGCCATCAAAGCAATGTACAGCGAGAATCTACCACTGCAACACAAGACAGGCAATTTCCTCTTTGCTTATCGGAACGCAGTACACGCAGCCACTAATCAGACTCCAGCGATGATGTTTCTGAACAGGAACCTGAGATCTCGCATGGACCTTCTTAAACCGAATGTATGTCATGATGTAGAGAACAAACAGTTCAAACATTTGAATGCTAAGCCAACAAGAAGCTTCAGTGTGGGACAGTCAGATCTTGCTCGTGATTTCCGGACGGAAGAGTGGCAACCAGATACAATATCCACAAGAGAGGGACCACTGATGTATACTGTAGATGTGGGAGAGAACGCTTTGAGACGTCATGTGGACCAAATTCTGGACGTTCAGGTGGAAAACACCCCTATACCTCGCCCAGACTCACCTGACATGGAAACAGACACTCCTGATTCATCAGCATCAGCACCAGCCTCGTCCACAGCTGAGAGCTCTACCTGTGCTGATAGCTCACCTGATGCAACTGTACCTGTACAGTCTCATTCCCCAAAGCAAGAGAGTCTGGAGAGACGTTACCCAGAGAGGCAGAGGAGGCCTCCCCAGAGACTTGACTTGTAAATAAAATTTATGTTGGAATTTGAATTTTGTTACTGTAAAGACAGGCTCTGTATGTTAATTATAGAAATTTTGCATTAATATACTATTAAACTAAAAGGGGAGCAAGTGTAATGTATACAACATTGAAGGGACTACTTTGTTTAGCAGATGTATATCCTTAGTTGCGAGCGTATATAACAGACGCGTATCGATTTGTACAGTCAGTGCTGAAGTTCCAGTTACCCAGTAAAGTTCTCTTGAAGTTACTCTCAGTCTCTGTTGCTTTATTAGTTTATGTAGTTGTGTACAAACACAACAGAGACCAAAATATGGATTGTGGGAAGCTGTGAAGAGGACTGTAAGTGACTTCAGTGTGAATACACAGGTTAGTAAATGGGGCATGTAGATGTCAGAGGAAATTTAACGCAGTGAATTATAAGGTGATGCATTTTGGCTGGAAGAAAAAAGTAGGAAATCTCCATTAAATGGTAAAACTTTAAAAGGTATAGCGGAACAGAGGGACTTTGGGGTGTAAGATTCTAGCTAATGCCTTGTCTTATTAATTAGCAGAATTGAGAGTCTCATGTCACCAACTTTAATACCTTATTCGGAAATATAAGGTCAGCAGATCCTCTGTCCTCTAACGTACCTGATATTGATCCTCAATCAGAGTGAGCATGCAAGTCCCGCGTGTCCACAGTAACTTAGAAACATAGAAGACAGCAGCAGGAGTAGGCCATTCAGCCCCTCGAGCCTGCTCCGCCATTCAATGAGATCATGGCTGATCATCCAAACTCAGTACCCTGTTCCTGCCTTCTCCCCATATCCCTTGATCCCTTTAGCCTTAAGAAATATATCTAACTCCTTCTTGAATATATTTAATGAATTGGCCTCTACTACCTTCTGTGGTAGAAAATTCCACAGGTGAAGAAATTCCTCCTCATCTCTGTCCTAAATGGCTTACCCCTTATCCTTAGACTGTGACCCCTGGTTCTGGACTCCCCGGCCATCAGAAACATCCTTCCTGCATCTAGTCTGTCTAGTCCTGTTAGAATTTTATAAGTTTCGATGAGATCCCCTCTCATTCTTCTAAACTCCAGCGAGTATAAGCCCAATCGCCCCAATCTCTCCTCATACATCATTCCTGCCATCCCAGGTATCAGTCTGGTGAATCTTCGCTGCACTCCCTCCATGGCAAGAACATCCTTCCTCAGATAAGGCGACCAAAACTGCACACAATACTCAAGATGTGGTCTCGCCAAGGCTCTGTACAACTGCAAGACATCCTTGTTCCTGTACTCGAACCCTCTCGCTACAAAGGCCAACATACCATTTGCCTTCTTAACCACCTGCATGCTTACCTTCAGCGACCGGTGCACAAGGACACCCAGGTCTCCTTGCACTTCCCCTTCTCCCAATCTATTGCCATTCAGATAATAATCTGCCTTCCTGTTTTTGCCACTAAAGTGGATAACCTCGCATTTATCCACATTATACTGCATCTGCCATGCTTCTGCCCAATCACCCAACCTGTCCAAATCATCCTGGAGTTTCTCGGCATCCTCCTCACAGCACACATGCCCACCCAGCTTTGTGTCGTCTGCAAACTTGGAGATATTACATCTAGTTTCCTCGTCTAGATCATTTATATATATTGTGAACAGCTGGGGTCCTAGGACCGATCCCTGTGGTACCCCACTAGTCACTGTCTGCCACTCGGAAAAAGAGACGTTTATTCCAACTCTTTGCTTCCTGTCTGACAACCAGTTCTCTATCCAAGTCAATATCTTGCCCCCAATCCCATGTGCCTTAACTTTACACGCCAATCTCTTATGCGGGACCTTATCGAAAGCCTTCTGAAAGTCCAAATACACCACATCCACGGGTTCTTCCTTATCTATTCCACCAGTTACATCCTAAAAAAATTCCAGTAGATTAGTCAAGCACGATGTACCTTTTGTAAATCCATGTTGACTTCGTCCGATCCTGTCACTGTTTTCCAAGTGCTCTGCTATTACATCTTTTATAATGGACTCTAGCATTTTCCCCACTACCGATGTCAGGCTTACCGGTCTATAATTCCCCATTTTCTCTCTACCACCTTTTTTGAATAGTGGGGTAACATTAGCTACTCTCCAATCCATGGGAACTGATCCAGATTCTATTGAATGTTGGAAGATGATCAGCAATGCATCTACTATTTCTAGGGCACTTCCTTAAGTACCCTAGGATGTAGATTATCAGGCCCTGGGGATTTATCGGCCTTCAATCCCGTCAATTTCCCTAACACCATTTCCCTACAAATGCTGATTTCTTTCAGTTCCTCCCTCTCATTAGACCCTATGTTCCCCAACATCTCTGGGAGGTTATTTGTGTCCTCCTTTGTGAAGACAGAACCAAAGCATGTATTTAATTGGTCTGCCATTTCTTTGTTCCCCATTATAAATTCCCCTGATTCTGACTGCAAGGGACCTACGCTTGACTTCACCAATCTTTTTCTCTTCACTTATCTATAAAAGCTTTTACAGTCAGTTTTTATGTTCCCTGCAAGCTTACTCTCATATTCTATTTCCCCCCTCTTAATTAATCCCTTTGTCCTCCTTTGCTGAATCCTAAACTGCTCCCAATCGTCAGGTTTACTGATTTTTCTGGCCAATTTGTATGTCCTTTCCTTCGATCCTATGCTATCCCTAATTTCCCTTGTTAGCCATGGTTGAGTCACCTTTTTTGTTTTATTTTTATGCCAAACAGGGATGAACAAATTCTGTAGTTCATCCATGCGATCTTTGAATGTTTGCCATTGCCTATCCACCGTCAACCCTTTGAGTAACATTCCCCAATCAAACCTACCCAACTCACGCCTCATACCATCGTAGTGTGAGGTGGTGTGTTAATGAATTTCACTATAGGTCAGTGTGAGGTGGTGTGTTAATGAATTTCACTATTGGTCAGTGTGAGGTGTGTGTTAATGAATTTCACTATAGGTCAGTGTGAGGTGGCGTGTTAATGAATTTCACTATAGGCCAGTGTGAGGTGGTGTGTTAATGAATTTCACTATAGGTCAGTGTGAGGTGGTGTGCTTTGGTGGGAAGAATAAGGAGGCCACTCACTATTTGGACAAGGGGGAGAAATTGGGTTGCTTTGTGCCTCCCGCGATATTCAGCGGGAGGTTAGCGGCGGAGGTAGTCTGTAGCTCCCCGTGGCACTGCACCGCCGGCAATGACGTCATCACTATGCGCAGCACCCCGGCTGCAACCTTGGGTTGCGACCCCATACCTATCACCGGACGATATGTCCGACAGGGTCAGGGGTCGTTTCTGCAGCCGCGGCGATGCCACTTAAAGGGCAGGTGTCGGGCGGCAACTTTTTATTTTGGCCGACTGCCAGCACCTGCCCCCTTTCCCTTTCTTCTTCGGGGTGTCGGCCGCGATTGCTCAGCCCGGCGCTCCTCTTGATCAGACACCCCGCTCCCCGGTGGTCCAGCAGGGCCCCGGTGTGCGCAGTGCTAGGCCCCTCCCCTTTAATCAGGGAGGGAGGTCTGCTATGACACGGTGCTGTGTGCCGGCGGGCGTGGCGCTGTTACACGAATCGCCGTGAAATTCACTGGTAGCGCCTCAAGAGGGAGGGGAGCGCTTCCAGTAGCACCCCGCCTCCTGCCTGGGGCGCTACCACTGAATTTAATGCGCAGGGGCGCTAACGTTTTTGGGGCGCTAAAATTAGCCCCGGCACCACCGAATTTCTCCCTAATAGTCTAAATGGGCTAGAGGAGCAGAGGGATCCAGGGATACAGATACACAAATCACTAAAAGTAGCAACACAGGTTAATAAGGCCATTAAAAAAAAAGCACTGGGGTACATTCCTAAAGGAGCCTTCTGTTCCGTGCCTAGGAGCTCTGAACCATGGCAGACAGCGGCTGGGACACGTTTCTCACACGCCTCGAGATTAACCTGCACGGCTACTTTGCTGTCAGTGAAGAGAGACAAGAAAGACCAAAGTGCCATTTGCCCCTCTCAGTGTGGCCCTGAAGGACTGTGTCCAGGCTGGAGTTCTGTTCCCGCCGTACGATCCTCCCCCAGATTGTCCTTTGAGCTCCAGCTAGGTGATGCTAAACACTCAGGTGGGAAAGAAGAAAATCTACAATAATGTGTTTAAAACAAAGCTCGTTTATTTGACATCTATCCAGAATATTAAATTCCAGCCCAGTTATAGGGGTTATTAACATCAACAGAAACAAACCCCAACTGTCAGAATGAACATGGTTCAGTCCTGAATGTGATTAACAGCAGCAACAACAGCAGAATCCAACCCGTGCAGTCACTTGTGAACTCGCTGGTGTGTCAGCAGGCTGGATGACTGAGTGAATCCCTTCCCACACTCAGAGCAGGTGAACGGCCTCTCCCCAGTGTGAACATGCTGATGATTCAGCAGGTAGGATGGCTTAGTGAATCCTTTCCCACACTCTGAGCAGGTGAACGGCCTCTCCCCAGTGTGAACTCGCTGGTGATTCAGCAGGTTGGATGAATTACCGAATCCCTTCCCACACTCAGAGCAGGTGAACGGTCTCTCTCCAGTGTGAACATGCTGATGATTCAGCAGGTTGGATGACTTAGAGAATCCCTTCCCACACTCAGAGCAGGTGAACGGCCTCTCCCCAGTGTGAACGCGCTGGTGATTCAGCAGGTTGGATGAATTAGTGAATCCCTTCCCACACTCAGAGCAGGTGAATGGCCTCTCCCCAGTGTGAACTCGCTGATGTGTCTGAAGGTCGGATGACTGAGTGAATCCCTTCCCACACTCAGAGCAGGTGAACAGACCCTCTCCAGTGTGAACTCGCAGGTGTGTCAGCAGGTTGGATGACTTAGTGAATCCCTTCCCACACTCAGAGCACGTGAACGGTCTCTCCCCGGTGTGAACACGCTGGTGTATCAGCAGGGTGGATGACTGAGTGAATCCCTTCCCACACTCAGAGCAGGTGAACGGTCTCTCCCCAGTGTGAACTCGCTGGTGTGTCAGTAGGTTGGATGACTTAGTGAATCCCTTCCCACACTCAGAGCAGGTGAACGGCCTCTCCCCAGTGTGAACTCGCTGGTGTGTCAGTAGGTGGGATGACTGAGTGAATCCCTTCCCACACTCAGAGCAGGTGAACGGCCTCTCCGCGGTGTGAATGCGCTGGTGTATCGATAGGCCAGAGGGTTGGCTGAAGCCTCGTCCACACACAGAACACGTGTACGGTTTCTCCTCGCTGTGAACGGTGCTTTTTGCTTCCATGTTCAGAGGCCGATGATATTCAGATCCGATGAGTCGAGTGACTCTGTTAGATCTTGAAGTGATGTTTGGTTTGAGCTTACCGTCTGCAAATCCTTCCCTTCCAGTGCCCTGTAAAATTAATATAAAACAGGGAGCGTGAGAGACAACCCACAAGAAAACAAAGGCAGGTTGTGAAATTGAGCTCAATGAATCTGCTCAATTGTGGGGCCGGCACTAGAAAAAAGTGACCATGAAAGATGCTGGATTGTCATAAATACCCAACTGGTTCACTAATGTCCTTCAGGGAAGGGAATCCGCCACCTGGTCTGGGCCTACACAAGACTCTGGCCTCTATGGGAGGAGAGAGGGAGGTGGGAGGGGGCGAAGGAAAGGAACTTTATACATCTGCAACTCGACCAGAACTTTGATAGAACCTCCAAAACCCACAACCTCCACCACCTAGAAGGACAAGGGCAGCTGTTGTATGGGAGCACCATCACATCCAAGTTCCCCGCCAAGTCACACGTCATCCTGGCTCAGATATATTCATCGTTGCTGGGTCATAATCCTGGAACTCCTTACCGAACAACATTGTGGGAATACCTTCACCACACGGACTGCAGTAGTTCAAGAAGGCGACTCACCACCCCCTCTCAATGGGAAACTGGGGATTGGCCATATTTGCTGCTCTTGCGAGCTACGCCCACATCCCAAGAATGAATTAAAACAAATCTGTAGATGTAAACTGGATTAAAAGCCTGTACAGAAATACTTGTTCCGAAAACAATACTCTTTTACATTGTACGAACAGTGTCTGTTTAACAACCTAATCTCCCCCAGAATCCACCTCCCTTGACAGTCTCACATTGGAAATTGTTGGGTCCTCCTGGGCTCAGAAGTACTGGGGGTTAAACCCAGCAGCTTTTCCTCCATCTCCACTCCAGCTCAAACTGAAACATAGAAGATAGGAGCAGGAGTAGGCCACTCGGCCCCTCGAGCCTGCTCCACCATTCAGTGCGATTATGGCTGATCATCCAAGTTCAGTACCCGGTACCTGCTTTCTCCCCATACCCCTTGATCCCTTTAGCCTTAAGAAATATATCCAACTCCTTCTTGAATATATTTAATAATGTATTGGCCTCCACTGCCTTCTGTGGTAGAGAATTCCACAGGTTCACCACTCTCTGGGTGAAGAAATTCCTCCTCATTTCTGTCCTAAATGGCCTACCCCTTATCCTTAAGACTGTGACCCCTGGTTCTGGACTCCCCGACCATCGGGAACATCCTTCCTGCATCTAGTCTGTCCAGTCCTGTCAGAATTTAATAAGTTTCAATGAGATCCCCTCTCATTCTTCTAAACTCCAGCGAGTATAAGCCCAATCGTCCCAATCTCTCCTCATATGTCATTCCTGCCATCCCAGGTATCAGCCTGGTGAATCTTCGCTGAACTCCTTCCACGGCAAGAACATCCTTCCTCAGATAAGGTGACCAAAACTGCACACAATACTCAAGATGTGGTCTCACCAAGGCCCTGTACAACTGCAGCAAGACATCCTTGTTCCTGTACTCAAACCCTCTCGCTATGAAGGCCAACATACCATTAGCCTTCTTAACCGCCTACTGCACCTGCATGCTTACCTTCAGCGACTGGTGCACAAGGACACCCAGGTCTCGTTGCACTTCCCCTTCTCCCAATCTATTGCCATTCAGATAATAATCTGCCTTCCTGTTTTGGCCACCAAAGTGGATAAGCTCACATTTATCCACGTTATATTGCATCTGCTATGCTTCTGCCCAATCACCCAATCTGTCCAAATCATCCTGTAGTTTCTCAGCATCCTCCTCACAGCACACACGCCCACCCAGCTTTGTGTTGTCTGCAAATTTGGAGATATTACATCTAGTTCCCTTGTCTAGATCATTAATATATATTGTGAATAGCTGGGGTCCAAGGACCGATCCCTGCGGTACCCCACTAGTCACTGCCTGCCGCTCGGAAAAAGACCCGTTTATTCCAACTCTTTGCTTTCTGTCTGCCGACCAGTTCTCTATCCAAGTCAATATCTTGCCCCCAATCCCATGTGCCTTAACTTTACACGCTAATCTCTTATGCGGGACCTTATCGAAAGCCTTCTGGAAGTCCAAATACACAACATCCACTGATTCTCCCTTATCTATTTTACTAGTTATATCCTCAACAATGAAGCAACAAAAAGGCCTACACAGGCGGCCAAGGACCTACCTTCCATCAGCCTGAAATAAAACTCTTCCTGACAGCCGCTGACTAATGGCGGCCGCAGCACCCACAATCCCCCGTGCCCCAGAAACCGCTCTATCCAATGCGCTGATTTCCCTGCTGAGAGTGCGCATGCCCCCCGGGGCCGTGGGCCATTCTGGGAGCCTGGCTCCTGTCCTTTTCCCGATTCGGACTTGGTGGAACCAGCTGAAGAAACCGGGAAGCGGCGGCTTGGATGGGGGAGGCGCTGCACCCTGGGTTTCCTGGTGCCGGGGCTCTGGCCACATGTCCTCTGGTCCCGGCCGCTCTGATTCTGATTGAGTTTTTGATGAGGTAACAGAGAGGGTTGATGAGGGCAATGCGGTTAACGTGGTATACATTTATTTCCAAAAGGCGTTCCACAAGTGCCACATAATAGGCTTGCCAGCAAAGTTGAAGACCATGGAATAAAAGGGACAGTGGCAACATGGATACAAAATTGGCAAAGTGACAGGAAACAGAGAGTAGTGGTGAATGGTTGTTTTTCGGACTGGAGGAAGGTATACAGTGGTGTTCCCCAGGGATCGGTACTAGGACCACTGCTTTACTTGATATATATTAATGACCTAGACTTGGGTGTACAGGGCACAATTTCAAAATTTGCAGATGACAGAAAACGTGGAAGTAAAGTGAACAGTGAGGAGGATAGTGATAGATTTCAAGAAGACATAGACAGGCTGGTGGAATGGGCGGACATGTGGCAGATGAAATTTAACGCAGAAAAGTGCAAAGTGATACATTTTGGTAGGAAGAACCAAGTGAGGCAATATAAACTAAAGGGTACAATTCTAAAGTGTGTGCATGAACAGAGAGACCTGGGGGTATGTGTGCACAAATCGTTGAAGGTGGCAGGGCAGGTTGAGAAAGTGGTTAAAAAAGCATACGGGATCCTGGGCTTAATAAATAGAGGCAGAGAGTCCAAAAGCAAGGAAGTTATGATGAACCTTTATAAAACACTGGTTCGGCCTCAACTGGTGAATTGTGTCCAATTCTGGGCACCGCACTTTAGGAAGGATGTGAAGGCCTCAGAGAGATTGCAGAAAAGATTTACAAGAATGGTTCCAGGGATAAGGGATGAAGGACTTCAGTTATGTGGATAGACTCGAGAAGCTGGGGTGGTTCTCCTTACAGCAGAGAAGGTAGAGAGGAGATTTGATAGAGGTGTTCAAAATCATGATGGGTCTGGACAGAGGAGAAACTGTTCCCATTGGCGGAAGGGTCGAGAACCAAAGGCGACATGAGGAAAAACTTTTTTATGCAGCGAGTGGTTAGGATCTGGACTGCACTGCCTGAAAGGGTGGTGGAGGCAGATTCAATCACGGCTTTCAAAAGGGAATTGGATAAGTGCCTGAAGTAAAAAGAATTGCAGGGTTACGGGGAAAGGGCGGGGATGGGACTAGCTGAAGTGGTCTTGCAGAGAGCCGGCACGGGCTCGACGGGCTGAATGGCCTTCTGTGCTGTAACCATTTTATGATTCTATAAAATATTAGAAAGTTTGTTCCACAGAAGCACGAGGTTTATCTGCTTTTATTGATGAATTTAAAAAGTCTGTATTAAAACCTGAGCCAGTGTGTTGTGAGACAAAGAGCCTTGTGTCCAATGAGGGGAATAAAGGCCCACAGCCTCCCCTGGCCCCGGGCCCTGAACAAGGGACTGGAGAAACTCGCTGCCCTGCGGATCAGACAATCAGCCGGCGCTAGTCCCGCCCCTCAGGTTCCCCGATTGGTTGGAGGACCCGCCGCCGGCTCGCTCCTCCAGCCCTGCCCCGCTCGCTCCCTATTGGTTGGAAGCTCCCGCCAATCAGGCCCTGGGCCCGGGTCACATTTCCCCGAGGAGATCACATGCTCCATCCAACTGACGCTGCTCGGTCCGGGGCCTCGCGGACTCTCAGATTTTTCTATTTCTCTTTATTCTCTCCCGATCCACCCCTACCCCCACCCTGCGCGATTCTCCACCCAATCGGAGCGGAGAAAACTCACTTTGCGTCACCGATCGCGACTCTGGACCCGACACTAAGGCCTTTCCCCGGAATGCCCCACGCCAACTCCGTCCGGCAGGATCTGAGTGCGCAGGCGCAGCTCCGAGTGGGGGAAGGGGGTTGGCCCCTTCTGGGCATGCACGGTTTTTACCCTTGGTGACCGGGAGGGGTCACTGTGCCGGACTCGGTCCGAACCGCCGCTCCCTGTGCGCATGCGCGGACTATTGTCTGTCAATTAACCATCAGCCAGAAGAGGTCGCTGGTGAGACCAGTGAAGAAAGGAACACTTGCATTTCTATAGCGCCTTTCACCACCACCGGACATCCTAAAGTGCTTTACAGCCAATGAAGTCCTTTTGAAGTGTAGTCACTGTTGTAATGTAGGAAATGCGGCAGCCAAATAGCGCACAGCAAGCTCCCACAAACAGCAATGTGATAATGACCAGATAATCTATCTTTTTGTTAACTCTGTTTCTCTCTCTACGGATGTTGCCTGGCCTGCTGAGTGTTTCCAGCATTTCTTGTTGTTATTTCAGATTTCCAGCATCCGCAGTATTTTGCTATTATCCGTTTGTTACATTGATTGAGGGATAAACATTGGCTAGGACACCGGGGATATTTCCCCTGCTCTTTTCCACATTACAACAGTGACTACACCTCAAAAGTACTTCATTGGCTGTAAAGCACTTCAAGACGTCTGCTGGTCATGAAAGCACTACATAAATGCAAGTCTTTCTTTCTCAAAATAGTGTCATGGGATCTTTTACATCCACCTGAGAGAGCAGACAGGGCCTCAGTTTAATGTCTCATCCGAAAGACACCACCTCTGACAGTGCCTCAGTACTGCACTGGAGTGTCAGCCTGGATTTTTGTGCTCATGTCTCTGGAGTGGGACTTGAACCCACAGCCTTATGCCTCAGAGGCAAGAGTGCTACCATAGTCATAGATTTATACAGCACAGAAAAGGACCTTCGCCCATCGTGTCCGCGCCGGCCATCAAGCCCTGTCTATTCTAATCCCATTTTCCAGCACTTGGTCCGTAGCCTTGTATTCTATGGTGTTTCAAGTGCTCATCTAAATGCTTCTTGAATGTTGTGAGGGTTCCTGCCTCTACCACCCTTTCAGGCAGTGAGTTCCAGATTCCAACCACCCTCTGGGTGAAAAAGCTTTTCCTCAAATCACCTCTAAACCTCCTGCCCCTTACCTTGAAACTATGCCCCCTGGTTATTGACCCCTCTACTAAGCGGAAAAGTTCCTTTCTATCTACCCTATGCCCCTCATAATTTTGTACACCTCAATGAGGTCCCCCCTCAGCCTTCTCTGCTCTAAGAAAAACAACCCCAACCTGTCCAGTCTCTCTTCATAGCTGAAGCGCTCCAGCCCAGGTAACACCCTGGTGAATCTCCTCTGCACCCTCTCCAATGCAATCACATTCTTCCTATAGTGTGGCAACCAGAACTGCACACAGTATTCCAGCTGTGGCCTAACTAGCGTTTTGTACAGCTCCATCATAACCTCCCTGCTCTTGCCTTCATTAGCCGAGGCATAGAATATAAGTATCCCATATGCCTTCTTAACCACCCTATCTAGCTGCCCTGCTGCCCTCAGGGATCTATGTACATGCACACCAAGGTCCCTCTGATCCGCTGTCCTTCCTAGGGTTCTACCATTCATTGTGTATTCCCTTGTTAGTCCTCCCAAAATGCATCACCTCACACTTTTCAGGGTTAAATTCCATTTGCCACTGTGCTGCCCATCTAACCAACCCGTCTATATTATCCTGTAGCCTGAGGTTTCCCCCCTCGTTATTTACCACTCCACCAATTTTCGTGTCATCTGCGAACTTACTGATCATACCTCCTACATTCATATCTAAATCATTAATGTACACTACAAACAGCAAAGGACCCAGCACCGATCCCTGCGGTAACCCACTGGACACAAGCTTCCAGTCATAAAACAACCTTCGACCATCACCCTCTGCCTCCTGCCACTAAGCCAATTTTGGATCCAAAGTGCCAAATTGCCCTGGATCCCATGGGCTCTTACCTTCTTGACCAGTCTCCCATGTGGGACTTTGTCAAAAGCCTTACTGAAGTCCATGTAGACTACATCAACTGGACTGCCCTCATCCACACACCTAGTCACCCCCATCGAAAAATTCAATCAAATTGGTTAGACATGATCTCCCCCTGACAAAGCCATGCTGACTATCCTTGATTAATCCTTGCCTCTCCAACTGGAGACTAATTCTGTCCCTCAGAATTTTTTCCAATAATTTCCCTACCACTGATGTTCAGCTCACTGGCCTGTAATTCCCTGGTTTATCCCTGCTACACTTCTTGAATAATGGTACTACATTAGCTGTTCTCCAGTCCTCTGGCACCTCCCCTGTGGTCAGAGAGATTCTGAAAATTTGTGTCAGAGCCCCTGCAATCTCCTCCCTTGCCTCACACAGCAGCCTGGGATACATCTCGTCTGGGCCTGGGGGTTTATCCACTTTTAAGCCCGCTAAAACCACTAGTACCTCCTCCCTTTCAATACTAATTTGTTCAAGTATATCACAATCCCCCTGCCTGATTTCTATGCCTGCATCGTCCTTCTCCATAGTGAACACAGATGCAAAATATTAATTTAAAACCTCACCTACATCTTCTGGCTCTACACACAGATTGCCACTTTGGTCCCTAATGGGCTCTACTCTTTCCCTGGTTATCCTCTTGCCCTTAATATACTAATAAAACACCTTGGGATTTTCCTTTATTTTGCCTGCCAGTGTTTTTTCATGACCCCTCTTCGTTCTCCTAATTTCTTTTTTAAGTACCCCCCTGCACCTTCTATACTCCTCTAGGGCTTCCACTGTTTTTAGTCCTTTGTATCTGCCAAAAGCCTCCCTTTTTTTCCTAAACCATTCTTGTATGTCCCTCGACATCCAGGGTTCCCTGGATTTGTTGGTCCCACCCTTGACCTTTATGGGAACATGTTGGCGTTGTACTCTCTCTATTTCCTTTCTGAAAGACTCCCACTGCTCTGATGTGGATTTTCCTACAAGTAGCTGATCCCAGTCCACTTTGGCCAGATCCTGCCTTATCATATTAAAATCGGCCTTCCCCCAATTTAGAACCTTTATTTCCGGTCCATCTTTGTCCTTTTCCATAACTACTTTAAATCTCACCAAATTATGGTCACTGTTACCAAAATGCTCTCCTACTAACCCTTCTACCACTTGCCCTGCTACATTCCCTCGAATTAGGTCCAGTACCGCCCCCTCTCTTGTAGGACTTTCAACATGTTGGCTGAAAAAGCTCTCCTGGATGCACTTTAAGAATTCCACACCCTCTAAGCCTTTCACACTCTGACTATCCCAGTTAATATTGGGGAGGTTGAAATCCCCAACAATTATTACCCTATTATTTCTACACTTCTGAGATTTGCCTACATATCTGTTCCTCTATCTCCCCCTTACTGTTTGGGGGCCTATAGTACACTCCCAGCAAAGTGCTTGCCCCCTTTTTGTTTTTAAGTTCTACCCATATGGCCTCATTAGCGGAACCTGCTAAGGTATCATCCCTCCTTACAGCAGAAATTGACTCCTTGATTAATATTACTAACCTGATTTTTGGTCAACTCTTGGAGCATTCAACTTTAATAAATCTCCGGGAGAAGGAGTCGCTTCACTTGCACTGGTTCCTGGGGCCTGATCACCTTCCCCAGGAGCAGGGCCTTGATTCTGGAGGTGTTTTATTGCACCATTTGGTGTACTTGAGAACAGCCCCATCAGGGCGAGTGCGGGAGAGTCAGGGGGCGAGTGCGGGAGGGTCAGGGGGCGAGTTCGGGAGCGTCCATCTCCAGGACCAGTGTGTATCTGAGTCAATGAGACTCTCTCTGACCTTTCTCCCCAGTCCCTCTCCAGGATCAGTGTGTATCTGAGTCAATGGGACTTTCTCTTACCTTGCTCCCCAGTCGATTTCTGGAAGCTCTTTGAATCGGAAGGGTTCTCTCCGGTTGGTGCTCACAATCCTGTGCTGGTTAACCGGCTGTTGTTCCTCAGTCGACAATCCCTGTTTACTTCGAGCTGAGCACCTTCGTCAATCACACCATCATTCACCGGGAGATCTAATTGTGGCAAAGCAGAAAATAAGAACAACATTGAAAGCGTGAAATAATGTAATGTAATCTGCTTACTAATAATCCAATGTGAAGGCGGAGTATTTGTTTGATTTTGTGCCTTTGCTCAGATCCCCAGTTGCGGGGCTGTGTGTTTAGTTTGGAGATTTTCCTCCGATCCCCAGTTGCGGGGCTGTGTGTTTAGTTTGGGGATTTTCCTCAGATCCCCAGTTGCGGGGCTGTGTGTTTAGTTTGGAAATTTTCCTCACAGTAAATTTCCGGCCTCCTGAAACTCCCCCATTCTCACTGCTCTGGGCGGAAATGCGCCATTTTCTGTGCGGAGTTACTGCCCGGAGCGGTGACCCTGTGAGCCTCCTTCGCTGTGATCTAAACTCGGGGCTGAGCAGCCGCTGTCGGGCCGAGTTCCCTCAATCAGCCTGTGTCTGACCCTCACTCACCGATCAACCCACGCCGCCCGGCACCGCACACAGCAGGGGAGCGGCACTGCGCCTGCGCCAGAGGGCAGGGGAGAGGCACTGCGCCTGCGCCGGAGGGCAGGGGTGCGGCACTGCGCCTGCGCCGGAGGGCAGGGGAGCGGCACTGCGCCTGCGCGGGAGGGCAGGGGAGCGGCACTGCACCTGCGCGGGAGAGGTAGAAAGGGAGCGGCACTGCGCCTGCGCCGGAGGGCAGGGGAGCGGCACTGCGCCTGCGCGGGAGAAAGGGAGCGGCACTGCGCCTGCGCCGGAGGGCAGGGGAGCGGTATTGCGCCTGCGCGGGAGAGGAAATGGAGCGGCACTGCGCCTGCGCGGTAGAGCTATGTCGCACGAACGCATCACTGTCGCTCCCAGTGGTGGGAGGACTACATCAGAACATATACAGGCCCAGGTTAACGGCAGCCATCTTTGTAAAGGAGGGAGGAAAGTTTCAGTGCGACGTCACCATATGCCTGAGACAAAGAGCCTTGTGTCCAATGCGGGGAATAAAAGCCCACAGCCTCTCCTGGCCCCGGGCCCTGAACAAGGGACTGGAGAAACTCGCTGCCCTGCGGATCAGACAATCAGCCGGCGCTAGTCCCGCCCCTCGGGCTCCCCGATTGCTTGGAGGACCCGCCGCCGGCTCGCTCCGCCAGCCCCGCCCCGCTCGCTCCCTATTAGTCGGAGGCTCCCGTCAATCAGGCCGCGGGCCCGGGTGACGTGTTCCCGAGGAGATCACGTGACCGTCCAACTGCCGCCGCTCGGTCCGGGGCCTCGCGGACTCTGAGGTTTTTCTATTTCTCTTTTTATTCTCTCCCGATCCACCCCGCGCCATTCTCCACCCAATCGGAGCGAAGAAAACACACATTTGCCTCACCGATCGCGACTCTGGAACCGACACCAAGGCCTTTCCCGGAATGCCCCGCGCCGACTCTGTCCGGCAGGATCCGAGTGCGCAGGCGTAACTCCGAGTGGGGGAGGGGTTTGGTCTCCAGTGGGCATGCGCGGTTATTACCCTTGTTGACCGGCAGGGGTCGCTGTGCCGGACTCGGCACAAACCGCCGCTCCGTGTGCGCATGCGCGGGCTCATGGCTGTCAATCAGCCAGCAGCCAGAAGAGGTCGCTGGTGAGACCAGTGAAGAAAGAAAGACTTGCATTTATATAGCGCCTTTCACCACCACCGGATGTCCCAAAGCGCTTTACAGCCAATGAAGTACTTTTTGAAGTGCAGTTACTGTTATAATGTAAACAAAGAAACAGAAGATCGGAGCAGGAGTAGGCCATTCGGCCCCTCGAGCCTGCTCCGCCATTCAATGAGATCATGGCTGATCATCCAAACTCAATACCCTGTCACGGCCTTCTCCCCATATCCCTTGATCCCTTTAGCCTTAAGAAATATATCCAACTCCTTCTTGAATATATTTAATGAATTGGCCTCCACAGCTTTCTCTGGTAGAGAATTCCACAGGTTCACCACTCTCTGGGTGAAGAAATTCCTCCTCATCTCTGTCCTAAATGGCCTACCCCTTATCCTTAGACTGTGACCCCTGGTTCTGGCGTAGGAACCGCGGAAGTCAGTAAGCGCACCGCAAGCTCCCACAAACAGCAATGTGATAATGACCAGATAATCTATCTTTTTGTTGTGTTAATTGAGGGATAAACATTGGCTAGGACACCGGGGGATAACTCCCCTGCTCTTTTCCACATTACAACAGTGACTACACTCCAATAGTACAATAGTACCTCATTGGCTGTAAAGCACTTCAAGACATCTGCTGGTCGTGAAAGGCACCATATAAATGCAAGCCTGTCTTTCTCGAAATAGTGCCATGGGATCTTTTATATCCAGCTGAGAGAGCAGACAGGGCCTCAGTTTAACATCTCATCCAAAAAACGACACCTCCAACAGTGCCACACTCCCTCAGCACTGCACTGGAGTGTCAGCCTGCATTTTTGTGCTCAAGTCTCTGGAGTGGGACTTAAACCCACAACTTTCATGACATCAGAGGCGAGAGTGTTACCCACTGAGCCACTGGCTGACACTAAAGAACAAGCAGTTCTGACGAAAGGTCATCGACCTGAAACATTAACTGTTTCTGTCTCCACAGATACTGCCTGACCTGCTGAGTATTTCCAGTAGTTTCTGTTTTTATTAAAGAAACGAGGGAGTGATTGCTGACAGGAAGAATGTTGGGTCGTCCTGCGCATGTGCACCTCCCTGGCGGCTGAGGCAAAACACCGACTCGCCCCCACCTGAGCCGCGCACCAGTACCAGATGTTGCGGCTCCGCATGCGCGGCCGGTGTTCCAACCGCGGGGTTTTGTGTGATGAGCATGCGCGTTGCGGACTGATCGGGACGGGCGATTGTAGAGCAGGAGGGAGAGCGCGGGGGCCATGAGCACATGCACGGGACTCAGCGTCAACAGAGCGCTTTCTGGAGCACGGGGGCTTGTGGGTATTACAGCCGCCATTACTGCTGATCCTTTCAACCAACCTGTGTAGCAGCTGGAGCCTGCAAATCAGCTTCACTGCCCCTAGGTTCGGAAAGGGGAAAATTAAACAACAGTTTGCCTCTGATCCTTTTCTGATCTCAATTTACAGGGTTATAGAAGTGGAGCAGTTACAGGCGGGAAGCTCAGACCAAACATCACGTCAAGATCTGACAGAGTCACTCGATTCATCAGGACCTGAATATCATCGGCCTTTGCACATGGAAGGAGAAAGCAGCGATCGCAGCGATGACAAACTGCACACGTGTTCGGTGTGTGAACGCGGATTCAGCCAATTGCCTGACCTGGTGAGACACGTGCACCGTCACACCAGGGAGAAACCGGGTAAAGGTGGGGACGGCGGGAAGGGATTCAGTTCCCCGTCTGCATTGGAAGTTCAATGGCACAGTCACACCAGGGACAGTCTGTTCACCTGCTCCGTGTGTGGAAAGGAATTTGTTTGTTCATCCCACCTGCAAACACACCAGCGAGTTCACACTGGGGAGAGACCATTTTAGTGTTCTGACTGGGAAGAGCTTTAAAAGCCCCAGGGATCTGAAGAAACACCAGCTTGTTCACACTGATGTGAGACCCTTTAACTGTCCTGACTGTGGTAAGAGCTTTAAAAGTCCCCGGGAGCTCAAGCAACACCAGCGAGTTCACACTGGGGAGAGGCCGTTCACCTGCTCCGATTGTGGGAAGGGATTCACTCAGACAGCCAACCTGCAGAGACACCAGCGCCTCCACACTGGGGAGAGGCCATTCACCTGCTCCATGTGTGGGAAGGGATTCAGTGAGTCATCCAACCTGCAGACACACCAGCTTGTTCACACTGACGAGAGATCCTTTAAATGTTCTGACTGTGGGAAGAGCTTTAAAAGCCCCCAGGAGCTGAAGGGACACTGGCTCCTGCACACTGGGGAGAGACCGTTCACCTGCTCCGTGTGTGGGAAGGGATTCGCTCGGTCCTCCACCCTCCTTTCACACCAGCTTGTTCACACTGATGAGAGGCCGTTTAACTGCCCTGACTGTGGGAAGCGTTTTAAAAGCCCCGGGGATCTGAAGGGACACCAGCTTGTTCACACTGCGGAGAGGCTGTTCACTTGCTCCGTGTGTGGGAAGGGATTCTTGAAGTCCTCCACCCTGCTGAGACAACAGCTTGTTCACACTGATGAGAGGCCATTTAACTGTTCTGACTGTGGGAAGAGCTTTAAAAGCCCTGGGGAGCTGAAGGGACACCAGCGAGTTCACACGAATGAGAGACCCTTTAAATGTTCTGAGTGTGGGAAGAGTTTTAAAATCCCTGGGGAGCTCTAGCAACACTAGCGAGTTCACACTGCAGAGAGACTGTTCACCTGCTCCATGTGTGGGAAGGGATTCACTGTGTCATCCGCCCTCCTGTCACACCAGCTTGTTCACGCTGACGAGAGACCCTTTAAATTTTCTGACTGTGGGAAGAGCTTTAAAAGCCCCCAGGAGCTGAAGAGACAGCAGCTTGTTCACACTGGGGAGAGACCATTTAACTGTTCTGATTGTGGGAAGATCTTTAAAAGCTCCTGGGAGCTGAAGAGACATCGGCTCCTCCACACTGGTGAGAGGCAGTTCACCTGCTCCGTGTGTGGGAAGGGATTCACTCAGTCATCCACCCTCCTGTCACACCAGCTTGTTCACACTGACAAGAGACCCTTTAAATGTTCTGACTGTGGGAAGAGTTTTAAAAGCTCGAAGAGCCTTAAGAGTCACCAGCGTCTTCACACTGATCATCGAATCTAACAGCACAGAAGGAGGTGATTCGGCCCATCGTGTCTGTGCCGGCTCTTTGAAAGAGCTGTCCAATTTAGTCCCAAACCCCAGCTTTGTCCCCAGAACTCTGCAAACTAGTCCTCTTCAAGTACATGTCCAATTACCGTTTGAAAGTTCCTGTGGAACCTGATTCCAGCATCCTTTCAGATGGTGCGTTCCAGATCTTAACAACCCTCTGTGTGAAAACAATTCTCCTCATTTCCCTCTAGTTCTTTTAGCAACTATTTTAAATCTGTGACCTTTGGTTACCGACCCACTTGCCAGAGTGAACAGTTTCTCCCTACTTGCTCGATCAAAACCCCTCATCATTTTGAACACTTCTATCAGGTCTCCTCTTAAACTTCTCTGCTCTAAGGGGAACAATCCCAGCTTCTCCAATCTCTCCACATAACTGAAGTCCCTCATCCCTGGTACCATCCTGGTCAACCTCCTCTGCACCCTCTCCAAGGCCTTGACATCCTTCCTAAAGTGTGGTGCCCAGAACTGTACACAAGACTCCAGCTGAGGCCAAAACCCTGCAGCTGTACAAAACCCTGGTTAGACCACACCTGGAGCACTGTGAGCAGTTCTGGGCATCACACCTTAGGAAGGATATATTGGCCTTGGAGGGAGTGCAGCGTAGGTTTACCAGATTGATACCTGGACTTCAAGGGTTAAGTTACGAGGAGGGATTACACAAATTAGGGTTGTATTCCCTGGAATTTAGAAGGTTAAGGTGTGATCTGATCGACGTTTTCAGGATATTAAGGGGAACAGATAGGGTAGATAGAGAGAAACTATTTCCACTGGTTGGGGATTCTAGGACTGGGGGCATGGTCTAAAAATTAGAGCCAGACCTTTCAGGAGTGAAATTAGGAAACACTTAGATACATGGATACATAGAAGATAGGAGCAGGAGTAGGCCATTCAGCCCTTGGAGCCTGCTCCACCATTCAATGAGATCATGGCTGATCATCCAAATTCAGTACCCTGTCCCTGCCTTTTCCCCATATCCCTTGATCCCTTTAGACTTAAGAAATATATCCAACTCTTTCTTGAATATACTTAATGAACTGGCCTCCACCGCCCTCTGTGGCAGAGAATTCCACAGGTTCACCACTCTCTGGGTGAAGAAATTCCTCCTCATTTCAGTCCTAAATGGCTTACCCCTTATCCTTAGACTATGACCCCTGGTTCTGGACTCCCCTGCCATCAGAAACATCCTTCCTGCATCTAGTCCGTCCAGGCCTGACAGAATTTTATAGGTTTCGATGAGATCCCCTCTCAATCTTCTAAACTCCAGTGAGTATAAGCCCAATCGACACAATCTCTCCTCATACGTCATTCCTGCCATCCCAGGTATCAGCCTGGTGAATCTTCGCTGCACTCCCTCCATGGCAAGAACATCCTTCCTCAGATAAGGTGACCAAAACTGCACACAATACTCAAGGTGCGGTCTCACCAAGGCCCTGTACAACTGCAGCAAGACATCCTTGTTCTTGTACTCGAACCCTCTTGCTACGAAGGCCAACATACCATTTGCCTTCTTAACCGCCTGCTGCACCTGCATGCTTACCTTCAGCGACTGGTGTACAAGAACACCCAGGTCTCTTTGCACTTCCCCTTCTCCCAATCTATTACCATTCAAATAATAATCTGCCTTCCTGTTTTTGCCACCAAAGTGGATAACCTCACATTTATTCACATTACTGTTTTCCAAGTGCTCTGCTATTACATCTTTTATAATGGAGTCTAGCATTTTCCCCACTACCGATGTCAGGCTTACCAGTCTGTAATTCCCCGTTTTCTCTCTACCACCTTTTTTAGCTACCCTCCAATCCATGGGAACTGTTCCAGATTCCATCGAATATTGGAAGATGATCAGCAATGCATCTACTATTTCTAGGGCCACTTCCTTAAGTACCCTAGGATGTAGATTATCAGGCTGATCTGTGACCTAACTCCATACACCCGCCTTTGGCCCATATCCCTTAATGCCTTTGGGTAACAAAAACACTTCTACACACAAAGGGTGATAAAAGTTTGGAACTCTCTTCCGCAAATGGCAATTGATGCTCGATCAATTGTTAATTTTAAATCTGACATTGATAGGTTTTTGTTACCCAAAGGCATTAAGGGATATGGGCCAAAGGCGGGTGTATGGAGTTAGGTCACAGATCAGCCTGATAATCTACATCCTAGGGTACTTAAGGAAGTGGCCCTAGAAATAGTAGATGCATTGCTGATCATCTTCCAATATTCAATGGAATCTGGAACAGTTCCCATGGATTGGAGGGTAGCTAAAAAAGGTGGTAGAGAGAAAACGGGGAATTACAGACCGGTAAGCCTGACATCGGTAGTGGGGAAAATGCTAGACTCCATTATAAAAGATGTAATAGCAGAGCACTTGGAAAACAGTGACAGGATCGGATAAAGTCAACATGGATTTACAAAAGGTAAATCGTGCTTGACTAATCTACTGGAATTTTTTGAGGATGTAACTGGTAAAATAGATAAGGGAGAACCAGTGGATGTGGTGTATTTGGACTTTCAGAAGGCTTTCGATAAGGTCCCACATAAGAGATTAGCATGTAAAGTTAAGGCACATGGGATTGGGGGCAAGGTATTGACTTGGATAGAGAACTGGTTGGCAGATAGAAAGCAAAGAGTTAGAATAAACGGGTCTTTTTCCGAGTGGCAGGCAGTGTCTAGTGGGGTACCGCAGGGATCGGTCCTTGGACCCCAGCTATTCACAATATATATTAATGATCTAGACAAGGGAACTAGATGTAATATCTCCAAATTTGCAGACGACACAAAGCTGGGTGGGCGTGTCTGCTGTGAGGAGGATGCCGAGAAACTACAGGATGATTTGGACATGTTGGGTGATTGGGCAGAAGCATGGCAGATGCAATATAACGTGGATAAATGTGAAGTTATCCACTTTGGTGGCAAAAACAGGAAGGCAGATTATTATCTGAATGGCAATAGATTGGGAGAAGGGGAAGTGCAACGAGACCTGGGTGTCCTTGTGCACCAGTCGCTGAAGGTAAGCATGCAGGTGCAGCAGGCGGTTAAGAAGGCAAATGGTATGTTGGCCTTTATAGCGAGAGGGTTTGAGTACAGGAACAGGGATGTCTTGCTGCAGTTGCACAGGGCCTTGGTGAAACCACATCTTGAGTATTGTGTGCAGTTTTAGTTGCCTTATCTGAGGAAGGACGTTCTTGCCGTGGAAGGAGTTCAGCGAAGATTCACCAGGCTGATACCTGGAATGGCAGGAATGACGTATGAGGAGAGATTGGGTCCATTGGGCTTGTACTTGCTGGAGTTTAGAAGAATGAGAGGGGATCTCATTGAAACTTATAAAATTCTGGCAGGACTGGACAGACTAGATGCAGGGAGGATGTTCCCGATGGTCAGGGAATCCAGAACCAGGGGTCACAGTCTAAGGATAAGGACAGAAATGAGGTGGAGTTTCTTCACCCACAGAGTGGTGAACCTGTGGAATTCTCTACCACAGAAGGCAGTAGAGGCCAATTCATTAAATATATTCAAGAAGGAATTGGTATTTCTTAAGGCTAAAGGGATCAAGGGGTATGCGGAGAAAGCAGGGACCGGGTACTGAACTTGGATGATCAGCCATGATCACATTGAATGGCGGGGCAGGCTCGAGGGGCCGAATGGCCTCCTCCTGTCCTATGTTCCTAGTGATTTGTAAAGGTTTAGTGTAACTTCCTTGTTTTTGTATTCAATGGCCCTATTTGCAAAGCCAAGTATCCCATACGCTTTCTGAACCGCCTCACTAACTTGCCGTGGCACTTTGAAAGATTTGTGAATATGGACCCCCAGGTCCCTCTGCTCTTGCACCCCCTCAAAATAGTCCCATTTAGATTATACGGCCTCTCCCAAACTGCATCATTTCACACTTCTCATTTAATTTCATCTGCCTTGTGTCTGCTCATTTCACAGTCTGTCTCTGTCCTTCTGAAGTCTGCTACTACTATACTCACTATTTACTACGTTGCCAAGTTTTGTATCATCCATAAACTTCAAAATTGTACACCTATACCCAAGGCCAGGTCATTTATATATAACAAGAAAAGCAATGGTCCTAATACCGACCCCTGGGGAAGCCCACTGCATACTTCCCTCCAGTCAGAAAAACATCCCTCAGCACTACTCACTGTCTCCTCTCCCTTAGCCAATTATATACCCAAATTATCATCGGCCCTTTAATTCCCTGTGCTTCTATTTTCTGAGTAAGTCTCTTATGTGGTATTTTATCAAATGCCTTTTGAAAGTCCATATATACAACATCTACTGCACTACCTTCATCAACCCTCTGTCACTTCATCAGAGAGCTCAATCAGGTTAATCAGACACGATTTACCTTTAACAAATCCATACTGGCTGCCCCTTATTAACCCATGTTTCTCCAAGTGAGAATTAATTTTGTCCTTGACAATGGTCTCTAGTCGTTCACCCACCACTGACATTAGACTGATTGGCCTGTAGTTACCAGGTTTAACCCTCTCCCCCTTTTTAAACAGGGTGTAACATTTGCAATCCTCCAGTCCTCTGTCACCACTCCCATATATCTGAGGGAGATTGAAAGAGTGTGGTCGGAGCTTCTGCTATCTCCACCCTAGCTTCCCTCAGCAATCTAGGATGCATCACATCTGGTCCGGGTGACTTGTTAACTTTGAGTGATGACAACCTATTTAGCACCTCCTTTCTATCCATTTTTATCCAATTTCTCTACTCCCCTCTCCTCTACTGCGACATTAACTTCATCCTCTTCTTTTGTGGAGACAGATGCTAAGTACTCATTCAGTACCTCAGCCACGCCCTCTGCCTCCATATGATGAGCTCCTATTTGGTCCCTAATCGGCCCCACCATTCCTTTAACTATCCTTTTACTTTTGGTACATTTATAAAAGATTTTTGGGTTCCCTTTTACGTTACCCACTAATCTTTACTCGTATTCTCTCCCTTGTGTCAGCTGTGACTCAGTGGGTAGCACTCTCGCCAGTCAGAAGGTTGTGGGTTCATAGTCCCACGCCAGGGACTTGAGCACATAAAGCTAGGCTGACACTCTAGTGCAGTGCTGAGGGAGTGCTGCACTGTCAGAGGTGGTGTCTTTCTGATGAGACTTTAAACTGAGGCCCCATCTGCTCTCTCAGGTGGATGTAAAAGATCCCATGGCACTATTTTGAAGAAGAGTAGGGGAGTTATCCCCGGTGTCCTGGCCAATATTTATCCCTCAACCAACATAACAAAAACAGATTACCTGGTTATTATCACATTGCTGTTTGTGGGAGCTTGCTGTGCACAAACTGGCTGCCGTGTTTCCCACATTACAACAGTGACTTTGAGATGTCTGGTGGTCGTGAAAGGCGCTATATAAATGCAAGTCTTTCTTTCATATATCCTTTTTCAATTTCTCCCACACTCTCTGTATTCTCCTGGTTTTTGACTGTATTCTGTATCTGACATTTGTAGTAAACCTCCTTTTTCTGTTTTATTCTAACCTCGATATCCTTTGTCATCCGGAGCTCGAGCTTTGGACGCCCCATCTTGCCTCCTTATGGGAATATGCTTGGTTTGTACCCGGTGTCAAATTTTGTTTTATAACGTTCCCGTGAAGCGTGTTGGGACATTTTACTACATTAAATACGTTCTATAAATACAAGTTGTTGTTATTGTCTGACACTAACAAATTCCACAGAGGAAAATAACAATTTTTTTACTCCGAAATATTAAATATTTTGTTCCACGAAGTTTATCTGCTTTTATTGATGAATTTAAAAAGTCTGTATTAAAACCTGAGCCAGTGTGTTGTGAGACAAAGAGACTTGTGTCCAATGCGGGGAATAAAGGCCCACAGCCTCCCCTGGCCCCGGGCCCTGAACCAGGGACTGGAGAAACTCGCTGCCCTGCGGATCAGACAATCAGCCGGCGATAGTCCCGCCCCTCGGGCTCCCCGATTGGTTGGAGGACCCGCCGCCGGCTCGCTACTGCAGCCCCGCCCACTGGGTGCCGCCAGTCCCGCCCCTCGGGCTCCCCGATTGGTTGGAGGACCCACCGCCCGTACGCTCCTCCAGCTCCGCCCACTGTTTTGCCGCTAGTCCCGCCCCTCGGGCTCCCTGATTGATTGGATGACCCGCCGCCCACTCGCTCCCTATTGGTCGGAAGCTCCCGTCAATCAAGCTGTGGACCCGCGTCACATGTTTATGGGACGATGACGTCTGTGGGGCCGCCGGTCCCGGTCACGTGTGTCTGAGGAAATCTAACCCGCTCCGCGAGACTGAATCCGCTCCGTTCGCTTTCCGGGACCCTAAAACTCCCAGGTTTGTGTTTACCGTAATTTATTTCCCCGTCCCTCTCCACTCGTCCGTCTAACTGAGAAAACTCGCTGTCCGCCGGAAATTCCGACTTTTCAAGCGTTAACGCAGTGTGTCGCCCCCGAGCATGCGCACTAGCAGCTGGGCCTGGGACTCTGCCCCCGAGCATGCGCACGAGCAGCTGGTCCTGGGACTCTGTGCCCCTGAGCATGCCCACTAGCAGCTGGACCTGGGACTCTGCAGCCCCTGAGCATGCGCACGAGCAGCTGGTCCTGGGACTCTGTGCCCCTGAGCATGCCCACTAACAGCTGGTTCTGGGACTGTGGGCCCCTGAGCATGCCCACTAGCAGCTGGTCCTGGGACTCTGCCCCTGAGCATGTCCACTAGCAGCTGGTCCTGGGACTGTGCCCCTGAGCATGCGCACTAGCAGCTGGTCCGGGGACTCTGCCCCTGAGCATGTCCACTAGCAGCTGGTCCTGGGACTCTACCCCTGAGCATGCCCACAAGCAGCTGGTCCTGTGACTCTGCTGCCCCTGTGCATGCCCACGAGCAGCTGGTCCTGGGAATTTGCAGCCCCTGAGCATGTGCACTAGCAGCTGGTCCTGAGACTATGGGCCCCTGAGCATGCCCACTAGCAGCTGGTCCTGGGGCTCTGCCCCTGAGCATGCCCACTAGCAGCTGGTCGTGGGACTCTGCTGCCCCTGAGCATGCCCACTAGCAGCTGCTACTGGGACTCTGCCCCTGAGCATGCCCACCAGCAGCCAGTCCTGGGACTCTGCCCCTGAGCATGCCCACTAGCAGCTGTAACTGGGACTCTGCCCCTGAGCATGCGCACTAGCAGCTGGTCCTGGGACTCGGCCCCTGAGCATGCCCACTAGCAGCTGGTCTTGGGACTCTGGGCCCCTGAGCATGCCCACTAGCAGCTGGTCCTGGGACTCTGCTGCCCCTGAGCATGCCCACTAGCTGCTGGTCCTGGGACTCTGCTTCCCCTGAACATGCTCACTAGGAGCTGGTTCTGGGACTCTGCTCCCCTGAGCATGTGCACTAGCAGCTGGTCCTGGGACTATGGGCCCCTGAGCATGTCCACTAGCAGCTGGTCCTGGGACTCTGCCCCTGAGCATGCCCACTAGCAGCTGGTCCTGGGACTCTGGCCCTGAGCATGCCCACTAGCAGCTGGTCCTGGGACTCTGCTGCCCCAGAGCATGCCCACTAGCAGCTGGTCCTGGGACTCTGCCCCTGAGCATGCCCACCAGCAGCCAGTCCTGGGACTCTGCCCCTGAGCATGCCCACTAGCAGCTGGTACTGGGACTCTGCCCCTGAGCATGCGCACAAGCAGCTGGTCCTGGGACTCTGCCCCTGAGCATGCCAACTAGCAGCTGGTCCTGGGACTCTGCCCCTGAGCATGCCCACTAGCAGCTGGTCCTGGGACTCTGGGTCCCTGAGCATGCCCACTCGCAGCTGGTCCTGGACCTCCGCTGCCCCTGAGCATGCCCACTAGCAGCTGTTTCTGGGACTCTCCTGCCCCTGAGCATGCCCGCTAGCAGCTGGTCCTGGTGACGATCTGGATTCTTTTAGGCGTCAATCTGGCTGAACAATAATCGACTCGAACACTGTTTTCTCAAAGAATAGTCTTTTATTCTTTATCGGCCGAAGCACTCGGTTCTGCTTGACTACCCAGAACTCAGCTGAGTCTGGAATACCAGCTAGGAGCGAGAGCTACGGACTCCCAAAAAGTTACAGGTTATATACACTTCAGAAAGTACAAATTCATCAGTTACTACACAATTTCCCTTAGCAACACATTACCCTTCAATCACATTCTTTTGAAGACAACTTAGCTATAATCTTATCACAACATCAAAGCCCATTCTTTTACGATCTGTCTTTTGATCTAACCATCGGACCTCAAGGGCCGGTGTTTGTTTACTATAGCCTAGGTCCATTTGAGTTGTCAAACCATGATTGAGCACTGCTCAGATACCAATTGATTATCAAAGAACAGTTGACATTACATGATCTTTATTGTTCTACAATCTAAATTGTTTCAGAGCGGAACTGCCATCTCTGCAAACTGCCATGGTCTGCAAAGTAAGGCTGAAGTACCCCTTTCCGGTCTCACCGAAACTAAAAGCAATCATCCCTCACACGAAGCCATTTTGTGCCCATTCTATTTACACTGAAAGGTTCCAGACACCATTTTAATTCATCAGACTGTATTCCAATAAGGAGTACGTTTCCACACTGGGACTCTGGGCCCCTGAGCATGCCCACTAGCAGCTGGTCCTGGGACTCCGCTGCCCCAGAGCATGCCCACTAGCAGCTGGTTCTGGGACTCTCCTGCCCCTGAGCATGCCCACTAGCAGCTGGTCCTGGGACTCTGCTGCCCCTGAGCATGCCCACTAGCAGCTGGTCCTGGCACTCCGCTGTCCCTGAGCATGCGCACTAGCAGCTGGTCCAGGGACTCCGCTGCCCCTGAGCATGCGCACTAGCAGCTGGTCCAGGGACTCCGCTGCCCCTGAGCATGCGCACTAGCAGCTGGTCCTGGGACTCTGCCCCTGAGCATGCCCACTAGCAGCTGGTCCTGGGACTCTGCCCCTGAGCATGCCCACTAGCAGCTGGTTCTGGGACTCTGCCCCTGAGCATGCCCACTAGCAGCTGGTCCTGGGACTCTGCTGCCCCTGAGCATGCCCACTAGCAGCTGGTCCTGGGACTCTGCTACCCCTGAGCATGCCCACTAGCAGCTGGTCCTCGGACTCTGCCCCTGAGCATGCGCACTAGCAGCTGGCCCTGGGACTCTGCCCCTGAGCATGCCCACTTGCAGCTGGTCCTGGGACTCTGCCCCTGAGCATGCCCACTAGCAGCTGGTCTGGGGACTCTGCCCTTCAGCATGCCCACTAGCAGCTGGTCCTGGGACTCTACCCCTGAGCATGCCCACTAGCAGCTGGACCTGGGACTCTGGGCTCCTGGACATGTCCACTAGCAGCTGGTCCTGGGACTCTGCTGCCCCTGAGCGTGCCCACTAGCAGCTGGTCCTGGGACTCTGCTTCCCCTGAACATGCTCACTAGGAGCTGGTTCTGGGACTCTGCTCCCCTGAGCATGTGCACTAGCAGCTGGTCCTGGGACTCTGCCCCTGAGCATGCCCACCAGCAGCCAGTCCTGGGACTCTGCCGCTGAGCATGCCCACTAGCAGCTGGTCCTGGGACTCTGCCCCCTGAGCATGCCCACTAGCAGCTGGTCCTGGGACTCTGCCCCTGAGCATGCCCACTAGCAGCTGGTCCTGGGACTCTGCTGCCCCTGAGCATGCGCGGTAGCAGCTGGTCCTGGGACTCTGCCCCTGAGCATGCGCACTAGCAGCTGGTCCTGGGAATCTGCTGCCCCTGAGCGTGCTCACTTGGAGCTGGTTCTGGGACTCTGCCCCTGAGCATGCGCACTAGCAGCTGGTCCTGGGACTCTGCTGGTCCTAAGCATGCCCACTAGCAGCTGGTCCTGGGACTCTGCTGGTCCTGAGCATGCCCACTAGCAGCTAGTCCTGGTACTCTGCCCCTGAGCATGCCCAGTAGCAGCTGGTCCTGGGACTGTGCTCCCCTGAGCTTGCCCACTAGCAGCTGGTCCTGGGACTCTGCTCCCCTGAGCATGCGCACTAGCAGCTGGTCCTGGGACTCTGCTACCCTTGAGCATGCCCACCAGTAGCTGGTCCTGGGACTCTGCCCCTGAGCATGCCGACTAGCAGCTGGTCCTGGGACTCCGGGCCCCTGAGCATGCCCACTAGCAGCTGGTCCTGGGACTCTGGGCCCTTGAGCACGCCCCCTAGCAGCTGGTTCTGGGACTCTGCCCCTGAGTATGCCCACTAGCAGCTGGTCGTGGGACTCTGCCCCTGAGCATGCCCACTAGCAGCTGGTCCTGGGACACTGCCCCTGAGCATGCCCACTAGCATCTGGTTCTGGGACTCTGCCCCTGAGCATGCCCACCAGCAGCTGGCCCTGGGACTCTGCCCCTGAGCATGCCCACTAGCAGCTGCTCCTGGGACTCCGCTGCCCCTGAGCGTGCCCACTAGCAGCTGGTCCTGGGACTCTGCTGCCCCTGAGCATGCCCACCAGTAGCTGATCCTGGGACTCTGCTGCCCCTGAGCATGCCCACTAGCAGCTGGTTCTGGGACTCTGCTCCCCTGAGCATGCGCACTAGCAGCTGGTCCTGGGAATCTGCTATCCCTGAGCATGCCCACTAGCAGCTGGTCCTGGGACTCTGCCCCTGAGCATGCCCACTAGCAGCTGGTTCTGGGACTCTGCTCCCCTGAGCATGCGCACTAGCAGCTGGTCCTGGAAATCTGCTACCCCTGAGCATGCCCACTAGCAGCTGGTCCTGGGACTCTGCTGCCCCTGAGCATGCCCACTAGCAGCTGGTCCTGGGACTCTGCTCCCCCGAGCATGCGCACTCGCAGCTGGTCATGGGACTCTGCCCCTGAGCATGCCCACTAGCAGCTGGTCCTGGGACTCTGCCCCTGAGCATGCCCACTAGCAGCTGGTCATGGGACTCTGCTGCCCTTGAGCATGCGCACTAGCAGCTGGTCCTGGGACTCTGCCCCTGAGCATGCCCACTAGCAGCTGGTCTTGGGACTGTGCTGCCCTTGAGCATGCCCACTAGCAGCTGGTCCTGGGACTCTGCCCCTGAGCATGCCCACTAGCAGCTGGTCCTGGGACTCTGCTGCCCTTGAGCATGCCCACTAGCAGCTGGTCCTGGGACTCTGCCCCTGAGCCTGCCCACTAGCAGCTGGTCCTGGGACTGTGCTGCCCTTGAGCATGCCCACTAGCAGCTGGACCTGGGACTTTGGGCCCCTAAGCATGCCCACTAGCAGCTGGTTCTGGGACTCTGCCCCTGAGCATGCCCACTAGCAGCTGGTTCTGGGACTCTGCTGCCCCTGAGCGTGCCCACTAGCAGCTGGTCCTGGGACTCTGCTTCCCTGAGCATGTGCACTAGCAGCTGGTCCTGGGACTATGCGCCCCTGAGCATGCCCACTAGCAGCTGGTCCTGGGACTCTGCCCCTGAGCATGCCCACTAGCAGCTGGTCCTGGGACTCTGTGCCCCTGAGCATGTGCACTAGCAGCTGGTCCTGGGACTCTGCCCCAGAGCATGCTCACTAACAGTTGGTCCTGTGAATCTGCTGCCCCTGCGCATGCCCACTTGGAGCTGGTTCTGGGACTCTGCCCCTGAGCATGCCCACTAGAAGCTGGTCCAGGGACTCTGCTGCCCCTGAGCATGCGCACCAGCAGCTGGTCCTGGGACTCTGCTCCCCTGAGCATGCCCACTAGCAGCTGGTCCTGGGAATCTGCCCCTGAGTATGCCCACTTGCAGCTTGACCTGGAACTCTGCCCCTGAGCATGCCCACTAGCAGCTGGTTCTGGGACTCTGCCCCTGAGCATGCGCACTAGCAGCTGGTCCTGGGACTCTGCCCCTGAGCATGCGCACTAGCAGCTGGTCCTGGGACTCTGCTGGTCCTGAGCATGCACACTAGCAGCTGGTCCTGGGACTCTGGGCCCCTGAGCATGCCCACTAGCAGCTGGTCCTGGGACTCTGGGCCCCTGAGCACGCCCCCTAGCAGCTGGTTCTGGGACTCTGCCCCTGAGCATGCCCACTAGCAGCTGGTCCTGGGACTCTGCTGCCCCCTGAGCATGCCCACTAGCAGCTGGTTCTTGGACTGTGCTGCCCCTGAGCATACCCACTAGCAGCTGGTCCTGGGACTCTGCCCCTGAGCATGCCCACTAGAAGCTGGTTCTGGGACTCTGCTGCCCCCTGAGCATGCCCACTAGCCGCTGGTCCGAGAACTCTGCTTCTCCTGAGCATGCGCACTAGCAGCTGGTCCTGGGACTTTGCCCCTGAGCATGCCCACTAGCAGCTGGTCCTGGGACTCTGCCCCTGAGCATGCCCACTAGCAGCTGGTTCTGGGACTCTGCTCCCCTGAGCATGCCTACCAGCAGCTGGTCCTGGGACTCTGCCCCTGAGCATGCCCACTAGCAGCTGGTCCTGGGACTCTGCCCCTGAGCATGCCCACTGGCAGCTAGTCCTGGGGCTCTGCAGCCCCTGAGCATGCCCACTAGCAGCTAGTCCTGGGGCTCTGCTGCCCCTGAGCATGCCCACTAGCAGCTGGTCCTGGGACTCTGCCCCTGAGCATGCCCACTAGCAGCTGGTCCTGGGAATCTGCTGACCCTGAGCATGCCCACTAGCAGCTGGTTCTGGGACTCTGGCCCTGAGCATGCCCACTAGCAGCTGGTCCTGGGACTCTGCCCCTTAGCATGCCCACTAGCAGCTGGTCCTGGGACTGTGCTGCCCTTGAGCATGCCCACCAGCAGCTGGACCTGGGACTCTGGGCCCCTGAGCATGCCCACTAGCAGCTGGTTCTGGGACTTTGCCCCTGAGCATGCCCACTAGCAGCTGGTTCTGGGACTCTGCCCCTGAGCATGCCCACTAGCAGCTAGTCCTGGGGCTCTGCAGCCCCTGAGCATGCCCACTAGCAGCTGGTCCTGGGACTCTGTGCCCCTGAGCATGCCCACTCGGAGCTGGTCCTGGGACTCTGCTGCCCCTGAGCATGCCCACTAGCAGCTGGTGCTGGGACTCTGCCCCTGAGCATGCGCACCAGCAGCTGGTCCTGGGACTCTGCCCTTGAGCATGCGCACCAGCAGCTGGTTCTGGGACTCTGCTCCCCTGAGCATGCCTACTAGCAGCTGGTCCTGGGACTCTGCCCCTGAGCATGCCCACTAGCAGCTGGTCCTGGGACTCTGCCCCTGAGTATGCCCACTGGCAGCTGGTTCTGGGACTCTGCTCCCCTGAGCATGCGCACTAGCAGTTGGTCCTGGGACTCTGCTGCCCCTGAGCATGTCCACTAGCAGCTGGTCCTGGGACTCTGCCCCTGAGCATGCCCACTAGCAGCTGGTCCTGGGAATCTGCTGCCCCTGAGCATGCCCACTAGCAGCTGGTTCTGGGACTCTGGCCCTGAGCATGCCCACTAGCAGCTGGTCCTGGGACTCTGCTGCCCTTGAGCATGCCCACTAGCAGCTGGTCCTGGGACTCTGTCCCTGAGCATGCCCACTAGCAGCTGGTCCTGGGACTGTGCTGTCCCTGAGCATGCCCACCAGCAGCTGGACCTGGGACTCTGGGCCCCTGAGCATGCCCACTAGCAGCTGGTTCTGGGACTTTGCCCCTAAGCATGCCCACTCGCAGCTGGTCCTGGGACTCTGCCCCTGAGCATGCCCACTAGCAGCTAGTCCTGGGGCTCTGCAGCCCCTGAGCATGCCCACAAGCAGCTGGTCCTGGGACTCTGTGCCCCTTAGCATGCGCACTAGCAGCTGGTCCTGGGACTCTGCCCCTGAGCATGCCCACTAGCAGCTGGTCCTGGGACTCTGCCCCTGAGTATGCCCACTGGCAGCTGGTTCTGGGACTCTGCCCTTGAGCATGCGCACTAGCAGCTGGTTCTGGGACTCTGCTCCCCTGAGCATGCCTACTAGCAGCTGGTCCTGGGACTCTGCCCCTGAGCATGCGCACTAGCAGCTGGTCCTGGGACTCTGCCCCTGAGCATGCCCACTAGCAGCTGGTCCTGGGACTCTGTGCCCCTGAGCATGCGCACTAGCATCTGGTGCTGGGACTCTGCCCCTGAGCATGCCCACTAGCAGCTGGTCCTGGGACTCTGCCCCTGAGTATGCCCACTGGCAGCTGGTTCTGGGACTCTGCTCCCCTGAGCATGCGCACTAGCAGCTGGTCCTGGGACTCTGCCCCTGAGCATGCCCACTAGCAGCTGGTCCTGGGACTCTGCTGCCCCTGAGCATGCCCACTAGCAGTTGGTCCTGGGACTCTGCTGCCCCTGAGCATGTCCACTAGCAGCTGGTCCTTGGACTCTGCCCCTGAGCATGCCCACTAGCAGCTGGTCCTGGGAATCTGCTGCCCCTGAGCATGCCCACTAGCAGCTGGTTCTGGGACTCTGGCCCTGAGCATGCCCACTAGAAGCTGGACCTGGGACTCTGCTGCCCCTGAGCATGCCCACTAGCAGCTGGTCCTGGGATTCTGCCCCTGAGCATGCCCACTAGCAGCTGGTCCTGGGACTCTGCCCTTGAGCATGCGCACTAGCAGCTGGTTCTGGGACTCTGCTCCCCTGAGCATGCCCACTAGCAGCTGGTCCTGGGACTCTGCCCCTGAGCATGCCCACAAGCAGCTGGTCCTGGGACTCTGCCCTTGAGCATGCCCACTAGCAGCTGGTTCTGGGACTCTGCTCCCCTGAGCATGCCTACCAGCAGCTGGTCCTGGGACTCTGCCCCTGAGCATGCCCACTAGCAGCTGGTCCTGGGACTCTGCCCCTGAGCATGCCCACTAGCAGCTAGTCCTGGGGCTCTGCAGCCCCTGAGCATGCCCACTAGCAGCTGGTCCTGGGATTCTGTGCCCCTGAGCATGCGCACTAGCAGCTGGTCCTGGGACTCTGCCCCTGAGTATGCCCACTGGCAGCTGGTCCTGGGACTCTGCTGCCCCTGAGCATGTCCACTAGCGGCTGGTCCTGGGACTCTGCCCCTGAGCATGCCCACTAGCAGCTGGTCCTGGGAATCTGCTGACCCTGAGCATGCCCACTAGCAGCTGGTTCTGGGACTCTGGCCCTGAGCATGCCCACTAGCAGCTGGCCCTGGGACTCTGTGCCCCTGAGCATGCCCACTAGCAGCTGGTCCTGGGACTGTGCTGCCCTTGAGCATGCCCACCAGCAGCTGGACCTGGGACTCTGGGCCCCTGAGCATGCCCACCAGCAGCTGGTCCTGGGACTCTGTGCCCCTGAGCATGCCCACTAGGAGCTGGTCCTGGGACTCTGCTGCCCCTGAGCATGCCCACTAGCAGCTGGTCCTGGGACTCTGCCCCGGAGCATGCGCACCAGCAGCTGGTCCTGGGACTCTGCCCTTGAGCATGCGCACGAGCAGCTGGTTCTGGGACTCTGCTCCCCTGAGCATGCCCACTAGCAGCTGCTACTGGGACTCTGCCCCTGAGCATGCCCACTAGCAGCTGGTCCTGGGACTCTGCTGCCCCTGAGCATGCCCACTAGCAGCTGGTCCTGGGACTCTGCCCCTGAGCATGCGCACCAGCAGCTGGTCCTGGGACTCTGCCCTTGAGCATGCGCACTAGCAGCTGGTTCTGGGACTCTGCTCCCCTGAGCATGCGCACTAGCATCTGGTCCTGGGACTCTGCCCCTGAGCATGCCCACTAGCAGCTGGTCCTGGGACTCTGCCCCTGAGTATGCCCACTGGCAGCTGGTTCTGGGACTCTGCTCCCCTGAGCATGCCCACTAGAAGTTGGTCCTGGGACTCTGCTGCCCCTGAGCATGTCCACTAGCAGCTGGTCCTGGGACTCTGCCCCTGAGCATGCCCACTAGCAGCTGGTCCTGGGAATCTGCTGCCCCTGAGCATGCCCACTAGCAGCTGGTTCTGGGACTCTGGCCCTGAGCATGCCCACTAGCAGCTGGTCCTGGGACTCTGCTGCCCTTGAGCATGCCCACTAGCAGCTGGTTCTGGGACTCTGGCCCTGAGCATGCCCACTAGCAGCTGGTCCTGGGACTCTGCCCCTAAGCATGCCCACTAGCAGCTGGTCCTGGGACTGTGCTGCCCCTGAGCATGCCCACCAGCAGCTCTGACCTGGGACTCTGGGCCCCTGAGCATGCCCACTAGCAGCTGGTTCTGGGACTTTGCCCCTGAGCATGCCCACTAGCAGCTGGTCCTGGGACTCTGCCCCTGAGCATGCCCACTAGCAGCTAGTCCTGGGGCTCTGCAGCCCGTGAGCATGCCCACAAGCAGCTGGTCCTGGGACTCTGTGCCCCTTAGCATGCGCACCAGCAGCTGGTCCTGGGACTCTGCCCCTGAGCATGCCCACTAGCAGCTGGTCCTGGGACTCTGCCCCTGAGTATGCCCACTGGCAGCTGGTTCTGGGACTCTGCTCCCCTGAGCATGCCCACTAGCAGCTGGTCCTGTGAATCTGCTGCCCCTGAGCATGCCCTCTAGGAGCTGGCTCTGGGACTCTGCCCCTGAGCATGCCCACTCGAAGCTGGTCCTGGGACTCTGCTGCCCCTGAGCATGCCCACTAGCAGCTGGTCCTGGGACTCTGCCCCTGAGCATGCGCACCAGCAGCTGGTCCTGGGACTCTGCCCTTGAGCATGCGCACTAGCAGCTGGTTCTGGGACTCTGCTCCCCTGAGCATGCCTACTAGCAGCTGGTCCTGGGACTCTGCCCCTGAGCATGCCCACTAGCAGCTGGTCCTGGGACTCTGCCCCTGAGCATGCCCACTAGCAGCTAGTCCTGGGGCTCTGCAGCCCCTGAGCATGCCCACTGGCAGCTGGTCCTGGGACTCTGTGCCCCTGAGCATGCGCACTAGCATCTGGTCCTGGGACTCTGCCCCTGAGCATGCCCACTAGCAGCTGGTCCTGGGACTCTGCCCCTGAGTATGCCCACTGGCAGCTGGTCCTGGGACTCTGTGCCCCTGAGCATGCGCACTAGGATCTGGTCCTGGGACTCTGCCCCTGAGCATGCCCACTAGCAGCTGGTCCTGGGACTCTGCTGCCCCTGAGCATGCCCACTAGCAGTTGGTCCTGGGACTCTGCTGCCCCTGAGCATGTCCACTAGCAGCTGGTCCTGGGACTCTGCCCCTGAGCATGCCCCCTAGCAGCTGGTCCTGGGAATCTGCTGCCCCTGAGCATGCCCACTAGCAGCTGGTCCTGGGACTCTGCCTCTGAGCATGCCCACTAGCAGCTGGTTCTGGGACTCTGCCCCTGAGCATACGCACTAGCAGCTGGTCCTGGGACTCTGCCCCTGAGCATGCGCACAAGCAGCTGGTCCTGGGACTCTGCTGGTCCTGAGCATGCCCAATAGCTGCTGGTCCTGGGACTCTGGGCCCCTGAGCATGCCCACTAGCAGCTGGTCCTGGAACTCTGGGTCCCTGAGCACGCCCCCTAGCAGCTGGTCCTGGGACTCTGCTGCCCCCTGAGCATGCCCACTAGCATCTGGTTCTGGGACTCTGCTCCCCTGAGCATGCCTACTAGCAGCTGGTCCTGGGACTCTGCCCCTGAGCATGCCCACTAGCAGCTGGTCCTGGGACTCTGCCCCTGAGCATGCCCACTAGCAGCTGGTCCTGGGGCTCTGCAGCCCCTGAGCATGCCCACTAGCAGCTGGTCCTGGGACTCTGTGCCCCTGAGCATGCCCACTAGCAGCTAGTCCTGGGGCTCTGCAGCCCCTGAGCATGCGCACTAGCATCTGGTCCTGGGACTCTGCCCCTGAGCATGCCCACTAGCAGCTGGTCCTGGGACTCTGCCCCTGAGCATGTCCACTAGCAGCTGGTCCTGGGACTCTGCCCCTGAGCATGCCCACTAGCAGCTGGTCCTGGGAATCTGCTGCCCCTGAGCATGCCCACTAGCAGCTGGTTCTGGGACTCTGGCCCTGAGCATGCCCACTAGAAGCTGGTCGTGGGACTCTGCTGCCCCTGAGCATGCGCACTAGCAGCTGGTCCTGGGATTCTGCCCCTGAGCATGCCCACTAGCAGCTGGTCCTGGGACTTTGCCCCTGAGCATGCCCACTAGCAGCTGGTCCTGGGACTTTGCCCCTGAGCATGCGCACCAGCAGCTGGTCCTGGGACTCTGCCCTTGAGCATGCGCACTAGCAGCTGGTTCTGGGACTCTGCATCCCTGAGCATGCCCACTAGCAGCTGGTTCTGGGACTCTGCCCCTGAGCATGCCCACTAGCAGCTGGTCCTGGGACTCTGCACTTGAGCATGCCCACTAGCAGCTGGTCCTGGGACTCTGCCCCTGAGCATTCCCACTAGCAGCTGGTTCTGGGACTCTGCCCCTGAGCATGCGCACTAGCAGCTGGTCCTGGGACTCTGCCCCTGAGCATGCGCACTAGCAGCTGGTCCTGGGACTCTGCTGGTCCTGAGCATGCCCACAAGCAGCTGGTCCTGGGACTCTGCCCCTGAGCATGCCCACTAGCAGCTGGTCCTGGGACTCTGCCTCTGAGCATGCCCACTAGCAGCTGGTTCTGGGACTCTGCCCCTGAACATGCGCACTAGCAGCTGGTCCTGGGACTCTGCCCCTGAGCATGCGCACTAGCAGCTGGTCCTGGGACTCTGCTGGTCCTGAGCATGCCCAGTAGCTGCTGGTCCTGGGACTCTGGGCCCCTGAGCATGCCCACTAGCAGCTGGTCCTGGAACTCTGGGCCCCTGAGCACGCCCCCTAGCAGCTGGTTCTGGGACTCTGCCCCTGAGAATGCCCACTAGCAGCTGGTCCTGGGACTCTGCTGCCCCCTGAGCATGCCCACTAGCATCTGGTCCTGGGACTCTGCTACCCCTGAGCATGCCCACTAGCAGCTGGTCCTGGGACTCTGCCCCTGAGAATGCCCACTAGCAGCTGGTACTGAGACTCTATGCCCCTGAGCATGCACACTAGCAGCTGATCCTGGGACTCTGCCCTTGAGCATGCGCACTAGCAGCTGGTCCTGGGACTCCGCTGCCTCAGAGCATGCCCACTAGCAGCTGGTCCAGGGACTCTGCCCCTGAGCATGCGCAGTAGCAGCTGATTCTGGGACTCTGCCCCTGAGCATGCCCACTAGCAGCTGGTCCTGGGACTCTGCCCCTGAGCATGCCCACTAGCAGCTGGTTCAGGATCACTCGCTTGTGCATTCTCCAGACACACCAGCGAGTTCACACTGGGGAGAGGCCGTTCACCTGCTCAATGTACGAGAAGGGATTTAATCGATCATCTAACCTGCTGACACCAGCGAGTTCACGTGGGACTGCAGGGGTAGGATTCTGCTGTTAATCACATCCAGGACTGAACCATGTTAATTCTGACAGTTGGGGTTTGTTTCTGCTGATGTTAATATCCCCTATAACTGGGCTGGAGTTTAATATTCTGGATATATAGCTGATTGAGTTGTCGGAGCTGCAGTGTTTATTTAAGAACTGCTGTCTGATGTTTCCCCTTAATTTCTGATGAAAGTCCCTGAATTATTTCACAATAAAATTATGAACTTTTACTTCAATCGTATATCAATCTTTGGGATAAAATCTACAATTCAGTGTCTGAAAGGTTCCACTGATGAACATCTCCATTAGAAAGTGCAGATTAATCCTTGCTGACAATTCTTACTGACTTGCACATTACACACAGTGGCACCTCCATTATCCACCAGAAAGAAGGGGAATGGGAATTGGTGGAGAATCGAGAGTCCCCAAATGTTGCCCCTCCCGTCTGGTACAGCAATCCCCTCGGCACGGGAATGGAGTCAAGTCCAGTTATAGTGACGGGATGAGTTAAAGGTATTTACTCAGACGGGCGGAAGGTGGGAAGTGGTGTTCCACGGGGATCGGTGCTGGGACCACTGTTGTTCACCATTTACATGAATGATTTGGACTTGGGAATCAGAAGTACAATTTCAAAATTTGCAGATAACATGAAATTGGGGGGTGTAGTTAATACTGAGCAAGACTGCGATAGCATCCTTGTAGAATTATTCAGTCGTGTTCAGTAAATAGCAGCATCTTTTAATTTGCTTTGACTGATCACATCACTATATAGTTATGTGAAAAACAGAAATCATTAACAGCTCCCAATTTCAGAATTGTCAGATTCAAACTCAGCTTCTTCCAAGTACAATCTAACATTTCAAAAATTGTAATGGATGCAGGCGAGATATTAGGACTGTTGTCTAACACAATCCAAACACAGTGACACACAGACAGATGGGCAGGTGTAGCTTCACAGTGAATCCTTTCAAGTCTCACTAAAAAGTGGCAGACTGGCAATCCATTGTTCACTAATGGAGTTGTGATCTTTGTAAATTAAGAAAGGAAATGCATGGGAATGTGTCAACGAGTTGATTAACAGAGTGAGGCATCGGCCCAGAAATTCGGGTCGGGGGCTTCCCGCGGGTGTAAGTCCCCGATCTGCACTTACCTTGCGCGCCGGCCGTTGAGCTCTGGGCCCCCGTGGAATTCCGATCCGGGGCCTGGTCCAGCTGCCGGCGCGCAGTGCTTGCGTATCCCAGGGGCGCAGTTAGTTCGATGCGTCCCCTGGGATCACGGCCACGGGGAGCCAATCGGAGCAGGGAATGCTCCGTTCATAAGTCTGACAGGAAGACCTGTCAAGACTTATAAACACTACGGCCCCAAAACAGCACTAAATCTTCAAATACATTTTTTTTAAATCACATATTTTAAATAAACTGTAAATTACATGAAATAACTATTTTAAACAATAATTTAAATTTTTGAAAAAAATAATTTTATTTTCTTACGGGGCTAAAAATCAACTTCCCTTGCTTTAAAGTATTTAAAAAATAATAAACCTGTGGGGAAAAATGTTTTAATTTTAATTAATTCACCACTTACCTTGTAAAAAGCAGGCCTTACACCTGCTTTTTATATTTCTAAATTCTGCAGGCTTACCCTCCCGGGAATACCTGTATATATAAAAAAAAACAAAGTTTGATGCGCACGCGCAGGCGCCCCCGTGCACGCGTTCGACCTCTGAACTTCTTCGTTCAGAGGAACGGAAGTGCCGGTTTCCCGCACATGCGCAGTGCATGCAGGAAACCGGCACTTCCATCGGGTCTACGGGTGAGTACCCCGTACGTACTCACCCGCGGAGACCCGAATTTCTGGGCCATCATCTCCCTTTGATTTCTATTTCTGACACCAGGCAACAGAAAAAGGTCATTACAACACGACATAAACAGACTCTTCAGGTGTGAGACATCAGACTTCAGAACAACATGTCTGCCAGCTCTGGCCACAAACCTCAGTACAGTCAACCTTTCAGCAGCTGCAGCCCTGATTAAATAACTAGTAGTTTAACATGTCTAGTAGAACTTTTGTATCAAAATAGAAGAAATGGATTTGTGACACACACACAATTAATAATTACATCACAATGTGATTGTGAGGATCGATTATCGCATTTTGATACCTTCCGTGTCCACCGGTCAAGGAAGGTATCAATTGAACTGGTGGACACCGCCTGCTCCCTCTCCAGGGCCACCCGGGCAGGGACAAGACCACGGGAGAGAGGCAGGCAGCCAGAGTGACCCCCCATGGACCCCGCCCATTCTGGACCTACAAATTGCTGTTTTCACCAGGCCCAAGAGCAGGTCCAACAGCAGATCCTCCAACTTACCCACCCCCCTGCGCACCAGGCGGACAAAGATTAGGAGCGTGGGGCTAAAGTGTAACCAAGAGCTGAGGAGCAGCCCCTTCAGGTAACTATACAGGGGCTGCAACCTCTCACACTGAATATATACACGGCCCGGGGACTCCTCTAGGCCGCAAAAAACACATCTGGCCTTGGAGTCCGGAAAGGAATTAAAAAACTTGCACACGACAACTCCCTGCAACAGTCTCCACCCCAGATCCCCAATGGTGCAGGGAAGGACCCCCGCGTAGAAAGCCCTCCACTGGGGAACCTCGCCTCCGTCAGACAGCAAGATGACCCGCCAGTCTGATTGAGATTGGGCAATAAACTAAATTAATCAATAAATGATACAGAAACCCGAGTACCCGGGTCCTCAGCCCTGGCGTGAAGTACGCTGGCCACCAATTTTCCATTACTAACTCACACCTCAGGCCCCGCCCAGTCTGGTTTAATTGCTAAATGTTTTCTAACTCGAGTTCAGGCCTGTCATTCTGAGGGAAACTTACAAGGCCTCATTTATTGGTGTGTCCCACCCGAGCGGCTGTTAATGGCTTTAATAAACTGGCAGCAAGGTTTTTTTAAAGGTGGAAAGTGGTGAAAAACGCCACTAGCAATGCCTCAAAACTCACGGACAGAGAAATCCACTTCATCAGCGCCCCTGCCACAGGACTCAATATCCACCCCCTCCACCACTGGTGCACTGTGTCTGCAGTATGTACGGTCTACAAGATGACCACAGTCAGGCCGTGTGGAGTCAAGGGCCAGGCAACAGAATGGATGGAAAGATCGCTACAAACTTCCCTTAACTCCAACCCTCTGATTTCTGTTTTGTAGCCATCTTTCCATCCATTCTGCTGCCAGGCCCTTCACTCCACACGGCCTGACCTGGGTCATCTTGTCGATCTTACATACCATTTATGGATAGCAAGCTGGTTAGAAAACAGAGAGTAGGGGTTGGGAGTAGCAACTCAGACGGGCAAAAGATGGGAAGTGGTGTTCCACAGGGATCGGCGCTGGGCTCACTGTTGTTCACCATTTACATAAACGATTTGGACTCGGGAATCAGAAGAACAATTTCAAAGTTTGTCGATAACACCAAATTGGCAGGTAGAGTTAATTCTGAGGAAGACAAAATGCAAGAAGACATTAATAAATTTCACAATGGGCATGTAATTGGCAAATGAATTTCACTGTCGATCAGTGTGAGGTGGTGTGTTAATGAATTTCACGATCAGTGTGAGGTGGTGTGTTAATGAATTTCACGATAGATCAGTGTGAGGTGTGTTAATGAATTTCACTGTAGATCAGTGTGAGGTGGTGTGTTAATGAATTTCACTATAGATCAGTGTGAGGCGGTGTGTTAATGAATTTCACTAGATCAGTGTGAGGTGGTGTGTTAATGAATTTCACTGTAGGTCAGTGTGAGGTGGTGTGTTAATGAATTTCACTATAGGTCAGTGTGAGGGGGTGTGTTAATGAATTTCACTATAGGTCAGTGTGAGGTGGTGTGTTTTGGTGGGAAGAATAAGGAGGCCACACACTACTTGGACAAGGGGGTAAAATTGGGTTGCTTTGTGCCTCCTGTGATATTCAGCGGGAGGTTAGCAGCGGCGGCAGCCGGTAGCGCCCCGTGGCACTGCACCGCTGGCAATGACATCATCATCGTGCGCAGCACCCCGGCTGCAAACTTGGGTTGTGACCCCTGACCTATCGCCGGACGATATGTCCGACAGGGTCAGGGGCCGACCCTGCAGCCACGGCGGTGCCACTTAAAGGGCAGGTGTCGGGCGGCAACTTTTTATTTTGGCCGACTGCCAGCACCTGCCCCCTTCCCCTTCTTCGGGGTGCCGGCCGCGATCGCTCAGCCCGGCGCTCCTCTTGATCCGACACCCCGCTCCCCGGTGGTCCAGCAGGGCCCCGGTGTGCGCAGCACTAGGCCCCTCCCCTTTAATCAGGGCGGGAGGTCTGCTATGACGCGGTGCTATGTGCCAACGGGCGTGGCGCTGTTGCACGAAGTGCCGTGAAATTCAATGGTAGCGGCTCAAGAGGGAGGGGAGCGCTTCCAGTAGCACCCCGCCTCCTGCCTGGGGCACTACCACTGAAATTAATGCACAGGGGCGCTAACTTTTTCGGGGGGCTAAAATTAGCCCCTGTGACGTTGGCAACCCAAAGGGGGCATCACCGAATTTTTCCTCTTAAGAGTCTAAATGGGCTGGAGGAGCAGAGGGATCCAGGGATACAGATACACAAATCACTAAAAGTAGCGACACAGGTTAATAAGGCCATTGAAAAAAAAAGCACTGGGGTACATTCCTGACGGAGCCTTCTGTTCCATGCCTAGGAGCTCTGAACCATGGCAGAGAGCGGCTGGGACACGTTTCGCACATGCCTCGAGATTAACCCGCACGGCAACTTTGCTGTCAGTGAAGAGAGACAAGAAAGATCAAAGTGCCGTTTGCCCCTCTCAGTGTGGCCCTGAAGGACTGTGTCCAGGCTAGAGTTCTGTTCCCACTGTACGATCCTCCCCCGGATTGTCCTTTCTGAGCTCCAGCCAGGTGATGCTGAACACTCAGGTGGGAAAGAAGAAAATCTACAACAATGTGTTTAAAACAAAGCTGGTTTATTTGACATATATCCAGAATATTAAACTCCAGCCCAGTTATAGGGGTTATTAACATCAGCAGAAACAAAACCCAATTGTCAGAATGAACATGGTTCAGTCCTGGATGTGATTACCAGCAGCAATAACAGCAGAATCCGACCCCTGCAGTCACTTGTGAACTGCCTGGTGTCTCAGCAGGGTGGATGACTGAGTGAATCCCTTCCCACACACGGAGCAGGTGAACGGCCTCTCCCCGGTCTGAGTGCGCTGATGGACAGTGAGTTCAGATGATCGCCTGAACCCAGTCCCGCAGTGAGAGCACCTGAGCGGCCTCTCGTCAGTGTGAACACGTTGATGGTACATCAGTTCCCAGGAACTTTTATAGCACTTCCCACAGTCCAGGCATTTAAAAGGTCTCTCATCAGTGTGAGCGCGCTGATGATTCAGCAGGTTGGATGACTGAGTGAATCCCTTCCCACACACCAAGCAGGTGAACTGCCTCTCCCCAGTGTGAACTCGCTGGTGTCTCAGTAGGTGAGATGAATTAGTGAATCCCTTCCCACACTCAGAGAAGGTGAATGGCCTCTCTCCAGTGTGAATGCACTTGTGTGTCGATAGGCCAAAGGATTGGCTGAAGCTTCGTCCACACACAGAACACGTGTACGGTTTCTCCCCGAAGTGAACGGTGTTTTTTGCTTCCATGTTCAGAGGCCGGTGATATTCAGATACGATGAGTCGAGTGACTCTGTCAGATCTTGGCGTGATGTTTGGTTTGAGCTTACCATCTGTAAATTCCTCCCCTTCTAATACCCTGTAAAATTACTTTAAAACGGGGAGTGTGAGAGAGAACCCACAAGAAACCAAAGCCAGGTTGTGAAACTGAGTTTAATGAATCTGGTCATTTGTGGGGCCAGCACTAGAAAAAAGTGACCATGAAAGCTGCTGGATTGTCATAAAAATCCAACTGTCCCTCAGGGAAGGGAATCCACCACCTGGCCTGGGCCTACACACGACTCTGGCCTCTATGGGAGGAGAGAGCGAGAGGTGGGAGTGGGAGGGGGAGGGGGGCGAAGGAGATGAATTTTATACATCTGCAACTCGACCAGAACTTTGATAGAACATCCAAAACCCACAACCTTCACCACCTAGAAGGACAAGGGCAGCTGTTGCATGGGAGCACCATCATCTCCAAGTTACTCTCCAAGTCACACACCATCCTGACTTAAGACATATTCATCGTTGCTGGGTCAAAATCCTCGAACTCCTTACCGAACAACATTGTGGGAGTACCTTCACCACACGGACTGCAGGAGCTCAAGAAGGCGACTCACCACCCCCTTCTCAATGGGCAACTGGGGATTGGCCATATTTGCTGCTCTTGCGAGCAGTGCCCACATCCCAAGAATGAATTAAAGCAAATCTGTAGATGTAAACTGGATTAAAAGGCCTAGAAATTGGGTTTTGGCGCAGCCAGGGCTTTAGCGCCGGAAGTTAGTGCCGGCGCTAAGTCCCCCTGCGCGCGCCAAAAATTCAGTAGCGCCGCGCCCAAACGGCTGCCGGCGCTACTGGAGGGTTTCAGCGCCTCCCAATGGGCGCTACCTGCCCCATTGCGGCGCTGTTCCGGCGCTGCGGTGCCCGATGCGGTGCGGCAGGCTGGGGAAGTGCAGGCCTCCTCCTTCCGTTAAGGAGGAGCTGCCTGCACCCGACCGCTGGCCGTTGACGGCTGAATAAAAATGAGCCCGGCACCTCGGAGAAGTGCCGGGCTCGCGGCCCACACGCATCTGTGCCGCGGGGGGTCTTGGAGGAGTCCGGGGAGGGAGGTGCGGGCAGGCGGCCGCCGGGGAAGCGGCCGGCCGCCGCGCGACCTTAATGCGCCGGCGCTAACTTCAGCAAGGCACCTTTTACAGAACGTTGCTTGCGGCCGCAACTCAATTTCGGAGTTCGGGCGGGTTACCACGGCAACCGGGACGCTGCGCACACCGATGACGTCATCGGTGCCGGCGCAGCGCTACCGGTGCAACGCCGCTTTAGGGCCCCACTCAATTTTTCAAATGGCCATAACTCTGGCGCTAGTCCCTCTAGCGCCTCAAAAGCGGCGCTAAGGCTAGTGAATTTCTCGGCCAGTGCCTCTACAGAAATACTTGTTCCTAAAACAATACTCTTTTACATTGTAGGGACAGTGTCTGTTTAACAACCTAATCTCCCCCAGAATCCACCTTCCTTGACAGTCTCACATTGGAAATTGTTGGGTCCTCCTGGGCTCAGAAGTACTGGGGGTTAAACCCAGCAGCTTCTCCTCCATCTCCACTCCAGCTCAAAATGAAGCAGCAAAAAGACCTACACAGGCGGCCAGGGACTGACTTCCGTCAGCCTGCAATAAAACTTCCCGACAGCCGCTGACTAATGGTGGCCGCAGCACCCACAATTCACCACACCCCAGAATCCACTCCATCCAATGCGCTGATTTCCCTGCTGAGAGTGCGCATGCTCCCCGGGGCCGCCGGCCATTCTGGGAGCCTGGCTCCTGTCCTTTGACCTGAGTCGGACTCGGTGGAACCAGCTGAAGAAACCGGGAAGCAGCGGCTCGGATGGGGGAGGCGCTGCACCCTGGGTTTCCTGGTGCCGGGGCCCTGGCCGCATGTCCGCTGGGCCCGGCCGCTCTGATTCTGATTGAGTTTTTTGATGAGGTAACAGAGAGGGTTGATGAGGGCACTGCGGTTGACGTGGTGTACATGGATTTCCAAAAGGCGTTTGACAAAGTGCCACATAATAGGGTTACCAGCAAAGTTGAAGGCCATGGAATAAAAGGGACAGTGGCAACATGGATATGAAATTGGCAAAGTGACAGAAAACAGAGAGTAGTGGTGACCGGTTGTGTTTCGGACTAGAGGAAGGTACACAGTGGTGTTCCCCAGGGGTCGATACTAGGACCACTGCTTTTCCTGATATATATATTAATGACCTGGACTTGGGTGTACAGGGCACAATTTCAAAATTTGCAGATGTCACAAAACTTGGAAGTATCATGAACAGTGAGGAGGATAGTGACAGACATCAAGAGGACGTAGACAGGCTGGTGGAATGGACGGACACGTGGCCAATGAAATTTAATGCAGAAAAGTGCGAAGTGGTACATTTTGGTAGGAAGAATGAGGAGAGGCAATATAAACTAAAGGGTACAATTCTAAAGTGGGTGCATGAACAGAGAGACCTGGGGGTATGTGTGCACAAATCGTTGAAGGTGGCAGGGCAGGTTGAGAAAGCGGTTAAAAAAGCATACGGGATCCTGGGCTTCACAAATAGAGGCATAGAATCCAAAAGCAAGGAAGTTATGATGAACCTTTATAAAACACTGGTTCGGCCTCAACTAGTGAATTGTGTCCAATTCTGGGCACCGCACTTTATGAAGGATGTCAAGGCCTTAGAGAGGGTGCAGAAAAGATTTACAAGAATGGTTCCAGGGATGAGGGACTTCAGTTACGTGGATAGACTGGAGAAGCTGGGGTTGTTCTCCTTAGAGCAGAGAAGGTTGAGAGGAGATTTGATGGAGGTGTTCAAAATCATGAGGGGTCTGGACAGAGTAGATAGAGAGACACTGTTCCCATTGGCGGAAGGGTCGAGAAGCAGAGGACGCAGATTTAAGGTGATTGGCAGAAGAACCAAAGGCGACATGAGGAAAAAAAATTTACGCAGCGAGTGGTTAGGATCTGGAATGCACTGCTTGAAAGGGTGGTGGAGGCAGATTCAATCACGGCTTTCAAAAGGGAATTGGATAAGTATCATCAAATATATTCAAGAAGGAGTTAGATATATTTCTTAAGGCAAAAGGGATCAAGGGATATGGCGAGAAGGCAGGAACAGGGTACTGAGTTTGGATGATCAGCCATGATCTTATTGAATGGCGGAGCAGGCTCAACGGGCCAAATGGCCTCCTTCTGTGCTGTAACCATTCTATGATTCTATAAAATATTAGAAAGTTTGTTCCACAGAAGCACGGGGTTTATCTGATTTTATTGATGAATTTAAAAAGTCTGTATTAAAACCTGAGCCAGTGTGTTGTGAGACAGAGCCTTGTGTCCAATGCGGGGAATAAAGGCCCACAGCCTCCCCTGGCCCCGGGCCCTGAACAAGGGACTGGAGAAACTCGCTGCCCTGCGGATCAGACAATCAGCCGGCGCTAGTCGCGCCCCTCAGGCTCCGCGATTGGTTGGAGGACCCACCGCCGGCGCGCTCCTCCAGCCCCGCCCTGCTCGCTCCCTATTGGTCGGAAGCTCCCATCAATCAGGCCGTGGGCCCGGGTCACGTGTCCCTCACCAACTTCACAAAGAAATTCTCGCGCAGTCGCCGGGCGGAGCTGCAGGTCGGCGGGAACGGAGTCGGGAGATTAATAAACTGCGGGTAAGCCGCACCGCAGGGTTTATAAAGTTGGAGAACGGCCTCAGGCCCGAATGAGATCCAGCGGCTCGGTCTGTGTTCCGCCGGACGGCAGCGGTGAGGCTTTTTCTCGGTGATAGGCCCGGGCTACGCGCCGCCATCTTGGTGGAGGAAAGACCGGCCAGTTCCACCTGCAGCACAGGGAGTGGGCGGGGCTTCAGGGTCCCAGTGCCCTTCCCCGAATGCCCCGCGCCAACTCCATCCGACAGGATCTGAGTGCGCAGGCGCAGCTCCGAGTGGGGGAAGGGGGTTGGTCTACTCTGGGCATGCGCGGTTATTACCCTTGGTGACCGGGAGGGGTCGCTGTGCCGGACTCGACCGAAACCGCCGTCCCGCCTGCGCATGCGCGGACTCTCAGCTGTCAATCGACCATCAGCCAGCAGAGGTCGCTGGTAAGACCAGTGAAGGAAGAAAGACTTGCATTTATATAGCGCCTTTCACCACCACCAGACGTCCTAAAGCGCTTTATAGCCAATGAAGTACTTTTGAAATGTTGTCACTGTTGTAATGTAAGAAACGCAGCAGTCAATTAGCGCACAGCAAGCTCCCACAAACAGCAATCTGATAATCTGTCATTTTATTATCTTAATTGAGGGATAACCATTGAAACATAGAAGATAGGAGCATGAGTAGGCCATTCAGCCCCTCAAGCCTGCTCCCCATTCCATGAGATCATGACTGATCATCCAAACTCAATACCCTGTCCCTGCCTTCTCCCCATATCCCTTGATCCCTTTAGCCTTAAGAAATATATCTAACTCCTTCTTGAATATATTTAATGAATTGGCCTCAACTGCCTTCTGTGGTAGAGAATTCTACAGGTTCACCACTCTCTGGGTGAAGAAATTCCTCCTCATGTCTGTCTTAAATGGCTTACCCCTTATCCTTAGACTGTGACCCCTGGTTTGGACTTCCCCGACCATCGGGAACATCCTTCCTGCATCTAGTCTGTCTAGTCCTGTTAGGATTTTATAAGTTTCAATGAGATCCCCTCTCATTCTTCTAAACTCCAGCGAGTATAAGCCCAATCAACCCAATCTCTCCTCATACGTCATTCTTGCCATCCCAGGTATCAGTCTGGTGAATCTTCGCTGCACTCCCTCCATGGCAAGAACATTCTTCCTCAGATAAGGCGACCAAAACTGCACACAATACTCAAGGTGTGGTCTCACCAAGGCCCTGTACAACTGCAGCAAGACATCCTTGCTCCTGTACTCAAACCCTCTCGCTACGAAGGCCAACATACCATTTGCCTTCTTAACCACCTGCTGCACCTGCATGCTTACCTTCAGCAACTGGTGCACAAGGACACCCAGGTCTCGTTGCACTTCCCCTCCTCCCAATCTATTGCCGTTCAGGTAATAATCTGCCTTCCTGTTTTTGCCACCAAAGTGGATAACCTCACATTTATCCACATTATACTGCATCTGCCATGCATCTGCCCAATCACCCAACCTGTCCAAATCATACTCGAGTTTCTTGGCATCCTCCTCACAGCACACACGCCCACCCAGCTTTGTGTCGTCTGCAAACTTGGAGATATTACATCTAGTTCTTTACATAGGAGCAGGAGAGGGCCATTCAGCCCCTCGAGCCTGCTCCGCCATTAAATGAGATCATGGCTGATCTTCTGCCTCAACTCCATTCACCGGCCCTATCGCCATATCCCTTGATGCCCTTACTGGTCAAAAATCTATCGACTTCTGTTTTGAATATACCCAATGACTGAGCCTCCACAGCCCTCTGGGGTAGAGAATTCCAAAGATTCACCACCCTCTGAGTGAAGAAATTTCTTCTCATCTCAGTCCTGAATGGCCGACCCTTTATCCTGAGGCTGTTGCCCCTGGTTCTAGACTCCCCAGCCAAGGGAAACATTCTCCCAGCATCCACCCTATCAAGCCCTGTAATAATTTTGTATGCTTCAATGAGATCCCCTCTCATTCTTCTGAATTCAAGAGAATACAGGCCTAGTTTACTCAATCTCTTCTCAAACGACAGTCCCGCCATCCCAGGAATCAATCTCGTGAACCTTTGTTGCACTCCCTCTGTGGCAAATATATCCTTCCTTAGGTAAGGGGACCAAAATTGTACACAGTACTCCAGGTGTGGTCTCACCAAGGCCCTATATAACTGGAGTAAGACTTCTTTATCCTGTACTCAAATCCTCTTGTAATGTCAATCAACCAACAGTCAGAAGAGGTCGCTGGTGAGATCAGTGAAGAAAGAAAGACTTGCGCCTTTCACCACCACCGGATGTCCCAAAGTGTTTTACAGCCAATTAAGTACTTTTGAAGTGTAGTCACTGTTGTAAGAAATGCGGCGGTCAATTAGCACACAACAAGCTCCCACAAACAGCAATGTTATAATGACCAGATAATCTATCTTTATGTTGATTGAGGGATAAACATTGGCTAGGAGACTGGGGATAACTCCCCTGCTCTTTCCCACATTACAACAGTGACTACTTCATTGTAGTACTTCATTGGCTGTAAAGCACTTCAAGACATCTGGTGGTCATGAAAGCACTGTATAAATGCAAGTCTTTCTTGAAATTGTGCCATGGGATCTTTTACATCCACCTGAGAGAGCAGACAGTTTAACGTCTCATCCGAAAGACGGCACCTCCGACAGTGCAGCACTCCCTCAGTACTGCACTGGAGTGTCAGCCTAGATTTTTGTGCTCAAGTCTCTGGAGTGGGACTTGAACCCACAACCTTATGCCTCAGAGGTGAGAGTGCTACCCACTGAGTCACAGCTGACACTAAAGAGCAAGCAGTTCTGACGAAAGGTCATCGACCTGAAACGTTAACTCTGTTTCCCTCTCCACAGATGCTGCCTGACCTGCTGAGTATTTCCACCATTTTCTGTTTTTATTAAAGAAACGAGGGAGTGATTGCTGACAGGAAGAATGTTGGATCGTCCTGTGCATGCGCACCTCCCTGGCGGCTGAGGCGAAACACCGACTCGCCTCCACCTGAGCCGCGCACGTGTACCAGATGTTGCGGCTCCACATGCGCGCCCGATGTTCCAACCACGGGGTTTTGTGCACTCAGCATGTGCGTTGTGGACCGATCGGGACGGGCAATTGTGGAGCAGGAGGGAGAGCGCGGGGGCCATGAGCACATGTGCGGGACTTGGAGTCAACAGAGCGCTTTCTGCAGCGCCGGGGCTTGTGGGTATTACAGCCGCCATTACTGCTGATCCTTTCAGCCAACCTGTGCAGCAGCTGGGGCCTGAAAATCAGCTTCACTGACACTAGGTTCGGAAAGAGGAAAATTAAACAAAAGTTTGTCTCTGATCCTTTTCTGATCTCAATTTACAGGGTTATAGAAGTGGAGCAGTTACAGGCGGGAAGCTCAACCAAACATCACGTCAAGATCTGACAGAGGCGCTGGATTCATCAGGACCTGAATATCATCGGCCTTTGCACATGGAAAGAGAAAGCAGCGATCGCAGCGATGACAAATTGCACACGTGTTCGGTGTGTGGACGCGGATTCAGCCGATCGCCTGACCTGGCGAGACACGTGCACCGTCACACCGGGGAGAAACCGGGTAAAGGTGGGGACGGTGGGAAGGGAGTCATTTCCCCGTCTGCAATAGAAATTCAACGACGCAGTCACACCAGGGACTGTCCATTCATCTGCTCCGTGTGTGGAAAGGGATTTGTTCGTTCATCCCACCTGCAAACACACCAGCGAGTTCACACTGACGAGAGACCATTTCAGTGTTCTGACTGTGGGAAGAGCTTTAAAAGCCCCCAGGATCTGAAGGGACACCAGCGATTTCACACTGATGAGAGGCCGTTCACCTGCTCCGTGTGTGGAAAGGGATTTGTTCGTTCATCCCAACTGCAAAGACACCAGCGAGCTCACACTGACAAGAGACAATTTCAGTGTCCTAACTGTGGGAAGATCTTTAAAAGCCCCGAGGATCTGAAGGGACACCAGCTTGTTCACACTGATGAGAGACCATTTCAGTGTCCTAACTGTGGGAAAAGCTTTAAACGCGCCAGGGAACTGAAGCAACACCAGCTTGTTCACACTGATGAGAGACCATTTCAGTGTCCTAACTGTGGGAAGAGCTTTAAAAGCCCCGAGGATCTGAAGGGACACCAGCTTGTTCACACTGATGAGAGACCATTTCAGTGTCCTAACTGTGGGAAAAGCTTTAAAAGCCCCGGGGAACTGAAGGAACACCAGCTTGTTCACACTGATGAGAGACCATTTCAGTGTCCTAACTGTGGGAAGAGCTTTAAAAGCGCCAGGGATCTGAAGCAACACCAGCGAGCTCACACTGATGAGAGACTATGTCAGTGTCCTAACTGTGAGAAAAGCTTTAAAAGCCCCGGGCATCTGAAGCAACACCAGCTTGTTCACACTGGGGAGAGACCATTTCAATGTTCTGACTGTGGGAAAAGCTTTAAAAGCGCCAGGGATCTGAAGGAACACCAGCTTGTTCACACTGATGAGAGACCATTTCAGTGTTCTGACTGTGGGAAGAGCTTTAAAAGCGCCAGGGACCTGAAGGGACACCAGCGAGTTCACACTGATGAGAGACCATTTCCGTGTTCTGACTGTGGGAAGAGCTTTAAAAACACCGGAGATCTGAAGGGACACCAGCGAGTTCACACTGATGAGAGACCATTTCAATGTCCTGATTGTGGGAAGAGTTTTAAAAGCGCCGGGGATCTGAAGGGACACCAGCACACTCACACTGGGGAGAGACCGTTCACCTGCTCCGTGTGTGGGAAGGGATTCACTCAGTCATGCACTCTGCTGAGACACCAGCGAGTTCACACTGAGCGATCTTTCACCTGCTCTTATTGTGGGAAGGTTTTCGCTTGGAAGTCTAACCTGCTTAATCACCAGCAAGTTCACACTGGGGAGAAACCATTCACCTGCTCCATGTGTGGGAAGGGATTCACTCAGTCATGCACTCTGCTGACCCACCAACGCACTCACACTGGGGAGAGACCATTCACCTGCTCTGTGTGTGGGAAGGGATTCACTCAGTCATGCACTCTGCTGACCCACCAACACACTCACACTGGGGAGAAACCATTCACCTGCTCCGTGTGTGGGAAGGGATTCACTCAGTCATGCACTCTGCTGACCCACCAACGCACTCACACTGGGGAGAAACCATTCACCTGCTCCGTGTGTAGGAAGGGATTCACTCAGTCATGCACTCTGCTGAGACACCAGCGAGTTCACACTGAGCGATCTTTCACCTGCTCTTATTGTGGGAAGGTTTTCACTTGGAAGTCTAACCTGCTTAATCACCAGCAAGTTCACACTGGGGAGAAACCATTCACCTGCTCCGTGTGTGGGAAGGGATTCACTCAGTCATGCACTCTGCTGAGACACCAGCGAATTCACCAGTGATTGAAGAGGTTGGATTCTGCTGTTATTGCTGCTGTTAATCACATCCAGGACTGAACCATGTTCACTCTGGCAATTGGGCTTTGTTTCTGCTGATGTTAATAACTAGAATAACGGGACTTGAGATTAATATTCTGGACAAATATTAAATAAAGCAGCTTTGTTTCAAACACACAGTGTGTCTAATATTTGATTTCTCCATAATAAGAGGAGACTAATTGATGTTCTGTTACTGACTGTTCCATTTTTGGGCCTTTTCTTACTCTGGATTATTTCAGTTCTCATCTAGTTCGCCTTCTACCACATCAAACCCCAAACTTGTTCTATTTGTGTACACGGCTTGTGGGTGTCAAAGACTGAACTGTAGTGTCTCACTTTACACTCACCTGAAATTCCTGAACCACCTCTTTACAGAACTACCTTGCATAAGATTTGAAATCTGTTATTTTCTGTATCATTTAACATCTCTTGGATCCGATTAAAAAAAAAACTCCACACATACTGCATGTGATAGCCTTAGAAATGTTCTGATCTTTGTAATTGTCATTGCTGATTTTGATGGTCTCTTTGATTTAATCTCTTGTTACTAACATACATTGCACTATTTCTTTATTCGAGATAATTGTTTCAAATACTTCCTTTATCAGGTCTTTAGCTCCTCCATTGATCCCTGTCAATAATCCTTGGTCAGGGGCTGGGGTTAAGGTGTAGGATTGGGGTTAGTGATGGGGTTAGTGGTTATTGGTTAGGATTGGGGTTAGTGGTTATTGGTTAGGATTGGGGTTAGTGGTTGGGGCTAGTGGTTATTGCTTAGGATTGGGGTTAGTGGTTGGGGTTTGTGGTTATTGGTTAGGATTGGGGTTAGTGGTTGGGGCTAGGGGTTATTGCTTAGGATTGGGGCTAGTGGTTATTGGTTAGGATTGGGGCTAGTGGTTATTGGTTAGGATTGGGGCTAGTGGTTATTGTTTAGGATTGGGGTTAGTGGTTGGGGCTAGTGGTTATTGGTTAGGATTGGGGCTACCAGTTATTGGTTAGGATTGGGGTTAGTGGTTGGGGCTAGTAGTTATTTGTTAAGATTGGAGTTAGTGGTTGGGGCTAGTGGTTATTGGTTAGGATTTGGGTTAGTGGTTGGGGCTGCTGGATTCGCAAAATTGGAATTTGTATTAATAAGGGTCAAATGGCAGAAGAGGCCATGATTTTAAAGCCTGTTTTAAAAGAAGCTCAGAAAAAGGCGCATACAAAATGGCCACCATACCATGTAACCGGCTTATTGGGATATTTTTAAATGGTTCCTGCGAATCCTCAGACAGCTTTGTGGATTCAACCCACAGTAAGTTCTGGAAGCCGTTTCTGAGAGAACAAAACCAGACCCACACATATACATATGGATTAGATGCAGATCCAGTCAAGATCGGCCTGGAGACAGGCCATCTAAATGTTGACCCAGACAAAAGGGGACAATTTCATATTCATGAGAACAACACCAAGGACTAGATAACGAGATCAGCAGGACATTATAAACAATGAAGGTCATTCCAGACCAGAGATGGGCCTTTACTGGCCATCGAAAACATTAAAAAATATAATAACTACCCCGCTGTGCTCCCAGCCCGCCAAAAGTAAAAGAAAGACTAACCTGACTTTGGGCAGGAAGTGGAGACTCCTGAAGAAAGGTATAACTGGAGGAGTTGCAGTTGTACAGACACTCTCGAGACACACACCGAAGTTGCAGTGGAACAACAGTTGAGCACTCGAGGTACAGTTGGAGACACAGTCACACTCAGAGACACACGACTGAGTGGCAGTGGGTGAAGAGGAGTCGCTTCGGGAGAAGATCAGCAAACTCCATCACCGGAGGAGGAAGAAGAATTAAGCCAACATCAGGAAGGCCGTTTGAAACCGGGGAAAAACATTGGGAGATCATCGACCATCCCCGGGGCGTTGCTGGAACGAGAGGCCATCGACCCAACTTGGGAGAAGAAACAAAAAAATAAAACCCCAAGAGAAGAAACCTTCCAGCCACTCCGGCTCGGGAAGAGACAATAACGAACTAAGGAAATCTATGTGGGCCAGTCCAAGGCTCCTCTGACCGGGGTCGAGCCGACGATCCCCGACCCCGCCGACAGCCAGTAGCAGCCGGTGTCCAGCCGCCCCCGACCCCCACCTCAGGAGAGAGGTGTGGCGCAGCTTGCTGGGGCTCCACGATCCACGTGGAGATGGAACGCCTGAAAGGATCAAACACAGACTGGTTCAAAACCTTGCACTTCCTAGTTGGATTGGTGAGCATGTTTCCGGCCCTTCACAATCAGATCACAGAATCACAGAATCACAGAAACCCCACAGTGCAGATAGAGGCCATTTCGGCCCATCGAGCCTGCACCGACACATATCCCACCCGATCCCTGTAACCCCCTGTATTTAATCCCCCTAACACTAAGGGTCAATTTATCATAGCCAATCAACCTAACCTGCACATCTTTGGACTGTGGGAGGAAACCGGAGCACCCGGAGAAAACCCACGCAAACACGGGGAGAATGTGCAAACTCCACACAAACAGTCACCCGAGGCCGGATTCGAACCCGGGTCCCTGGCGCTGTGAGGCAACAGTGCTAACCACTATGCCACCGTGCCGCCAATCTAGATAGGTTTAATAAGGGGGTGGATTTAAGGGTACAATTCACATGAGTTGTTGTCCCTCGATGTTCCGTGTGTTTCCTTATTTCATGATGATCTTTGTAGAGTATAAGATGCCTGTATTTGCCTTAGTTAGTATGGTGTCATTATGATTTGTTTGTGTATTTCCCTCCCATGTACTCTCTTATCTGCTTGCATTTGATTTTATATTTTTCCTTATGCAATAAAGTTTCATTCTGCTTCATCAAACTTGGTCTACAAGAGTTTTCTCTACATTGTAGTTCCTGCCCCAAAGTCCAGAGTATAGAATCTAAGGGGCGAGTGGGTCGAACCACTCAAGGTTTTACTGTGCAAGAGAGAGAGTCCTCTAGAGAGAGAAACCTCAGAGACATCTCTCAAGGAAAACCCCTAACAGAACTAGTGGTTATTGGTTAGGATTGGGGTTAGTGGTTGGGGTTAGTAGTTATTGGTTAGGATTGAGGTTAGTGGTTGGGGTTAGTGGTTATTGGTTAGGATTGGGGTTAGTGGTTATTGGTTAGGATTGGGTTTAGTGGTTGGGGTTAGTGGTTATTGGTTAGGATTGGGGTTAGTGGTTGGGGTTAGTGGTTATTGGTTCGGATTGGGGTTAGTGGTTGGGGCTCGTGGTTATTGGTTAGGATTGGGGTTAGTGGTTGGGGTTAGTGGTTATTGGTTAGGATTGGGGTTAGTGGTTGGGGTTAGTGGTTATTGGTTAGGATTGGGGTTAGTGGTTGGGGCCAGTGGTTATTGGTTAGGATTGGGGTTAGTGGTTGGGATTAGTGGTTATTGGTTAGGATTGGGGTTAGTGGTTGGGGCTAGTGGTTATTTGTTAGGATTGGGGTTAGTGGTTATTGGTTAGGATTGGGGTTAGTGGTTGGGTTAGTAGTTATTGGTTAGGATTGGGGTTAGTGGTTGGGGTTAGTGGTTATTGGTTAGGATTGGGGTAAGTGGTTGTGGCTAGTGGTTATTGGTTAGGATTTGGGTTAGTGGTTGGGGCTAGTGGTTATTGGTTAGGATTGGGGTTAGTGTTGGGGCGAGTGGTTATCGGTTAGGATTGGGGTTAGTGGTTGGGGCTCATGGTTATTCATTAGGATTGGGGTTAATGGTAGTGGCCAGTGGTTATTGGTTAGGATTGGCGTTAGTGGTTGGGTTAGTAGTTATTGGTTAGGATTGGGGATAGTGGTTGGGGTTAGTGGTTATTGGTTAGGATTGGGGTTAGTGGTTATTGGTTAGGATTGGGGTTAGTGGTTGGGTTAGTAGTTATTGGTTAGGATTGGGGTTAGTGGTTGGGGTTAGTGGTTATTGGTTAGGATTGGGGTTAGTGGTTGGGGCTAGTGGTTAATGGTTAGGATTGGGGCTAGTGGTTATTTGTTAAGATTGGAGTTAGTGGTTGGGGCCAGTGGTTATTGGTTAGGATTTGGGTTAGTGGTTGGGGCTGTAGGATTCGCAAAATTGGACTTTGTATTAATAAGGGTCAAATGGCAGAAGAGGCCATGATTTTAAAGACTGTTTTAAAAGAAGCCCAGAAAAAGGGGCATACAAAATGGCCACCATACCATGTGACCGGCTTATTGGGACATTTTAAAATGGTTCCTGCGAATCCTCAGACAGCTTTGTGGATTCAACCCACAGTAAGTTCTGGAAGCCGTTCTGAGAGAACGAAACCAGATCCACACATATACATATGGATTAGATGCCGATCCAGTCAAGATCGGCCTGGAGACAGAGGCCATCTAAATGTTGACCCAGACAAAAGGGGACAATTTCATATTCATGAGAACAGCACCAAGGACTCGATAACGAGATCAGCAGGACATTAAAAACAATGAAGGTCATTCCAGACCAGAGATGGGCCTTTACCGGCCATCGAAAACATTAAAAAATATAATAACTACCCCGCTGTGCTCCCAGCCCACCAAAAGTAAAACAAAGACTAACCTGATTTTGGGCAGGAAGTGGAGACTCCTGAAGAAAGGTATAACTGGAGGCGTTGCAGTTGTACAGACACTCTCAAGGAGACACTTGCAGTGGAACAAGAGTTGAGCACTCGAGTTACAGTTGGAGACACGGTCACACTCAGAGACACACGACTGAGTGGCAGTGGGTGAAGAGGAGTCGCTTCGGGAGAAGATCTGCAAACTCCTCTCCACCACTGGAGGAGGAAGAAGAATTAAGCCAACATCAGGAAGGCCGTTCGAAACCGGCGTCCCGCCCCGGGGAAAAACACCAGGAGATCATCGACCATCCCCAGGCCATTGACCCAACTCGGGAGAAGAAACAAAAAAAGTAATACCCCAAGAGAAGAAACCTTCCAGCCACTCCTGCTCGGGAAGAGACAATAACGAACTAAGGAAATCTATGGGGGCCAGTCCAAGGCTCCTCTGACCGGGGTCGAGCCAACGATCCCCGACCCCGCCAACAGCCAGAACCAGCCGGTGTCCAGCCGCCCCCGACCCCCACCTCAGGAAAGAGGTGTGGCACAGCTCGCTTGGGCTCCACGATCCACATGGAGACGGAACGCCTGAAAGGATGAAACGCAGACTGGTTCAAAACATTGCACTTCCTAGTTGGATTGGTGAGCATGTTTCTGGCCCTTCACAATCAGATCTAGATAGGTTTAATAAGGGGGTGGATTTAAGGGTACAATTAACATGAGTTGTTGTCCCTCGATGTTCCGTGTGTTTCCTTATTTCATGATGATCTTTGTAGAGTATAAGATGCCTGTATTTGCCTTAGTTAGTATGGTGTCGTTATGATTTGTTTGTGTTTTTCCCTCCCATGTACTCTCTTATCTGCTTGCATTTGATTTGATATTTTTCCTTATGCAATAAAGTTTCATTATGTTTCATCAAACTTGGTCTACAAGAGCTTTCTCTACATTGGACTTCCTGCCCCAAAGTCCAGAGTATAGAATCTAAGGGGCGAGTGGGTCGAACCACTCAAGGTTTTACTGTGCAAGAGAGTGAGGCCTCTAGAGAGAGAAACCTCAGAGACATCTCTCAAGGAACACCCCTTACAGAAAATGGCGACCACGGCAGGACTCTGGCAGCAGGATTGCAATGTAATAGATCCAAGTGTGAATGGTCGAAATGCAATGGATGAGAGGATAGCGGATTATGTCATTGGCAAGGTAAATCTCACTAAACAGTGGATTTCCGATCTCTTACTGGATGGGCAACCGGTGGACGCAGCCATCAGGTGGACAGAGAGCAAAGAGCATAAGAAGTCAGTGGAGAAGGCAGTGTGGCTGATGTGTTACAAGAAGCAGGTCCAGATCTTGGACCGAGTCGTTGCAGCACAGGCAGCCAAGATCACAACCCAGGCAGCAGAGATAGAGGAAAAGGCCATGGGTGGGGAAAAACTCATCACAGCGCTTCACGCACTGAATCAGGAACACCAAGTGGTAGCTAGTCAACATCAGGCTAGGCTAGATTACCTGGAGTGCCAGGTTACTGCGGCAAAGATTAATGAAACGAGGATACGGGAGAAAAACGCCCGCCTCGCACAACAGCTAAGAGTGCAGGAGGAGAGACTTGTGGAGGTTAAGGCAGCTTACAAGCTAGCCCTCGAGCACGGGTTTGAGAGCACAGACCACGGCCCCTGCCAAAAGACCATAGAGGACCTAAGAACGGCCCTGGTAAAGGCAAAAGGCATGGTGTGTCTCGTCAGCCTGAAAGCTAGTCACATGGACTTTTTAAAGGAATCAAAACAGCCGATTCCAGCTGAGGTAATTGTGGTACCAGCCACCGAGCCCTCAGCACCACCGAGCTATAGTGAAGCTTGGCCGGAAAAGGAGGGGGTAGTGAATGATGAGCTGGCTGAGCTGGAGTGTGAGGAAGAACCACTGGTAGCAAAGCCGGGACCGGCACCAATGTGCCCCACTCGGCACCAGAGGTTCGGTCCCAACGCTGCCGATGGCAGTATCGGACCCCACCAGAACCAGCTTGTGGTCCCCTATGCTGGCCCGCAATTAAGGTCCATGGTGAGCCACCTCGCACGACTCACAGTAAAGGGAGATCCCTCACTTCATTTCAGGGAGATAGAGGAAACAGCAGCCATTAATGACTGTGATGCTCAGGAACAGGTGAAACTGTTGCTTTTCTCCCTGGATTGCACAATCCTTCAGTGCCTCTCAGAGGATAGTAAGAGGGGATGGAAAGGGTATGCGGATCTCAGGGAGGAAGTTTTAAAAGTAATGGGAGTGGACGACGGTAGTCCATTCGACCATGTGGAAGGGACTGTGCAGCTATCTGGAGAACCCCCACGGGTTTTCGCAGAAAGGCTGTGGCCATTGTATCGATGCAGCTGTCCGGGCATGCCTGAACAGGTTGCAATGAACGTCGAGCAGCAGGTTCATTGGCTCCGTTGCTTGGTTACCAACAGTTTGCCGCAGATACGGGCCCTAGTCAGATCTTGGTTTGATCCCCAAGGTCCCGGCGTCACGGAGGAGACGGTGCTCCGTCAGCTCAATGTGGCGTACAAGAATTGTAGAGGTCAGGAAACACCTCCCCAGAAGGGAAAGGTGCATGAGGCAAAACCCAGAGCCCCAAGCAAGAAGGAGTGGCGTCAGGAGGGGATTCGCCCTGTCCAAGCCAAGCTGAATTGCTACGGGTGTGGGAAGGATGGACATTGGCGCAAGGACTGTAGAAATCCGTGGATGGATAATAAAGGGAGATTTCCCACAGCCCAAGCCCAAGCCCAGACCGCCGCCCCAGCACCAGCCAAAACCCAAGCCATAGCTCCTGTCCCAGCACAAGGAGCTGGTGCAGTTATGGATCCCGCTGCGATTGAATCGATCATAGAGACAATGCGGTCTCTGATGATTTCACAGGGGAAAATAGCCGTCACCACTGTTCTTGTTGCTCCTGAGACTCCGACCATTGTACCCAAGTGACTAGAGTTGGCGCAGCCCGTCTACCTGTGTGCGCTGTGATATGATGTATGGAGACGACCCTTCATGGAGATGGAAGTGGAGGAGGTGACAGGGACCTATCTGTTGGATACGGGAGCATCGTGCACCATAATCCACGCAGATAACCCCACCACCTCGCCTCTGTCCACCGGCGTCCCATACCTTCTGTCGGGCTTCACGGGTTAAGAACAGGCTGGCACACATTCCCTTCCCCTCTCCATTCGTTTAGGACCACTCCGCACCACGTGGAAGTGTACACTAATGAACTGGGAGGTGGGAGGTGGAACGGGAGTCCTGGGGTCTGATTTTTTGGTGGCCCACGGGATCCACGTGGACCTGAGAAATCATTGTTTCGCATGAAGCGGTGCAAACTGTTTAAACTGGGTGCAAGAGCATCAGCAACTGAAGCCAGGTCTGAGGGTAAAGATCCTCAGCCTGAGGCACGCGATGAGTCACAGACCACACAAGCTGGCGTTGTAGCCTGCTTGGCAGGAGAAGCTGTCTCGCCCACCTGGGGGGAGCTTTCCCCAATGGCCTGGGACTTGGACGAGGAAGGGCCCGAACAACAAGGTCCCGCCCTCGACACAATTCTGGAGGAGGTGGAGTCAGTGGACGGAGGTCCCGCCCTTGACTCAAGCATGCGGGAGGTAGAAATTGGGGGCAGAGATTCTCCACCTGTAGGGACAGGTGAGGAGGAGCCGTCTACCACAGGCCCAATTCCCGAAGGGGCGGAGCCTGAGGGGAGGGAGCCGAAGCCCACAGTCATGGAAGAGCCACGGGCTGTGAGAGCTAAAGTCCCACCCGAAGGTCCACTCGCCAAGGGAGCCTGCCCAAATCCCAAAGGGGCGGAGCCTGAGGGAAGGGAGCCGAAGCCCACAGTCGTGGAAGAGCCACGGACTGTGAAAGCTAAAGCCCCACCCGAAGGTCCGCTCACTAAGGGAGCCACGCCCAAAGCACCTTTTCGCAGGTCGACTCGTACGCCTCAGCCAGTAAAACCTTGGCCCGAGTCCCCCGTTCTCAGTAAACGCCAACCTGAGAAATCCTTGAAAAAACACAGTCCCCGATTAACAGCAAAAGGCTGCGGGGAACCCGAGCCACAGGTCACTGCAGCCCCGCCACAGGGAGTGGTGAGCTGCAGTCCAATCAGGGATTAGGCAAGCTGCCCGGGGATGGGCGGCACTGTACATAAGTTTAGGTTTAAGTTTAAGGTATGTAAATATTAAAATGATTAGAGTTTAAGTAATTTTGAAATCTGCCCAGTATGTGTGTAGTTTGGATCGAGGTTGAAAGACCCGATCATGCCGTCACCTAAGCCAGAATCTCTTGGGAGCCTGGCTATATTGTGTGATTTGTTGCAGGAACCAGGAGAAAGATGAGAGGGATCCTTGTCGCGTTCATGACGATCGGGTGGAGCTGGGCCTATCGGGGCCGCACTAAGGACTCTACCATCTACGGGTGCTCTGGCAACAGAGGCCCATTGCGACTGATGGAACCAGCTCACGGGACGCTGAAGAGACTGCTGCCTACTTCCATGAAGGAAGATGGCCAGGCTGGCTGGGGTCGAACTCTACTGAAGACTCCAGCCAGATGGGGTTCGCATACAGTGAAACGTCTCTGATGTGCCCCAGGGTGTGGATCATTGCACCCAGGATCAGCGTCACCATGGGCAAGAAGATTTGCTTACATAAGAACATAAGAACATAAGAAATAGAAGCAGGAGTAGGCCAATCAGCCCCTCGAGTCTGCACCGCCATTCAATAAGATCATGGCTGATCTGATCCTAACCGCCAATCTACTATCACAGAACCATCTCCTGAATCTAACAGAATTAGACACATGAAATAGGAGCAGGATCATGCTACACGGCCCCTGGGCCCGCTCTGCTACACACAGGGCCATGACCGATCCGAACCTAGACTCATGTCCAAATTCCTGCCCGCTCCCCGTAACCCTTAATTCCCTTTACTTCTAGGAAACTGTCTATTTCTGTTTTAAATTTATGTAATGATGTAGCTTCTACAGCTTTTTGGGGCAGCATATTCCATGGACCTATCACCCTCTGAGTGAAGTAGTTCCTCCTCATCTCAGTTTTGAAAGAGCAGCCCCTTATTCTAAGACTATGCCCCCTAATTCTAGTTTCACCCATCATCGGGAATATCCTCCCCGCATCCACCCGATCCAACCCCTTTACAATCTTATATGTTTCAATAAGATCGCCTCTCATTCTTCTGAACTCCAATGAGTAGAGTCCCAATCTACTCAACCTCTCCTCATATGTCCATTCCCTCATCCCCGGGATTAACCGAGTGAACCTTCTTTGTACTGACTCGAGAGCAAGTATGTCCTTTCTTAAGTATGGACACGAAAACTGTACGCAGTATTCCAGGTGCGGTCTCACCAATACCTTGTACAACTGAAGCAATACCTCCCTATTTTTATATTCTATCCCCCTAGCAATGAAAGCCAACATTCAATTGGCCTTCTTAATCACTTGCTGCACCTGCATACTAACCTTTTGAGTTTCGTGCACCAGGACCCCCCAGATCCCTTTGTACTTCAGTACTTTCCAGTTTCTTGCCATTAAGATAATAACTTGCTCTACGATTTTTCCTGCCAAAGTGCATAACCTCACACTTTCCAGTATTGTATTCCATCTGCCAAATCTCTGCCCACTTACTTAGCCTGTCTATGTCCCCTTGCAGGTTTTTTATGTCCTCCTCACTCACTACTTTCCCTCCCATCTTAGTATCATCTGCAAACTTTGATATGTTACACTCGGTCCCCTCCTCCAAATCGTTAATATAGATTGTAAAGAGTTGGGGACCCAGCACTGACCCCTGCGGAACACCACTAGTTACTGATTGCCAGTCTGAGAATGAACCATTTACCCCAACTCTCTGCCTTCTGTTAGATAGCCAATCCTCTATCCATGCCAGAATATTACCCCCAATCCCATGATTTTTATCTTAAGCAATAATCTTTTGTGTGGCACCTTGTCAAATGCCTTTTGGAAGTCTAAATACACTACGTCCACTGGTTCCCCTTTATCCACCCTATATGTTACTTCCTCAAAGAACTCCAGCAAATTTGTCAAACATGACTTCCCCTTCATAAAACCATGCTGACTTTGTCCTATTAAATTATGATTATCCAAATGTCCTGTTACTGTCTCCTTAATAATGGACTCCAAAATTTTACCTAACACAGATGTTAGGCTAACTGGTCTATAGTTTCCAGCCTTCTGTCTACTGCCCTTTTTAAATAAGGGTGTTACATTAGCAGTTTTCCAGTCTGCCGGGACCTTTGCTGAGTCCAGGGAGTTTTGGAAAATTATTACCAATGCATCCACAATCCCTACCGCCACTTCCCTCAAGACCCTAGGATGTAAGCCATCAGGTCCAGGTGATTTATCCACCTTGAATCCCATTATTTGCTTGAACTGTCTGGGACATGTACCTTTGGATCATTGGTGGTGGCTGCGCAAGTTGAGCAGCACCATGAAGAACTCCACTGTGGAATGGGAGAGATTGGGCAACAACACACATCGGACAATTACGGGAACTCACAGGGGGTTGAGTGTCTGTTGGGACAAATGGTGGGAACCAGATGAGGGGATCTACATCTGTATGTGGGGTTCAGAATGCCCTTGCCCCACAGTCGTCTCCATCTTTTTCCAAAGACAGTGGCAGGATGCTGGACAAGGAATGAGGTGGGATGTCAGCACATGGGCGTGTGGAGTCCCATACTCTCAGACCCCAGTAAACGCCACCGAGCTCATCACCCGACCCTGCAAGCCCCTGCCCACAGTTCCAGTAGCTAAAGCCCTCAAGGAAGGGTGCCCCACCACAACAAAGGGACCCGGGAACAGATTGGTATTGGTACCCACAGGTCAGGTACAGTACCAAGGGGTCCACTACGCAGTGGCTTCAGTGATTTTAAACCTCACTGAGGTACGATTGCCAGAGTGGTGCCCCAGGGAAATGGAGCAATTATACCAGGTCCTGTTAACAAACATGTTTAAACAGTTTTACGAATTCGACTTTGCCGATGTCGACAGAGCCGAATTGTACACCACACCACATGTGGTCTTGGACAGAGTAGGGAGACAAAGAAGGGGTACAGTAAATGATATTTTCACAGCTTTTAATACAGGAACTTCCATCATCAACACACTGGATGACGTGGAGCTGCAAACCCAAATCAATGGTTTGAAAACACAGTTGAGAAAGATACTGACTGATGAGAATAAGGTAGTGGGTTCTGAGTTACCTGAGGACCAGGCCATGACACTACACTTAAAAGAGATAATAGCTGAGCTGGAGAAACACGCCAGAACGGTAAATGCCCTCATTAGGGAGGATCGGAATGCATCCGATCAGGCTGCGCAGAACGAAGCTTCTGTGCTATAAAGGGCGTGGTTACTGGGCGAGGGCAGCAGTAATCTGGAGGATTTGAAAGCAAGATTTAGTCCCCTCCTGGATCAGCAACAAGCACCTCGCAGCCCTCCACCCTTTTGAGAATGCATTGAGTCCGTGCCAGCTCAGACTAGCTTCAGAGGCCTCCCCAGTCCCAGTGGACTGTGGACGGTCGAATCACACCATTATGGGTATAGTGGTAAGAATGCCGGTGATGGGAAAGACAACAAAACCCGCCCCGGTATACAGGGTGGAGAACATAGGAGTCATTCAGGGGGGTGCGCACATTCGCTACACAGGGGTCCCACCTTATGTCATTCAATGGGAGCATGCAATGATGGGTACCGACCTCTCGGGGTGCCAGAGCCGGGGAGCACACATCATCCTGTGTCCCCAACACTTGAATGTCCATTCAAAACCACAGTGTGGGTTCAGAACTGCTGGCGCGAAGCCTATAAATTGCACCATGGAGGCAATGGCACAAGGCCATGTGCCCCCGCAGGTGGCATATATAGGAGGTGGGACATACTGTGTCACCACTGCAGCGCCCCACTACCAGCATGGACAGCACGGTTGGTGTCCGGTTAGTGACAGCAGCTTCTGTTTCAAGCCCAGGGCAGAAGTTCAAGTGGCCCAAGAGCGAATCATCCCCATTCCTGAACCTTACACTGTTCACATCACTGTGAAAGAGAATTTCACCGATCTGCAGCGATTCGTTGCACATTTTGGATATATCACTCCCCCTCTCCCTGAACACCTCACCAAGATATTAAAAGCCATTGTTGTTTCACAGAAACACTTCTACACACTGGAGCAGAAGACTTTAGAGATAGGGGCAGACATATTGGATGTAGTGACCCCACCATGGCGGGACCTGTTCACTAATATAGAAGTCCCTTCCTGGATTAGGAGAGCCTCCCACATTCTTGTAGTGTGCCAGGTTGTCATTGTAGCTTATTTACTGTTTGTACACTGTAAAAAGGTCAAACATTCGCAAAAGTATGAGAATAGAGGGGAATGGAGGGAGCATTATGTGCGGGTAGAAGAAGAGACACCAATTTAGATTGATGATGCTTTGTATAAAGTTAAAGTTTTCCCTCCCTCCTCTATTATTTTTGACATGAATTCATGTGCATTGTGATTTTCGTGTGTATTTTATTTTATTATTGAAGTCTTATTAGATGTGATACTATTATTAAAAGGGTAATGTGTATGCACTAGGTGATGTAAGCATATAAGGACCCCCTCCACGCCTGGAAGTAAGTTGTTAGATTTTTAACTCCAAGGTATTGCCATGTATAGATGCTTAATGTACACTAGATTTTTCTGAAATGGGAAATGCATGTGTCGTGGGGTCATAGATAGGCAAATACTGGGGATGGTTAGATTGTGGACAGTCAGAAAAATGTTCTCGCCCAGAAAAAGGGGCATACAAAATGGCCACCATACCATGTGACTGTCTTATTGGGACATTTTAAAATGGTTCCTGTGAATCCTCAGACAGCTTTGTGGATTCAACCCACAGTAAGTTCTGGAAGCCGTTTCTGAGAGAACGAAACCAGACCCACACATATACATATGGATTAGATGCAGATCCAGTCAAGATCGGCCTGGAGACAGAGGTCATCTAAATGTTGACCCAGACAAAAGGGGACAATTTCATATTCATGAGAACAGCACCAAGGACTAGATAACGAGATCAGCAGGACCTTAAAAACAATGAAGGTCATTCCAGACCAGAGATGGGCCTTTACCGGCCATCTAAAACATTTTAAAATATAATAACTACCCCGCTGTGCTCCCAGCCCGCCAAAAGTTAAACAAAGACTAACCTGATTGTGGGCGGGAAGTGGAAACTCCTGAAGAAAGAGCATATTTGGAGGAGTTGGAGTTGAACAGAAACGGTTACAGTTGCAGAGACACACGACCGGGTGGCAGTGGAACAAGAGGAGTTGGTTTGGGAGAAAATCAACGAACTCCTCTCCACCATTGGAGGAGGAAGAAGAATTAAGCCAACATCAAGAAGGCCATTTGAAGCCAGCGTCCCGCCCCGGGGAAAAACATTGGGAGATCATCGACCATCCCCGGGCCGTTGCCAAAACGAGAGGCCATCGAGCCAACTTGGGAAAAGAGACAAAAAAAATAAAACCCCGAGAGAAGAAACCTTCCAGCCACTCCGGCTTGGGAAGAGACGAAAATTAAACTGAAGAAACCTATATGAAGACCAGCCCAATGCTCCTCTGACTGGGGTCGAGCCGACGATCCTCGACCCCGCTGATATCCAGGCCCGCCGGTGTCCAGCCACCCTGACCCCCACCTCAGGAGAGAGGTGTGGCGCAGCTCACAGGGGTTCCATGATCCACGAGGAGACGGGGCGCCTGAAGGGATCAAAACACAGATTTGCTTTCAAAACCTGGTACTTCCTAGTTGGATTGGTGAGCATGTTTCTGGCCCTTCACAATCAGATCTAGATAGGTTTAAGGGGGTGGATTTAAGAGTACAATTAACATCAGTTGTTGTCCCTCGATGTTCTGTGTGTTTCCTTATTTCATGATGATCTTTGTCGAGTATAAGCTGCCTGTATTTGCCTTAGTTAGTATTGTGTCATTATGATTTGTTTGTGTTTTTCCCTCCCATGTACTCTCTTATCTGCTTGCATTTGATTTATTTTTCCTTATGCAATAAAATTTCATTTAGTTTTCATCAAACTTGGTCTACAAGAGTTTTCTCTACATTGTAGTTCCTGCCCCAATTCCAGAGTATAGAATCTAAGGGGTGAGTGGGTCGAACCACTCAAGGTTTTACTGTGCAAGAGAGAGAGGCCTCTAGAGAGAGAAACCTCTGTGATCTAAAACCCCTTACAAGGGATTGGATGATATCAGGAACAACCTAATCCCCACCTTTGTGACAAATAAACAGCTGGCAGAATGGAAGCTGTCAAATTCACGCTTTCCATTGTGAACTCAGGAGGTTGGGCAGAGTCTGGGCTACGCCTCACCTGTGCCATGGTAAACTGAAGGGTCTGGGAGGGATCATCCCTGCCCTGCCAATACTAGTGACACATGGATCCATAAAAGTATGGGCAGTAGAATCAGTACGGATATTGGAGGAGAAATTACATCATGAATATCAGCCCTTCCCACCGTACGTGGTGCAAGTAAATGAAAGATGGACAGCGCCAGACATGGCAGGTTGTTCTTTAATCAAATGACGTGTCGATATCACCTGAGAGAAGTTAATAAAACACCATGGGGGTTTTGTTTGTAATAAAGAAACTCCAAATTGCACCATGTCTGGAACAAGCTGGCACCAGAGACAAACTAAAGCTAGTTGTGTCGCACAGGGGCGTTATGGTGTCGCTACGGCCACAGCCTCTTGTGAGTACAGAGTTCTCACCTCCCTGTCACCCACTCCTGTTTCTGCTTTAAACCGACCCAGGTTACCCAGGTAGATCATGAGATCCTGATACCAGTGACCAAGCATGATGTTACTAACAGCGCAGTGCACGGTGGTATGCTCTCAGACACTGACAAAATATTGATTGGATTTGGATATCTGTTGGCTGCCCCTCTGCCACCACACAGATGACATTAAAATTAAAAGAGATTATAGAACGAACCGAGATCTCAGTAACACACCTGCAGCAACTACACCAGGAAAATGAAATCCTGCTAAAGAGATTGAGGGGCTGGGAAGGAAATCACAGTCAACAACATCTCGATACACCCGTTGGTCAGAATTATTTCACAACAGTTAGTTATTTTCCAATGCTGTCTACTTGTCCTGGTCATCATCGTATAGGTATTGCACAGACAAACCCTTACACAATTGAAGAGGAAAACAAGGAGCCGGGTCAGCAGAGAGCTCTCCCAAACCTGGAGTGTGGGAGAATGCAGGAATAATTATCAACAAATGCAATAAGAACAAAGGAATTGTTGGAGCCGTGCGGACATCAACTTAACAGTAATGGACTGTAAACTCCAAGCAGATCAATGCTAAAGACAGACAGAAAGTTAATTGGCTCAGTGTGATTGCTCAAATTCTGTGTCTAAAGAGATGAATGTTCGAATGATTTAAGTTGATTTGTGTTAGAATGCGTTCTGCTCCAACTATTCCAGCACCCTTTCGCTTAGGTTTGCATTATTATAACAATATGGGGGAACGAAGCAGATTCAGTAGTAACTTTCAAAAGTGAATTGGAAAAATACTTGATGGGAAAGAATTGGAGGGCTATGTGGAAGTGCAAGGTAGTGGGTGTAATTGGATAGATCTTTCACAAAGCCGGCACAGACCTGATGTGCTGAATAGCCTCCTTTCCTTCTGTGACACTCTAGGATGCTTAATCCTCTGTCTGGGTGTTGTTTATTTATTCCTGTGGGATTGAAATAGTAATGTCCTTGAGCAGGTAACTTCAGATAAAGTCATTTAGCAAAGGATTGGGGAAATCATCAGACTGAGGAACATTCAATGAATCTTCAACCTCACGGGTCCATGGACCTGCTGAATTATGACCATCTGAGATCAGGATGGGATGCTCGGAACAACAGAGCGTCAACAAGGCACTCTTATGAAAACACGGACGGGGGTCGCACCCGCACTTTTCACTTCACACGGCAGACGCATTACCGCTTGATAATCGAGCCTGATGTTACTTTTTCTAAAGCAAAATGCTGTGGATGCTGGAAATCTGAAATACAAACTGAAATTGCTGGACAAATTCAGCAGGGCAGGCAGCATTAGTGGAGACAGAAACAGATTTAACGTTTCAGATCGATGACATTTCATCAGAACTGGGAAAAGTTAGAGATGTGAACAGGGAAAGGGGGCGGGGAGCAAAGAACAAAGGGGAAGGCCTGTGACAGGGTGGAAGGCAGGAGTCATTACATGACAAAAGGGAATGTGGTTGGGAATGAGCCACGTAAAGAAAAAAATATGCGCCTAAAGGAAGTGTAGAAGGGAACAGCAGAATCATTACCAACAGCGGCTGTCCGAAAAAAATGGGAGCAGTGTTTAGAAGCTGAAATGACTGAACTCAGTGTTGAGTCTGGAAGGCTGTAATGTGCCTATTCGAAAGATGAGGTGCTGTTCCTCGAGCTTCCATTGAGCTTCATCAGAACAGTGTAGGAGTCCAAAGACAGAGACATCAGAGTGAGAGTGGGGCGGAGAATTAAAAGGTGCCATGGGAAGGGGAAGGGGTGGTTGGGTGATAGATGAGTGTACCAGAGTGTCACAGAGGGAGCTGTCTCTTCCGAATGCTGAATGAGGACGCTGGGAGAGATGTGTTTGCTGGGGGGATCACGCTGCAGGTGGTGGAAATGGCGGAGGATGTTCCGTTGAATGTGCAGGCTGGTGGGGTGAAAGGTGAGGACAAGGAGAACCCTATCATTGTCCTAGGTGGGAGGGGAATGGGTGAGAGCCGAAGTGAGGGAAATAGAACGGGCACGGTCGAGGGTCCTGTCCACCGCGGTGGAGGTGATTCCTCGATTGAGGGAAAAGTAAAACATATCGGAAGGTGGCATCATCAGAAGAGATGTGACGGAGATGGAGAAACTGAGAAAAAGGAATAGAGTACTTCCAGGAATCAAGGTGGGAGGAAGTATCATCAAGTTAGCTGTGGAACAGCTGGGCTTATTTGGTTGATGTGAGTGGATTCAAAGGAGAAGTAGTTCAATGTGTGTTCAATACAATTTCAGGCGGAGGAGGTTGGTAGTGGATAGGGATTGTGTTGGCCTCCATTCAAGGAAGAAGTGGAGGGCCCTCCAGCCGTCCTGCTGGAGGTGTAGAGGGAATGGACCCCCTTAGTGAAAAGCAGACGGTTAGGAGCAAGAAACTGGAAAGTAACTGATGTTATAATTTTCCGCAGCAGCATTCAAATCAATGGCATTATCAATGGATTGTTATTTTGATGTGAAAGGAATTTGTTGAATTGTGTACAACTGCGCATTGCTGTTTAAAACACCAGGGCGGTTGATGGATTCGTGTTAAAGATCGAGTGTACATCAGTTCATGTGGTTTCGAGCAATGCTGTCGGTGGATGTGATAATTCATCTGAGAATTGCAACCATTGGGAAGGAAGTTTTAATATTTACATTTCACATTTCCAGGCAGCATTCGTACATTACAGCAGGCGCTCTGCCGTTTGACGGAAAATAGGAACAGGAGTAGGCCATTCAGCCCTTCGAGCCTATTCCGCCATTCAGTGATATCATGGCTGACCTGGATCTTAACTTCACCCACCTGCTTTGACTCCAAATCCATTCCTACCCTTATCTACAAAAATCTATCGATCTCAGATTTAAATTATTGATTTAATTGGCAAAAGTGCCAGATGGGAGAGGATGAGATTGTTTTATTACTCAGAGGGTAGTTATGATCTGGAATGCATTGCCTGAACTGTTGGTGGAAGCAGATACGATCGCTGATCCAATAGTCACTTTCAGAAGGGAATTAACATAGTAACATAGAGATAGGAACAGGAGTAGGCCATTCGGCCCTTCGAGCCTGCTCCGCCATTCAATGAGATCATGGCTGATCCTCGTCTGAGATCATAGCTGATCTTACCAGTTCAGTACCCCGTCCCCGCCTTTTCTCCGTAACCCTTAATCCCCTTAGCCTTCAGAAATATATCCAATTGGATAAATACTTGATGGCGAACAATGTGCAGGGCTGTGGGGAAAGTGCGTCATTCTATGGTTCTATGATGCGACAATCCTCTACCTCAGTGAGCTTGTGTTTTCACCGGTAAACCTCAGGTCACGGCTTTAATTCCCGTCCGAGCTGGCAGCGACTTTCTCACCTTTAATGCGGTGTTTCTCTTTTTCTTGCTCTATGATTCGCTCTATTTCTCTCTGTTTCTGTCTTTCTTTCCGTGTGTCAGTCTCTCTGTATGTCTCACCCAGTCTCAGTCACTTTCGCTAAGCTTTTCTAATTGGGTCTCTGTTTATCCGTCCATCTATTACTTTCTCTCTGTCAATCTCTCCATCGCTCCCCACATCATTTTACTCTGCACCTCATGAGTTAACCCTTTAAGCATTGGGTCAGTTTGAGCTTGCTGATCCTGGGTGTTTGAAGTGCATTTTAACATTCTTACTTCAAAGGTGTTCAGTGTTGATGGGAGGGTTACATGTTCTGTGGGCTAAAAGCTGAGTGATTTCTTATCCAGTTACGAACGTTCAGCTCAATGCGTTATTTGCCCAGCTGCTGTGCTTTTGCAGTTCAGCTTTTCACTGTCCGTAGTTTTAGAAAATATCTTTACCCACTCACACTTTCAGCTTATGCTGTTGTGTAGTTTGCTCCACCCTGAAAACTAAATTTAGAGTCTGCAAGAAATTTGTCGAATTTTCAAGCACTGCGCCGACAAGCTTGTATCACCAGGATGGCCGAGTGGTTAAGATATTGGAGTGTGTTCGTCTTGATTCGAATCACACTCCTAATAGATGCTCAGGTTGAATGTAAAACCTAAAACTATTTTTGGTATGAAAACGCTTATGACCTCTGCAAGGGATGGTGCCATATTTATAATTCACCCTTCAAGACAGCGTTTCTTCATTTACAACTGGTGTTCTGAACATAGGAACAGGAGGAGGCCATTCAGTCCCTTGAGCCTGATCGCCATTCACTAAATTCCTGTGTGAGCTGTGTCGTTAAATCCATACATCTGCTTTGGCTCCAAATCATTATAACGCATGTCTGGCAAAAAGCTACCGATCTCAGGTTTACATTATTAATTGAGCTGGCATATACTGTGCTTTGTGGGAGAGAGTTCCACACTGCTACCAACGTTCGCATGAAGAAATGTTTCCTAAGACCTGGACAACATTCAGGCTTGGGCTGATACGTGGAAAGTAACAAGCGCACTACACAAGTGCCAAAATTTCTTCCACAGCATCTCCCAAAACCACAACCTGTACGTCCTAGAAGGAGAAGAGCAGTTCGCGCATGGGTCTTATGTTCATTAATAACTAGACATTCTTATTATGAACACAGCTAGCTTCTAGCTAGTCATTTATTCAGTACACGTTCTCTAGGTACAGTATCTGTAGAGATGCAGCATGTGCGCTCCTGTGTGCAGGCTGCCATCTTGACTGTTGCCTTGTGGGTAGCCTAGTGCTTCATGGGTAGTGTAGTCTTATACATACAGCTATATGCAGCTCTACACAGCTCTATGGCTCCACCTAGTGTCCACTATAGAATGACATGTTATTGATCATTACAATGGGAACACCACCACGTGCAAGTTCCCCTCCAAGGCATGCACCATCCTGACTTGGAAATATATTGTTGTTCCTTCATTGTCGCTGGGTCAAAATCCGGGAGCTTATTCCCTAACAGCACTGTGGGTACCTTCACCTCACAGACTGTAGTGGTACAAAAAGGCACTCAGACCCACCTTTTCAAGGGCAATTAGGGTTGTGCAATAAATGCTGGTATTGCCAGCGACACACACATCCCATTAATGGCGAATTTGTAAAGAAAATTGCTTTACAGAAAATGAATTGTTTTTTGAAGTGTAGTCACTGCTAATAATGTAGGAAAACACGGCAGCCAATTTCTACACAGCAAGATCCCACTGGTGATGGTAGCTGTCGGACACAGATATGCCCAGGACACCTGGGAGAATTCACTACCTCTTAGAATCATAGAAACTTAGAAACTTATGGCACAGAAGGAGTACCATCAGCTCTGCTCGAAAGAGCTATCCAGCCTAATCACACTTTCCAGCTATTCGCCCATAGCCTTGCAGTTTACGGCACATCAAGTGCATATCCAAGTACTTTTCAAATATGGTGAGTGTTTCTGCCTCTACCACCATTTCTGATAGTGAGTTACAGACCCCCACCACCCTTTGGGTGAAAAACATTGTCCTCAACTCCCCTCTAATCCTTCTACCAATTACTTTCAATCTATTCCTCCTTGTTATTGGCCTCTCTGCTAAATGAAATAGGTACTTCCTATCCACACTAGCTAGGCCCCTCACAATTTTATACACCTCAATTAAGTCCTCTGTTCTGCCTCCTCTGTTCCAAAGAAAACAACTCCAGCCTATCCAATCTTTCCTCAGGGCCAAAATTCTCCATTCCTGGCAACACCCAGAGGACAACAGAGGACTCAGATTTAATGTAATTGGCAAAAGAACCAGAGGGGAGTTGAGGAGGTTTTTTGTTACATTGCGAGTTATTATAATCTGTAATGCTCTTCCTGAAATGGTGCTGGAAGCAGATTCAATAGTAACTTGCAAAAGGGAATTGGATAAATACTTAAATTGGAAAATTTTGCAGGGGTATGGGGAAAGGGCTGGGAATAATTGGATTGCTCTTTCAAGAGCACGACGGGGCAAATGGCTTCCTTCTGTGATGTATGATTCTGTGATTCTCTGAAAGGTTTTATTAAAGGATTCATGTAAATGAATGCAGTTATTTGTTGGCTCCACTATCTCAGTTTATTACTGTGTACAAGTGCATGTTCTGTTTCAACCTCATTGAAATGATTCGGGGTTCGGTAGCAATGAAGCTCAAGTCAAATTCTGTTATACAGCACGGTGTACAAGTGGTAATGTGCCGGTCTCGTCAAACTGAAAATCATGGGTTTGACTGCGCCTGGGGAAATTTTATCACATTTAATTTGATATTTTTAAGGTTTCTCCTTTTTATCTCTATGAAAACCAGCTTCTCCCGTCTCTTCGCATAAATCAGCTCTCACATCCCTGTTACTATTCCAGTAACTGTATTCTGCACTTTCTTAAAGTGTGGTGCCCAAAATTGAACGCAATACTCCAGCTGAGGCCTGACAAGTGCTTTATAAATGTTTAGCATAATTTCCATGCATTAAGGTCTATTCGTCTATTAATAAAAGAAAGGAACTCAAATCGCTTTTCACAGATTTCTCAACTTGTCCTGCCACCTTCAAAGATTTGTGTGTGCGCACCACATGTGTCCCTGTTCCTGAACCCTCTTTAAAATTGCACCATTTAGAGCTGATTCATCAATTGCAGGGGAGAGCATTCTGAGCAGTTTGGGGCCAGTGATCTCCAGAGGGAGCCGATTAAAGGGAATAATCGGCCCCATTAAAGTTGTAACATTTAGTTTACTTTGCCTCTCCTCATTCTTCCAACCAAAATATATTACCTTGCAATTCTCTGCATTAACTTTCATCTGCCACGTGTCTGCCCATTTCACCAGTCTGTTTTTGTTCATACTCCTCCTTTGTAGCTCTTACTACCTGCTTTGTGACCCTTTGCTGTTCTTTGTAACTTTCCAGTTCACCAGGATCTGTGCAATGTTTTGCATTTGTGTTTGATTTTTCTTTTACTTTAATGCAGTGTCTTACCTCTTTAACCATCTATGCCTGTTTTTTGACCAGTTGAGTTCTTGCCCCTCAGATGTATAAACTGATCCTGTTACATATAAAATTATTTTAGAACACCTCTCACTGATCATCTGTTGTTTTACCTATGAACAGATTTGCCCAGTTTACTGCAGACAGGCTCTGTCTTGTTGAAGTCGGCCTTACCGAAATCTAGAATCTCTGTAGTTGTTTTGCATTTCTCCCTTTCAAACATTGCATTGAACTCAATCATGTTCTGATCACTATTAAATACATTTTCATGCACGCTAAGTCTGATGAATAAATCTGGCTCGTTACTTATTACTAAATCTAATATGGCATGACTCCTTGTTGGCTCTGGGACATATTGTTGTAGAAAACTATCCCGGACACACTCAATAGTTCACTACCTTTCTGATAGGTGCTAGTCTGATATCCCAATCATTATTAAAGTTAAAAACCCCCTTTAATACCACTCTGCCTTTACGACGTGCTTGTCAAATCGCTGCATTTATACTATCTAGCACTTCAGACCTGCGACCAGGGAGCCTATACACAAATCTTACTTTCTTAATCACCCAGTCTTTAACCCTTTCCTATTTCTTAATTCTATCCATAAATTCTCCACTGTCTGTTTACCTCACGTTATATCCTCCCTTAACATTCAATTGATTTAATCCTGAATCACTAAGGCTACTCCTCCCACTGCCCGATTTCCCTGTCTTTCCTGTAGACCTCCAGCAGCACTTCCGCCCCTTTGTATTTCCGCCATTTTGAGATTAAGGCTGAAATTCCATGAACCTTGCATTTTTTTTGTACGTGTCCAGTAGTTTGAAGTAATTACTGTACGTGGACTTTTAAATCTCTCTGCTCCTCCACATTTCCTAACTTCTCACCATTTTGAAATTACTCTCATCCACCTTTCTTATTTTGACAGTCGATGATCTCACAGTTCCCCACATTGAACTCCGTTAGCCTCAGTTTTGCCCATTCACTTAATCTATCAATGTTCCTTTGCAAATTTCTGCTCCCACCTACATTACTTACTGTGCCGCCTAACTTAGTGTCATCAGCAAACTTGGATATACACTGGAAGTCATCGAATTGTGAAAGAGGGCTGGGAACGGGAATAGAACTGCGGGCTGATGTGAAAGGGCATTGATATTCAGAAGGTACAACATACAGTTTCCAATCTTCTGCTTATCTGCATCAACCCGAAAGTAATTCATAATACATGTTCAATGGTTATTGGTCGCTGTAACCTGATGCTGCAGCTTGGTGAATTAGTGGTTCAGTATGGAAAGGGTTGTACCTCTGTGGCACAATCAGTTAACATGGTCGGCCATGAGCTCAAAAATTAATGGTTCCACGAATGATCTGGAAATCTTTACCTTATTGTCTCACAGTTTCAGGTTTCAACGTGTGTTTTGACTGAAAGGAAATGTGCTGCAAACATTGTCAGCTGGGCAGGGCTGAAATTCCCATCATTTACCCGGTGATTGGATAACAGGCATATCAACAATATATGTAAAAGCCTGAGATTGACTTCACGGAAATCAGAATTCCTCTTAACAGACAAGGCCATGAAAGGCCGGATGGGAGGCTGCACTGGTTGCAGGAGAGCTGGTTCACTGTGACATGGATATGTCTGCAGTGAGCCAGACCAGACTCTCTCCATGTCACACCATTTATTTTGGAATAGCAAAGTGATACTTGACGTAAGAAAACTATTGGCACTTGGTCCGAGTATTAAAGAGGGCTTTAATCAACTGTTTTCCAACATGAAAATCTAGTTGTATCCTTCACTAGTTCCTGTTAATGAATGTCCTGAGCAAGCTGTGACCATGCCCGAGTATTTATGCTCTCCCTAGACAGCGCCACCAACAGGCTGCCCAGTATCATTTCATAAGTCATTTCCATATGAATGACAAGCTTCATGTCAATACTTACATTCTGACTGGTTTCAGTTGATATTTGAGAGATCATTGTCAGGGTTGCTGTCACGGGGCCGTGTAGACACGGGGCCGTGCTGTCCAGGCGAGGCTGGTCCTGGGCCCAATTGCAGACAGATGAGGTGAGAAGCAGATATGCAGTCTTAAATAACAGTACTTTGCTGGAATCATACAGGTAAACAGTACAAACATAAGAGCTCAAGACAAGCTACCACAAAGGCAAACGGCTGGTCAAGATAGGAACTCAAGACAAGCTACCGTGAGGCAACTGGCTTGTCAAGACTGAGCTCGAGACAAACAACCACAGGGCAACCGGCTTGTCCAAACTGAGCACCTTATCAAGACTGAGCAACTTGTCAGCACCTTGTCAAGACCGAGAACAAAGGGAAAAACCATAGAACTTAAATGCAAGCAAAACATAACACAGATAAACAGTTATAGACATAGGAGCTCAAGACAAGCAACCACTAAGGCAACCGGCTTGTAAAGGCAAGCTACCACAGGGCAACAGGCTTGTCGAGACTGAGCACCTAGTCAAGACAGAGCACCTTGTCAAGACTAACTCCCTTGTCAGGACTGAGCCCAGAGGGAAGAAACCACAGAAATTAAATACAAGCAAATACAGGTGAAACCAATAAACCAGATAAAAGGCAGTTAAGTAATAAACACAGGAGACTAAAAACAATTAACAAAGGGAAACCAACCAGTGAAGGTGCTATCTAGGGGTTACTGAAGGAACTGACCGGCAACCTCACAGGCCCCCCTACCCTAGGAACGGCTCCTGAAATTCCTCCTGGACGATCAGGGTGGTGACGGCAAAAATCCCTGATGAGTTCAGGATCCAAAATGTCCCAGGCCAAAACACAGGAATGCTCTTCAGGACCATAACCCTCCCAGCCAACCAGGTATAGAATGCTCCTCCTAACCCAGTGACTATCAAGGAGGCGACGGACCGTGTAGGCTTGCTAACCTTCAATCATGCGGGGCGGAGGGGGGGGAAGTCTGGAAGCAGGAACCAAAGGACTGATAAGGCAGTACTCGTGGTCCTGGTGTATAAAACTCCGTGCCTGTACGGCCAAAAAAGCGTCATTTAGCACAGTCATTGCCTCTACATTAAAACACTCAGCTTCAAACATTAAAAAAAAACACGAGATCAATTACTCAAGACAGAACTACCAAGAGCACATTTAGCAAAACAAATAAAAACCCAGAAAGCTTGCTGCCCAAGAGCAGTGGTGAAATGGTCAATACACCTCCTGCAATTTGGGTAACCAGCAACATAAGAGCAAACAAGCAGCAAAACATTGCTCAAGACAAACCGTAAAGCACATAACCAGAAACAGACAATTAAAAAATGGCCCTCGTTTCATTATAAAGACATAAGGCACAGGATAATCATTTAAATGAAAATAGAGCATATGCTTAAATTATCCACACTTCTATATTATAGTGGTATGGATATCCAAGGGGGGAATAGACTTAAAAGGCTCAAACTTGATAAATCCGAAGTCACAGTCACACGTGTACAAGAGTAGCCAGCCACACACCCTCCTGGGCATTTAGAACTAGAAGTCAAAAATGAAAAAGTCTGTATTAGTACACATAGCGAATTTTCTTGGCTTTTCAAGCAATGATATTTCCCATTCCGACTGATCATGAACTGCAGATGTTCAGAAATCTCAAGACAAAATCATCCTCCTCACCCACTAGCGGCAGGTACATGTCATGGCGATCATATGACCAAAATCTTTGTAAGCGACAGAGCCATCGTTTCCCTGAGTTAGCACGCTCAATGGATTATGTTAGATTAAGGTAATACCGCAGGAAAGTTACAATGACATTGAAGGAGTAAAATAAAGGAGGGCTATTGATTGCGGAAGGAAGAGAAATCTGTGCCGTGACTCGGATTCGGACCGAGGTTGCTGCGGCCACAATGCAGAGTACTAACCACTATATGATCATGGCGCCACACATCAACTACTGGAGCTCTGCTCTGACCACCACAAAGTAACACACGGCACTGCTTAGAAAAGATGGAGAATCGGTGAAGAGTTAAAAATCAGCACCACCAGAAATTAGGAAGTGGATAAATTCGACCCAGGCCCCGCAGCGACTGGAACATTCATCCAGAATGGGAACTAGTGCAGCCGCAGTTACATTTAAAAGAATTTTAGCCTTTCACACGAGAAGCAGCTCCTCCCTAGAGATCCATTAAAAAAAATGGCGCTGCTGGGAGTCGAACCCAAGATCTTCCTGTTTACTAGACAAACGCTTTGACCAGCTAAGCCACGGGGCCGAATCCCAAAACAATTGTTTGTCTCCACTCATTGATATCTATCAGCTACCAGTCACTCTCTTCTGGACTCTCAGGCCGTTTTTTACTTCTCCAGCTCTCTTGTCTATTCCTCCACGTGTCCCGATGCTGTCTGTATCTCCCACTTAATTTACCTCAGTGTCAATCTGTGAGGTGATTCTGAATGATTACCCTATGTTTGTGTTTTATATGAAATAAATGAGGGGATCAGACAATACTTCTTCTGACACTGGGGAACTAATGAGCCAACATTTATAACAAGATATTATTTATTGTGATGCAGCAAATACAATATTCCATCTTGAAAGATTCAGTTTCAATTCAGTGCAAAAGAAACTTTGACCCCAATGTGTTTGCAATTGGCCGCCTTTTAATTTGACATCACAAGCGCCACCATTGCACCTCAAGGTGATTAATATCTAAGAAACAGAGAAGTCATGCAGTGAAAGTGTATTTGTAGAAAGGGTTGTGAGACTGTGGAATGCACTGGCCCAGCAGAGCAGCAGATTTAAAACAAGGTTTAAAAACCGGCTGCGTGTGGGAGGAACGGGAGAGGGAGGCAAGACAACCACAGAAGATCGCAACAGAAAATGCTGGAAAAACTCAGCAGGCCAGGCAACATCCGTGGAGAGAGAAATAGAGTAAAAGTTTCAGGTCAAAACACTTTCCCAAGACTGAAAAAGCACAGGAAATGAAACAGATTAAAAGGCTGGGAGAGAACAAAAGAGAAGTGAAGAGACATTAAGAGATGTTCAAAATGAGACAAGATGGTGATAGGAGTAGTGGAGACAAAAGATGGCTCTAGATTAGGTGTGAAATGCGCTGGCAGAATTGGTGACAGCTGGCATGTGGGAGAGAAAAAAAGGGGGAGGGCAAAAATAAAGGTGTGGATAAAAAATATAAGTAAAAATGTAATGGGGGCCAAGGTTATAATTTGAAAATTTTGAACTCTATGTTGAGTCCGGAAGGCTGTAAAGTGCCTAATCGGAAGATGAGGTGCTGTTCCTCGATCTTACGCTGAGCTTCCGTGGAACAATGCAAGAGGCCGAGGACGGTGAGGTCTGAGTGGGAATGGGGCGGTCAATTAAAGTGACAGGCGACCGGAAGTTCAGCGTCATCCTTATGGACTGAACAGAGCAGTTCCGCAAAGCGGTCATCCAATCTGCGTTTGGTCTCCCCAATGGAGAGGAGGCTACATCGTGAGCATCGAATACAGTATACTAGATTGCAAGAAGTACAAGTAAATCGCTGTTTCACCTGGAAGGGGTGTTTGTGGTCCTGGAAAGTGGGAAGGAGGGAGGTATAAGGGCAAGTATTGCATCTCCTGCACTTGCACGGGAAGGTGCCAGGTGAAGGCACCTTCCCGTGCCCTCGCCCCTGCCCCCCCCTCCCGGAACAACGATAGGGTTCCCCTTGTCCTCACCTTTCACCCCACCAGCCTGCACATTCAACGGATCATCCTCCGGCATTTCCGCTACCTCCAAAGTGATCCCACCACCAAACGTATCTTCCCCTCCCCTCCCCTTTCAGCATTCCGCAGGGACCGCTCCCTCCGAGACACCCTAGTCCACTCCTCTATCACCCCAAACAGCCCTTCCTCTTCGCCTGGCACCTTCCCATGCAAGCGGAGGAGATGTAACACCTGCCCCTACACCTCCCCCCTTCCCACTGTCCAGGGCCCGAAACACCCCTTCCAGGTGAAACAGCGATTTACTTGTACTTCTCACAATCTAGCATACTGTATTCGCTGCTCACGATGCGGTCTCCTCAACATTGGGGAGACCAAACGCAGATTGGGTGACCGCTTTGCGGAACACCTCCGTTCAGTCCGTAAGGGTGACCCCGAGCTTCCGGTCGCCTGTCATTTTAATTCACCGCTCCATTCCCACTCGGACCTCACCGTCCTTGGCCTCTTGTATTGCTCCACGGAAGTTCAATGTAAACTCGAGGAACAGCACCTCATCTTCCGATTAGGCACTCTGCAGCCTTCCGGTCTCAATATCGAGTTCAACAATTTCAGATCATAAGCTCGGCCCCCATTTCATTTTCTCTTGTCATTGTTCCACTCCTTTCCCCCCCCCTTTCCTTTTGTTTCTCTCTCACACCTGGCAGCTATCTTTTGCCCTGCCAGTACACTTTACACCTAATCCCAGCCTATTACTATCTCGTCTAGCTTCTAATCTCTTTTACTTCTTTTGTTTCTTTTACTCTTTTGTCCGATCGCAGCCCTGCCTCCGATCTAATTTCTTTTCTTTCCAGTTTTGAAGAAGGGTCCAACCCGAAACGTCAACTCAAATTTCTCTCCACGGATGTTGCCTGACCTGCTGAGTTTTTCCAGCATTTTCTGTTGTTATTTCGGATTTCCAACATCTGCAGTATTTTGCTATCGTACTAGTGTTTGGTTCACTGCCACACCTCTTCTAGGAATGCCTACCTTGAAGAAGTTCTGCTCTTCTCTTCGATGGGATCTCCGTTTGGCTCTTCAACCTTGTTCATCTTCATTACTTTCAGTTTCCCTTCTCGTGTTTGATCAGGTATCTGCCAAGACTCGGTTTCACAGCCACATCATTTTCCTCAGCAACTGTCTCCGGTTCCGACTTACTCCACGTGGATTTCAAATAAACTTCCACCCTTCGTGCTTCGGATCCACCCAGGATTACAAATATCTCCAAGATATTCATCGTTCCTCGAACTACTGCTCTCGCCGCATCCTGAGATCCACGCTCAACGCCATGCGGCGCCACATGAACACACTCGACTTCTCTCTTCAGCAACATCGGCGCACTCTATCTCAAAGCTGTCCGGGTCCACAGTTCCATTTCATCCTTTGACTCATCCGACGCTTCAACAAAAAACTTTTCTTCTTCCTTTCCGATGTCAAGGATCGCAAGCTTCATCAACTCTTGGACACCAACGCCCCTCCGGAACCTTCATCCCCTTCACTTTCCTCTGACCCCCCTTCTCCCAATCCCACCCCCTGCCGCGTTTTCACTATCCCCTCTGACCTTCCACTCTCTGACCCTGAACGATCAGTCCTCAGCAAAGGCCTGAGCTTCATCCCCTTACGCCCCCACCTCAATGAATTTCGAGCTCGGAACGATGTTGAGCTCTTTTTCCGCCGCCTTCGTCTCCGTGCCCACTTCACTGGCCAGGAGTCTTCCACCCGCACAACTGACCCTTTCTCCCGCTTGCAGAATTCCCGTTCTACCTGGACCCCTCCCCCTGGCCTCTTACCCTCTCCAGATCTTTTCATCGCTAACTGCCGCCGTGACATCGGCCGTCTCCATTTCTCTGCTCCCCTCACTCACTCCAACCTACCTCCCTCTGAACTTGCAGCACTTCATTCTCTTAGATCCAACCCTGACATTGTCATTAAACCCGCTGACAAGGGTGGTGCTGTTGTTGTTTGGCGTACTGACCTCTACCTAGCGGAAGCTGAACGCCAACTCTCCGACACCTCCTCCTACCTCCACCTGGACCATGACCCCACTACCGAACATCAAACCACCGTTTCCAAGACTGTCACTGACCTCATCTCCTCTGGAGATCTTCCCCCTGCTGCCACCAACCTCATAGTTCCCCAACCCCGCACAGCCCGCTTCTACCTCCTTCCCAAGATCCACAAACAGGACTGCCCTGGTAGACCCATCGTTTCAGCCTGTTCTTGCCCTACAGAACTTATCTCTTCCTATCTTGACTCTATCTTTTCTCCCCTTCTCCAGTCTCTTCCCACCTACATCCGCGACTCTTCGGATGCCCTCCGCCACTTTAACAGTTTCCAGTTTCCTGGCCCCAACCGCTTCCTTTTCACCATGGACGTACAATCCCTCTACACCTCCATCCCCCACCCGGATGGCCTGAGGGCGCTCCGCTTCTTCCTTGAACAGAGGCCCGACCAGTCCCCATCCACCACGACCCTCCTCCGCCTGGCTGAACTTGTACTCACATTGAACAGCTTCTCCTTTAACTCCACTCATTTCCTCCAAATCAAAGATGTTGCCATGGGTACCCGCATGGGTCCTAGCTATGTCTGCCTTTTCGTGGGCTATGTGGAGCAATCTTTGTTCCAGTCCTACTCGGGTCCCCTCCCTCACCTCTTTTTCCGGTACATTGATGACTGTATCGGTGCCGTTTCCTGCTCTCGCCCCGAACTTGACAATTTCATTCACTTTGCCTCCAATTTCCACCCTTCCCTCACCTTCACATGGTCCATCTCGAACTCTTCCCTTCCCTTCCTCGACTTCTCCATCTCCATCTCTGGGGATAGGTTATCGACCAATATTTACTACAAGCCCACTGACTCCCACAGCTACCTGGACTACACTTCCTCCCACCCCGCTTCCTGTAAGGACTCTATTCCATTCTCCCAGTTTCTCCGCCTCCGCCGTATCTGCTCTGACGACGCCACCTTCCACACCAGTGCTTCAGACATGTCTTCCTTTTTCCGCAACCGAGAATTCCCCTCTACTGTGGTTGACACTGCCCTCGACCGTGTCAGTTCTATCTCCCGCACTTCTGCCCTCACCCCTGCCCCTCCCTCCCGGAACCACGATAGGGTTCCCCTTGTCCTCACCTTTCACCCCACCAGCCTCCACATTCAACGGATCATCCTCCGGCATTTCTGCTACCTCCAAAGTGATCCCACCACCAAACGTATCTTCCCCTCCCCTCCCCTTTCAGCATTCCGCAGGGACCGCTCCCTCCGAGACACCCTAGTCCACTCCTCTATCACCCCAAACAGCCCTTCCTCTTCTCCTGGCACCTTCCCGTGCAAGCGGAGGAGATGTAACACCTGCCCCTATACCTCCCCCCTTCCCACTGTCCAGGGCCCCAAACACCCCTTCCAGGTGAAACAGCGATTTACTTGTACTTCTCGCAATCTAGTATACTGCATTCGCTGCTCACGATGCGGTCTCCTCTACATTGGGGAGACCAAATGCAGATTGGGTGACCGCTTTGCGGAACACCTCCGTTCAGTCCGTAAGGGTGACCCCGAGCTTCCGGTCGCCTGTCATTTTAATTCACCGCTCCATTCCCACTCGGACCTCACCGTCCTTGGCCTCTTGTATTGTTCCACGGAAGCACAACGTAAACTCGAGGAACAGCACCTCATCTTCCGATTAGGCAGTCTGCAGCCTTCCGGACTCAATATCGAGTTCAACAATTTCAGATCATAAGCTCGGCCCCCATTTCATTTTCTCTTGTAATTGTTCCACTCCTTTCCCCCCCCTTTCCTTTTGTTTCTCTCTCACACCTGGCAGCTATCTTTTGCCCTGCCAGTACACTTTACACCTAATCCCAGCCTATTACTATCTCGTCTAGCTTCTAATCTCTTTTACTTCTTTTGTTTCTTTTATTCTTTTGTGCGATCGCAGCCCTGCCTCCGATCTAGTTTCTTTTCTTTCCAGTTTTGAAGAAGGGTCCAACCTGAAATGTCAACTCAAATTTCTCTCCACGGATGTTGCCTGACCTGCTGAGTTTTTCCAGCATTTTCTGTTGTTATTATGAAGGGGAAGGGGTGTTGGGGGTGATAGAGGAGTGGACTAGGGTATCACGGAGGGAGCGTTCCCCAGAGAATGCTGAAAGGGGAGGTGAAGGGAAGATGTGTTTGGTGGTGGGTTCAAGTTGGAAGTGGCGGAAGTGGTGGAGGATGATCCGCTTGAATGTGGAGGCTGGTGGGGTGAAAGGTGAGGACAAGGGGAACCCTATCGTGGTTCCGGGAGGGAGGGGCAGTGGTGAGGGCAGAAGTGCGGGAGATAGAACGGACATGGTTGAGGGCCGTGTCAACCACGGTAGAGGGGATTCATCGGTTGCGGAAAAAGGAAGACATGTCAGAAGTGCTGGTGTGGAATGCGACATCCTCGGAGCAGATGCGGCGGAGATGGAGAAACTGGGAGAATGGAATGGAGTCCTTACAGGAGGCAGGGTGAGGAGGAAGTGTAGTCCAGGTAGCTGTGGGAGTCAGTGGGCTTGTAGTGAATTTTGGTCAATAACCTATCCCCAGAGATGGAGACGGAGAAGTCGAGGAAGGGAAGTGGAGATTCGGAGATGGACCATGTGAGGGTGAGGGAAGGGTCGAAATTGGAGGCAAAGTGAATGAAATGTCTAGTTCAGGGCGAGACTGGAAACGGCACCAATACAGTCATCAATCTACCGGAAAAAGAGGTGAGGGAGGGGACCCGAGTAGGACTGGAACAAAGAGTGTTCCACATATCCCACGAAAAGGCAGGCATAGCGAGGACACATGCGGGTACCCATAGCAACATCTTTGATTTGGAGGAAATGAGTGAAGTCAAAGGAGAAGTTGTTATCGTACAGGGAAGATCACCTTGGAATCCAATGGCACCGAATCTGCTTTAAATCCCCCCACTGTATTGAAACACATTTAATGTCATATTCACATTTTGAAGCATTTGAGCAATATTTGAGATTTAACAGAGAAACATAGAAACATAGAAGATTGGAGCAGGAGTCGGCCATTCGGTCCCTCAAGCCTGCTTCGCCATTCAATGCGATCATGGCTGATCATCGAAATTAAGTATCCGGTCCCTGCTTTCTCCCCATACCCCTTGATCCCTTTAGGCTTAAGAAATATATCCAACTCCTACTTGAATATATTTGATGAATTGGCCTCTACTGCCTTCTGTGGTAGAAAATTCCACAGGTTCACTACTCCGTGGGTGAAGAAATTCCTCCTCATTTCTCTCATAAATGGATTACCCATTATCCTTAGACTGTGACACCTGGTTCTGGACTCCCCGACTATCGGGAACATCCTTCCTGCATCTAGTCTGTCCAGTCCTGTCAGAATTTTATGAGTTTCAATGAGATCCCCTCTCATTCTTCTAAATTCCAGGGAGTACAAGCCCAATCGACCCAATCTCTCCTCATACATCATTCTTGCCATCCCAGGTATCAGCCTGGTGAAACTTCGCTGAACTCCTTCCATGGCAAGAACATCCTTCCTCAGATAAGGCGACCAAAACAGCACACAATACTCAAGATGTGGTCTCAGCAAGGCCCTGTACCACTGCAGCAAGACATCCTTGTTCCTGTACTCAAACCCTCTCGCTACGAAGGCCAACATACCAATTGCCTTCTTACCTGCCTGCTGCACCTGCATGCTTACCTTCAGCGACTGGTGCACAAGGACACCCAGGTCTCGTTGCACTTCCCCTTGTCCCAATCTATTGCCATTCAGATAATAATCTGCCTTCCTGTTTTTGCCACCAAAGTGGATAACCTCGCATTTATCCACGTTATATTGCATCTGCCATGCTTCTGCCCAATCACCCAACCTGTCCAAATCATCCTGGAGTTTCTCGGCATCCTCTTGACAGCACACACGCCCACCCAGCTTTGTGTCATCTGCAAATGTGGAGATATTACATCTAGTTCCCTTGTCTAGGTCATTAATATATATTGTGAATAGCTGGGGTCCAAGGACTGAACCCTGCGGCACCCCACTAGTCACTGCCTGCCACGTGGAAAAAGACCCGTTTATTCCAACTCTTTGCTTTCTGTCTGCCTACCAGTTCTCTATCCAAGTCAATACCTTGCCCCCAATCCCATGTGCCTTAACTTTACACGCTGATCTCTTATGTGGGATCTTATCGAAAGCCTTCTGAAAGTCCAAATACACCAGATCCACTGGTTCTCCCTTATCTATTTTACAAGTTGCATCCTCAAAAAATTCCAGTAGATTAGTCAAGCACGATTAACCTTTTGTAAATCCATGTTGACTTTGTCCGATCCTGTCACTGTTTTCCAAGTGCTCTGATATTATATCTTTTATAATGGACTCTAGCATTTTCCCCACTACCGATGTCAGGCTTACCGGTCTATAATTACCCATTTTCTCTCTACCACCTTTTTTGTATGGTGGGTTAACCTTAGCATCCCTCCAATCCATGGGTACTGTTCCAGATTCCATCGAATGTTGGAAGATGATCAGCAATGCATTCACTATTTCTAGCGCCACTTCCTTAAGTACCCTAGGATGTAGATTATCAGGCCCTGGGAATTTGCCGGCCTTCAATCCCATCAATTTCCCTAACACAATTTCCCTACAAATACTGATTTCTTTCAGTTCCTCCCTTTCGTCAGACCCTATGTTGCCCGACATCTCTGGGATGTTATTGTGTCCTCCTTTGTGAAGACAGAACCAAAATATGTATTTAATTGGTCTACCATTTCTTTGTTCCCCATTATAAATTCCCCTGATTTTGACTGCAAGGGACCTACGCTTGACTTCACCAACCTTTTCCTCTTCACATATCTATAAAAGCTTTTACAGTCAGTTTTTATGTTCCCTGCAAGCTTATTCTCATATTCTATTTTCCCCTTCTTAATTAATCCCTTTGTCCTCCTTTGTTGAATTCTAAACTGCTCCCAATCCTCAGGTTTACTGCTTTTTCTGGCCAATTTATATGTCCTCTCCTTGGATCTTATGCTATCCCTAATTTCCCTTGTTAGCCATGGTTGAGTCACCTTTTTTGTTTTATTTTTATGCCAAACTGGGATGAACAAATACAGTAGTTCTTCCATGCGGTCTTTGAATGTTTGCCATTGCATATCCACTTTGAGTGACATGCCCCAATCAATTTTACCCAATTCGTGCCTCAGACCATCGTAGTTTCCTTTATTTAAATTCAGGACCTTAGTCTCTGAGTCATCTACTTCATTCTCCATCTTAATGAAGAATTATATCATATAATGATCGCTCCGACCCAAGGGGCCTCGTACAACAAGATTGCTAATTAATCCTTTCTCGTTACGTAATACCCAGTCTAAGATGGCCTGATCTCTGGTTGGTTCCTCGACATATTGGTCCAGGAAACCATCCTGTAAACACTCCAGGAATTCTCCTCCACAGTATTGTTACTAATTTCCTTAGCCCAATCTATATGTAGATTAATGTCGCCCATGATGTCTACTGTGCCCTTATTGCACGGTTCTCTAATTCCCCTTAATGCTGTCTCTGATCTACAATATCTGCTTTATGTATGTGAAATTTTCATTGCTGAGATTAAACAGTCTGTGCAGGGTTAGCGGCTCTTTCTTCTAGCGGTGTGTTTCACGTTTTGGGACTTCACATCAATTAAAATGCAAGATGTTCCGGGTTCAAATCACGGACATGCTCCAATATTTTAATAGAAGCACTTTCCTCGGCCAGGAGACATTCAACAAGTCTTCAAATAATAACTGCCAGAAAATCAGCATGTGTTCAGTACATTGCAAGAAAACGGCAATTTTATTATTTAAAGCAGGAATTCAGTCCCAGAAGTGCCGAAACTGTGAGGTAAATATGTAAATCCATTTGTTTCCAGAAGCCTTCTCCATATTTTCCACATTGTCAATCTGGGAGCACGGGCAGGTTGTTTCTACTGTTTGGAAACAGAAATACTGAAATAAAAGGGATTTTTGGATGAGTCCTTTTGGATAATAATGTTAGTTCGAGGTTGGTGAGAGGTTAAAGTCTCAGGACTGTTAATCGAATTGGAAGATACGTAGACTGAAAATGTTACAGTCCCCAAGTTAGACGATATTTTCTCTCCCTGATTGGTAAAATTCTCCCAATTTCTCCACCTAATATTTCACCCAGCTCTAATGGAAAGATGCTGGAATCGAGAGCGCCTTCCTCCTTCCTCCCTTCCTTCCCTCCTTGCTTCATTCCCTTCCTCTTTGTTCGTGGTTTCCTGCCTCATTGGACAATGAGGCTGAATTTGATTTTAACTCTGTGATCGACATCTTATCAGTTCCAGTCCTAACCTCGTCTTTTTGCAGATTTATTCAAATCTATTTGATGGAAACTATCCACCATTTAATAAAACTGCCCATTAATGCCTGCGAGTTAAAACAGGCATTTTAGTGGTGAAGGAAATATTAGAGGACCAGAACAACTCCCTCAGCAATCGAAATAAAGTCAGTACCAAGTTCTGCTGTTCAGGGAAATCCTTGTCTCCTCGTGTTTCATTTTCACATTGCTAGGAATAGCTGAGAGCGAACTCCAATCTACACGGGCTTTACACAGGTTAACAGACATAAAAAAAAGAGGAGGGATAAACGGGTCTTTTTCAGGATGGCAGGCATTGACTGGTGGGGTACCACAAGGATCGGTGCTTGGGCCCCACCTATTCACAATCTATATCAATGATTTGGATGAGGGGACTGAATGGAACATTTCCAAATTTACTGATGATACAAAGCTAGGTGGCAGGGTCCGTTGTGAAAAGGAAGTGAGGAGGCTTCAAGGGGATCTCGACAGGCTCAGTAGTGGGCTAGAACTTGGCAGATGGAAGATAATGTGGATAAATGTGAGGGTATCCACTTTGTTAGAAAAAACAGAAAGGCAGAGTACTTCCTAAATGGTGAACAGTTGGGGAATGCAGATGATCAAAGGGATCTGTGTGTCCTTGTATAGCAGTCACTGTAAGTGAATGTGCAGGTGCAACAAGTCATTAGGAAGGCAATTGGTATGCGGGCCTTCATTACAAGATGATTTGGTTACAGGAGTGAAGAAGTCTTACTCCAAATATATAGGGCATTGGTGAGGCCACACCTGGAGTACTGTGTACAATTTTGATCTCCTTTCCTATGGAAGGATATACTTGCCATAGAGGGGCTGCATCGAAGATTCACGAGATTGATTCCTCAGATGGCGGGACCATCCTATGAGAAGAGATTGAGTAAACTAGGCCTATATTCTCTTGAATTCAGAACAATGAGAGGGGATCTCATTGAAGCGTGCAATATTATAATAGGGTGGATGCTGGGAGAATGTTTTCCAAGGCTGGGGAGTCTAGAACCAGGGGCCACTGTCTCAGGATAAAGGGTAGGCCATTTAGGAATGAGATAAGAAGACATTTCTTCACACAGAGGGTGGTGAATATTTGGAATTCTCTAGCCCAGTTGGCTGTGGAGGCTCTTTCATTGGGTATATTCAAAACAGAAGTCGATAGTTTTCTGACTAGTAAGGGCATCAACGGATATGCCAATAGGGCCGGTGAATGGAGTTGAGGCAGAAATCAGCCATGATCTCAATGAATGGCAGGGCAGGCTCGAAGGGCCGAATGGCCTACTCCTGTTCCTATTTCTTATCTTCTTATGTTCTTACACCGCTTGAAAGATTAACGGAAACAGCAAATGATGAGGGAGCTGGAAGAAAGGGTTAACTTTATCCTTTGGAAATGAATTTAATTTCAAACTTTTACTGATCACAGACCAGTGCAGTTTTCTGATTCGCAACAAGTCAGTACATTTTATTTCTGTTAATCTTTATCCCTGCTCCCACTCTTCATAAAGAACACAGGGTCCCATGCCACGGGCATTCAAAAACATTTCAATTATGGCCAACCTCCTGTAATCGCTGCATTCACCCACTAGTGCTCTTTCCATTCATCCTCTCCTAGCTGGGGGTGCCCGGCATTGCCAGGGCAATTTTGGGCTGCGCGGTCTCCCTGCCCCCGTCTGTCCCCCCTCTCTCTCCCTCTCCCCCTGTGCTGTCCTCCCCCTCCCTCCCCTCCCCCACCCTCCCCTCTCCCTGCCTAGCGCCTGAGGCCCAGTGCCATTGTGATAGCGGCCATGAGGGACCTTGCGCTTCAGGGCCGAGGACGGCCGGCCGCTGCCGCTCCCTGGACCACTGTGTCTGTCGGGCCCAGCGGTTGCGAGGCACAGCCCATGTGAGCCCAACTTACCTGCCGCTCCGGCGGGGCGGGAGCGGGATCGGGAGCCGCAATGTGGGGGTTTCTTTTGCTGCTGCTGACCCTGTGGGGATGGAAAAAATGGCGGCGAAATTTAGGGAGACTGGAGGATTAGGACCCACCCGTGCTGCACTGATTGGTCAACCATCAGGTGAGTGAACTGTAGAATTGGTCAAGCAGCACATCACTTAACGCTAATGAGAGGTAGGATTGATCAACATCTAATGAGTGGATTTTTGAGGATTTTTGAACGTTTTTTGTATACTGTCCAAACAATTTTTGTCTGATAAAAAAGTAAATATGCCTACGGGAGTCCCCTAACGATAAGGTTTATTTCGATATAACATACGTGTAGGTACGCTCTATAACTTTTGATTGTATAGCCGGACAGACAGAAAGACAGAGAGACAGACAGAGAGACAGACAGAGAGAAGTACCGGTTTATATATATAGATTTATTTCAATCACACACTTCAAAAGACTTGTTAAGATTAAGACAGAACACTTCCGATCTAACTGCAACATAACAGCGGGCCAATAGATCAGATTTCAACCCTCGTTGGCAGCTAGGTAACGCTGCCTGTCGCTCACGCACTGCAAAAGTTTTGGGAAAAGCGCCAGCCAGCATCAAAACAGAACCCACTTCTTCAGTTAACAAGATATCACAAGATTCTCCAAGGAAATTTTGTGAACAATCCCGCCGCTGTCCTTCTAACGTCCAGTCCTGCTTTCGCAGCGCTTATCTGTCAAGTGGTCACACAGATCTAAATGTATCGACTGGTTGTACATTGCTGCGAATGGGACATGTGCCGCCATGAACCGTGGTGGTAGCAGAGAGAAATTAGCCACGTAAGCACATGAAAGTGAATGTTAGATCAAGGTAATACCGCAGGCAAGTGACAATGAAATGTAAGGAGGCAAGTAAAGAACGGCTACTGATTGTTGAAGAAGAAAAAGCTGGGAGAAGTGGCGGGTTTGAATTATGGAGCATCAAGGTCAGGCATGTGAGAGCGCGGGTTTAAAAGGAGTAAATAGCTTTTCACCGCCAACAAAACATCATTTTTAATGTCGTAAAGATTGATTTTTCAGTCTGTTCCATTAGCAGGTGCCGCAGAGGACAGATGATGCAAAGCGAGCTGTGACGTGATTTAAGTTTGAACCGAGGTTACTGCGGCCACAATGCAGGGCACTAACCATGATACCATCACAGCGCCACATGTCGGCTTCACGTAATTCTTCTGACCACAGCATAGTTGCGCACGACACGGATATTTTTGCTGTTAAATATGAATAAAATGCGATGTATGTTTGCAGCTGTTGACGTTTCTGTGCTGTTACTGTCAGAGGGACATAGAAACAGCAGGAGGCCATTCAGGCCCTCGAGCCTGCTCGCTGTTCAATTTGATCATGGCAGATCTGCATCTGAACTCCAGCTACCTTCGATGATTCCATAAACCTTCACATCCTCGCTGAACACAAACCTATCGATCTCATTTTGAAATTGTCAATTGATCCCCAGCCTGAACAGCTGTTTCGGGAAGAGAGTTCAAGATTCTTACTACCCTCTTTGTGAAGAAACGCTTCTTACATCATCCCTGAACGGGGTAGCTCTAATTTTACGGTTATGCCCCATTGTGCTGGACCCTCCCAACAGAGGAAATAGATTCTCTCTCTCTTAAACCTATTTGTTTGCAGCTCTGACGGAAGTTCACACCCACGACATTAACTGATCCTCTGATCCTGTCGCTCTAATTTGGATTTTGAGTTCATGCCTCTTTCCCTGATGATTCTTTGCGCCCTGTATCTGCAAATGTATTTGTTGCAGATCACTTGCAGCAGGCGGCAGGAGCAAGCGCGATATGGTCGCTGATAGGGAATGCTGCTTCCCAAGGCTGTCTCACACCCCGCGGGAGCTGGCGGGGGTTTGAAAGCCTTCATGTGTCACACAGTTAGAATTGATGGCGTGGTATCTCAAAGTACCACCCTATAATGGAAGAGACTGTATATGAGGGTATTTGAGACGCAACAGGATTTCGGGAACCCGTCTGACTCCAGATCATAAGACCGCCTGCTCGAATCAGGCCCAGATTGCAGCGACTTTTATACCAGAATAAATCTAAACCGCTCACGATAAATACTGTCAACTTTCAATGTTTAGTGGACGATTTTCCCTGAGCGATGTATCTGATCCTCTCATTAATACGTTTGTACAAACTTTGGGAAAAGACGGAGCTGGAAATTATTTACAGGGAAATCATCTGAACATATCGTCAAGTCTCCCGGTCACCCACAAAGAAGCTCAATCTCATCGATTCAGCGTCATTTGCTGTAATCGGCTCTGTGGCACAATGGGTAGCGCATTGGCCTTTCTAGTGTAATGGCTGGAAAGGTCATTCAAATGTTGTGGGTTTGAGTCCCACCAGAAGTCGCTGTTCAGTCAGGTTTCGATGATGAACTTTTAAAGGAAAACCACATTGATGTCTTCAAGGACTGAGAATCGCCAATGAGGTCAGTTGAGTTGTAAACAATTATCATGTCAGCTTCAATCTGTGCACATTCTGCAACTGTACAAAGACAGCGTTTGAATCTGGGAACCTCTCCCATAGCAACCAATGAAATCCCTCGAGCGAGATTCAAACTCCGAGACAAACAAGCCGCTGGTAAATGAAGCTGTAAGATTTCTTTCAGACTGCTTCTGTCCTTACAACCTCGAGTTCCTATAAAATGTACAGCAATATCAAGTGGTACCCGAAATATTTCAAGTCAACAATATCATCCTTACTTCACCGGGTTCGGTCTGAAAATTCGAATTTCACTTTGTAAAGACGTTCCCTGCCGTCTCAGTCATTGTTTCTTTCTTTACCCTTTCCTGCTGGTGCGGCAGGTTAGATCAGACTTGGCAGTTGAAGGAAGCCTGAGACGTCCATCAGTGGAAAACACAGAGAGACAAGACACAGAGACGTGAGACATTGAAAGATAGCGTCTAGCGGTATGATTCTCGCACAGAAAAATCCATTGATTTAAAAGCGAGAGGCGAGGACCCAAATCCCGGATGAGCCCCCGCTCTTTAATCTAAAATCCCCAATTCCCTCAGTTTGGCGACATTGCAGAAGATTTAAAATAATAACTGTTAAAAATTCCGCGATTTTATAATTAAAAGCGGGAATTCAGTCCCAGATGTGCGGAAACTGTGAGGTAAATAAGTAAATCCGCTTGTTTACAGAAGACTGCTCCACATTTTCCACATTCTCAATCTGGGAGAGCGAACAGGACATATCTACATGTCTGCCGCTCACCCACAAAGCAGCACAAACTCACGGATTCAGAAACAGCTCATAGGTGAAGAATGAAAGATAAACACAACCAGAGAAACCGGCAAAACTGAAGTCAATGGGAATCAAGGGGAAAACTCTCCATTGGTTGGATTCATACCCAGCGCAAACGAAGTTGACTGTGGTTGTTGGACGTCATTCATCTCAATCACATGATATCACTGCAGGAGTTCCTCAGGGCAGTGTCCTAGGCCAAAACATCTTCAGCGGTTTCATCAATGACCTTCCCTCCATCATAAGGTCAGAAGTGGGGATGTTCGCTGATGATTGCACACTGTTCAGCACCATTCGAGACTCGTCAGATACTGATGCAGTCCGTGTCCATATGCAGCAAGACCTGGACAACATTCAGACTTGGGCTGACAAGTGCCAAGTAACATTCGCACCACACAAGTGCCAGGCAATGACCATCTCCAACAAGCGAGACTCTAACCATCTCCCCTTGACATTCAAAGGCATTACCATCGCTGAATCCCCTACTATCAACATCCTGGGGGTTACCATTGATCAGAAACTGAACTGGACCAGCCATATAAATACTGTGGCTACAAGAGCAGGCCAGAGGCTGGGAATTCTGTGGCGAGTGTCTCACCTCCTGACTCCGCAATGCCTTTCCACCATCTACAAGGCACAAGCCAGGAGTGTGATGGCATACTCTCCACTTGCCTGGATGAGTGCAGCTCCAACAACGCTCAAGAAGCTCGACACCATTCAGGATAAAGCAGCCCGCTTGATTGGCACTCCATCCACCACCTTCAACATTCACTCCCTCCACCACCGGTGCACTTTGGCTGCAGTGTGTACCATCTACAAGATGCACTGCAGCAACTTGCCAAAGCTCCTTCAAGAGCACCTTCCAAACCCGCGACCCCTACCACTTAGAAGGACAAGGGCAGCAGACGCATGGGAACATCACCACCTACAAGTTCCGCTCCAAGCCACACACCATCCTGACTTGGAACTGTATTGCCGTTCATTCACTGTCGCTGGGCCAAAATCTTGGAACTCCCTTCCTAACAGCATTGTGGGTGTAACTACACCATATGGACTGCAGCGGTTCAAGAAGACTGCTCACCACCATCTTCTCAAGGGCAATTAGGCATGGCCACAAAATGCATGCCTAGCCAGCGACGCCCACATCCCATCAATGATTTTTTTTTTTTAATTTAAAACATGGAACACAGTAACGACGAGGATGGGATCCCAACCCACGCGAGCAGCACACAATGGATTAGCAGTCCATCGCCTTAACCTCTCGGACACCTCGTCTCACTGATGCTTGGAAAGTGCATCAGCATCAAACATGCAACACAGTAACGACGAGGATGGGATTCAAACCCACACGTGCAGCACACAATGGATTAGCAGTCCATCGCCTTAACCTCTCGACCACCTCGTCTCACCAATGTACTGCTTTCAGACATTCCATTTCCTGCTTTTTGCACCTAAGTAGAAATACCCTGAAAGAAAGTCAACTTCACCGCTTATCCTGCCCGTGCACACAGTTCTACAATGCTGAAAATGTACAATCAGCTTAATGTAAGCAAAAGGCCTTCTGTTGCTTCCCTTTATCTCTGTCATTTCTCTCCAGCCAAATGAACTGAGTGTAGGTGTCAGCCGTGGCTCAGCGGCAGCAAAGTCAAGCACCACTCCAGAGACTTGAGCACATAATCCAGGCTGACACTCCAGTGCAGTACTGAGGTAGTGCTGCACTGTTGGTGCCTCCGTCTTTCTAGTAAGACGTTAAACCGAGCCCTCCGATCCCATGATAGTATGCCGAAAAGAACGAGGATTTCTCGCCCATTATTTATCTCTCAACCAAAGACACTAAAACAGAAATTCTCGTCATTATGGTTGATAAATATTATTGAAATTACATTGACTCCTAAAGGAGAAATTTATGTTTCTGCTCCCTAATCATTTGCCTCTGTTCCCGTTAATCTTTCATTCGGTGACAATCTCAGCAGAAGAAAGGAGGAGTTCGACAATCTCCGAATCACGATCAGTGCTTCACCTCATTCAAGAAGTTGAAGAATTGCAGTGGTCTCTCTTAATTTTAACAAGATATGAGTAATGCATGGGGCACAGACCAGTTCTGGCGAAATTGCATTTGAAAGCTTGTTTTAGGCAAGATTCAGTTAAATGCTCGGAAAGTGTACCAGTTTCAAACGTAATAATGATGAGGATGGGATCCGAACCCTCGTGTACATATCGGCAATGCATTAACAGTCCATCGCCTTAACCTCTCGGCCACCTCGTCTCAACCATACACTGCTCTCAGCCATTCCATTTCCTGCTTTTTGCATCTAAGCAGAAATACCCTGAAAGAAAGTCCACTTCACCACTTATCCTGCCCGTGCACACAGATCTACAATGTTGAAAATGTACAATCGGCTTAATGTAAGCAAAAGGCCTTCCGCTGCTTCAGTTGAGGGACCGTTAAAAATGGTCGGTTTGAAGCTAGATTCAGAACATAAAAAGTGTCGCCCAGTTAATTAAGCGACTGCGCCAGGACTCGAACATGCAATTTTCTGATAACTGAAATCTCGTAACCGAAGTCAGACGCGTTATCCATTAAGCCACGTGGCTGCTGATGCTACTAAGCTTCTTTTTATGGGGAGAATTGTGAGTAGATTCAAGGAAACTGTTCGAAAAAAGTAGCGGATTGAGGAGAAGATAAACATATTAACTGATTGAACAGGACTTCTGCGAGCTGGGTTTGCACCAGCACAGGGAATCGCAATGCAACTTGCAGCAGAATATCGGCGGCTCGTTGGTCTAGGGGTATGATTCACGCTTAGGGAATTTTTGTGGCTTAAAATGCGAGATGTCCCGGGTTCAAATCCCGGACGAGCCCTGCTGCATTTAGTTAAACTCAACACCTCGGTCATGGAAGCTGATATCGCTCTACTTAAAAAATAAACGGAATGATCCGGGATTGTGAGCTCTGCAATTTTAAACAGGCACAGAATAATCCGCGACTGTGAGCACTCCCGATTTAAACAGACCCACAGTGATTAACAACTGACCACGACCCATTCCATTATAGACAGGCCTGATTTTCAATGCTTATGAAATCGATGGCAACATAAATCGGACTGTTTCTGTAACAGGCGGCCGATTACGATGCCCGCTTTTCTGTTGGACGACAAACTGAAGGTTTACTCCATTTTAATATTTCCCTTTATCTCCGTCATTTCTCTCCAGCCAAATGATCCCATGAGAGTATGCCAAAAAGAAGGAGGATTTCTCGCCCATTATTTATCTCTCAACCAAAGACACTAAAACAGAAAATCTCGTCATTAAGGTTGATAAATATTATTGAAATTACATTGCCTCCTAAAGGAGAAATTTATGTTTCTGCTCCCTAATTATTTGCCTCTGTTCCCGCTACTCTTTCATTCTATGACAATCTGAGCAGAAGAAAGGAGGAGTTCGACATCTCCGAATCGCGCTCACTGCCCCACCTTCATTCAAGATGCTGAAGAATTGCAGTGGTCTCTTTTAATTTTAACAAGATAGGAGTAATGCATGGGGCACAGACCAGGAGCACCAGGGCGATTCTGACGAAATTGCATTTGAAAGCTTATTTTAGGCAAGGTTCAGTTAAATGCTCGGAAAGTATACCAGTTTCAAACGTAATGACGATGAGGATGTGATCCGAACCCTCGCGTACAGATCGTCAATGAATTAACAGTCCATCGCCTTAGCCTGTCGGCCACCTCGTCTCCACCATACACTGCTCTCAGCCATTCCATTTCCTGCTTTTTGCATCTAAGCAGAAATACCCTGAAAGAATGTCCACAGCGTCGGCGGGAAACTCGAGTGTCAGAGCGGGGCTATAAAAGGCCCCAGAGCCCAGGTAAGGCCTCACAGCATCGGCGGGAAACTCGAGTGGCAGAGCGGGGCTATAAAAGGGCCCAGAGCCCAGGTAACACCTCAGTGTCGGCGGGAAACTCGAGCGGCAGAGCGGGGCTATAAAAGGCCTCAGAGCCCAGGTAAGGCCTCACAGCATTGGCGGGAAACTCGAGCGGCAGAGCGGGGCTATAAAAGGCCCCAGAGCCCAGGTAAGGCCTCACAGCGTCGGCGGGAATCTCGAGCGGCACAGCGGGGCTATAAAAGGCCCCAGAGCCCAGGTAAGGCCTCACAGCGTTGGCGGGAATCTCGAGCGGCACAGCGGGGCTATAAAAGGCCCCAGAGCCCAGGTAAGGCCTCACAGCGTCGGCGGGAATCTCGAGCGGCACAGCGGGGCTATAAAAGGCCCCAGAGCCCAGGTAAGTCCTCATTGCATCAACGGGAAACTCGAGCGGCAGAGCGGGGCTATAAAAGGCCCCAGAGACCAGGTAAGGCCTCACAGCGTCGGCGGGAAAATCGAGCGGCAGAACGGGGCTATAAAAAATAGGCCCCAGAGCCCAGGTAAGGCCTCACAGCATCAGCAGGAAACTCGAGCGGCAGAGCGGGGCTATAAAAGGCCCCAGAGCCCAGGTAAGGCCTCAGTGCGAGAATCGGCGGGAATCACGGGCTGAGCGGCTGTATAAAGGTCCCAGAGCCCAGGTAAGGCCTCAGTGCGAGAATCGGCGGGAATCGCGGGCTGAGCGGCTGTATAAAGGTCCCAGAGCCCAGGTAAGGCCTCAGTGCGAGAATCGGCGGGAATCGCGGGCTGAGCGGCTGTATAAAGGTCCCAGAGCCCAGGTAAGGCCTCAGTGCGAGAATCGGCGGGAATCGCGGGCTGAGCGGCTGTATAAAGGTCCCAGAGCCCAGGTAAGGCTCTCCAATCTCCAGTCTTGGAACTCGGAGGGAAGGAGAGAGGTAAAAAGTAATCCAAGTGTGACATCACCAGAAAGCGGGTAAGTGATTGGTTGGTAAGTATTTCTCTCTTTTTAAGCTTAAATCTCTGGTTTATAGTTTCTAAGGTGTGATATTCACCATCTAGAATCGGGGCAAAGGGTATTTAAGAATAATATTAATAAATTTAATTAATTACATAGAATGGGAGATCAGGTGATATATTGCTGCTGCAATATGTGGGAGCTGGTGGACACCATTGATGCTCACGGTGTTCACATTTGCAGTAAGTGTTGGCTGCTCGAGGAATTCCGGCTCCGTGTTGAAGAGCTGGAGTCCGAGCTTCAAACACTGAGGCACATCAGGGAGGGGGAGAGTTACCTGGACTCTGTGTATCACAAGGTATTCACACCAATTAGATTAAATAATTCTGATGTAGTCCGTGGCCAGGGTCAGGATGGTGTGACTAGAAGTGAGGCAGGTACGGGGATCCAGGAGGTAGTGTTGGAGGAGCCGCAGCCCTTGCTCTTGTCCAACAGGTTCGAGGCACTTACTCCCTGTGAGGGTGGGAACAGGGACTGTGGGGAAGATGAGCAACCTGGCCACAGCACCGTGGAGCGGAGGGCCATTCAAGTGGGGGGAGTTAAAAGAAATGTTTTAGTGGTAGGGGATAGTATCATTAGGGGGATAGATAGAGTTCTTTGCAGCCGAGAGCGAGAATCCCGAAGGCTGTGTTGCCTGCCCGGTGCCAGGGTTAAGGACATCTCCTCTGGACTGGAGAGAAACTTGGAGTGGGAGGGGGAGGATCCAGTTGTCGTTGTCCATGTTGGTGCCAACGACATAGATAGAACAAGGAAGGAGGTTCTGCTGAAGGAGTTTGAGCTGCTAGGGGCCAAATTAAAATGCAGAACCACAAGGGTAATAATCTCTGGATTATTACCTGAGCCACGAGCGAATTTGGCTAGGACAAATAAAATTAGAGAGTTAAATGCGTGGCTCAAAGACTGGTGTGGGAGAAATGGGTTTTGCTTCCTGGGACACTGGCACCAGTACTGGGGCAGGAGGGAGCTGTTCCGTTGGGACGGGCTTCATTTGGCCAGTGCTGGGACTAGAGTCCTGGCGGATCATATAACTAGGGCTGTAGAGAGGGCTTTAAACTAACTAGTTGGGGGGAGGTTCCTGCAGAGCAAATAATAAAAATGACAACAGAGAAGGTCATAGACTTAGGTAGCAGTGGGGAAATTAAAAACCAAAGCATGTCAGGAAGGGGCAGAAGGTATGGAGTAAAAGGTAAAGGAATAAAAAGGGCAAAAGCAGGAGCTAAGTGTCACAAAACATCTTTGAAAGTTCTCTATCTGAATGCACGTAGCATTCATAACAAAATAGACGAGTTAATGGCACAAATAACTACATATGGGTATGATCTTGTGGCCATTACAGAAACATGGCTGCAGGGTGACAATGCCTGCGAATTAAACATACCAGGTTATTTAACGATCAGTAAGGACAGGCAGGAAGGAAGGGGAGGTGGGGTAGCTATGTTAATAAAGGAAGGAATCACTGTAATACAGAGAAATGATATTGGGTCAAAAGATCAGGATAATGAAACAGTTTGGGTGGAGGTAAGGAATAATAAGGGGAAAAAACACTCGTGGGCGTAGTCTATAGGACTCCGAACAGTGGCAACTCTGTTGGATGGAGTATCAATCAGGAAATAGTTGAGGCTTGTAATAAGGGAACATCTATAATTATGGGGGTTTCTAACTATCATATTAATTGGACAAATCAAATTGGGCAGGACTGTCTTGAGGATGAGTTCATTGAGTGTATTAGGGATGCGTTTCTTGAGCAGTATGTAACTGAACCGACCAGGGGGCAAGCAACCTTAGATCTGGTCCTGTGTAACGAGACAGGATTAATTAAAAATGTCCTAGTGAAGGATCCCCTTGGAATGAGTGACCATAACATGGTTGAATTCCATATTCAATTAGAGGGAGAGAAGGTTGGATCTCAAACAAGCGTGCAAAGCTTGAATAAAGGAGACTATGAAGGTATGAGAGCGGAATTGAGTAGAGTGGATTCGGAAAATAGATTAAAGTGTAAGACGATACATGATCAGTGGTGTACATTTAAGGAGTGATTTTACAACTTCCAAAAAATATATATTCCACTGAGAAGAAAAGGGTGTAAAAGAAAAGACAGCCATCCGTGGCTAAGTAAAGAAATTAAGGATAGTATTCGACTAAAAACAAGGGCATATAAGGTAGCCAAATCTAGTGGGAGGATAGAGGATTGGGAAAACGTTAAAAGACAGCTAAAAATAACAAAAAGATTGATTAAGAAAGGGAAGATAGATTATGAAAGTAAATTAGCAAAAAATATAAAAATAGATAGCAAGAGTTTTTATAGTTTTATGAAAAGAAAAAGGGTGGCTAAAGTAAATGTTGGTCCCTTAGAGGATGAGACCGGGAAATTAATGGTGGGTAATGTGGAGATGGCAAAAACACTGAATGAATATTTTATATCAGTCTTTACAGTAGAAGACACTAAGAATATCCCAACACTGGACAAACAGGGGGCTAAAGGGGGGAGGAGCTAAACACTATCAAAATCACTAAGGAAGTGGTACTCGGTAAAATAATGGGACTCAAGGCGAATAAATCACCTGGACCTGATGGCTTACATCCTAGGGTCTTGAGGGAAGTGGCGGTAGTGATTGTGAATGCATTGGTAATAATTTTCCAAAACTCGCTGGACTCGGCAATGGTCCCGGCAGACTGCAAAACTGCTAATGTAACACCCTTATTTAAAAAGGGCATGTAGACAGAAGGCTGGAAACTATAGACCGGTTAGCCTAACATCTGTGGTAAGTAAAATTTTGGAGTCCATTATTAAGGAGACAGTCACAGGACATTTGGATAATCATAATTTAATAGGACAAAGTCAGCATGGTTTAATGAAGGGGAGTCGTGTTTGACAAATTTGCTGGAGTTCCTTGAGGAAGTAACATATAGGGTGGATAAAGGGGAACCAGTGGACGTAGTGTATTTAGACTTCCAAAAGGCATTTGACAAGGTGCCGCACAAAAGATTATTGCTTAAGTTAAAAAATCACGGAATTGGGGGTAATATTCTGGCATGGATAGAGGATTGGCTATCTAACAGAAGGCAGAGAGTTGGGATAAATGTTTCATTCTCAGACTGGCAATCAGTAACTAGTGGTGTTCTGCAGTGGTCAGTGCTGGGTCCCCAACTCTTTACAATCTATATTAACGATTTGGAGGAGGGGACCAAGTGTAACATATCAAAGTTTGCAGATGATACAAAGATGGGAGGGAAAGTAGTGAGTGAGGAGGACATAAAATACCTGCAAGGGGAGATAGACAGGCTAAGTAAGTGGGCAGAGATTTGGCAGATGGAATACAATACTGGAAAGTGTGAGGTTATGCACTTTGGCAGGAAAAACCGTAGAGCAAGTTATTATCTTAATGGCAAGAAACTGGAAAGTACTGAAGTACAAAGGGATCTGGGGGTCCTGGTGCACAAAACTCAAAAGGTTAGTATGCAGGTGCAGCAAGTGATTAAGAAGGCCAATGGCTTTCATTGCTAGGGGGATAGAATATTAAAATAGGGAGGTATTGCTTCAGTTGTACAAGGTATTGGTGAGACCGCACCTGGAATACTGCGTACAGTTATGGTGTCCATACTTAAGAAAGGACATACTTGCTCTCGAGTAAGTACAAAGAAGGTTCACTCGGTTAATCCCGGGGATGAGGGGATGGACATATGAGGAGAGGTTGAGTAGATTGGGACTCTACTCATTGGAGTTCAGAAGAATGAGAGGCGATCTTATTGAAACATATAAGATTGTGAAGGGGTTGGATCGGGTGGATGCGGGGAGGATGTTCCCGATGATGGGTGAAACTAGAACTTGGGGGCATAGTCTTAGAATAAGGGGCTGCTCTTTCAAAACTGAGATGAGGAGGAAGTACTTCACTCAGAGGGTGGTAGGTCCATGGAATATGCTGCCCCAAAAAGCTGTAGAAGCTCCATCATTACATAAATTTAAAACAGAAATAGACAGTTTCCTAGAAGTAAAGGGAATTAAGGGTTACGGGGAGCGGGCAGGAATTTGGACACGAGTCTAGGTTCGGATCGGTCATGGCCCTGTGGGTATTGGAGTGGGCCCAGGGGCCGTGTAGCCTGATCCTGCTCCTATTTCGTGTGTCTAATTCTGTTAGATTCAGGAGATGGTTCTGTGATAGTGGATTGGCGGTTAGGATCAGATCAGCCATGATCTTATTGAATGGCGGAGCAGGCTCGAGGGGCCGATTGGCCTACACCTGCTCCTATTTCTTATGTTCTTATGTTCACCGCTTATCCTGCCCATGCACACAGATCTACAATGTTGAAAATGTACAATCAGCTTAATGTAAGCAAAAGGCCTTCCGCTGCTTCAGTTGAGGGACTGTCAAAAATGGTCGGTTTGAAGCCAGATTCAGAACAGAAAAAGTGCTGCCCACTTAATTTTACGACCGCAGCAGGACTCGAAACTGCAATCTTCTGATAACTGAAAAACTCGCAAACCGAAGTCAGACGCCTTATCCATTAGGCCACGTGGCTACTGATGCTGCTAAGCCTCTTTTTATGGGGAGAATTGTGTGCAGATTCAAGGAAACTGCTCGCAAAAAGAAGCGGATTGAGGAAAAGATAAACATTTTAAGTGAATGAACAGGACTTCTGCGAGCTGGGTTTGCACCAGCGCAGGGAATCACAATGCAACTTGAAGCAAAACATCGGTGGCTCGTTGGTCTAGGGGTATGATTCTCGCTTAGAGAATTTCTGTGGTTTATAAATGCGAGAGGTCTCGCGTTCAAATCCTGGATCGAGCCCTGCTGCATTTATTTAAACTCAACATCTTGGTCATGAAAACTGAAATCTCTCGACTTTAAAAAAAGACGGAATGATCTGGGACTGTGAGCTCTGCCATTTTAAACAGACACAGAATGATCCGGGACTGTGAGCACTCCCGGTTTAAACAGACCCAGAGTGATTAGCAACTGACCACGACCCATTCCATTACGGACAGGCCTGATTTTCAATGCTTATGAAATCGATGGCAACATAAATCGGACTGCTCTGTAACAGGCAGCTGATTACGATGCCCGCTTTTCTGTTGGACGACAAATTGAAGGTTTACTCCATTATAATTTTTCCCTTTATCTCCGTCATTTCTCTCCAGCCAAATGAACTGACTGTAGGCGTCAGCCGTGGCTCAGCGGCAGCAAAGTCAAGCACCACTCCAGAGACTTGAGCACATAATCCAGGCTGACACTCCAGTGCAGTACTGAGGTAGTGCTGCACTGTTGGTGCCTCCGCCTTTCTAGTAAGACGTTAAACCGGGCCATCTGATCTCATGAGAGTATGCCGAAAAGAACGAGGATTTCTCGCCCTTTATTTAGCTCTCAACCAAAGACACTAAAACAGAAAATCTCGCCATTAAGGTTGATAAATATTTTTGAAATTACATTGGCCCAGTAATTCCTCTCTGAACACGTGAGTACGGACGGGGTACTCACGCGTGTGGCCGGAGGAATTGCCGGTTTTCAGCATGCACAGCGCACGCGGGGAAAACTGACATTTCCTGTCCCCTGAGCTAAGGGGTTCAGAGGCACAGCGCGTGCGACTGCACAGGCAGCGCGTGCACAGTGAACTTCATCGATTTCATTCATGGATTCAGTGAGGGTTGGTCCTGACAACTTGGAAATGAAAAAAGCAGGAGTAAAGCTATCGAGAAGCTGCGGAGGAAAAGCCTGTCATCGTGGAGCTTCTGAAAGTCATTTTATTTCTGTTTGGGAAAGGGAGGAAAGTTATTTTAAGAATGGCTGAGGTAAGTTTAAAAAAAAATTTTTGTTTAAAACGATTTTTCAGTACTGTAGGTAGAAGGAGCAATTGTGGCTGTGGGCAAGCCCTCATTGAATTTATTTTTATAAAATGTGAAATTTACTGTTTTAAAAATAATAAAATGCTTACAAAATGAAATTGTCATCAGTAATATTTAGAAAGTATGTATGTACGATTGTATGTATGTCTGTATATATTCCATTAAGGATGTGCATTTATGTATGTATTCCTTTCAGTACGTGGATGAATGTATTTATGTAATGATGAATTTCTGCAAATGTAATTTATTAGAAAAGGATCTAGGCCTGTGATATTCATCAGGCGGGAAGGATGTGTTTGCAAGCAAGCAATGCTTCCTGGTATAGGCCGAGTTGATGTTATAGGCACTAAGTTTATTAAAATAACTGTAACAACTATTTCCATTTACTCCGAACAGGTACGTCTGTGTAGTGAGGAGTCCTGTGAGCGAGAAACATGCCCTCTTATAGAAATGTTGCCGCGATGTTCTATGTGTATTTGCTTCAAAGAAATCGCAAGGCCAGGGAGCAACATAGAAGATTGAGGAACCATAACCGTCTCCTGATCAGAAGAAACAACTACCCACCCCACAGAGTTTACAGGGAGAGGCGATCATTTGATATGCTGTCCGAGGAGTTGTGTATCAGGAGGCTGCGCTTCAGTAAAGAGGCAATTGGCCGACTATGTGACATGTTGAAGGCAGACTTGTAGCCAAGCTCGAAAACACGCACTGCCTTGTCAGGGAACATGAAGGTAACCACAGCATTGAACTTCTTTGCAAGTGGATCATTTCAAGCAGGCACCGGTGACATATGCAACATCTCCAAGAATGCTGCGAAGGTCTGCGTTCACCAGGTCACAGAAGCCATTTGCCATAGGCTTTCAGATTTCATTCATTATGACTTGTCCACTCGACATCAGAAGGAGATGGCCTTAGCTTTTTATCGCATTGCTGGATTCCCCAAAGTGTTTGGGGCTGTCGATGGAACCCACATTGCTTTGAAGGCACCCAAGGATGCACCTGTGACATTCATTAACAGGAAGGGGTATCATTCATTGAATGTTATGATATTATGTGATGCACACCTCCAGATCCTAAACGTGAATGCAGGGCACTGGGGAAGTAATCATGACTCCTTCGTCCTCCGTAACTCTAAATTGTATGATTCTCTCAGCAAATTGCCTACAGGTTCCGCATGGATATTGGGCGACAAGGACTACCTGCTAAAATCATGGCTGGTGACGCCCTACCGCAATACCATTAATCAGTCTCAGGAGAGATACAACCATGCACATGTGACTACACGTCAAGTGGTGGAGAGGACAATAGGAGTTCTGAAATCACGCTTCCGGTACCTGGATAGGTTAGGGGGGACCTTGCAGTACTCTCACCAGAAAGTGGCGCGGATTGTGCTGGCCTGTCCTTGCCCTGCAGGAAGGACTGACCCTTAACAATGACGCCTGTTGAAGTGGAGGATGAAGGCGATGGCAATGTGCATGTTGCCAGGCCTCATGGGGAGGAGCCAAGTGCCGCCGAATCTAAGGCTGCTCGCGAACTGCTGGTAGCCAACACCTTGACGCAGTAGTTACGCCCTGTACCTACCCCTCCCCCCGCAAGGCAAAGACAGAAGCAGACACATATTAAAGTGAAAGAGTGACCTTTTATTGCATCATCAAAAACTTTTCATCTTCAATTTCGATGTATACAGTGAATAACTTGTAAATTTTAAGTAAAGCTTCTGTAGTTTTAAAAATTTTCTAAAAATGAACAATGCGGAAGAAATATTGTAAACAGTTCGTTTTTACTTGTCTTTCTTTTGTTGTGCAAGTAAAACATTCAGGATGTTAAGGACCTCTTTTATGCACTTTAATAATATTGAAGTTAACAGTTTTGAAATCACTTTATAAGCAGGTTTAAGTAATTTTTGTCTGATTTACAGTGAAATGGCAAAATTTAAGATGGGTACTACCTCATGTAACGTTTTCAAACATGTGCATAATGCTAACTGTTGGCAAAGAAAGTGTAAACATTTTACAGTAATTTTTACTTTCTTACTGCAATACAAACATTCAAGGTGGGAACTAGCTAGTTTCTACTTGTGTAACTGTTGTAAAAAAAATTGAAATAAAAGAAATGTTTAAATTGTTTTAAGATTGACTATTGGGTGTACTGCTTAAACGAAAAGGTAACATATCCTTTCATGCTGAAATAAACATTTAAATTTAAATATGAAAGAAAACATTAAACATTTTAATAAAATGAGAAATATAACAATTTAACGAATTGGCCACTGGCCTCTGTGGCTGAGGGTTGAAGGAGGCGGAGTGGGCAGAAGGTGACACGCTAACGTTTCCTGCGCCTTTTCAATGCCCTCTGCGGCCGCTGACTCCACGCACTGCTCATCCCGTGTTTGAGAGGTACTCTGTCCAGCTGTGGGAATGAAGCAGAAAACATTTGCAAAGGTAAAGCAAGATGTGCCACATCACCGATATTCAACACACACCTATCCTTCTTCAACATATAGCTGGGCAGGGCAACTCACTATGAGGGTCAGCAATGTTTGTTTCAGATCCTTCAGCAGGGCGATTGCTAGCAAATCCACACATCTGTTCGACCCGTTCCTCATGCTCGGTCAAAACCCTCAGCAACACCACTGCCTGTGCGTGTGCGTTCTCTGGCATTGTGAGAACTCTTACTCTGATATTAAAGAAGAGGAAATAGAATCATACAGCTGCATTTCTGACATGGTCAGCAGAGGCTTTGAAGACTGGGTTGGGTGTTTCTTAAAATCTCTGATTGAAGTTTTACAGCTCAAAGCACTGGAATCAAAATAAGAGAACAGAAGGTAACCCTGAGCTGCCCCCAAAGCCACAAAGTTTTATTGCCGGCTCAGGTGACTTTACCATGAATTAGCTTTAGAAAATTTAATGCAGAAGCCTTTTGCAATCCAGTTAAAATAAACTCTTAGCAATTTAACAGTACACTTTCGTTAAAACTGTACAAACCCTGACACATCGCAACAAGTCACTGAATTTCTTGCGACATTGTTCCGCTGTACGTGGAATGGTGGAGCTCGCGCTGACAGCTTGTGCAACTTCCGACCACGCTACCATCTGACCTTTTCGCGGTGCCCTCGACTGCTCATTCCCCATGATGCGCAGACGCCTCGCCTCCACCTCGCTGAGGAGACTTCTGAGGTCATCCTCAGTGAAGTTCTGAGTTCTTTTAATCACGTTAAATGTGGTCATTCCAGCCATCTCAATTTGCTAATTAACTGAACAGAATTAAAAGATTGATTTCAAGGCTTTAAAAACTGCTCAAACAGCTTCAATTCTCTTTAAAACATTCTGAGAGTCATCAAAATCATTCAAAACTTTTTAAAAGTTTATAAAAGTTACCAAAACATTGATAAAAATACACAGAACCTACCTGCACTTCTCTTCTGTGAGAAAGAGTGCTCTCCAGCTGCTTTCACAGATTATGGGCGTGTCCTATTAAAATGAGACCTCAAGGGGCGTGTCTCACTTGCACAGCGCGCCGCAGGCTTCGCGCTGGCTGCGCTCCTGGGCGGCGTGACGTCATACGCTGCCCGGGATTCTTCTCTTTCAAAAAGGAATTCCAGGCGTCGCTGGAGGTGAACGGCAGGCACGTCGGGTAAGTGCAGATCGGGGGCTTGCACGCGCGACAAGCCCCCCGATCGTAATTTCTGCCGCATTACCTCCTAAAGGAGAAATTTATGTTTCTGCTCCCTAATCATTTGCCTCTGTTCCTGCTACTCTTTCATTCGGTGACAATCTCAGCAGCAGAAAGGAGGAGTTCGACAATCTCCGAATCGCGATCACTGCTCCACCTTCATTCAAGAAGTTGAAGAATTGCAGTGGTCTCTTTTAATTTTAACGAGATATCAGTAATGCATGGGGCACAGACCAGGACGATGCTGACGAAATTGCATTTGAAAGCTTATTTTAGGCAAGATTCAGTTAAATGCTCGGAAAGTGTACCAGCATCAAACGTAATAACGTCGAGGATGGGATCCAAACCCTCGCGTACAGATCAGCAATGGATTAACAGTCCATCGCCTTAACCTCTCGGCCACCTCGTCTCCACCATACACTGCTCTCAGCCATTGCATTTCCTGCTTTTTGCATCTAAGCAGAAATACCCTGAAAGAAAGTCCACTTCACCGCTTATCCTGCCCGTGCACACAGATCTACAATGTTGAAAATGTACAATCAGCTTAATGTAAGCAAAAGGCCTTCCGCTGCTTCAGTTGAGGGACTGTCAAAAATGGTCGGTTTGAAGCTAGATTCAAAACATAAAAAGTGTCGCCCAGGATTCGAACCTGCAATCTTCTGATAACTGAAAAACTCACAAGGGAAATCAGGTGCTTTATCTATTCGGCTATGCAGCCGCTGATATTGGTGAACCTCTTTATATGGGGAGAATTGTGAGCAGATTCAAGGAAACTGTTTGCAAAAAGAAGCGGATTGAGCAGAAGATAAACATTTTAACTGAAAGAACAGGACTTCTGCGAGCTGGGTTTGCACCAGCGCAGGGAATCACAATGCAACTTGAAGCAGAATATCGGCGGCTCGTTGGTCTACGGGTATGATTCTCGCTTAGGGTAATTCTGTGGCTTAAAATGCGAGATGTCCCGGGTTGAAATCCCGGACGAGCCCCGCCGCATTGAGTTAAACTCAACACCTCGGTCATGAAAGCTGAAATCGCTCTACTTCAAAAAAAACGGAATGATCCGGGACTGTGAGCTCTGCCATTTTAAACAGACACAGAATGATCCGGGACTGTTAGCACTCCCGGTTTAAACAGAACCAAAGTGATTAACAACTGACCACGACCCATTCCATAATAGGCAGGCCTGATTTTCAATGCTTATGAAACCGATGGCAACATAAATCGGACTGTTTCTATAACAGGCGGCCGATTACAATGCCCGCTTTTCTGTTGGACGACAAATTGAAGGTTTACTCCATTGTAATTTTTCCCTTTATATCCGTCATTTCTCTCCAGCCAAATGAACTGAGTGTAGGTGTCAGCCGTGGCTCAGCGGCAGCAAAATCAAGCACCACTCCAGAGACTTGAGCACATAATCCAGGCTGACACTCCAGTGCGGTACTGAGGTAGTGCTGCACTGTTGGTGCCTCCGTCTTCCAAGTAAGACGTTAAACTGGGTCCTCCGATCCCTTGAGAGTTTGCCGGAAATAACGAGGATTTCTCGCCCATTATTTATCTCTCAACCAAAGACACTAAAACAGAAAATCTCTTCATGAGGGTTGATAAATATTTTTGAAATTACATTGCCTCCTAAAGGAGAAATTTATGTTTCTGCTCCCTAATCATTTGCCTCTGGTCCCGCTAGTCTTTCATTCGGTGACAATCTCAGCAGAAGAAAGGAGGAGTTCTCCAATCTCTGAATCGCGATCACTGCTCCAACTGCATTCAAGAATTTGAAGAATTGCAGTGGTCTCTTTTAATTTTAACAAGATATGAGTAATGCATTGGGCACAGACCAGGAGCACCAGGGCGATTCTGACGAAATTGCATTTGAAAGCTTATTTTAGTCAAGATTCAGTTAAATGCTCGGAAAGTACACCAGTTTCAAACGTAATAACGACGAGCATGGGATCCGAATACTCACGTACAGATCGAGCAATGGGTAAACAGTCCATCTCCTGAGCCTATCGGCCACCTCGTCTCCACCATATCCTGCTCTCAGCCATTCCATTTCCTGCTTTTTGCATCTAAGCAGAAAAATCCTGAAAGAAAGCCCACTTCACCGCTTATCCTGCCCGTGCACACAGATCTACAATGTTGAAAATGTACAATCAGCTTAATGTAAGGAAAAGGCCTTCCACTGCTTCAGTTGAGGGACTTTCAAAAATGGTCGGTTTGAAGCCAAATTCGGAACAGAAAAAGTGTCGCCCAGTTAATTAAACGACCGCAGCAGGATTCGAACCTGCAATCTTCTGATAACTGAAAAAAACTCGCAACCGAAGAACAAACGCCTTATCCATTAGGCCACGCAGCCGCTGATGTTGCTAAGCCTCTTCTTATGGGGAGAATTGTGAGCAGATTCAAGGAAACTGCTCGCAAAAAGAAGCGGATTGAGGAACAGTTAAACATTTTAACTGAATGAAGAGGACTTCTGCGAGCTGGGTTTGCACCAGCGCAGGGAATCGCAATGCAACTTAAAGCAAAACATCGGTGGCTCGTTGGTCTAGGGATATGATTCTCGCTTAGGGAATTTCCGTGGCTTAAAATGCGAGAGATCCCGGGTTCAAATCCCGGACGAGCCCCGCCACATTTAGTTGAATTCAACACCTCGGTCATGAAAACTGAAATCGTTCTCCTTTAAAAAAAACGGAATGATCCGGGACTGTGAGCTCTGCCATTTCAAACAGAAACAGAATGATCCGGGACTGTGAGCACTCTCTTTTTAAACAGACCCAGAGTGATTAACAACTGACCACGACCCATTCCATTATAGACAGGCCTGATTTTCAATGCTTATGAAATCGATGGCAACATATATCGGACTGTTTCTATAACAGGCGGCCGATTACGATGCCCGCTTTTCTGTTGGGTGACAAATTGAAAGTTTACTCCATTGTAATTTTTCCATTTATCTCCGTCATTTCTCTCCAGCCAAATGAACTGAGTCTAGGTGTCAGCCGTGGCTCAGCGGCAGCAAAGTCAAGCACCACTCCAGAGACTTGAGCAGATAATCCAGGCTGACACTCCAGTGCAGTAATGAGGTAGTGCTGCACTGTTGGTGCCTCCGTCTTTCTAGTAAGACGTTAAACCGGGTCCTCCGATCCCATGAGAGTATGCCGAAAAGAACGAGGATGTCTCGCCCCTTATTTATATCTCAACCAAAGACACTAAAGCAGAAAATCTCGTCATTAAGGTTGATAAATAGTTTTGAAATTACATTGCCTCCTAAAGGAGAAATTTATGTTTCTGCTCCCTAATCATTTGGCTCTGGTCCCGCTACTCTTTAATTCGGTGACAATCTCAGCAGAAGAAAGGAGGAGTTCGACAATCTTCGAATCGCGATCACTGCTCCAACTTCATTCAAGAAGTTGAAGAATTGCAGTGGTCTCTTTTAATTTTAACAAGATATGAGTAATGCATGGGGCACAGACCAGGAGCACCAGAGCGCCTCTGACGAAATTGCATTTGAAAGCTTATTTTAGACAAGATTCAGTTAAATGCTCGGAAAGTGTACCAGTATCAAACGTAATAACGACGAGGATGGGAGCTGAACCCTCGCGTACAGATCGGCAATAGATTAACTGTCTATCGCCTTAACCTTTCGGCCACCTCGACTCAACCATATACTGCTCTCAGCCATTTCATTTCCTGCTTTTTGCATCGAAGCAGAAATACCCTGAAAGAAAGTCCACTTCACCGCTTATCCTGCCCGTGCACCCAGATCAACAATGTTCAAAATGTACAATCAGCTTAATGTAAGCAAAAGGCCTTCCACTGCTTCAGTTGAGGGACTGTCAAAAATGGTCGGTTTGAAGCCAGATTCGGAACAGAAAAAGTGTCGCCCAGTTAATTAAACGACTGCGGCAGGACTCGATCCTGCAATTTTCTGATGACTAAATAACTCATAACCGAAGTCAGACGCCTTATCCATTCGGCCACGCAACCGCTGATATTGCTGGTTGTCTTTTTATGGGGAGAATTGTGAGCAGATTCAAGGAAACTGCTCGCAAAAAGAAGCGGATTGAGGAAAAGTTAAACATTTTAACCGAATGAACAGGACTTCTGCGAGCTGGGTTTGCACCAGCGCAGGGAATCACAATGCAACTTGAAGCAGAGCATCGGTGGTTCGTTGGTCTAGGGGTATGACTCTCGCTTAGGGAATTTCCGTGGCTTAAAATGCGAGACGTCCCGGGTTCAAATCCCGGACTGAGCCCCGCCGCATTTAGTGAAACTCAACACCTCGGTCATGAAAGCTGAAACCGTTCTACTTTAAAAAATACGGAATTAATCGGGACTGTGAGCTCTGCCATTTTAAACAGAAACAGAATGATCCGGGAATGTGAGCACTCCCGGTTTAAATAGACCCAGAGTGATTAACAACTGACCACGACCCATTCCATTATAGACAGGCCTGATTTTCAATGCTTATGAAATCGATGGCAACATAAATCGGACTGTTTCTATAACAGGCGGCCGATTACGATGCCCGCTTTTCTGTTGGGTGACAAATTGAAAGTTTACTCCATTGTAATTTTTCCCTTTATCTCCGTCATTTCTCTCCAGCCAAATGAACTGAGTCTAGGTGTCAGCCGTGGCTCAGCGGCAGCAAAGTCAAGCACCACTCCAGAGACTTGAGCACATAATCCAGGCAGACACCCCAGTGCAGTAATGACGTAGTACTGCACTGTTGGTGCCTCCGTCTTTCTAGTAAGACGTTAAACCGGGTCCTCCGATCCCATGAGAGTATGCCGAAAAGAACGAGGATATCTCGCCCCTTATTTATATCTCAACCAAAGACACTAAAACAGAAAATCTCGTCATTAAGGTTGATAAATATTTTTGAAATTACATTGCCTCCTAAAGGAGAAATTTATGTTTCTGCTCCCTAATCATTTGCCTCTGGTCCCGCTACTCTTTCATTCGGTGACAATCTCAGCAGAAGAAAGGAGGAGTTCGACAATCTCCGAATCGCGATCACTGCTCCAACTTCATTCAAGAAGTTGAAGAATTGCAGTGGTCTCTTTTAATTTTAACAAGATATGAGTAATGCATGGGGCACAGACCAGGAGCACCAGAGCGACTCTGACGAAATTGCATTTGAAAGCTTATTTTAGGCAAGATTCAGTTAAATGCTCGGAAATTGTACCAGTATCAAACGTAATAATGACGAGAATGGGAGCTGAACCCTCGCGTACAGATCGGCAATAGATTAACAGTCTATCGCCTTAACCTTTCGGCCACCTCGACTCAACCATATACCGCTCTCAGCCATTCCATTTCCTGCTTTTTGCATCTAAGCAGAAATACCCTGAAAGAAAGTCCACTTCACCGCTTATCCTGCCCGCGCACCCAGATCTACAATGTTGAAAATGTACAATCAGCTTAATGTAAGCAAAAGGCCTTCCACTGCTTCAGCTGAGGGACTGTCAAAAATTGTCGGTTTGAAGCCAGATTCGGAACAGAAGAAGTGTCGCCCAGTTAATTAAACGACCGCAGCAGGACTCAAACCTGCAATCTTCTGATAACTGAAAAACTCGCTAACCGAATTCAGACGCCTTACCCATTAGGCCACGCAGCCGCAGATGCTGCTGAGCTTCTTTTTATGGGGAGAATTGTGAGCAGATTCAAGGAAACTGCTCGCAAAAAGAAGCGGATTGAGGAAAAGTTAAACATTTTAACTGAATGAACAGGACTTCTGCGAGCTGGGTTTGCACCAGCGCAGGGAATCGCAATGCAACTTAAACCATAACATCGGCGGCTCGTTGGTCTAGGGGTATGATTCTCGCTTAGGGAATTTCCCATGGCTTAAATTGCGAGAGGTCCCGGGTTCAAATCCCGGACGAGCCCCGCCACATTTAGTTGAATTCAACACCTCGGTCATGAAAACTGAAATCGTTCTCCTTTAAAAAAAACGGAATGATCCGGGACTGTGAGCTCTGCCATTTCAAACAGAAACAGAATGATCCGGGACTGTGAGCACTCTCTTTTTAAACAGACCCAGAGTGATTAACAACTGACCACGACCCATTCCATTATAGACAGTCCTGATTTTCAATGCTTATGAAATCGATGGCAACATATATCGGACTGTTTCTATAACAGGCGGCCGATTACGATGCCCGATTTTCTGTTGGGTGACAAATTGAAAGTTTACTCCATTGTAATTTTCCCTTTATCTCCGTCATTTCTCTCCAGCCAAATGAACTGAGTCTAGGTGTCAGCCGTGGCTCAGCGGCAGCAAAGTCAAGCACCACTCCAGTGACTTGAGCACATAATCCAGGCTGACATTCCAGTGCAGTAATGACGTAGTGCTGCACTGTTGGTGCCTCCGTCTTTCTAGTAAGACGTTAAACCGGGCCCTCGGATCCCATGAGAGTATGCCGAAAAGAACGAGGATGTCTCGCCCATTATTTATATCTCAACCAAAGACACTAAAGCAGAAAATCTCGTCATTAAGGTTGATAAATATTTTTGAAATTACATTGCCTCCTAAAGGAGAAATTTATGTTTCTGCTCCCTAATCATTTGGCTCTGGTCCCGCTACTCTTTCATTCGGTGACAATCTCAGCAGAAGAAAGGAGGAGTTCGACAATCTCCGAATCGCGATCACTGCTCCAACTTCATTCAAGAAGTTGAAGAATTGCAGTGGTCTCTTTTAATTTTAACAAGATATGAGTAATGCATGGGGCACAGACCAGGAGCACCAGAGCGCCTCTGACGAAATTGCATTTGAAAGCTTATTTTAGACAAGATTCAGTTAAATGCTCGGAAAGTGTACCAGTATCAAACGTAATAACGACGAGGATGGGAGCTGCACCCTCGCGTACAGATCGGCAATAGTTTAACTGTCTATCGCCTTAACCTTTCGGCCACCTCGACTCAACCATATACTGCTCTCAGCCATTTCATTTCCTGCTTTTTGCATCCAAGCAGAAATACCCTGAAAGAAAGTCCACTTCACCGCTTATCCTGCCCGTGCACCCAGATCAACAATGTTGAAAATGTACAATCAGCTTAATGTAAGCAAAAGGCCTTCCACTGCTTCAGTTGAGGGACTGTCAAAAATGGTCGGTTTGAAGCCAGATTCGGAACAGAAAAAGTGTCGCCCAGTTAATTAAACGACTGCGGCAGGACTCGAACCTGCAATCTTCTGATGACTGAATAACTCATAACCGAAGTCAGACGCCTTATCCATTAGGCCACGCAGCCGCTGATACTGCTGGTTGTCTTTTTATGGGGAGAATTGTGAGCAGATTCAAGGAAACTGCTCGCAAAAAGAAGCGGATTGAGGAAAAGTTAAACATTTTAACTGAATGAACAGGACTTCTGCGAGCTGGGTTTGCACCAGCGCAGGGAATCACAATGCAACTTGAAGCAGAGCATCGGTGGTTCGTTGGTCTAGGGGTATGACACTCGCTTAGGGATATTTCCGTGGCTTAAAATGCGAGACGTCCCGGGTTCAAATCCCGGACTGAGCCCCGCCGCATTTAGTTAAACTCAACACCTCGGTCATGAAAGCTGAAACCGTTCTACTTTAAAAAATACGGAATTAATCGGGACTGTGAGCTCTGCCATTTTAAACAGAAACAGAATGATCCGGGAATGTGAGCACTCCCGGTTTAAACAGACCCAGAGTGATTAACAACTGACCACGACCCATTCCATTATAGACAGGCCTGATTTTCAATGCTTATGAAATCGATGGCAACATAAATCGGACTGTTTCTATAACAGGCGGCCGATTACGATGCCCGCTTTTCTGTTGGCTGACAAATTGAAAGTTTACTCCATTGTAATTTTTCCCTTTATCTCCGTCATTTCTCTCCAGCCAAATGAAGTGAGTCTAGGTGTCAGCCGTGGCTCAGCGGCAGCAAAGTCAAGCACCACTCCAGAGACTTGAGCAGATAATCCAGGCAGACACTCCAGTGCAGTAATGACGTAGTGCTGCACTGTTGGTGCCTCCGTCTTTCTAGTAAGACGTTAAACCGGGTCCTCCGATCCCATGAGAGTATGCCGAAAAGAACGAGGATGTCTCGCCCCTTATTTATATCTCAACCAAAGACACTAAAACAGAAAATCTCGTCATTAAGGTTGATAAATATTTTTGAAATTACATTGCCTCCTAAAGGAGAAATTTATGTTTCTGCTCCCTAATCATTTGCCTCTGGTCCCGCTACTCTTTCATTCGGTGACAATGTCAGCAGAAGAAAGGAGGAGTTCGACAATCTCCGAATCGCGATCACTGCTCCAACTTCATTCAAGAAGTTGAAGAATTGCAGTGGTCTCTTTTAATTTTAACAAGATATGAGTAATGCATGGGGCACAGACCAGGAGCACCAGAGCGACTCTGACGAAATTGCATTTGAAAGCTTATTTTAGGCAAGATTCAGTTAAATGTTCGGAAATTGTACCAGTATCAAACGTAATAATGACGAGAATGGGAGCTGAACCCTCGCGTACAGATCGGCAATAGATTAACAGTCTATCGCCTTAACCTTTCGGCCACCTCGACTCAACCATATACCGCTCTCAGCCATTCCATTTCCTGCTTTTTGCATCTAAGCAGAAATACCCTGAAAGAAATTCCACTTCACCGCTTATCCTGCCCGTGCACCCAGATCTACAATGTTGAAAATGTACAATCAGCTTAATGTAAGCAAAAGGCCTTCCACTGCTTCAGCTGAGGGACTGTCAAAAATTGTCGGTTTGAAGCCAGATTCGGAACAGAAGAAGTGTCGCCCAGTTAATTAAACGACCGCAGCAGGACTCAAACCTGCAATCTTCTGATAACTGAAAAACTCGCTAACCGAATTCAGACGCCTTACCCATTAGGCCACGCAGTCGCAGATGCTGCTGAGCTTCTTTTTATGGGGAGAATTGTGAGCAGATTCAAGGAAACTGCTCGCAAAAAGAAGCGGATTGAGGAAAAGTTAAACATTTTAACTGAATGAACAGGACTTCTGCGAGCTGGGTTTGCACCAGCGCAGGGAATCGCAATGCAACTTAAACTATAACATCGGCGGCTCGTTGGTCTAGGGGTATGATTCTCGCTTAGGGAATTTCCATGGCTTAAATTGCGAGAGGTCCCGGGTTCAAATCCCGGACGAGCCCCGCCACATTTAGTTGAATTCAACACCTCGGTCATGAAAACTGAAATCGTTCTCCTTTAAAAAAAACGGAATGATCCGGGACTGTGAGCTCTGCCATTTCAAACAGAAACAGAATGATCCGGGACTGTGAGCACTCTCTTTTTAAACAGACCCAGAGTGATTAACAACTGACCACGACCCATTCCATTATAGACAGGCCTGATTTTCAATGCTTATGAAATCGATGGCAACATAAATCGGACTGTTTCTATAACAGGCGGCCGATTACGATGCCCGCTTTTCTGTTGGGTGACAAATTGAAAGTTTACTCCATTGTAATTTTCCCTTTATCTCCGTCATTTCTCTCCAGCCAAATGAACTGAGTCTAGGTGTCAGCCGTGGCTCAGCGGCAGCAAAGTCAAGCACCACTCCAGAGACTTGAGCACATAATCCAGGCAGACACTCCAGTGCAGTAATGACGTAGTGCTGCACTGTTGGTGCCTCCGTCTTTCTAGTAAGACGTTAAACCGGGCCCTCGGATCCCATGAGAGTATGCCGAAAAGAACGAGGATGTCTCGCCCATTATTTATATCTCAACCAAAGACACTAAAGCAGAAAATCTCGTCATTAAGGTTGATAAATATTTTTGAAATTACATTGCCTCCTAAAGGAGAAATTTATGTTTCTGCTCCCTAATCATTTGGCTCTGGTCCCGCTACTCTTTAATTCGGTGACAATCTCAGCAGAAGAAAGGAGGAGTTCGACAATCTCCGAATCGCGATCACTGCTCCAACTTCATTCAAGAAGTTGAAGAATTGCAGTGGTCTCTTTTAATTTTAACAAGATATGAGTAATGCATGGGGCACAGACCAGGAGCACCAGAGCGCCTCTGACGAAATTGCATTTGAAAGCTTATTTTAGACAAGATTCAGTTAAATGCTCGGAAAGTGTACCAGTATCAACCGTAATAACGACGAGGATGGGAGCTGCACCCTCGCGTACAGATCGGCAATAGATTAACTGTCTATCGCCTTAACCTTTCGGCCACCTCGACTCAACCATATACTGCTCTCAGCCATTTCATTTCCTGCTTTTTGCATCGAAGCAGAAATACCCTGAAAGAAAGTCCACTTCACCGCTTATCCTGCCCGTGCACCCAGATCAACAATGTTGAAAATGTACAATCAGCTTAATGTAAGCAAAAGGCCTTCCACTGCTTCAGTTGAGGGACTGTCAAAAATGGTCGGTTTGAAGCCAGATTCGGAACAGAAAAAGTGTCGCCCAGTTAATTAAACGACTGCGGCAGGACTCGAACCTGCAATCTTCTGATGACTGAATAACTCATAACCGAAGTCAGACGCCTTATCCATTAGGCCACGCAGCCGCTGATACTGCTGGTTGTCTTTTTATGGGGAGAATTGTGAGCAGATTCAAGGAAACTGCTCGCAAAAAGAAGCGGATTGAGGAAAAGTTAAACATTTTAACCGAATGAACAGGACTTCTGCGAGCTGGGTTTGCACCAGCGCAGGGAATCACAATGCAACTTGAAGCAGAGTATCGGTGGTTCGTTGGTCTAGGGGTATGACTCTCGCTTAGGGAATTTCCGTGGCTTAAAATGCGAAACGTCCCGGGTTCAAATCCCGGACTGAGCCCCGCCGCATTTAGTTAAACTCAACACCTCGGTCATGAAAGCTGAAACCGTTCTACTTTAAAAAATACGGAATTAATCGGGACTGTGAGCTCTGCCATTTTAAACAGAAACAGAATGATCCGGGAATGTGAGCACTCCCGGTTTAAATAGACCCAGAGTGATTAACAACTGACCACGACCCATTCCATTATAGACAGGCCTGATTTTCAATGCTTATGAAATCGATGGCAACATAAATCGGACTGTTTCTATAACAGGCGGCCGATTACGATGCCCGCTTTTCTGTTGGCTGACAAATTGAAAGTTTACTCCATTGTAATTTTTCCCTTTATCTCCGTCATTTCTCTCCAGCCAAATGAACTGAGTCTAGGTGTCAGCCGTGGCTCAGCGGCAGCAAAGTCAAGCACCACTCCAGAGACTTGAGCAGATAATCCAGGCTGACACTCCAGTGCAGTAATGACGTAGTGCTGCACTGTTGGTGCCTCCGTCTTTCTAGTAAGACGTTAAACCGGGCCCTCGGATCCCATGAGAGTATGCCGAAAAGAACGAGGATGTCTCGCCCCTTATTTATATCTCAACCAAAGACACTAAAACAGAAAATCTCGTCATTAAGGTTGATAAATATTTTTGAAATTACATTGCCTCCTAAAGGAGAAATTTATGTTTCTGCTCCCTAATCATTTGCCTCTGGTCCCGCTACTCTTTCATTCGGTGACAATGTCAGCAGAAGAAAGGAGGAGTTCGACAATCTCCGAATCGCGATCACTGCTCCAACTTCATTCTAGAAGTTGAAGAATTGCAGTGGTCTCTTTTAATTTTAACAAGATATGAGTAATGCATGGGGCACAGACCAGGAGCACCAGAGCGACTCTGACGAAATTGCATTTGAAAGCTTATTTTAGGCAAGATTCAGTTAAATGCTCGGAAATTGTACCAGTATCAAACGTAATAATGACGAGAATGGGAGCTGAACCCTCGCGTACAGATCGGCAATAGATTAACAGTCTATCGCCTTAACCTTTCGGCCACCTCGACTCAACCATATACCGCTCTCAGCCATTCCATTTCCTGCTTTTTGCATCTAAGCAGAAATACCCTGAAAGAAAGTCCACTTCACCGCTTATCCTGCCCGTGCACCCAGATCTACAATGTTGAAAATGTACAATCAGCTTAATGTAAGCAAAAGGCCTTCCACTGCTTCAGCTGAGGGACTGTCAAAAATTGTCGGTTTGAAGCCAGATTCGGAACAGAAGAAGTGTCGCCCAGTTAATTAAACGACCGCGGCAGAACTCGAACTTGCAATCTTCTGATAACTGAAAAACTCGCTAACCGAATTCAGACGCCTTACCCATTAGGCCACGCAGCCGCAGATGCTGCTGAGCTTCTTTTTATGGGGAGAATTGTGAGCAGATTCAAGGAAACTGCTCGCAAAAAGAAGCGGATTGAGGAAAAGTTAAACATTTTAACTGAATGAACAGGACTTCTGCGAGCTGGGTTTGCACCAGCGCAGGGAATCGCAATGCAACTTAAACTATAACATCGGCGGCTCGTTGGTCTAGGGGTATGACTCTCGCTTAGGGAATTTCCATGGCTTAAATTGCGAGAGGTCCCGGGTTCAAATCCCGGACGAGCCCCGCCACATTTAGTTGAATTCAACACCTCGGTCATGAAAACTGAAATCGTTCTCCTTTAAAAAAAACGGAATGATCCGGGACTGTGAGCTCTGCCATTTCAAACAGAAACAGAATGATCCGGGACTGTGAGCACTCTCTTTTTAAACAGACCCAGAGTGATTAACAACTGACCACGACCCATTCCATTATAGACAGGCCTGATTTTCAATGCTTATGAAATCGATGGCAACATATATCGGACTGTTTCTATAACAGGCGGCCGATTACGATGCCCGCTTTTCTGTTGGGTGACAAATTGAAAGTTTACTCCATTGTAATTTTCCCTTTATCTCCGTCATTTCTCTCCAGCCAAATGAACTGAGTCTAGGTGTCAGCCGTGGCTCAGCGGCAGCAAAGTCAAGCACCACTCCAGAGACTTGAGCACATAATCCAGGCTGACACTCCAGTGCAGTAATAAGGTAGTGCTGCACTGTTGGTGCCTCCGTCTTTCTAGTAAGACGTTAAACCGGGCCCTCGGATCCCATGAGAGTATGCCGAAAAGAACGAGGATGTCTCGCCCATTATTTATATCTCAACCAAAGACACTAAAGCAGAAAATCTCGTCATTAAGGTTGATAAATATTTTTGAAATTACATTGCCTCCTAAAGGAGAAATTTATGTTTCTGCTCCCTAATCATTTGCCTCTGGTCCCGCTACTCTTTAATTCGGTGACAATCTCAGCAGAAGAAAGGAGGAGTTCGACAATCTCCGAATCGCGATCACTGCTCCAACTTCATTCAAGAAGTTGAAGAATTGCAGTGGTCTCTTTTAATTTTAACAAGATATGAGTAATGCATGGGGCACAGACCAGGAGCACCAGAGCGCCTCTGACGAAATTGCATTTGAAAGCTTATTTTAGACAAGATTCAGTTAAATGCTCGGAAAGTGTACCAGTATCAAACGTAATAACGACGAGGATGGGAGCTGCACCCTCGCGTACAGATCGGCAATAGATTAACTGTCTATCGCCTTAACCTTTCGGCCACCTCGACTCAACCATATACTGCTCTCAGCCATTTCATTTCCTGCTTTTTGCATCGAAGCAGAAATACCCTGAAAGAAAGTCCACTTCACCGCTTATCCTGCCCGTGCAATGTTGAAAATGTACAATCAGCTTAATGTAAGCAAAAGGCCTTCCACTGCTTCAGTTGAGGGACTGTCAAAAATGGTCGGTTTGAAGCCAGATTCGGAACAGAAAAAGTGTCGCCCAGTTAATTAAACGACTGCGGCAGGACTCGAACGTGCAATCTTCTGATGACTGAATAACTCATAACCGAATTCAGACGCCTTATCCATTAGGCCACGCAGCCGCTGATATTGCTAGTTGTCTTTTTATGGGGAGAATTGTGAGCAGATTCAAGGAAACTGCTCGCAAAAAGAAGCGGATTGAGGAAAAGTTAAACATTTTAACTGAATGAACAGGACTTCTGCGAGCTGGGTTTGCACCAGCGCAGGGAATCACAATGCAACTTGAAGCAGAGCATCGGTGGTTCGTTGGTCTAGGGGTATGACTCTCGCTTAGGGAATTTCCGTGGCTTAAAATGCGAGACGTCCCGGGTTCAAATCCCGGACTGAGCCCCGCCGCATTTAGTTAAACTCAACACCTCGGTCATGAAAGCTGAAACCGTTCTACTTTAAAAAATACGGAATTAATCGGGACTGTGAGCTCTGCCATTTTAAACAGAAACAGAATGATCCGGGAATGTGAGCACTCCCGGTTTAAACAGACCCAGAGTGATTAACAACTGACCACGACCCATTCCATTATAGACAGGCCTGATTTCCAATGCTTATGAAATCGATGGCAACATATATCGGACTGTTTCTATAACAGGCGGCCGATTACGATGCCCGCTTTTCTGTTGGGTGACAAATTGAAAGTTTACTCCATTGTAATTTTCCCTTTATCTCCGTCATTTCTCTCCAGCCAAATGAACTGAGTCTAGGTGTCAGCCGTGGCTCAGCGGCAGCAAAGTCAAGCACCACTCCAGAGACTTGAGCAGATAATCCAGGCTGACACTCCAGTGCAGTAATGACGTAGTGCTGCACTGTTGGTGCCTCCGTCTTTCTAGTAAGACGTTAAACCGGGCCCTCGGATCCCATGAGAGTATGCCGAAAAGAACGAGGATGTCTCGCCCATTATTTATATCTCAACCAAAGACACTAAAGCAGAAAATCTCGTCATTAAGGTTGATAAATATTTTTGAAATTACATTGCCTCCTAAAGGAGACATTTATGTTTCTGCTCCCTAATCATTTGGCTCTGGTCCCGCTACTCTTTAATTCGGTGACAATCTCAGCAGAAGAAAGGAGGAGTTCGACAATCTCCGAATCGCGATCACTGCTCCAACTTCATTCAAGAAGTTGAAGAATTGCAGTGGTCTCTTTTAATTTTAACAAGATATGAGTAATGCATGGGGCACAGACCAGGAGCACCAGAGCGCCTCTGACGAAATTGCATTTGAAAGCTTATTTTAGACAAGATTCAGTTAAATGCTCGGAAAGTGTACCAGTATCAAACGTAATAACGACGAGGATGGGAGCTGCACCCTCGCGTACAGATCGGCAATAGATTAACTGTCTATCGCCTTAACCTTTCGGCCACCTCGACTCAACCATATACTGCTCTCAGCCATTTCATTTCCTGCTTTTTGCATCGAAGCAGAAATACCCTGAAAGAAAGTCCACTTCACCGCTTATCCTGCCCGTGCACCCAGATCAACAATGTTGAAAATGTACAATCAGCTTAATGTAAGCAAAAGGCCTTCCACTGCTTCAGTTGAGGGACTGTCAAAAATGGTCGGTTTGAAGCCAGATTCGGAACAGAAAAAGTGTCGCCCAGTTAATTAAACGACTGCGGCAGGACTCGATCCTGCAATTTTCTGATGACTAAATAACTCATAACCGAAGTCAGACGCCTTATCCATTAGGCCACGCAGCCGCTGATACTGCTGGTTGTCTTTTTATGGGGAGAATTGTGAGCAGATTCAAGGAAACTGCTCGCAAAACGAAGCGGATTGAGGAAAAGTTAAACATTTTAACCGAATGAACAGGACTTCTGCGAGCTGGTTTTGCACCAGCGCAGGGAATCACAATGCAACTTGAAGTCAGAGCATCGGTGGTTCGTTGGTCTAGGGGTATGACTCTCGCTTAGGGAATTTCCGTGGCTTAAAATGCGAGACGTCCCGGGTTCAAATCCTGGACTGAGCCCCGCCGCATTTAGTTAAACTCAACACCTCGGTCATGAAAGCTGAAACCGTTCTACTTTAAAAAATACGGAATTAATCGGGACTGTGAGCTCTGCCATTTTAAACAGAAACAGAATGATCCGGGAATGTGAGCACTCCCGGTTTAAATAGACCCAGAGTGATTAACAACTGACCACGACCCATTCCATTATAGACAGGCCTGATTTTCAATGCTTATGAAATCGATCGCAACATAAATCGGACTGTTTCTATAACAGGCGGCCGATTACGATGCCCGCTTTTCTGTTGGGTGACAAATTGAAAGTTTACTCCATTGTAATTTTTCCCTTTATCTCCGTCATTTCTCTCCAGCCAAATGAACTGAGTCTAGGTGTCAGCCGTGGCTCAGCGGCAGCAAAGTCAAGCACCACTCCAGAGACTTGAGCAGATAATCCAGGCAGACACCCCAGTGCAGTAATGACGTAGTGCTGCACTGTTGGTGCCTCCGTCTTTCTAGTAAGACGTTAAACCGGGTCCTCCGATCCCATGAGAGTATGCCGAAAAGAACGAGGATGTCTCGCCCCTTATTTATATCTCAACCAAAGACACTAAAACAGAAAATCTCGTCATTAAGGTTGATAAATATTTTTGAAATTACATTGCCTCCTAAAGGAGAAATTTATGTTTCTGCTCCCTAATCATTTGCCTCTGGTCCCGCTACTCTTTCATTCGGTGACAATGTCAGCAGAAGAAAGGAGGAGTTCGACAATCTCCGAATCGCGATCACTGCTCCAACTTCATTCAAGAAGTTGAAGAATTGCAGTGGTCTCTTTTAATTTTAACAAGATATGAGTAATGCATGGGGCACAGACCAGGAGCACCAGAGCGACTCTGACGAAATTGCATTTGAAAGCTTATTTTAGGCAAGATTCAGTTAAATGCTCGGAAATTGTACCAGTATCAAACGTAATAATGACGAGAATGGGAGCTGAACCCTCGCGTACAGATCGGCAATAGATTAACAGTCTATCGCTGTGGTAAACCACTTTATCATTACACTATAGTTATCACTGTTGTATTGTTATCACCGTTGTATCACGATACGAGGTCGCCTCTTGTCGCGCTGTTATACCTGGGCTGACCACCTCCGACTCCGCCCATGGCTCCACCTACCTGCCCAGGTATAAAGGTAGTCGACTGGCTGGTATTCCTCCTTGTTGGACCCGATCACCCACGAGGGTGGGCTCTGTTATTTAGTCAATAAAAACCTTTAGTTATGTTCCTAACTCGTCGCCTTTTATTGGACGAATTGATAGGTATATCAATTTTATTGACTAAATTTTAAAGATGTCTACTACTGGCCAGCCAGAAGCCCTCCCAGAAGCACAGCCACACCAGCCGGCTTGGCTGCAAGCCCTCAAACCACCGTACCTGGATCTAAACCCACAGGCAGCAAACGCAGCCCTCAACTTCAAACACTGGCTGGACTGCTTCGAATCCTACCTGGAAGAATCCGGCGCCCCGCAGAGATCCAAACTAAGACTTCTGAACGCCCAAGCGAGCCCGAGAGTATACACACTCATACAGGACACGACTACGTACGAGGCCGCTATCAACCTACTGAAACAGCAGTACCGCAGCCCGGTAAATTACATGTACACCAGGCACCTCCTAAGATCCCGCCCGCAACAGCCAGGAGAGTCTGTAGCTGAATTTTTACGGGCGCTAAGAGCACTTGGCAGGAACTGTGACTTTAAAGCGGTGACGGCTGTTGAAAATACGGAAGATAATATCCGCGATGCCTTTGTGAAAGGCCTACGGTCCGACTACTCACGGCAAAGACTGCTTGAAGCTAAAGACCTCGACCTGGACAAAGCTGAAGCCCTCGCTCTCTCCCTGGAGGTGGCCCATCAGGACCAGGAGGCGTTTTCCAGGTACTGCTCGCGACCCTGGGACTCGGGCCCGACCCCTACCGCAATACCCTTCGCAGCGCCGCCCCCGGGACCTACCTCAGCGTCGGCGTCCCGGACCCGACCGGGCCCGCCACCCCCGGTACCGGCTCCGACATCGGGCACCCGCGATCGGGCCGCCGGCTGCTTCTTTTGCGGCCAGGAGAAGCACCCGAGGTCGCGCTGCCCAGCCAGGAACTCTACCTGCACAACCTGCAGGAAGAAAGGCCATTTCTCTAAGGCCTGCAGGAGCGGATCTTCAGAGGCCAGCAGTGCCTCATGCGAACTGTGGGGGCGGCCATCTTCTTTCACGGCAACTGAGGCCAGTATCCCCACACGTGAGTCATGGGGGCGGCCATCTTTGATCAAGGCAACCGACCCCAATAGTGCCTCATGTGAGTTATGGGGGCAGCCATCTTCTCCGCCATTTTGTCCTACCTCGTGGGAGACGCCATTTTACCCACCACGCCCGACTGCCACCGGGCCCCCGGACCCGACGACCGCCTCGCCCGCAGACGACAACGACTCGCTTACCTACACGCTAGCCTCCGTCACTCTGGATCAAGCCCGCCCACACCACCTGTCCAAGTCGATGATGGACATCAAAGTAAACGGCCACGCCACGACCTGCCTGTTCGACCGCGGAAGCACGGAGAGCTTCATCCACCCAGACACGGTGAGCCACTACTCCCTCCCTGTCCTGCCAACGCGCAACCGAATCTCGATGGCATCGAGGTCCCACGCCACGGACATTAGCGGCTACTGTGCTGTGACCTTGTCGGTTAAGGGTACAGAGTATAAAAACTTTAAACTCCTCGTCCTCCCCCAGCTCTGCGCTGCCGTCCTACTAGGGCTGGACTTCCAATCCCACCTCCAAAGTGTAACCCTAGCATACGGTGGACCCCTCCCCCCACTCACAGTCGACAACCAGCGAAGGTTAAACCGCCCACCGCGTAACACCTGCAGCCTATCCACCCTCAAGGTGCCGCCACCTTCCCTGTTCGCTAACCTCACCCCCGACTGCAAACCCGTCGCTACTAAGAGCAGGCGGTACAGCGCTGGGGACAGAGCTTTCATTTGCTCTGAGGTGCAGCGTCTCCTGAAGGAGGGCATCATCGAGGGGAGCAACAGCCCCTGGCGTGCCCAGGTCGTGGTCGTTAAGACCGGCGATAAAAATCGCCTGGTCATCGACTACAGCCAGACCATAAACAGATACACCCAGCTGGACGCATACCCCCTTCCCCGCATATCTGACATGGTCAATCAGATTGCACAATACCGCGTATTCTCGACCATCGACCTTAAGTCGGCCTACCACCAACTCCCTATCCACCCCGAGGACCGCCAGTACACCGCCTTCGAGGCGAATGGGCGCCTATACCACTTCCTTAGGGTCCCCTTCGGTGTCACCAACGGGGTCTCGGTCTTCCAAAGGGAGATGGACCGGATGGTTGACCAGAACGGACTGCAGGCCACATTCCCCTACCTAGATAACGTCACCATCTGCGGCCGCGACCGGCAGGACCACGACGTGAATCTGGAGAAATTCCTCCGTACAGCCCAACGGCTGAACCTCACCTACAATAAGGAGAAATGTGTGTTTAACACCTCGCGCCTTGCCATCCTTGGCTGTGTAGTAGAGAACGGACTCATCGGCCCCGACCCCGAAAGAATGCGCCCTCTCATGGAGCTACCCCTCCCCCACTGCCCTAAGGCACTTAAGAGAACCCTGGGGCTCTTCGCCTACTATGCCCAATGGGTGCCCAATTATGCGGACAAAGCCAGACCCCTCATGAAGTCCACATCCTTCCCCCTTACGGAGGAAGTGTGCGCAGCCTTCTCCCTCATTAAGGGAGACATTGCCAAGGCCACTATGCACGCAGTGGATGAGTCCATCCCCTTCCAAGTCGAGAGCGATGCATCCGACTTCGCCCTAGCCGCCACCCTTAACCAGGAGGGGAGACCGGTGGCCTTCTTCTCAAGGACCCTACAGGGCCCTGAGATCCGACACTCGTCGGTCGAGAAGGAGGCCCAGGCGATTGTGGAGGCGGTACGACGCTGGAGGCACTACCTGGCAGGCAAACGATTTACCCTCCTTACCGACCAACGTTCGGTCGCTTTTATGTTTAATAACAAGCTGAGGGGCAAAATCAAGAATGACAAGATCTTGAGGTGGAGAATCGAGCTCTCCACCTACGATTATGATATCTTGTACCGGCCAGGTAAGCTGAACGAACCCCCCGATGCTCTGTCACGAATTACATGCGCCAGCGCGCAAAGTGATAGACTTCAGACCCTCCACAACGACCTCTGCCACCCCGGGGTCACCAGACTTTACCACTTCATTAAGGCCCGCAACCTGCCCTACTCCATCGAGGAGGTCAGGACCATAACCAGGAACTGCCAGACCTGCGCCGAGTGCAAACCGCACTTCTTTAGGCCGGACAGAGCAAGCCTGATCAAGGCCACCCGCCCCTTCGAGCGCCTGAGCATCGACTTTAAGGGGCCCCTCCCGTCCTCTGACCGTAATGTGTACTTCCTCAACATTGTTGATGAGTACTCCCGTTTCCCCTTTGCCTTCCCCTGCCCAGACATGACCAGTACCACGGTCATTAAATGCCTGAACGACCTCTTCGCCTTGTTCGGGTTCCCAAACTATATACATAGTGACCGGGGCTCCTCTTTCATGAGCGAGGAACTCCGTCAGTTCCTACTAGCGAGAGGTATTGCAGCAAGTAGGACCACCAGCTACAACCCCCAAGGGAACGGCCAGGTGGAAAGAGAGAACGCGACGGTATGGAAGGCCGTCCTCTTAGCCTTAAAGTCTAAGGGCCTCCCAACCTCCCGCTGGCAGGAAGTCCTCCCGACAGCGCTGCACTCCATCCGGTCACTACTTTGCACTGCCGTTAACGCCACCCCCCATGAACGAATGTTTGTTTTCCCCAGGAAGTCGACTACGGGAACCACTCTACCAACCTGGCTGACCTCTCCGGGGCCCGTCTTGCTGCGAAAGCACGTGAGGGCCCATAAAACAGACCCCCTGGTCGAAAGGGTGAACCTCCTGCACGCCAACCCCCAGTACGCCTACGTGGCTTACCCAGACGGGCGGGAGGACACTGTCTCCTTACGAGACCTCGCACCCTCGGGCACTCCGGAGACACCACCTTTACCCCCCCCACCACCCCCCCAATTCCAGCCCAGGTAGACGGCATGCCGGAACCCCACGAGTCTTCGCCGACCACGCAGACACCAGCACTAACACCGGATAATGCAGCACCGCCGCTGCGACGATCGGAGAGGCTTACGAGGCCTCCGGACAGACTGACATACCAGAACTGGTAGTACACTTCACCCCGCCGGACTCAAATCTAAACAAGGGGTGAATGTGGTAAACCACTTTATCGTTACACTATAGGTATCACTGTTGTATTGTTATCACCGTTGTATCACGATACGAGGTCGCCTCTTGTCGCGCTGTTATACCTGGGCTGACCACCTCCGACTCCGCCCATGGCTCCACCTACCTGCCCAGGTATAAAGGTAGTCGACTGGCTGGTATTCCTCCTTGTTGGACCCGATCACCCACGAGGGTGGGCTCTGTTATTTAGTCAATAAAAACCTTTAGTTACGTTCCTAACTCGTCGCCTTTTATTGGACGAATTGATAGGTATATCAATCGCCTTAACCTTTCGGCCACCTCGACTCAACCATATACTGCTCTCAGCCATTCCATTTCCTGCTTTTTGCATCTAAGCAGAAATACCCTGAAAGAAAGTCCACTTCACCGCTTATCCTGCCCGTGCACCCAGATCTACAATGTTGAAAATGTACAATCAGCTTAATGTAAGCAAAAGGCCTTCCACTGCTTCAGTTGAGGGACTGTCAAAAATTGTCGGTTTGAAGCCAGATTCGGAACAGAAGAAGTGTCGCCCAGTTAATTAAACGACCGCAGCAGGACTCGAACCTGCAATCTTCGGATAACTGAAAAACTCGCTAACCGAATTCAGACGCCTGTACCCATTAGGCCACGCAGCCGCAGATGCTGCTGAGTTTCTTTTTATGGGGAGAATTGTGAGCAGATTCAAGGAAACTGCTCGCAAAAAGAAGCGGATTGAGGAAAAGTTAAACATTTTAACTGAATGAACAGGACTTCTGCGAGCTGGGTTTGCACCAGCGCAGGGAATCGCAATGCAACTTAAAACATAACATCGGCGGCTCGTTGGTCTAGGGGTATGATTCTCGCTTAGGGAATTTCCATGGTTTAAATTGCGAGAGGTCCCGGGTTCAAATCCCGGACGAGCCCCGCCACATTTAGTTGAATTCAACACCTCGGTCATGAAAACTGAAATCGTTCTCCTTTAAAAAAAACGGAATGATCCGGGACTGTGAGCTCTGCCATTTCAAACAGAAACAGAATGATCCGGGACTGTGAGCACTCTCTTTTTAAACAGACCCAGAGTGATTAACAACTGACCACGACCCATTCCATTATAGACAGGCCTGATTTTCAATGCTTATGAAATCGATGGCAACATAAATCGGACTGTTTCTATAACAGGCGGCCGATTACGATGCCCGCTTTTCTGTTGGGTGACAAATTGAAAGTTTACTCCATTGTAATTTTTCCCTTTATCTCCGTCATTTCTCTCCAGCCAAATGAACTGAGTCTAGGTGTCAGCCGTGGCTCAGCGGCAGCAAAGTCAAGCACCACTCCAGAGACTTGAGCAGATAATCCAGGCAGACACTCCAGTGCAGTAATGACGTAGTGCTGCACTGTTGGTGCCTCCGTCTTTCTCGTAAGACGTTAAACCGGGCCCTCGGATCCCATGAGAGTATGCCGAAAAGAACGAGGATGTCTCGCCCATTAGTTATATCTCAACCAAAGACACTAAAGCAGAAAATCTCGTCATTAAGGTTGATAAATGTTTCTGAAATTACATTGCCTCCTAAAGGAGAAATTTATGTTTCTGCTCCCTAATCATTTGCCTCTGGTCCCGCTACTCTTTCATTCGGTGACAATCTCAGCAGAAGAAAGGAGGAGTTCGACAATCTCCGAATCGCGATCACTGCTCCAACTTCATTCAAGAAGTTGAAGAATTGCAGTGGTCTCTCTTAATTTTAACAAGATATGAGTAATGCATGGGGCACAGACCAGGAGCACCAGAGCGCCTCTGACGAAATTGCATTTGAAAGCTTATTTTAGACAAGATTCAGTTAAATGCTCGGAAAGTGTACCAGTATCAAACGTAATAACGACGAGGATGGGAGCTGAACCCTCGCGTACAGATCGGCAATAGATTAACTGTCTATCGCCTTAACCTTTCGGCCACCTCGACTCAACCATATACTGCTCTCAGCCATTTCATTTCCTGCTTTTTGCATCTAAGCAGAAATACCCTGAAAGAAAGTCCACTTCACCGCTTATCCTGCCCGTGCACCCAGATCAACAATGTTGAAAATGTACAATCAGCTTAATGTAAGCAAAAGGCCTTCCACTGCTTCAGTTGAGGGACTGTCAAAAATGGTCGGTTTGAAGCCAGATTCGGAACAGAAAAAGTGTCGCCCAGTTAATTAAACGACTGCGGCAGGACTCGATCCTGCAATTTTCTGATGACTAAATAACTCATAACCGAAGTCAGACGCCTTATCCATTAGGCCACGCAGCCGCTGATACTGCTGGTTGTCTTTTTATGGGGAGAATTGTGAGCAGATTCAAGGAAACTGCTCGCAAAACGAAGCGGATTGAGGAAAAGTTAAACATTTTAACCGAATGAACAGGACTTCTGCGAGCTGGTTTTGCACCAGCGCAGGGAATCACAATGCAACTTGAAGTCAGAGCATCGGTGGTTCGTTGGTCTAGGGGTATGACTCTCGCTTAGGGAATTTCCGTGGCTTAAAATGCGAGACGTCCCGGGTTCAAATCCCGGACTGAGCCCCGCCGCATTTAGTTAAACTCAACACCTCGGTCATGAAAGCTGAAACCGTTCTACTTTAAAAAATACGGAATTAATCGGGACTGTGAGCTCTGCCATTTTAAACAGAAACAGAATGATCCGGGAATGTGAGCACTCCCGGTTTAAATAGACCCAGAGTGATTAACAACTGACCACGACCCATTCCATTATAGACAGGCCTGATTTTCAATGCTTATGAAATCGATCGCAACATAAATCGGACTGTTTCTATAACAGGCGGCCGATTACGATGCCCGCTTTTCTGTTGGGTGACAAATTGAAAGTTTACTCCATTGTAATTTTTCCCTTTATCTCCGTCATTTCTCTCCAGCCAAATGAACTGAGTCTAGGTGTCAGCCGTGGCTCAGCGGCAGCAAAGTCAAGCACCACTCCAGAGACTTGAGCAGATAATCCAGGCAGACACCCCAGTGCAGTAATGACGTAGTGCTGCACTGTTGGTGCCTCCGTCTTTCTAGTAAGACGTTAAACCGGGTCCTCCGATCCCATGAGAGTATGCCGAAAAGAACGAGGATGTCTCGCCCCTTATTTATATCTCAACCAAAGACACTAAAACAGAAAATCTCGTCATTAAGGTTGATAAATATTTTTGAAATTACATTGCCTCCTAAAGGAGAAATTTATGTTTCTGCTCCCTAATCATTTGCCTCTGGTCCCGCTACTCTTTCATTCGGTGACAATGTCAGCAGAAGAAAGGAGGAGTTCGACAATCTCCGAATCGCGATCACTGCTCCAACTTCATTCAAGAAGTTGAAGAATTGCAGTGGTCTCTTTTAATTTTAACAAGATATGAGTAATGCATGGGGCACAGACCAGGAGCACCAGAGCGACTCTGACGAAATTGCATTTGAAAGCTTATTTTAGGCAAGATTCAGTTAAATGCTCGGAAATTGTACCAGTATCAAACGTAATAATGACGAGAATGGGAGCTGAACCCTCGCGTACAGATCGGCAATAGATTAACAGTCTATCGCTGTGGTAAACCACTTTATCATTACACTATAGTTATCACTGTTGTATTGTTATCACCGTTGTATCACGATACGAGGTCGCCTCTTGTCGCGCTGTTATACCTGGGCTGACCACCTCCGACTCCGCCCATGGCTCCACCTACCTGCCCAGGTATAAAGGTAGTCGACTGGCTGGTATTCCTCCTTGTTGGACCCGATCACCCACGAGGGTGGGCTCTGTTATTTAGTCAATAAAAACCTTTAGTTATGTTCCTAACTCGTCGCCTTTTATTGGACGAATTGATAGGTATATCAATTTTATTGACTAAATTTTAAAGATGTCTACTACTGGCCAGCCAGAAGCCCTCCCAGAAGCACAGCCACACCAGCCGGCTTGGCTGCAAGCCCTCAAACCACCGTACCTGGATCTAAACCCACAGGCAGCAAACGCAGCCCTCAACTTCAAACACTGGCTGGACTGCTTCGAATCCTACCTGGAAGAATCCGGCGCCCCGCAGAGATCCAAACTAAGACTTCTGAACGCCCAAGCGAGCCCGAGAGTATACACACTCATACAGGACACGACTACGTACGAGGCCGCTATCAACCTACTGAAACAGCAGTACCGCAGCCCGGTAAATTACATGTACACCAGGCACCTCCTAAGATCCCGCCCGCAACAGCCAGGAGAGTCTGTAGCTGAATTTTTACGGGCGCTAAGAGCACTTGGCAGGAACTGTGACTTTAAAGCGGTGACGGCTGTTGAAAATACGGAAGATAATATCCGCGATGCCTTTGTGAAAGGCCTATGGTCCGACTACTCACGGCAAAGACTGCTTGAAGCTAAAGACCTCGACCTGGACAAAGCTGAAGCCCTCGCTCTCTCCCTGGAGGTGGCCCATCAGGACCAGGAGGCGTTTTCCAGGTACTGCTCGCGACCCTGGGACTCGGGCCCGACCCCTACCGCAATACCCTTCGCAGCGCCGCCCCCGGGACCTACCTCAGCGTCGGCGTCCCGGACCCGACCGGGCCCGCCACCCCCGGTACCGGCTCCGACATCGGGCACCCGCGATCGGGCCGCCGGCTGCTTCTTTTGCGGCCAGGAGAAGCACCCGAGGTCGCGCTGCCCAGCCAGGAACTCTACCTGCACAACCTGCAGGAAGAAAGGCCATTTCTCTAAGGCCTGCAGGAGCGGATCTTCAGAGGCCAGCAGTGCCTCATGCGAACTGTGGGGGCGGCCATCTTCTTTCACGGCAACTGAGGCCAGTATCCCCACACGTGAGTCATGGGGGCGGCCATCTTTGATCAAGGCAACCGACCCCAATAGTGCCTCATGTGAGTTATGGGGGCAGCCATCTTCTCCGCCATTTTGTCCTACCTCGTGGGAGACGCCATTTTACCCACCACGCCCGACTGCCACCGGGCCCCCGGACCCGACGACCGCCTCGCCCGCAGACGACAACGACTCGCTTACCTACACGCTAGCCTCCGTCACTCTGGATCAAGCCCGCCCACACCACCTGTCCAAGTCGATGATGGACATCAAAGTAAACGGCCACGCCACGACCTGCCTGTTCGACCGCGGAAGCACGGAGAGCTTCATCCACCCAGACACGGTGAGCCACTACTCCCTCCCTGTCCTGCCAACGCGCAACCGAATCTCGATGGCATCGAGGTCCCACGCCACGGACATTAGCGGCTACTGTGCTGTGACCTTGTCGGTTAAGGGTACAGAGTATAAAAACTTTAAACTCCTCGTCCTCCCCCAGCTCTGCGCTGCCGTCCTACTAGGGCTGGACTTCCAATCCCACCTCCAAAGTGTAACCCTAGCATACGGTGGACCCCTCCCCCCACTCACAGTCGACAACCAGCGAAGGTTAAACCGCCCACCGCGTAACACCTGCAGCCTATCCACCCTCAAGGTGCCGCCACCTTCCCTGTTCGCTAACCTCACCCCCGACTGCAAACCCGTCGCTACTAAGAGCAGGCGGTACAGCGCTGGGGACAGAGCTTTCATTTGCTCTGAGGTGCAGCGTCTCCTGAAGGAGGGCATCATCGAGGGGAGCAACAGCCCCTGGCGTGCCCAGGTCGTGGTCGTTAAGACCGGCGATAAAAATCGCCTGGTCATCGACTACAGCCAGACCATAAACAGATACACCCAGCTGGACGCATACCCCCTTCCCCGCATATCTGACATGGTCAATCAGATTGCACAATACCGCGTATTCTCGACCATCGACCTTAAGTCGGCCTACCACCAACTCCCTATCCACCCCGAGGACCGCCAGTACACCGCCTTCGAGGCGAATGGGCGCCTATACCACTTCCTTAGGGTCCCCTTCGGTGTCACCAACGGGGTCTCGGTCTTCCAAAGGGAGATGGACCGGATGGTTGACCAGAACGGACTGCAGGCCACATTCCCCTACCTAGATAACGTCACCATCTGCGGCCGCGACCGGCAGGACCACGACGTGAATCTGGAGAAATTCCTCCGTACAGCCCAACGGCTGAACCTCACCTACAATAAGGAGAAATGTGTGTTTAACACCTCGCGCCTTGCCATCCTTGGCTGTGTAGTAGAGAACGGACTCATCGGCCCCGACCCCGAAAGAATGCGCCCTCTCATGGAGCTACCCCTCCCCCACTGCCCTAAGGCACTTAAGAGAACCCTGGGGCTCTTCGCCTACTATGCCCAATGGGTGCCCAATTATGCGGACAAAGCCAGACCCCTCATGAAGTCCACATCCTTCCCCCTTACGGAGGAAGTGTGCGCAGCCTTCTCCCTCATTAAGGGAGACATTGCCAAGGCCACTATGCACGCAGTGGATGAGTCCATCCCCTTCCAAGTCGAGAGCGATGCATCCGACTTCGCCCTAGCCGCCACCCTTAACCAGGAGGGGAGACCGGTGGCCTTCTTCTCAAGGACCCTACAGGGCCCTGAGATCCGACACTCGTCGGTCGAGAAGGAGGCCCAGGCGATTGTGGAGGCGGTACGACGCTGGAGGCACTACCTGGCAGGCAAACGATTTACCCTCCTTACCGACCAACGTTCGGTCGCTTTTATGTTTAATAACAAGCTGAGGGGCAAAATCAAGAATGACAAGATCTTGAGGTGGAGAATCGAGCTCTCCACCTACGATTATGATATCTTGTACCGGCCAGGTAAGCTGAACGAACCCCCCGATGCTCTGTCACGAATTACATGCGCCAGCGCGCAAAGTGATAGACTTCAGACCCTCCACAACGACCTCTGCCACCCCGGGGTCACCAGACTTTACCACTTCATTAAGGCCCGCAACCTGCCCTACTCCATCGAGGAGGTCAGGACCATAACCAGGAACTGCCAGACCTGCGCCGAGTGCAAACCGCACTTCTTTAGGCCGGACAGAGCAAGCCTGATCAAGGCCACCCGCCCCTTCGAGCGCCTGAGCATCGACTTTAAGGGGCCCCTCCCGTCCTCTGACCGTAATGTGTACTTCCTCAACATTGTTGATGAGTACTCCCGTTTCCCCTTTGCCTTCCCCTGCCCAGACATGACCAGTACCACGGTCATTAAATGCCTGAACGACCTCTTCGCCTTGTTCGGGTTCCCAAACTATATACATAGTGACCGGGGCTCCTCTTTCATGAGCGAGGAACTCCGTCAGTTCCTACTAGCGAGAGGTATTGCAGCAAGTAGGACCACCAGCTACAACCCCCAAGGGAACGGCCAGGTGGAAAGAGAGAACGCGACGGTATGGAAGGCCGTCCTCTTAGCCTTAAAGTCTAAGGGCCTCCCAACCTCCCGCTGGCAGGAAGTCCTCCCGACAGCGCTGCACTCCATCCGGTCACTACTTTGCACTGCCGTTAACGCCACCCCCCATGAACGAATGTTTGTTTTCCCCAGGAAGTCGACTACGGGAACCACTCTACCAACCTGGCTGACCTCTCCGGGGCCCGTCTTGCTGCGAAAGCACGTGAGGGCCCATAAAACAGACCCCCTGGTCGAAAGGGTGAACCTCCTGCACGCCAACCCCCAGTACGCCTACGTGGCTTACCCAGACGGGCGGGAGGACACTGTCTCCTTACGAGACCTCGCACCCTCGGGCACTCCGGAGACACCACCTTTACCCCCCCCACCACCCCCCCAATTCCAGCCCAGGTAGACGGCATGCCGGAACCCCACGAGTCTTCGCCGACCACGCAGACACCAGCACTAACACCGGATAATGCAGCACCGCCGCTGCGACGATCGGAGAGGCTTACGAGGCCTCCGGACAGACTGACATACCAGAACTGGTAGTACACTTCACCCCGCCGGACTCAAATCTAAACAAGGGGTGAATGTGGTAAACCACTTTATCGTTACACTATAGGTATCACTGTTGTATTGTTATCACCGTTGTATCACGATACGAGGTCGCCTCTTGTCGCGCTGTTATACCTGGGCTGACCACCTCCGACTCCGCCCATGGCTCCACCTACCTGCCCAGGTATAAAGGTAGTCGACTGGCTGGTATTCCTCCTTGTTGGACCCGATCACCCACGAGGGTGGGCTCTGTTATTTAGTCAATAAAAACCTTTAGTTATGTTCCTAACTCGTCGCCTTTTATTGGACGAATTGATAGGTATATCAATTTTATTGACTAAATTTTAAAGATGTCTACTACTGGCCAGCCAGAAGCCCTCCCAGAAGCACAGCCACACCAGCCGGCTTGGCTGCAAGCCCTCAAACCACCGTACCTGGATCTAAACCCACAGGCAGCAAACGCAGCCCTCAACTTCAAACACTGGCTGGACTGCTTCGAATCCTACCTGGAAGAATCCGGCGCCCCGCAGAGATCCAAACTAAGACTTCTGAACGCCCAAGCGAGCCCGAGAGTATACACACTCATACAGGACACGACTACGTACGAGGCCGCTATCAACCTACTGAAACAGCAGTACCGCAGCCCGGTAAATTACATGTACACCAGGCACCTCCTAAGATCCCGCCCGCAACAGCCAGGAGAGTCTGTAGCTGAATTTTTACGGGCGCTAAGAGCACTTGGCAGGAACTGTGACTTTAAAGCGGTGACGGCTGTTGAAAATACGGAAGATAATATCCGCGATGCCTTTGTGAAAGGCCTACGGTCCGACTACTCACGGCAAAGACTGCTTGAAGCTAAAGACCTCGACCTGGACAAAGCTGAAGCCCTCGCTCTCTCCCTGGAGGTGGCCCATCAGGACCAGGAGGCGTTTTCCAGGTACTGCTCGCGACCCTGGGACTCGGGCCCGACCCCTACCGCAATACCCTTCGCAGCGCCGCCCCCGGGACCTACCTCAGCGTCGGCGTCCCGGACCCGACCGGGCCCGCCACCCCCGGTACCGGCTCCGACATCGGGCACCCGCGATCGGGCCGCCGGCTGCTTCTTTTGCGGCCAGGAGAAGCACCCGAGGTCGCGCTGCCCAGCCAGGAACTCTACCTGCACAACCTGCAGGAAGAAAGGCCATTTCTCTAAGGCCTGCAGGAGCGGATCTTCAGAGGCCAGCAGTGCCTCATGCGAACTGTGGGGGCGGCCATCTTCTTTCACGGCAACTGAGGCCAGTATCCCCACACGTGAGTCATGGGGGCGGCCATCTTTGATCAAGGCAACCGACCCCAATAGTGCCTCATGTGAGTTATGGGGGCAGCCATCTTCTCCGCCATTTTGTCCTACCTCGTGGGAGACGCCATTTTACCCACCACGCCCGACTGCCACCGGGCCCCCGGACCCGACGACCGCCTCGCCCGCAGACGACAACGACTCGCTTACCTACACGCTAGCCTCCGTCACTCTGGATCAAGCCCGCCCACACCACCTGTCCAAGTCGATGATGGACATCAAAGTAAACGGCCACGCCACGACCTGCCTGTTCGACCGCGGAAGCACGGAGAGCTTCATCCACCCAGACACGGTGAGCCACTACTCCCTCCCTGTCCTGCCAACGCGCAACCGAATCTCGATGGCATCGAGGTCCCACGCCACGGACATTAGCGGCTACTGTGCTGTGACCTTGTCGGTTAAGGGTACAGAGTATAAAAACTTTAAACTCCTCGTCCTCCCCCAGCTCTGCGCTGCCGTCCTACTAGGGCTGGACTTCCAATCCCACCTCCAAAGTGTAACCCTAGCATACGGTGGACCCCTCCCCCCACTCACAGTCGACAACCAGCGAAGGTTAAACCGCCCACCGCGTAACACCTGCAGCCTATCCACCCTCAAGGTGCCGCCACCTTCCCTGTTCGCTAACCTCACCCCCGACTGCAAACCCGTCGCTACTAAGAGCAGGCGGTACAGCGCTGGGGACAGAGCTTTCATTTGCTCTGAGGTGCAGCGTCTCCTGAAGGAGGGCATCATCGAGGGGAGCAACAGCCCCTGGCGTGCCCAGGTCGTGGTCGTTAAGACCGGCGATAAAAATCGCCTGGTCATCGACTACAGCCAGACCATAAACAGATACACCCAGCTGGACGCATACCCCCTTCCCCGCATATCTGACATGGTCAATCAGATTGCACAATACCGCGTATTCTCGACCATCGACCTTAAGTCGGCCTACCACCAACTCCCTATCCACCCCGAGGACCGCCAGTACACCGCCTTCGAGGCGAATGGGCGCCTATACCACTTCCTTAGGGTCCCCTTCGGTGTCACCAACGGGGTCTCGGTCTTCCAAAGGGAGATGGACCGGATGGTTGACCAGAACGGACTGCAGGCCACATTCCCCTACCTAGATAACGTCACCATCTGCGGCCGCGACCGGCAGGACCACGACGTGAATCTGGAGAAATTCCTCCGTACAGCCCAACGGCTGAACCTCACCTACAATAAGGAGAAATGTGTGTTTAACACCTCGCGCCTTGCCATCCTTGGCTGTGTAGTAGAGAACGGACTCATCGGCCCCGACCCCGAAAGAATGCGCCCTCTCATGGAGCTACCCCTCCCCCACTGCCCTAAGGCACTTAAGAGAACCCTGGGGCTCTTCGCCTACTATGCCCAATGGGTGCCCAATTATGCGGACAAAGCCAGACCCCTCATGAAGTCCACATCCTTCCCCCTTACGGAGGAAGTGTGCGCAGCCTTCTCCCTCATTAAGGGAGACATTGCCAAGGCCACTATGCACGCAGTGGATGAGTCCATCCCCTTCCAAGTCGAGAGCGATGCATCCGACTTCGCCCTAGCCGCCACCCTTAACCAGGAGGGGAGACCGGTGGCCTTCTTCTCAAGGACCCTACAGGGCCCTGAGATCCGACACTCGTCGGTCGAGAAGGAGGCCCAGGCGATTGTGGAGGCGGTACGACGCTGGAGGCACTACCTGGCAGGCAAACGATTTACCCTCCTTACCGACCAACGTTCGGTCGCTTTTATGTTTAATAACAAGCTGAGGGGCAAAATCAAGAATGACAAGATCTTGAGGTGGAGAATCGAGCTCTCCACCTACGATTATGATATCTTGTACCGGCCAGGTAAGCTGAACGAACCCCCCGATGCTCTGTCACGAATTACATGCGCCAGCGCGCAAAGTGATAGACTTCAGACCCTCCACAACGACCTCTGCCACCCCGGGGTCACCAGACTTTACCACTTCATTAAGGCCCGCAACCTGCCCTACTCCATCGAGGAGGTCAGGACCATAACCAGGAACTGCCAGACCTGCGCCGAGTGCAAACCGCACTTCTTTAGGCCGGACAGAGCAAGCCTGATCAAGGCCACCCGCCCCTTCGAGCGCCTGAGCATCGACTTTAAGGGGCCCCTCCCGTCCTCTGACCGTAATGTGTACTTCCTCAACATTGTTGATGAGTACTCCCGTTTCCCCTTTGCCTTCCCCTGCCCAGACATGACCAGTACCACGGTCATTAAATGCCTGAACGACCTCTTCGCCTTGTTCGGGTTCCCAAACTATATACATAGTGACCGGGGCTCCTCTTTCATGAGCGAGGAACTCCGTCAGTTCCTACTAGCGAGAGGTATTGCAGCAAGTAGGACCACCAGCTACAACCCCCAAGGGAACGGCCAGGTGGAAAGAGAGAACGCGACGGTATGGAAGGCCGTCCTCTTAGCCTTAAAGTCTAAGGGCCTCCCAACCTCCCGCTGGCAGGAAGTCCTCCCGACAGCGCTGCACTCCATCCGGTCACTACTTTGCACTGCCGTTAACGCCACCCCCCATGAACGAATGTTTGTTTTCCCCAGGAAGTCGACTACGGGAACCACTCTACCAACCTGGCTGACCTCTCCGGGGCCCGTCTTGCTGCGAAAGCACGTGAGGGCCCATAAAACAGACCCCCTGGTCGAAAGGGTGAACCTCCTGCACGCCAACCCCCAGTACGCCTACGTGGCTTACCCAGACGGGCGGGAGGACACTGTCTCCTTACGAGACCTCGCACCCTCGGGCACTCCGGAGACACCACCTTTACCCCCCCCACCACCCCCCCAATTCCAGCCCAGGTAGACGGCATGCCGGAACCCCACGAGTCTTCGCCGACCACGCAGACACCAGCACTAACACCGGATAATGCAGCACCGCCGCTGCGACGATCGGAGAGGCTTACGAGGCCTCCGGACAGACTGACATACCAGAACTGGTAGTACACTTCACCCCGCCGGACTCAAATCTAAACAAGGGGTGAATGTGGTAAACCACTTTATCGTTACACTATAGGTATCACTGTTGTATTGTTATCACCGTTGTATCACGATACGAGGTCGCCTCTTGTCGCGCTGTTATACCTGGGCTGACCACCTCCGACTCCGCCCATGGCTCCACCTACCTGCCCAGGTATAAAGGTAGTCGACTGGCTGGTATTCCTCCTTGTTGGACCCGATCACCCACGAGGGTGGGCTCTGTTATTTAGTCAATAAAAACCTTTAGTTACGTTCCTAACTCGTCGCCTTTTATTGGACGAATTGATAGGTATATCAATCGCCTTAACCTTTCGGCCACCTCGACTCAACCATATACTGCTCTCAGCCATTCCATTTCCTGCTTTTTGCATCTAAGCAGAAATACCCTGAAAGAAAGTCCACTTCACCGCTTATCCTGCCCGTGCACCCAGATCTACAATGTTGAAAATGTACAATCAGCTTAATGTAAGCAAAAGGCCTTCCACTGCTTCAGTTGAGGGACTGTCAAAAATTGTCGGTTTGAAGCCAGATTCGGAACAGAAGAAGTGTCGCCCAGTTAATTAAACGACCGCAGCAGGACTCGAACCTGCAATCTTCGGATAACTGAAAAACTCGCTAACCGAATTCAGACGCCTGTACCCATTAGGCCACGCAGCCGCAGATGCTGCTGAGTTTCTTTTTATGGGGAGAATTGTGAGCAGATTCAAGGAAACTGCTCGCAAAAAGAAGCGGATTGAGGAAAAGTTAAACATTTTAACTGAATGAACAGGACTTCTGCGAGCTGGGTTTGCACCAGCGCAGGGAATCGCAATGCAACTTAAAACATAACATCGGCGGCTCGTTGGTCTAGGGGTATGATTCTCGCTTAGGGAATTTCCATGGTTTAAATTGCGAGAGGTCCCGGGTTCAAATCCCGGACGAGCCCCGCCACATTTAGTTGAATTCAACACCTCGGTCATGAAAACTGAAATCGTTCTCCTTTAAAAAAAACGGAATGATCCGGGACTGTGAGCTCTGCCATTTCAAACAGAAACAGAATGATCCGGGACTGTGAGCACTCTCTTTTTAAACAGACCCAGAGTGATTAACAACTGACCACGACCCATTCCATTATAGACAGGCCTGATTTTCAATGCTTATGAAATCGATGGCAACATAAATCGGACTGTTTCTATAACAGGCGGCCGATTACGATGCCCGCTTTTCTGTTGGGTGACAAATTGAAAGTTTACTCCATTGTAATTTTTCCCTTTATCTCCGTCATTTCTCTCCAGCCAAATGAACTGAGTCTAGGTGTCAGCCGTGGCTCAGCGGCAGCAAAGTCAAGCACCACTCCAGAGACTTGAGCAGATAATCCAGGCAGACACTCCAGTGCAGTAATGACGTAGTGCTGCACTGTTGGTGCCTCCGTCTTTCTCGTAAGACGTTAAACCGGGCCCTCGGATCCCATGAGAGTATGCCGAAAAGAACGAGGATGTCTCGCCCATTAGTTATATCTCAACCAAAGACACTAAAGCAGAAAATCTCGTCATTAAGGTTGATAAATGTTTCTGAAATTACATTGCCTCCTAAAGGAGAAATTTATGTTTCTGCTCCCTAATCATTTGCCTCTGGTCCCGCTACTCTTTCATTCGGTGACAATCTCAGCAGAAGAAAGGAGGAGTTCGACAATCTCCGAATCGCGATCACTGCTCCAACTTCATTCAAGAAGTTGAAGAATTGCAGTGGTCTCTCTTAATTTTAACAAGATATGAGTAATGCATGGGGCACAGACCAGGAGCACCAGAGCGCCTCTGACGAAATTGCATTTGAAAGCTTATTTTAGACAAGATTCAGTTAAATGCTCGGAAAGTGTACCAGTATCAAACGTAATAACGACGAGGATGGGAGCTGAACCCTCGCGTACAGATCGGCAATAGATTAACTGTCTATCGCCTTAACCTTTCGGCCACCTCGACTCAACCATATACTGCTCTCAGCCATTTCATTTCCTGCTTTTTGCATCTAAGCAGAAATACCCTGAAAGAAAGTCCACTTCACCGCTTATCCTGCCCGTGCACCCAGATCAACAATGTTGAAAATGTACAATCAGCTTAATGTAAGCAAAAGGCCTTCCACTGCTTCAGTTGAGGGACTGTCAAAAATGTTCGGTTTGAAGCCAGATTCGGAACAGAAAAAGTGTCGCCCAGTTAATTAAACGACTGCGGCAGGACTCGAACCTGCAATCTTCTGATGACTGAATAACTCATAACCGAAGTCAGACGCCTTATCCATTAGGCCACGCAGCCGCTGATACGGCTGGTTGTCTTTTTATGGGGAGAATTGTGAGCAGATTCAAGGAAACTGCTCGCAAAAAGAAGCGGATTGAGGAAAAGTTAAACATTTTAACTGAATGAACAGGACTTCTGCGAGCTGGGTTTGCACCAGCGCAGGGAATCACAATGCAACTTGAAGCACAGCATCGGTGGTTCGTTGGTCTAGGGGTATGACTCTCGCTTAGGGAATTTTCGTGGCTTAAAATGCGAGACGTCCCGGGTTCAAATCCCGGGCTGAGCCCCGCCGCATTTAGTTAAACTCAACACCTCGGTCATGAAAGCTGAAACCGTTCTACTTTAAAAAATACGGAATTAATCGGGACTGTGAGCTCTGCCATTTTAAACAGAAACAGAATGATCCGGGAATGTGAGCACTCCCGGTTTAAATAGACCCAGAGTGATTAACAACTGACCACGACCCATTCCATTATAGACAGGCCTGATTTTCAATGCTTATGAAATCGATGGCAACATAAATCGGACTGTTTCTATAACAGGCGGCCGATTACGATGCCCGCTTTTCTGTTGGGTGACAAATTGAAAGTTTACTCCATTGTAATTTTTCCCTTTATCTCCGTCATTTCTCTCCAGCCAAATGAACTGAGTCCAGGTGTCAGCCGTGGCTCAGCGGCAGCAAAGTCAAGCACCACTCCAGAGACTTGAGCAGATAATCCAGGCAGACACCCCAGTGCAGTAATGAGGTAGTGCTGCACTGTTGGTGCCTCCGTCTTTCTAGTAAGACGTTAAACCGGGTCCTCCGATCCCATGAGAGTATGCCGAAAAGAACGAGGATGTCTCGCCCCTTATTTATATCTCAACCAAAGAGACTAAAACAGAAAATCTCGTCATTAAGGTTGATAAATATTTTTGAAATTACATTGCCTCCTAAAGGAGAAATTTATGTTAGCATTGAATCTGCTTCCACTACCCCTTCAGGCAGTGCATTACAGATCATAAAAATTCACTGTATTAATGTTTCCTCCTGTCACTTCTGTTTCAGTTCCAAATACCGTAAATCTGTGAATTCAGGTAACCCACCCTCTGGTCACTTGAAACAGATTGTTCTTCTTAACTCTCCCCAAATCCTTCAAGCTTTTAATCACCTCCCTCAAATCTCCCCTTAAGCTTCTCTGCTCTAACGAGAACAACCCAGCTTCTCTAGTCTCTGCACGTAACTGAAGTCTTTGATCACTGGTACCATTCTAGTAAATCTCAACTGCACACTCTCTGAGGGCTTGACATCCTTCCTCACTGTGGAGCCCAGAATTGGTCACAATACTCCAGCTTGGGCCTAATTAGGGTTTTATGAAGTTTGAACATAAATTCCTTGCTTTTTTGCTCTATTCCCTGATTTATAAAGTCAAGGACCGCGAATGCCCTCCTTATAGCCTTCTCAACTTGTCCTACCACCTCCAAGTACTTGTGACCGTACACCCCCAGGTCGCTCTGCTCCTGCACCCACTTTAAACGTAGCATGTGGTTTATTTTCACTCTCCTGATACTTCCTACCAAAATTACTTCGTCAAATTTCATCTGCCATGACCATTTCGCCGGTCTGTCTATGTCCTCCTGAAATCTGCCAATAACATTCTTGTGACGGGTCCACCGGGTGTCCCTTACATATATTATACATAATTCACTTTAACATATTTAAGTATGCATATAACTTACCAGTTTGGGCCGTTACCCCTTTAACTTACCTGTTTGGGCCGTTGCCCCTTTAAGGACACGACATAACGCGCTGACGTCACGCCACGCATCACGTTACGCACATAAACGCGTCGGCTGCCGCCCTAGTTCGGCCGTCCGCTCCCTCGACGGTCGCAACGGCCGGCCACAGTGGCCGGGTGCCTCTCGCGCTGGTGACTTCTGCCGCAACGGCCAGCCTCAGTGCCGGGTAAACGCGCCGCCATATTGGCGGAGGTCACGTGATCGCCCCAAGCGCGGGCGAACGCGCTGGCGTCACAAAGCGGTCACCTGACACCCGAAGCGTGGGAAAACACAGCCGAGCGTGATGACGTCATCACGGAATACACAGGACTGCGGACTCAGTCCTCGTGGCATCCCCACTGGGTTAAGACGTACCTCCCGGCTCTCCTGCATCCAACTCCATTGTCTGCTGTATAACATCTGTTTCCTGCATTAAATAACTTATTGATTGTTCTCCTGCAGTCCAATTCGATTATTTAGTGGTCATTCGTCCAATACCTACCTAGGTGAACACGATCTGCTACATTGGTGACCCCAACTACAAAGACTCGTTCCCCGCCGACGATACAACAGCCCGTCAGCCTGCTGGTTGTGTTACCGACCACACTTTTCAGCGAGACGGAGAAGCGTGCTGCCCTCTCAGCAGTTTTTCCAACAAGTCAACAACAACAAAAAGCTTTGCCGCCCTCCAGGCAGTTTACCGCTACCGAAATTCACAACAACCCGGACCATTGACGCCCTTTCTCCAGTTTTCTCCTTAACATGTGCAAACATCTACTGACACTGCAAACATCGAGGACGGGTCCAACGGGCATCCCGTGGCCGTGATCTGCCATGGTAAAGTTGCTGTTCTCACCGAGCACTGATCAACGCAGCAACTTTTCACCCTCCATTGTGTTATCATCGTAGCACTATGGCATGCAGCATTCTGTGCGTTCCAGCCTCCCGAAGGTTTTGCTCACCTGTCGGCGAGTTCACTGACCTTGCCTGTCAAGTCCTTCTGGATCGATCGTTTGGAGTTCCTGCAGAGTTTGTCAGAACAAGGACTTGTTTAAACATCAACGGAGACATTGCCCGCATCCGCCCAACCTGCCCATCACTCTGATAAGGCCTGCTGTTTCGCACGTCTCCACGGTCCTTCACCTGATGGATGCATTTCATTTGCCACGACGCGCGTAAGGATCCGCTTATGACCAGCACCTTCAAACCTGGCCTGCCAAGTCGAGACAGCACGCCCACCAAGGCCACTAGCTCGTCAGACCATCTCATATTTGAACTTGCATTAAAGCGAATTCTGGGGTGGAGCATGTGGCGGTTCCACCGGGTGACCCTTACTATGTATATACATAATTCCCTTTAACTTACCTTTGTATGTACATAACTTACCTGTTTGGGCCGTTGCCCCTTTAACTTACCTGTTTGGGCCGTTGCCCCTTTAAGGACGCGTCCTAACGCGCTGACGTCACGTCACGCATCACGTGACGCACGGGCGGCGGCCGCCGGCCCGGCTCGCCCTCCCGTGACGGCTGCCAGCACAGCTCGTTCTACCGCGCCCGCGTCTTTGGCCGCATCGGGCAGCCACAGTGCGAACTTTGAAATTTGAGTCCCTATACCCAAGTCCAGGTCATTTATAAATAACAAGAAAAGCAATTATCCTAATACCCATCGCTGGGGGACCCACTGCAGCGAAGGCAGCGCAATACTGCTAGTGAAGCAACATACCACACGGCCCGCCGAAGCCTCCTCATACACAGAGCACGCTGACATTGAAATCCGGGGAGTTTGTATCCCGATCACTCGGCCTTCCAGCAACAGTTCGCGTTTTGTTTACCTCAGTGTGTCAGTGCAGGGACATTGGATTTTGCATTAGTAAGTCAGGATGGCTGAGCGGTCTAAAGTGCTCATTTCAGATCGCAGACGTGTGTTCAAATCCCACTTCTGGCATTTTGTCCTTTACTTATACTGAACGATTTTATCTGGATCTGCTGAAGGTCATTTTTCGGCCCAGTTGACATATTCCTTCTAGAAAACGAAGCCCACTTCCATTCAAGGCAGGTTTGTTTTATTGGTTGTAAGTATGTATTGTGTTGAGAGTCAGCAGAACAGGGCCAGTGGAATCAGTCGAATGTGCTTCAACCTTGCAGTTCCACGTCATAAATTATCAGATAGGTCTCAAATCATTCCACAGCAATCACCAGCGGCTTTGGAAGAAGGTTAATGTAAACTACCATATTTACATCATGGCTTTAAAGACACACAATTAAAGTCATTTTTTAGCAATCAATTACCTGTGATCCTTGTAAATATATTTGGGTGTGTTCATGTTAGATACACATGCATTTGCGAGTTGCTAATGCGTTGAATATAAATGATTTTGCGTCTCTGTTAGTTACTGATATGCTTAGATGTGTCTATTGTTATTTAATGTATTGGGTGGGCGATCTGTGTCAGTTATAAATGTATTCCTAAGCGCGGAAAATGTCCAGTCCGACTCCATTCTACCTTATCTTTGTTGTCCCTGAGGACACGGCAAACCATCTGTCACATTCGGATTCAACTTTGCTTTCATTAACCATGTTGATATTTAGAAAATGTGATGTTTAGAAGATAGCACCTCCTGTTCCACCAGCCTCGCTGCTACCACCTAAGCCTTCCTCAATCTTTCTGATAAAACTTGAGTGTTCATTAACCACTCTGATATCTCCAGACCATTGGTTACTCTCACTGATAGCTCCTCAGTTTCCCTTACTCTCTTCGATACATTCCGAGCGCCCCTTACTCTCTCTCATAACTCCCGAGCGCTCATAACCTCTCTGATACCTCCTGAGTTCCGTCATCCTCTGCGATACCTTCTGAGAGTCCGTTACTCTCTCTGATATCCAGTTCGTGCCCTCATACCCACGTGGTACTATTTCAGAAACCCTTCAATTCTCTCAGAGCCTCTGAGATCCCATTGCCCTCGCAATCATAGAGTCATAGAGTCATAGAGTTTTACAGCACAGAAAGAGGCCCTTCGGCCCATCGTGTCTGCGCCGCCCATCCATCCCTGTCCAGTCTAATCCCATTTTCCAGCATTTGGTCCATAGCCTTGTATGCAATGGCATTTCAAGTGCTCATCCAAATGCTTCTTGAATGTTGTGAGGGCTCCTGCCTCCACCACCCTTTCAGGCATTGAGTTCCACATTCCAACCACCCTCTGGGTGAAAAAGTTCCTCCTCAAATCCCCTCTAAATCTCCTGCCCCTTACCCTGAATCTATGCCCCCTTGTTATTGACCCCCCCACTAAGGGGAAAAGTTCCTCTTTATCTACCCTATCTATGCCCCTCATTATTTTGTACACCTCAATCAGGTCCCCCCTCAGCCTTCTCTGCTCCAAGGAAAACAACTCCAGCCTGTCCAGCCTCTCTTCATAGCTGAGGCGCTCCATCCCAGGTAACATCCTGGTGAATCTTCTCTGCACCCTCTCCAAAGCAATCACATCCTTCCTACAGTGAGGCGACCAGAACTGCACACAGTACTCCAGCTGTGGCCTCACAAGTGTTTTGTACAGCTCCATCATAACCTCCCTGCCCTTATATTCTATGCCTCGGCTAATGAAGGCAAGTATCCCATATGCCTTTTTAACCACCTTATCTATCTGCTCCGCTGCCTTCAGGGATCTATGTACATGTACACCAAGGTCCCTCTGACCCTCTGTACTTCCTAGGGTCCTACCACTCATTGTGTATTCCCTTGCCTTATTTGTCCGTCCAAAATCCATCACCTCGCACTTTTCAGGGTTAAATTCCATTTGCCACTTTTCCGCCCATCTGACCAACCCGTTTATATCGTCCTGTAGCCGGAGGCTTTCCTCCTCGCAATTTACCACCCCACCAATTTTCGTGTCATCTGCGAACTTACTGATCATACCTTTTACATTCTCATCCAAATCATTTAAGTAGATCACAAACAATAAGGGACCCAGCACCGATCCCTGAGGTACCCCACTGGACACAGGCTTCCAGTCACAAAAGCAACCTTCGACCATCACCCTCTGCCTCCTGCCACTCAGCCAGTTTAGGATCCAACGCGCCAAGGCACCCTGTATCCCATGGGCTCTTACCTTCTTGACCAGTCTCCTATGCGGGAGTTTGTCAAAAGCTTTACTGAAGTCCATGTAAACCACATCCACAGCATTTCCCTCATCCACCCCACTAGTCACCCCCTCGAAAAATTCGATCAGATTTGTTAGACATGATTTACCCTTGACAAAGCCATGCTGACTATCCCCGATTAATCCTTGCCTCTCCAAGTGGAGATTAATTTTGTCCCTCAGAATTTTTTCGAATAATTTCCCCACCACAGATGTTAGACTCACTGGCCTGTAATTCCCTGGTTTATCCCTGCTATCCTTCTTGAATAATGGTACTACGTTAGCTGTTCTTCAGTCCTCTGGTACATCCCCTGTGGCCAGAGAGGTTCTGAAAATTAGTGTCAGAGCCCCTGCAATCTCCTCCCTTGCCTCCCACAGCAGCCTGGGATACATCTCGTCCGGGCCTGGGGATTTATCCACTTTTTGGCCCGCTAAAACCGCTAGCACCTCCTCCCTCTCGATGCTAATATGTTCAAGTATGTCACAGTCCCCTTGCCCGATTTCTATGTCTGCATCGTCTTTCTCCAGAGTGAACACAGATGCAAAAAAATCATTTAAAACCCCGCCTACATCCTCTGGCTCTACACACAGATTGCCACTTTGGTCCCTAATGGGCCCTACCCTTTCCCTGGTTATCCTCTTCCCCTTAATATACTTATAAAACACCTTAGGATTTTCCTTTATTTTGCTCGCCAGTGTTATTTCATGGCCCCTCCTCGCCCTCCTAATTTCTTTTTTAAGTATGCCCCTGCACTTTTTATACTCCTCTAGGGCTTCTTCTGTCTTTAGTCTTTTGTAACTGCCAAAAGCCCCACTTTTATTTCTAATGCATTTTTGTATATCCCTTGTCATCCAAGGTTCCCTTTGCTTGTTGGTCCCACCCTTGACCTTTACAGGAACATGTTGGCGTTGTACTCTCTCTATTTCCCTTCTGAACGTCTCCCACTGTTTTGATGTGGATTTTCCTATAAGCAGCTGCTCCCAGTCCACTTTGGCCAGATCCTGCCTTATCATATTAAAATCGGCCTTCCCCCAATTTAGAACCCTTATTTCCGGGCCGTCTTTGTCTTTTTCCATGACCACCTTAAATCTCACCGAATTATGGTCACTGTCGCCAAAATGCTTTCCTACTGACACTTCCACCACTTGCCCGGCTACATTCCCCAGAATTAGGTCCAGTACCGCCCCCTCTCTTGTAGGACTTTCTACATGTTGGCTCAAAAAGCTCTCCTGGATGCACTTTAAGAATTTTGCACCCTCTAAGCCTTTCACACTCTGACTGTCCCAATTTATATTGGGGAAGTTGAAATCCCCCACTATTATTACCCTATTATTTTCGCACTTCTCTGAGATTTGCCTACATATCTGTTCCTCTATCTCCCCCTGACTGTTTGGGGGCCTATAGTACACTCCCAGCAAAGTGCTTGCCCCCTTTTTGTTTTTAAGTTCTACCCATATGGCCTCATTAGAGGAACCCGCTAATATATCATCTCTCCTTACAGCAGTAATTGACTCCTTAATTAATATTGCAACACCCCCTCCCCTTTTACACCCCCCTCTGTCTCGCCTGAAGATTCTATACCCCGGAATATTGAGCTGCCAGTCCTGACCCTCCCTCAACCATGTCTCCGTGATAGCAACAATATCGTACTCCCATGTGTTCAACAACAACTTCAGTTCATCCACCTTATTTGCAAGACTCCTTGCATTAAAATAAATGCCTTCCAGCCCTGCCATATTCTATTTTGCCTTCACATATTTGCTCTGCCTTCCCAGCTGACTTGTTTTTCCCTCTGTATTTGACCGTAAATCACCCCCTACTATAGCTCCACTCTGTACCCCAACCCCCTGCCAAGTTAGTTTAAACCCTCCCCAGCAGTGCTAGCAAACCTCCCCGCAAGGATATTGGTTCCCCCCTGGTTCAGGTGTAAACCGTCCGACTTGTACAAGTCCCACCTTTCCCAGAATCCCCACTGAGAAACTCTGAGACTCCCTGACACCAGGAGCAAAGTGTATCTGGAATGTCGCGGCGCAGGACAATGTGGGCGGAACCGACTGACCTTACAGCGTGTGTGGGAAAGTTAAGCGCGATCTTGTGTGTGGGAAGAGCTCAGGAACGTTATGCCTGAAGCTGCGCCCTTGAGGCAAGTTTTGTGTTGTTGGGTAAACTGCAAAAGTGAAAGCACAAAATTAAATAAAGAAAATGTTGGAAATATTCAGCAGCTCAGGCAGCATCTGAAGAGAAATTTTCGTTTTACCAGGACATCACTATCCACTTTGATTGATACATCACGTAACTCATATCTTACAATTTCAGCACCTCCGTGCAAGGAGCAGTTGGGGCCGAAATGAGGACTTTGCTGATTTAAGCAAATAGAGTGAGGCAGCAAAACAAAACTTCCCACTGCGGATTGGGCAAGCAAAGGACTCAGATACAGGAGTCTTGGATGTGTTGAAAAAGGGGAAAAAGATCAATCATAAATGCAATAATGGTAGAATTCGGAACAACGCATGTAGAGCATAAACGATTAGCGACCCTCCGCCTTAACCTCGCAACCACCTGCCTCCATGAACACAATTGCAAAGCCCTTGACTCAATGCAAAATCAACAGGCGAGCCGGCTTTCAATTATCAATCAATAGTATCAGAACTGCAGCAGCGTTGGCGTGGTAACATGGCCGAGCCGTCTAAAATGCTGGATTTAGGCTCCAGTATTTTCGGGAGCGTGGGTTCGAATCCCACCGCTATCATAGAATTGTGTTGGTTTTGTTGTTGTCCGAAGAAATGCTGGCTGCAATGTTAAAACTAAAAAAAGATAATGGAGGGAACGTTGATCAGGTGACGCAGCAATTAGTTAGACAGGCACTTCATCAACAATCCCTTTATTAAGCAACATCATGCGTGGAAAAACTGTTCTTTCTATTCCTTCTTGGAATGTGGGCCTTGCTGGCAATCCCTAATTGTCCTTGAGAAGGCGATGGTGAGCCGCCTTCTTGAACCGCTGCAGTCTGTGTGAAGAAGGTACTCCCACAATGCTGTTATAGAGGCTGTTCCAGGATTTTGACCCAGCGACGATGAAGGAACGATGATATATTTCCAACTCAAGCTGGAGTGTGACTTGGAGGGGAACTTGGAAGTGATGGTGTTCCCATGCGCCTGCTGCCCTTGTTCTTCTAGGTGGTAGAGTTCTTGGGTTTGGCAGGAGCTGTTGAAGAAGCCTTGGCGAGTTGCTGCAGTGCATCTTGTAGATGGCATACACTGCATCCGGGTACACCACTGGTGAAGGGAGTGAATGTTTAAGGTGCTGAATGTGATGCCAATCAAGCGGGCTGCTTTGTCCTGTATGGTGTCGAGCTCCTTGAGTGTTGTTGGAGCTGCACTCATCCAAACAATTGGAGAGTATTCCATCACACACCTGACTTGTGCCTTGTAGTTGGGGGAAATGATTTGGGAGTCAGGAGATGAGACAATCGCGGCAGAATACCCAGCATCTGACTTGCTCTTGTAGTCACTGTTTTCAGCGGCTCCCAGGCATGGCTCCAGCCGGGACTGGCAGCTCTCCACCGGTAGTGGCTGGATTAGAGTGCGGCAAGCCTGGCTGCTGCTGTTTCCACCTTTCACAGTCCGAGAGCCCGGGTGGCGGTCCACACTGATCTACCTTCTCTGGATTCGGTGTCACTTGTAAACTGTGGACCTAGTGGTGGAACACCAGTGTATCTGCATTCACAGTAAAATGCTGTGTGCTTGAATCATGGCGGGATCACTGAGCTTTCACAGTGTGCGGTCCTGAGTTTATATCAGGGCAGTGTTTGAAGGATTGAATGTCCAGTTTTGGGGCAATAATTATTTTCAGAATTAAGTGCGCTTTTTCTGTTACTTTTGATTACACTCTCAGGTTTTCTGTTAGAGAGTATTTTTTAAATTTTATATCTGAACAATGTTGAAGGGATGTGCTGCGCTCACTGATTGTAGTATAACTCTCTCACCCACTTGATATAGATTTCTGATGAGGTAAGAGAGAGGGTTGATGAGTGCAATACGATTGACGTGCTGTACATGGACTTCCAAAAGGTTTTCGACAATGCGCCACATAATAGGCTTGCCAGCAATGTTAAAGCCCATGGAATAAAATGGACAGTGGCAGCATGAATACGAAATTGGCTAAGCAGAGGAAACAGAGAGTTGTGGTGAACTGTTGCTTTTCAGTCTTGAGGAAGGTTTACAGTTTTGATCCCCAGTGTCGGTTCTAGGACCACTGCTTTTCTTGATATATATTAATGATTTGGGCCTGGGAGTTCAGTGCAGTTTCAAAAGTTGCAGCTGATGCAAAACTTGGAAGTACAGTAAACAGTGAGAAGGATAGCGTTAGAGTTCATGTCGTCATAGACAGTCTGGAGGAATGGGCGGACACGTGGCAGGTGAAATTTAACGGAGAAAAGTGTGAAGTGATACATATTGGTGGAAAGAATGAGGAGAGGAATCGTAAACTAAAGGGTACAATCCTAAAGGGGATGCATGAACAGAGAGACCTGGGGGTGTATGTGCACAAATCGTTGAAGGCGGCAGGGCAGGTTGAGAAAGCAGTTAAAAAATAAGCTGACGGGGTCCTGGGCTTCATGAATAGAGCAATAGATTACAAAAGAGTGGAAATTATGCTGATCATGTATAAAACACTGGCTTGGCTCCAACTGGAGTATTGTGTCCAATTCTGGGCACAACAATTTAAGAAGGATGTGAAGGCCTTAGAGAGGGTGCAGAAAAATATGTACGAGAATGGTTCCGAGGATGAGGGACTTCACTTACGTGGATAGACTGAAAAGCTCAGGTTGTTTTCCTTAGAGCAGAGAAGATTGAGAGGAGATCTGATAGAGGTTTACATAATCATGAGGGGTCTGGATAGAGTAGAGATAAACTGTTCCCATTGGCAGAAGTGTCGAGAACCAGAGGACACAGATTTATGATTGGCGAAAAACCAAAGGCGACTGAAGCAAAACCATTTTTTATGCAGCAATGATAAGGATCTGGAATTCACTACCTGAAAAGGTGGTGGAGGCAGATTCAATCATGGCTTTCAAAAGGGAGTTGAATAATTATCTGAAGGAAAAAAATGCAGGGCTATGGGAATGGGCGGGAGCGTGGGACTAGCTGAAGTGTTCTTGCCGACAGCCGGCACGGCCTCTCCGGGCTGAATGGCCTTCTTCCGTGCTGTAACCATTCCATTCTATGATTCTATGAAAGGCGCTACATATATTCAAGTTGTTGTTGTTTTACATTTTGTTATAATGTTCGTAACATGCGAAATCTAAACTTTACAAAATTAGATCCACACAAAATGTATGGTGCAATTACTTTGAAAGACATCGATTGCACCTTTGCACTGGGGCGGAGTAACACATCTTCTGGTTATTTGTCTTTCTTCGGTTTGCTGATTAAGTTTTAACTCGCGGCCTGTTCCCGTTAATGGTCACAAGCAGCAACAGACAGACAGGACGTGTCTGACCGTCCCGAGATGTGGAAAAGGCATCAGTTTAGGACAAATGCATCAAATCCAATGTTCACCCGGCACCGAGTGAGAAAAAAAACAGACAAAATTGCAGAAGGAGATAGAAAAATCAAAGCTAAATACAGAAAATTAAAATATTTCCCATCTTTGATTTCTCTCTATTTCAACGAAACCCTTCAGTGGCGATTAATTAACTTCAGTTTACATCCTTCAGTTCGAGAATCAGACCAAAGAAAGACACAAAATAATAAAAACGGCCGAAACAAGGGACCTTAAGATCTTCAGTTGAACGCTCTCCCAACTGAGCTTTATGGCCCAATGTTAACGAAGCTTTGTGTCACTCTTTTGGAAGAAAATCTAACCCAGGTTGGAATTGTCTCTTCGTTCATTCCTCACTTTAGGAGAATGGGACACAACCAGATCTCAAAGATCAGGTTATGTTAATGATCTGCTGAAGCGTTTATAATCACAGAAAGCTGACACACCAGGGGAGACCTCACAGGGTTGGACACGGAGTGAAATACACTGAAGGGTTTTTTGTAAAGTTTACAGAACAGACTAACCCCGAGCTGCAGATGAAATTATATGAACTTCAATGTTTAGCAACGGGATACTAGGGAGAGATAAGTTTCCAGAATCAGGGAGAGACTTTCTGATACCGCTGTTAAATTTCATTTGTGTCAAACACTCCCTGAACTTTCTGCAACAAATCAGAGCTGGGAATCGCATGTGAAATCAGCTAAAAATTAGAAAAGATGCTTCGCCCAACGTGGGGCTCAAATCCACGACCCTGAGATAAAAAGTGTCATACTCTACCGACTGAGCTAGCCGGGCTCACATAAACTAGCCCTCTCTGTCTGTTATTACAGAGCGGCAGCTGGTGGCTCCGTCCCAGGGGCTCGTCTTGTTCTACAAACCATGAACCAGCTTTCTCTCAATTCCCAGGTTTATCAGTAAACTGACCCACACAAGCCCGGGAGAGCGATGGATTCCTCTCACTGATCGATAATAAAACTCAGATCCTCTGTTCTTTTCACCTTCCAAACATTCACATCCTTTTTGTTCAGTATTTATTTGACTCTTCTTTTTATTGTTCGTGCTTTTCCTTGCAAACATTTCATTGTAATTATTTATGAGAGGGAAGAAATAAACAGAAAAGATTTACGCATTGGTTCCAGGGCTGAAGGATTTAAGTTATGTGGAGAGACTGGGGACGCTGGGGTTGTTTAGAGCAGAGATGGAGAAGAGGAGATTTGAGAGAGGTTTTCATAATCATGACCGGTTTTGTTAACGTAAATAATGAGAAACTGTCTCCAGTGGCAGAAGGGTCGGTAACCAGAGCAAACAGATTGAAGCTGATCGATAATAGATCCAGAGGCGACATAAGGGACCATTGTTTCATACAGGGAGTTGTTGTGATCTGGAATGCAATGCCTGAAAGAATGGTGGAAGCAGATTCAGTAATAAATTTCAAAGGGAATTGGATGAATACTGGAAGAGAAAACTATACATTGCAATAGAAAAGCTCAAGTGATTGGAACTAATTGGATAACTCTACCAAAGAGGCAGCACAGGCGCGATGGGCCAAATGGCCTCCTTCTGTGTTTTCTCCTTCTGTGAACATAAACTTAGCACAACTCTCTCTGACTCAAAGTGGGATGGAACCCTGAGAACTATAAACACCGCACTTTAAACAACTAGACTAACCTGCCATTCGTTCGCTTGTCTCCACACCGGCTGATCCTCACTTGTTCTTTGTTTCCAGCCTGTTCTGGTCTTCTTATCTTCACTCGTTCGGCCTTATCGACCTTGGGCGAGTCACTGCTCTTTTCACTCCCCCCGTCTACCAGCCCTTTCCCCCTTTCAAACCTCTTGGCTGAACAGCACCTCGCATCTAATCCTCCGCTCCCCTAATGTAAGAGGAAAAGTTTACACTTTCCCGCAAGCCCTGCCGGTGCATCCAGATCCGCACTGCTAAAAATGTGTAGTCAGTTTCTGTCAGCAAAAGTAATTCAGGTATTTCTGTTACATGAGATCAGTGATTTCTAGAAATGGTCGGGTGTGAAACAGTTGGACGTTGGAACCCAGTGTGCAAACCGACCGTGAGAAGACTCGAAACTGCAATTTTCCGAAACATTATGTAACACACCGAACTTAAACACCTCACCCATTATGGGACACGGTCGCTGACAAAGCGACGCTGATTTCTTATTGTTCTTGAAATGTCACTGACATAACTGTTTGGAGGAATTGCTTCAGCTCCACGTGATCGGCTCGGCTCATCCTTGGGCCGAGTGGCGACTGGTGCAAACAAATTCTGCAACTGAATCATGAATGTTCTTCAAGGAAGGGAAACTGCCCCCTACACTTCCTGTTATACAAGTGGCCCCAGTCCCATCCCACTTTCATGATGTTTAATCCCCTCTGAGCTGGACTGACAAACCATTTTCAAGAAGGAGTCTCATCATCGGCTCGGCAGATAATTCGATCTACTGGATGTCCAGCTCTGCCGGACTACATGTTCTTTCAGCCTTTCTTTATCTTTTCCTGCCCTGTTGCGGGTTAGATTAGCACTGGCGATCGATGTAAATGCAGCCCGGCAGCTCCAGCTCTTATTTATTCGAGCATTGAATGAAGCTTTAAACAGTAATGCAGCGAGCTGGAAAACCCGAGTGGATTTCAAGCCCAACGCATTAATCCTTCCGGCCATCGCAGCTACAAGCGGCTGGTGCTGCGCGGCCGGAGAGCATCGCTGCGTGTATCGCTGTGTTATAATTGTACTTTCGTTTATTTATGATTTATTTACAAGTAACATAATTACAAACATATACAGAAAAAATACATTTATAACGAGTACAGATGTGCCGCAGTGCAATTTTAAATAAAACTGTTGCATTAAAACACATAAACACTAACACAAATAAACAAATATATTTCTATACAACAGAAAATCACACAACTACATTTGTTACTAACACAGAGACAGCAAAGATATTTACAACTATCACAGATAAAAGAACATTTTACTCACTCCGGTTCCTCGGCAAAAGCTCCTGTGCCTGTTTTTTCTGTGCTTGTGCTCGGTGTGTGGGGAGGTTTGGCCGGGCCGCTGTATATCGTTTCCCAGAGATGGGCTGTAATGCGCTGTCTGAGGCCACATTCACTGCTCTATTTGATGTACAATAATGAACTGGACTTGGATCTACAGGGCATCATTTCTAAGATTCTATGATTCTTTCGATCCAGCTCTCGTTATAGACATTGCATGATTTTCATTGCTTATGAAATCGATTGCAACATAAATTGGGCGGTTTCTATAATGGGCAGTCGATAACAATTTCCGGTTTATTCTTGGGTGCCAAGTTGAACATTTACTCCACTGTCATCTTTCTCTTTATCTTCGTCATTTCACTCCAGCCGAATGAACTGAGTTTAGGTGTCAGCCGTGTTCCAGCGGCAACAAACTCAAGCCCCACTCCAGAGACTTGAGTTCATAATCCAGGCTGTCACTCCAGTGCAGTACTGAGGGAGTGCTGCACCGTCAGCGGTGCCGACTTTCTGATGAGATATTAACCGGAGGCCTCAGTTCCCATGGCAATATTTCAAAATGACCAGAGTATTCTTCCTAATGTAGTGCCCATTATTTATCACTCAACTAACGACACTAAACAGATTATCTGGTCATTAAGATTGGCCAAATTGTTTGAAGTTAAATTTCTTCCCAAAATATTGGCCCAGAAATTCGGCTCGGGGGCTTCCCATGGGTGCAAACCCCCGACCTGCATTTACCTAGCGCACTGGCCGTTGAGGCCTGGGCCTGCATGCATTTCCGGTCTGTGGCCCACTCCAGCTCCCGGCGCGCTGTGCTTGCGTGATCCAGCGGCGTAGTTAGTGCGATGTGTTGGCTGGATTCATGTGAGCACTGGGCAACCAATCGAAGGAGGGAAAAGCCCATGCATGAGTTTGACAGAAAGAACTGTCAAACTCATGAAAACTCCGGCCGCCCAAAACAGTACCTAACCTTAAAATAAATTTGAAAAAAATCACGCTATTTAAATCAACTATGGTGTGGAGATACCGGAGTTGGACTGGGGTGGACAAATGTAAGAAGTCACACAACACCAGGTTATAGTCCAACAGCTTTATTTGAAATCGCAAGCTTTCAGAGTGCTGCTCCTTCGTCAGGTGAAGTGGAGAAATGCATAAAGACACTGATTATATAGTCAGAGAATCATGTCAGATGTTTACAGGTAATCTTACCAACTGCCATTTATCACACCTCGGCAGAGAGATAATTACAGCAATCAAAGGTGTGAATGGTGTCCAAACAGGTCAGTCAGGAAAACATTACATCAAAGAACAATGAGGTGGGGTCACAAGGGGTCAAATATTGCAGATGCTGGGGTCTGTATGAAAAACAAAAAAACAGGCTAGAAACATTTTTTTTGTCAACTATAAATAACATTAAATAACTATTTTAAACAATAATTTATATTTTTGAAAAAAATAATTTTATAATAAATCAGGGCTAAAAATAAACTTACCTTACTGTAAAGTATTTAAAAATAATAAACCTGTGGAAAAAAAATTCTAATTTTAATTAATGGACCACTTACCTTTTAAAATGAAGTCCTTATGTCTGGTTTTTAAATGTGTAAAATGTAGAGACCATCACGCACGGGCAAACTGTAAAAAAAAGCAGAAGTTCAATGCGCACGCGCAGACTCCTGCGCACATGCGTTCGACCTCTGAACCCTTTGGTTCAGAGGATCGGAAATGCCGGTTTCCCGCGCATGTGTAGTGCATGCAAGAAACCAGCACTTCCATCGGGACAACGCGTGGGTACTCCGTCCGTACTCACGTGTTGGGACCCGAATTTCTGGGCCAATATCTACAGGCCGGTCAATTTAACATCAGTGGTGCGTAAACTTTTATAAACAATAAACAAGGAAAAAATTAACGGATACTTGGAGAAGTTTAAGCTAATTAAGGAAAGCCAACACAGATGTGTAAAATTCCGAACGTGCTTGACTAATCTAATTGAATTTTTGATGAAGTAACAGAGAGGATCGATGAAGTGAATGCAGTGGATGCTGGCTACATGGATTTTCAGAAGGCGTTTGACAAAGTACCACATAAAAGGCTGGTTAGCATAATAGAGGCTCATGGAACAGGTGAGTCAGTGGCAGCTTGGATAAGGAATTGGCTTAAGGACTGAAAACAGTGAGTTGTGGTAAATGGCTGTATTTCAGATTGGAGGATGGTAGACAGTGTTTTTCCCCAAGGGTCAGTGCTGTGCCCACTGCCTTTTTCATATATATCTAAATGACCTGTATATTGGAATACAGAGTAGATTTTCTGAATTTGCCGATGACACCAACCAAACCTGGGGGTATGGCAAACATTGATAATGATGCCAACCGACTACAACAGGACATAAAAAGGCTAGCAGAATGGACAGAAAAGTTGCAAATGGGATTTAAAACAGAGAAGTGTGAGTTGATGCATTTTTGGCAGAAGGAACAGGGAGCGACAATATACACTTAAAGGCACAATTTTATATAGTGTGCAGGGACAGAGGGACATGGGAGTTAATGTGCATAGGTCCCTGGAGGTGGCAGGGCACATTGAGAGAGTGGTTAGCAAAGCATTTGTGAACTTGGGCTTCATAAATAGAGGTATTGAGTACAAAAGTAGAGAAGTAATGCTGAGTCTTTATAGAGCACTGATTTGACCACAACTGGAGTATTGCGTCAAATCTGGTCACCAAACTTTAGGAAGGATGTGAAGGCCCTTGAGCGGGTGCAGAGGAGATTTACCAGAATGGTTCTGGGGATGGGGGTTCTTAGCTACAAGGACAGCATGGAGAAGCTGGATTTGTTTTCATCAGAGTAAAGGAGGTTAAGGAGTGATTTCATAGAAGTGTACAAGATTATGACAGGTTTCGATGGCGAGACGGGGAACGGCTTTCCCCACTAGTTGATGGTACAAGGACTAGGTTATTTAAGATTTTGGGCAAGAGATACAGGGGGGATGTGAAGAAAAAAAATTACACTCTGTGCGGTGATGGCCTGGAATTCGCTGCCGAATTCACTCAATGTATTCAAAGGGAGACTGTTTAGGCACTTAAGGGAAATAACCTTGCAGGAATACGGCAATAGTGGGAGAGAATGGTACTGGTTTGATTGTCCTACAGAGAGCCAGCATTGGCTCGATGGGCCGAATTGCCTCCGTCTGTGTCATAATGACTCTATGAATAAACCAGGTGAGCACGCACTCACGGATCATCAACTGTATAAGTCTTTTTAACAGGAGTGCGATTTTAGCTGTGATGACCGAGTTGTTAATGTTGGCGGTGTCCGGGATTTTTATGTAGCGAAATTCCCTGAGCGAGAATCATACCCCTAGACCAACGAGCCGCCGATTTTGTGCTCGAAGTGGCATTAGGTTTCCCTGAATCTGCTCACAATTCACCCCATAACAAGAGCATCGAAGTAACAGCGGCTGCGTGGCCTAATGGATAAGGTGTCTGATATTGGTACACTTTGCTCAGTTATCAGATGATTGCAGGCTTGAGTCCTGCTGCGGTCAATTAAGTAACAGGGCGAAAGTTTTTCTTCCCTGTCCTGAATCTGGCTTCCAACCGACCATTTCTGACATTTCCTCACCTGAGGATAACGGAAGGCCTTTTGCTTACATGAGCTGATTATACATTTTCAACATTGTACATCTGTGTGCACGGGCAGGACAAGCGGTGAAGTGGACTTTCTTTCAGAGTATTTTTGCTTTGATGCAAATAGCAGTGAATAGAAACATAGAAGACAGGACGAGAAGTAGACCATTCGGCCCCTGGAGCCTGTTCCGCCACTTAATGAGACCTTGGCTGATCATCCAAATTCAGTACCCTGTCCTTGCTTACTCGCCATATCCCTTGGAATGGTTGAGCGCAGTGTAATCCATTGTGCTCTGCACACGTGGGTTCGTAATCCCATCCTCGTCGTTATTCCTTCACACATTTGATGCTGATAAACATTCCGAGCATTTCACTGAATTTTGCATAAAATAGGCTTTGTAATCGCAAACTTGTCAAAATCACACTGGTGATTCAGGCCTGTGCCCCTGCACTCTTCATATCTTGTTAAAATGAAAACAGACCACTGGAGTTCTTGAATGAAGGTAGAGCAGGAATCAAAGATTGAGAACCGCCCCTACCTGCCATCCTTCCTCTGCGATTGGCACCAAATGAAAGACAAGCGGGAACATAGACTAGGGAGCAGAAACATAACTTTTTCGTTTAGGAGGAAATGTAATTTCAAAAATATTTATCAAACTTAATGAGGAGATTTTCTGTTTTAGTGTCTTTAGTTGAGAGATAAATAATGGGCAGTACAATGGGGAGAAATCCTTGTTCTTTTCGGCATACTCTCATGGGATCTGAGGCCTCGGTTGAACGTCATACCTGAAAGATGGCATCACCGACGGTGCAGCACTACCTCAGTACTGCAATGGAGTGTCAGCCTGGATTATGTGCTCAAGTCTCTGGAGTGGGGCTTGAGTTTGCTACCGCTGAGCCACGTCTGGCACCTGAACTCAGTTCATTTGGCTGGAGTGAAATGACGGAGGTAAAGGGAAAAATGATAATGGAGTAAAACTTCAACTTGGCGCCCTAGAAAAATCGCGCATCGTAATCGGCCGCCCTTTATAAAAACCAGTTATGTTTCCATCGATTTCATAAGCAATGATAATCAGGCCTGTCTATAATGGGCGGGGTCGTGGTCAGTCAAGGATCACTCTGTGTCTGGTTAAACCGGGTGTGCTCACAGTCCGGGATCATTCAGTGTGTTCATCTTTTTTAAAGGAAGGCGATGCCAGCTGTGATGCCCGAGTTGTTGAGTTTAACTAAATGTGGCGGGGCTCATCCGGGATTTGAACCCGGGACCGCTCGCATGTTAAGCAGTGAAATATCTCTTGCGAGAATCAGATCCCAAGGACAACGAGCCGCTGACTTTAGTATGACGTTGCATTAGGTTTCTCTGCACTGGTGCGAACACAGTTCGCAAAGGACCTGCTCATTAATTTGAAATATGTTTATCTTTTCCTAAATCCACTTCTTTATATGAGCAGTTTACTGAATCTGCTCAAAATTCTCCCAATAACAAGAAGGTCGGCGACAACCTAATTGTGGATATGTTGTTTGGGCGATTGTCTGTATGTAACTTCCGCCCTTGTAACTCTTAACATCATGTTCAGGTAAATCGCTGTTTGTGTTCAACATGATGTTGGAAACATGTACAGATAACTCGTGAGTTTACTCATCTTCTCGCTTGTGCCAAAGACTTAGTCACTGCTTTGAAATCGAATCTATTTGCTGCACATTATTCTTTGCCTGATAGTTGCTTGTTTAACAGTTAAAACTGGCCCCACCTTCCCTCCTGTCAATACGTCACACTGAAGGAATCCTTTAAAACTCCTATTATTTATTGTAACACGGTTGGCCTGAGTAACCTAAGAGCCCACGTGGAACAGCTAACAAGCATATAGTTTGCGGAAACACCAATTGTACCTTCTGCTCCGGTCGAAATATCACACCGCAAAAGCATTGGCTGCTTTAGGTGAGGCTCGAACTCACAACCTCGGCACTTGTACTGTTATATAAGTAGCGCGCGCTAACCAATTGCGCTATTAGAACCATGCTTGAATAGTCCTACTTATCCGTGCTCATTTACTTGCACATTTCAGGTTGTCTAATCGTGCAGGGGTGCAATGTTGTTTAATTGAGGCGCATTGGCTGGGTTTATATGAAAGAGTGAAGCAGGAGTTACTCTCATGTATTAGCGAGCTGGTGAATTTACCAAAGGCTGCACCAGATCCTGGTGTCATAAGCACTGAACATTTTGATCCAACTCCTAAAATGCAGCCTGCAAAATGAGAACCGATGAAAATTCATCACTTCCAAAACGCAAAAAACGTTTTAAAATTTGGCCCATGATTCGTTAACCATGTGAGTTACCGGTTGATTAATGACGATTACAACAAAGGTTTCACACAGTCTAATGAGTTTTACGTAATAGAGTAAACAGTTTTCTTAAAGTTAACTCCTTGACGTGGATTTGGATCCGTATCGCATGGTAAGGTTATTTGTAGATGACAATTGCTGTTCTGAGCTGTTTCTCCAATTATTTAAAGAGCAGTGGCTTCTGAAGTGTAGCGGTTATCACTTCCATCTAAAGTACAACAGGTCCCTGGTTCAATCATCTCTTGCAGGTAGAGATGAATAAAAACTCTACAGAGATATCGACAGTGTGAGAGATCATTACAGGATCCGGCAGCGTTGACTCGGTTAATAGCAACAGTTTGGAGCCGCATTTCAGATGCGGCAACAAACCCATGAGTTGGTTTGCTGTTCCCCAGCTCCCGGAGTGCGTGAGGCCGAGAATGGAGCAACGTTCAGGCCACCTTTCCGGCCCCGCTCTCTCCAAGCACCCTCTGCCAGCGGAAAGCAGCAATTGCAGCCTCAGAGAGCACAAATTGCCCATCGCTGCAAAACAAAATGTCACTGAAGCAGGGGAGCGCAGAGATTTGCATCTATATCGTAGTTAAGGATGGTCGAGGTTGATATCGATCGACTCATTGTTGTTGGAACCGCTGAAATTGAATCTTTCTCTGGCAGATGTTGCAGGTTTACGTATGAAATGTGCCCTAGAGGTGCAATGGACAAATTTGGAGATGCCGTCTAGTGGGGCAATTTAAAGGATCAGCACAGTTAATGCTGAGAACTAATTAAAAAGTAGCTCAAGCTGATGAAGCTTGCACTGGTGAAAATCCTGGATGGAGATTTAGAGGAAGCGACAATGGGAAGGGCTGTACTGCGATTCTAACACTTCTCCAAACACATTCCGGGCAAGTCATCGACAGTAAACAGAGGGTTTGGAACGGGAATGGAACTGCGGGCACACGTGTCAGTCAAAATGGAATGGACAGTACATGACAAATCCATTTGATTTTACGCTTGATAACCAGTTGATTGGGCCTGTATTCTAGACAGCGTGACTATTTAGTCTAGGTGTAAGAATCTCGCTTTGGGGATGGTAGATTGCGATTTGCGAAAGGTCCCACACGAGCCCGTTTTAAACGTCGACTTCTAATATTGGACTTGCACTCAAACTTGTTTTAATCCGCCTAAGAAATGATCGTTCAGGACCCAAATCATTCTCCATCAATCTCCAGCGGCTTTGGAGGAAGGTCAATGCAGCTGCCATGTAAATATAATGGCTTTAAAGACAAACAATTAAGGTATCTTTTCAGCAAACAATCACGAGTGATGGTTATAAATATATTTGTGTGTGTCCATATTAGATACAAGTGTATTTGTGAGTTGCTATTGTGTTAGATGTAAATGCTTTTGCACCACTGTTCGTTACAAATATATTTTGATGTATCTGTATTATTTATTACTGTATTGGGTGGGGGAATCTGTGTCAGTTTAAATGTATTTCTGAGCTCTGTAAATGTCCAGTGCGCCCCCATTCTACCTTCTCATTGACCCCACGTGGGACACGGCAGAGCAGCTGTTACATTCGGGTTCAACTTTTGCTTTTATTGATACTTAGAAAATGTGAGCTGTAGAAAGTAATAACTCTGAATCCATCAGCCTCTCTGATAACTCCTGAGCGTCCCTTACTCTATCTGATAGGCCCTGAGCATCCCTTACCCGGTCCAGAACCGCTTGAGCATCCCTTACCCTGTCTGGTACATCCGGAGTGTCTATTACACTGTCTGGTACATCCGGAGCATCCCTTACACTATCTGATACATCCGGAGCTTCCCTTACACTGTCTGGTACATCGGGAGCGTACATTACCCAGTCTGGTACACCCGTAGCGTCTCTTACCCTACCCGATACATCCGGACCGTCCCTTACCCTGTCTGATCCAGCGGGTGCCGCCCTTACACTGTCGGATACATCCGGAGCGTCCGTTACACTGTCGGATACATCCGGAGCGTCCCTTACCCTGCTTGGTACATCTATAGCGTGCCATACCCTGTCTGGTATATCCAGAGCGTGCCTTACCCTGTCTGGTACAACAGAAGCGTCCCTTACCCTTTCTGGTAATTCCGGAGCATCCCTTAAACTGCCTGGTATATCCGGAGTGTCCCTTACACTTTCTGTTACATCCGGAGAATCCCTTACTCTCCTTGATAACTCCTGAGCGTCCATTTTACTTTATGATAGCCAATTTGCCAAAATTGCATATTTCACCCTTCATCCGCAGCTATGTAGTGCTTCCTGTCGCTCACGCTCCTCAACTGCTTACGGAAAAGCGCCAACTACCAGTTGAACAAACCCAATTCTTCAGTTAGCCTCCCCAGTGCACTTCATTTCGCGAGGAATTTTCTTGTGCAATCGGGCTGCTTTGGTTCCAAAGGCCGGCCCTGCTTTCTCAGAGCTTGTCTGTCGAGGGGTCCCGCAGGTCTAAATCTATCGACTGGTTTCAATGCACCAATTCAGATTTGGGCGAATGGGACATGTGCCCCAGGATCAGCGGTGGGAGCAGAGCACACTTAGCAGTTTAAGTGGCTGAAAGTGAATGTTAGATTAAGGTAATACCGCAGGAAAGTTACAATGATATTGAAGGAGGAAAGTAATGGAGGGCTATTGATTGTGGGAGGAAGAAAAATTTCTGCCATGACTAGGATTCGGACCGAGGTGGCTCCGGCCACAATGCAGAATACTAACCACTATATGATCGCGGTGCCACAGATCAACTACTGTAGCTCTGCTCTGACCACAACAAAGTAACGCACGGCACTGCTTAGAAAAGATGGATTTTTTGGTGAAGAGGCCAAAATCAGCACCACCAGAAAGCAGGAAGCGGTGAAATTCAAACTAGGCACCGCAGTGACTGGAGCCTTCAACCAGAATGGGAACTAGTGCAGCCGCAGTTACATTTAAAATAATTTTAGCCTTTGCACATGAGAAGAAAGTCACGCCTGGAGATTCATTAAAGATACGGCCCTGCTGGGTGTCGAACCTAGGATCTCCTGTTTACTAAACAAACGCTTTGGCCAGCTAAGCCACGGGGCCGAATCTCGACCCAATTCCTCGCCTCCACTCACTGATATCTATCAGCTACTGGCCACTGTCTTCTGGACTCTCAGGCCGTTTTCTATGTCTCCAACTCTCTTGTCTATTCCACCATGTGTCACGTTGCTGTCTGTAAAAAAATAAAATGGCGGCGCGCATGGGCGCAGCGTCTTTGTCTCTCCCGAGACTGAGCGTTTTTACCCTCTTTCTGAGTCTCTTCTGGACTCTGCTAATACGGGAATTGAGAGCAGACCTACTGTACAGCCGGCAGACGCTCCTCAATATCTGGGCCGACTGCGTGTGGCTCACACTTGGCGCCGTCGATCTGCCTCCCGACATCGCCCGATCCCCGGGACCAGCGTGGCGTCCTTCCCCAGCTGGAAGTCGGCGCAGACCGCGCAGAGACCGCAAGCAGAAGCGGGGCAAGAGGGCCGGAATCCAAAATAGGCTGAAGAGGGCCCCACACAAACCCTCCCTCCCAAGTATTTTCCTGGCCAATGTCAGGTCACTGGTAAATAAAATGGATGAGATCAAACTTGATCACTCCTCACAGAAAAGGACAAAGGAATGCTGTGCCATGATCTTCACAGAGACCTGGTTGAACAACGGCATCCCTGACACCACCATCCAGCTAGAAGGACGCACGGTCTTCTGCGCCGACAGAACTGCAGACTCCGGGAAGAGCAAGGGAGGCGGTTTGTGCATTTACTCTAACAATGCCTGGTGCACTAACACAGACATAATCGATAGATCCTGTTCAGCTGCTTTGGAATTCCTCATGGTAAGGTGCAGACCCTTCTACCTGCCTCGGGAATTCACGGCTGTTATCATCACTGCGGTCTACATCCCACAACACGCTAATGCCAAACTAGCACTGACGGACCTCTACAGGGCCATCAGCGAACAACAAACTGCGCACCCAGACGGAGCTTTTATCATCGCGGGGGACTTCAATCACAAAAACCTAAAATCTGTACTCCCGAAATTCCACCAGAATGTTTCCTGCCCCACAAGAGGGGAGAACACACTGGATCAAGTCTACACGAGCATTGTAGATGCTTATAAGGCCATTCCCTGCCCCCACCTTGGGAAGTCTGACCACCTCTCCCTGCTTCTAGCCCGGGCATACAAACCGCTCATCAAAAGAGGGAGAACATCAGTGAGAGCAGTGAAAGTATGGCCAGAGGGGGCAGTATCGGAGCTTCTGGATTGCTTCGAATGCACTGATTGGAGCATGTTTGCCCATAATGACATCGAGGAATACGCATCCACAGTGCTATTCTACATTAACAGTTGCATCGAGGTCGTCACGACCCATAAAAATATCAGGACATACCCCAACCAGAAACCCTGGATGAACAGGGAGGTCCGCTCGCTGTTGAAAGCATGCAACGCAGCATTTAAATCTGGCGACGCGGCGGCTTACAGTGCAGCTAGGACGAACCAAAAAAAAGGGTATCAGGACTGCCAAAAGGAAACAGACACTGTGGATAGAGGATCATTTCCACAACAACTCGGACCCCCGGCGCATGTGGCAAGGCATCCAGTCCATCACTGACTACAAGAGTAAAAACACCAGCGATGCCTCCCTTCTGGAGGAGCTTAACAACTTCTATGCTCGTTTTGACAAGGACAACAGGGAGCCGGCAACCAAAGCCTTGCCACCCCCGGAAGACCAGGTGCTCATTCTGTCGACCTCCGACGTAAGGGGTGTTCTACGCGGAGTGAACACACGTAAGGCTGCTGGACCTGATAGCATCCCTGGATGGGTACTCAAGGAATGTGTTGATCAGCTGGCTGATGTCTTCACCTCCATCTTCAATCTGTCATTGGCCCAGGCAGTAGTCCCTACATGCTTCAAGACTGCTACCATTATTCCTGTGCCAAAGCAAACGGCTGTGACGTGTCTGAACAAGTAGCAACCTGTCGCACTCACACCCATCATAATGAAGTGTTTCGAGAGACTGGTCCTGGCTCACATCAAAGCCAGTGTTCCCACCTCTCTTGACCAACACCAGTTTGCCTATCGTGCAAACAGATCATCGGAGGATGCAATCACAACTGCTCTACACTCTGCACTGAATCACTTCGACGGTAAAGAGACCTACATCAGAATGCTGTTCATAGACTACAGCTCAGCATTCAACACTATCGTCCCCAACAAGCTGGCCACCAAACTCCACACTCTTGGCCTGAACACTTCCCTCTGGACCCTGGACTTCCTAACAAACAGATCCCAGTCTTTCAAATTAGGTAACCACACCTCCCCCCTACTGACCCTGAACACGGGCGCCCCACAAGGATGTGTGCTGAGCCCCCTCCTCCATTCCCTCTTCACCCACGACTGTGTGGCTGTTCATGGTTCCAACACCATCATCATGTTTGCGGATGATACCACGGTAGTAGGCCAGATCACCAACAACGATGAGTCAGCCTACAGGGAGCAGGTCCAGCATCTCGTGAAGTGGTGCGCCGATAATAACCTGGCCCTTAACATCAAGAAAACCAAAGAAATAATTGTGGACTTCAGGAAGTCTAAAGGCGGAAGTCACACCCCCATCCACATCAATGGGGCTGTGGTGGAAAGGGTGGACAGCTTTAAGTTCCTCGGAGTCCACATCACGGAAGACCTCTCCTTGTCCCTCAATCCCTCCTCTCTGGTGAAGAAGGCCCAGCAGCGCCTATATTTCTTAAGGAGGCTGAAGGGATGTAACCTGTCACCCCTGATCCTCTCTAACTTTTACCGCTGCACAATAGAGAGCATCCTGATGAACTGTATCACAGTATGATATGGCAGCTGTAGCTCCCCTGACCGGAAAGCCCTGCAGCGGGTAGTCAAAACTGCCCAACGCATTACCGGCACCCGGCTAACGACCATAGAGCACATATATACCAGAAACGCTGTTTACGGAGGTCACGGACCATCATCAAAGACCGTACCCACCCCAGCCACAGTCTGTTCGCCCCCCTGCCATCTGGGAGATACTACAGATGCATTCGCACCCGAACGACCAGATTTAGGAACAGCTTCTCCCAGGCCTGTCATCCTACTGAACTCCACAAATAAACTCTAAAGCCTGCACATCTGCCAATGCACTTTATTATGTTTATGTTAATGTATTACAAACCAAATGAATGGTGAATGTTTAAATGTCTTAATCTAAATGTACACTCTCGGGAGCCGCAAGCCTACATATCGTTGTACTGCACTTGTGCACTAACAATGACAATAAAGTTTATTATTATTATTATTATTATTATTATTATCTCCCGCTTAATTTATCTCATTGTCAATCTGTGAGGTGATTCTGAATGATTACCCTATGTTTGTGTCTTATATGAAATAAATCAGGGGATCAGACAGTTCTTCTTCTGACACTGGTGATCTAAAGAGCCAAAATTTATAACAATATATTGTTTATTGTGATGCAGCAATTACAATCTTCCATCTTGAAAAATTCAGGTTCAATTCTGTGCAAAAGAAACTGTGACCCCAAGTTGTTTCCAATTGGCCGCCTTTTAATTAGATGTCACAAACGCCACCATTGCACCTCAAGGAGATTCATAACTAATAAACAGAGAAGTCAAGCAGTGAAAGGGTATTTGTAGAAAGGGGTATGAGAAAGGGGTATGGAATGCACTGGCCCAGCAGTGCAGCAGATTTAAAATAAGGTTTAAAAACCAGAAGCGTGTGGGAGGAAGGGGAGAGGGCGGCAAGACAGACAAAGGTAAGATCGCCTTGGAAACCAACGGCCCCGAATCTGCTTTAAATCCCCCCACTGTATTGAAACACATTTAACGTCAGATTCACACATTGATGAATTTGAGCAATATATGAGATTTAAGACTGTCTCTGATCTAAAATATCTGCTTTATGTATATGAATTTATCATTACCGAGATTAAACGCGCTGCACAGGGTTAGTGGCTCTTTGCTCTAGGGGTGTGAATCTCGTTTTGGGAATTCACATCAATTAAAATGCAAGAGGTACCGCGTTCAAATCCCAAATGTGCCCGAACATTTTAATAGATCCACTTTCCTCGGCCTGGAGACATTCCACAAGTCTTCAAATAATAACTGCCAGATAATCAGACCGTGTTCAGTACATCACAAGAAAACGGCAATTTTCTTCTTGAAAGCAGGAATTCAGTCCCAGAAGTGCCGAAACTTTGAGGTAAATATGTAAATCCGTTTGTTTCCAGAAGTCTGCTCCACATTTTCCACATTGTCAATCTGAGTGCACGGGCAGGACATGTGGTAAAAGGACTTCATTAAAGATTGTTTCTACCGTTTGGAAACAGAAATACTGAAATAAAAGGGATTTTTGGATGACTCCTTTTGGATAATAATGTTAGATCGAAGTTGGTGAGAGGTTCGAGCCTCAGGACTGTTAATGCAGTTGGAAGATACGTGGCCTGAAAATGTTACAGTCCCCATGTTAGACAATATTTTCTCTCCCTATTTGGTAAAATGTTCTCACTTTCTCAACCTAATATTTCTCCCAGCTCTAATGGAAAGAAGGTCGAATCCAGAGTTCTATCCTCCTTCCTCCCTTCCTTTCCACCTTGCTTCATTCCCATCCTCCTTGTTCGTGGTTTCCTGTCTCATTTGACAATGAGCCTGACCTTGATGTTCACTCTGTGATCGACATCTTATCATTTCCAGTCCTAACCTAGTCTTTTTGCAGATTTATTACAATCTATTTGATGGAAACTCTCCAACATATAATAAAACCGCCCAATAATGCCTGTGAGTTAAAACAGGCTTTTGCATGGTGAGGGAAATATCAGAGGAACAGAATAACTCCTGCAGCAATAGAAATCGAGTCAGTGCCCAGCTCTGCTGTTCGGGGCAATCCTCGTCTCCTCGTGTTTCATTTTCACATCGATGGTAAAAGCTGAGAGTGAACTCCAATCTACACGGGCTTTACACTGGTTAAAAGACAGAAATCAAAGAGCAGGGATAAGCGGGTTATTCAGGATGGCAGGCTGTGACAAGTGGGGCACCGCGAGGAACGGGGCTTGGGCCTCAGCTATTCACAATCTATATCAATGATTTGGATGAGGGGACTAAATGTAACATTTCGAAATTTGCTGATGATATAAAGCTGGGTGTCAGTGTCAGTTGTGAAACGGATGTGAAGAAGCTTCAAGGGGATCTCGACAGGCTCAGTGAGTGGGCGAGAACATGGCAGATGGAATATAATGTGGATACATGTGAAGTTATCCACTTTGGTAGAAAAAACAGAAAGGCAGAGTATCTCCTAAATGGTGAAAAAATGGGGAATGTGGATGCTCAAAAGGACATGGGTTTCCTTGTATATGAGTGACTGAAAGTGAATTTGCAAGTGCAGAAAGCCATTAGGAAGGCAAATGGTATGCTCGCCTGCATTAGATATGGATTTGAGTACAGGAGTAAAGAAGTCTCATTTCAATTCTATAGGGCCTTGGTGAGGCCACACCTGGAGTACCGTGTACAATTTTGGTCGCCTTTCCTAAGAAATTATATACTTGCCACAGAGGGAGTGCAACAAAGGTTCACGGGATTGATTCCTTGGTATGGCGGGACTGTTGTATGAGAAGAGACTGAGTAAAGTAGGCCTGTATTCTCTTGAAATCAGAAGAATGAGAGGGGGTCTCATTGAAGCATACAAAATTATCACACGGCTTGATAGGGTGGATGCTGGGAGGATGTTTCCCAAGGCTGGAGATTCTAGAACCAGGGGCCACAGTCTCAGGTTAAAGGGTATGCCATTCAGGACTGAGATGAGAAGACATTTCTTCACACGGAGGGTGGTGAATATTTGGAATTCTCTAGCCCAGAGGGCTGTGGAGGCTCAGTCATTGGGTATGTTCAAAACAGAAGTCGATAGATTTCTGACTAGTAAGGGCATCAAGGAATATGGCGATAGGGCCAGTGAATGGAGTTGAGGCAGAAGATCAGCCATGATCTCATTGAATGGCAGTGCAGGCTCGAAGGGCCGAATGGCCTACCCCTGCTCCAATTTCTTATGTTCTTATGTTCTTACACCGCTTGAAAGATTAACGGAAAAAGCAAATGATGAGGGAGCTGGCAGAAATAGTTACATTTATCCTGTGGACATGAATTTATTTTCAAACTTTTATCGATTTAGACCAGTGCAGTTTTATGATTCGCAACAGGTCTGTATATTTTATTTCTGTCAAACTTTATTCCTGCTCCCGCTCTTCATAAAGAACAAGGGATCCCACACCACGGGCATTCAAAAACATTTCAATTATGGCCAACCTCTTGTAATCGCTGCTTTCACCCATTAGCACACTTTCCATTTATCCTCTATTTGTTTCATTCGCACAATTCAACAGAACTGTTAAGATTAAGACGGAAGACTTCCGATCTACCTGCACCATAACAGCGGGCCAATACTTCATATTTAAACCCTCATTGGCAGCTAGGTAGCGCTGCCTGTCATTCACGCACTGCCACAGTTTTGGGGAAAGCGCCAAACAGCATCAAAACAAAACCCAGTTCTTCAGTTAGCAAGATATCACAAGATTCCCCAAGGAAATTTCGTGAACAATCCGGCCGCTGTCCTTCTAAAGTCCTGTCCTGCTTTTGCAGCGCTTATCTGTCAAGCGGTCACACAGATCTAAATGTATCGACTGGTTGTACACTAGTGCGAACGGGACATGTGCCCTCATGAAACGCGCTGGTAGCAGAGAGAAATTAACAATGTAAGCTCATGAAAGTGAATATTAGATTAAGTTAATACCGCAGGTAAGTGACAATGAACTGAAAGGAGGCAAGTAAAGAATGGCTACGGATTCTGGAAGAAGAAAAAGCTGGGAGAAGATTCGGGTTTGAATTATGGAGCATCAAGCTCAGGCATGTGAGAGCGCGGGTTTTAAAGGAGTAAATAGGTTTTCACCGCCAACAATACATCAGTTTTCCTGCTGTAATGATTGATTTTTCAGTCTGTTCCATTAGCAGGTGCTGCAGATGACAGCAGATATAAAGCGAGCTGTGACATGATTTAAGTTTGTACCAAGGTTACTGCATCCACAATGCAGAGCACTAACCATGATACGATCACAGCGCCACACGTCAGCTTCGCGTATTTTTTCTGACCACAGCATAGTTACGCAAGGCACGGATATTATTGCTGTTAAATATGAATAAAACGCGACGCATGTTTGCAGCTGTTGATGTTTCTGTCATAAGAACATAGAAACAGCAGGAGGCCATTCAGGCCCTGGAGCCTGCTACACAATTGGTAGATCTGAATGTGAACTCCATCTATCTGCGATGATTCCACAAACCTTCACATCCTCGCCGAACACAAATCTATCGACCTCATTTTGAATTTGTCAATTGACCCCCAGCCTGAACAGCTGTTTCGGGAAGAGCGTTCCAGATTTACACTGCCGTCTGTGTGAAGAAGCGCTTCCTTACATCAACCCTGAACGGGGTAGCTCCAATTTTATGGTTATGCCCCATTGTGCTAGACCCTCCCAACAGAGGAAATAGATTCTCTCTCTCTTACACCTATTTGTTTACAGCTCTGACCGAAGTTCACAACCCAGAACATTAACTGTCCATCTGATTTGGATTTTGAGCTCATGCCTCTTTCTCTGATGATTCTTTGCAGATCACTGGAGCAGGCGGGGTATGGCCGCTGATAGGGAATGCTGCGTCTCATATCCCGCGGGAGCTTGAATGCCTCTATGTGTCACACAGTTAGAATTGATGACGTGTATCTCAATAATGCCACCCTATAATGGAAGAGCCTGCATATAGGGGTATTTGAAAGCTGCCTTTTTAGTACAACAGTTAATGAAATGTTTTAAAGTTAGAACAATTACTTATGCAAATTATCTTTGTATTGGCCGGGAAGCAAACCCGGAGTTTCCGGCGTGGCAGGCACGAATTCTACCCCTGAACCACCAATGCTCACTATACCAAGCGTTTCAGTTCTCCAGTCACATTCCTGTTTCTATTAATGAAAGAATAAAAGACAAATCAAATACTGCATTTCTCCAGGTGTGGTCTCACAAAGACCCTGTACATTTATAGCAAAGTTTCAGGGAGGGAGCAAAGGCTGAGGCTCATCTGTGTGACGTGGGAGCTGAACACAATATTCCTGCAGTTTATTTGCATTATCGTGCAGAATATTCCATGCTGTTCTTAACATGTTATATTCCTCTAAATATCGGAAAGTTTAGTTTATTGTAATGATCGCTGCGGCTCTTTTCCATTTTATGAATTTGCAGCAAATTAAATATCACCAAACCAACGAAATGGTCATTGCCGAGATTTAACACTCAGTGCAGGGTCAGATATTTGTGAATTCAGCATGGGGACTCCGCTTATGTAGCTGCGCTGGTCGGCTGGTTAAAGGCGTTCGAAGTTAAATTTCATGGTTCTGACTGGGGAAGTTCAAAGCTTGTTGTATTTTAATGTGAATAAATCCAATTTGTTGGAAAAATTTAAAGCCTTGGCTGGCCTTAGCTCTGATGACCCTAAAGAGTGATGAGAGTTAATACAAATACCCTACAGAGTCTCAAGTCCAAAGTCACATTTTCCTCCCAAGCTTGCTGCATTTAGCTCATGGCACGGCTCAAATTACTGATATATACTTGGAATGGAACAGATTGGTAGGACTGTGTGGAAGAGCAGGGAGGTGGGAATAATTGGACAGCTCTTTCAGATGTCTGGCACAGGCAGGATGGGGCCAATGACTTTCATCACCGCATGAAGAATTCTGTGATTGTATTACTCCAAGCGTTGAAAGGCTTCCTGTTAGCGGCTCGTTGATCCAGGGATGAGATTCTTAGATACAACAGAATTTTCATTGTTTGAGACAGAGTAGTCCCACGTTTAAATCCCAGACAAGTCCTGAATCTTTAGTCAAACATCACCAATTTCCTCAGCTTGGAGACATTGCAGAAGTCCTTCAAATTAATAATTGTATGAAAATCAGTGCAGAGCCTAAATCCAGTATATCGCAAGAAACTCGCGAGTTTATTTTTAACAGCGGGAATTCAGTCCCAGATGTGCAGAAACTGTGATGTAAAGATGAAAATCTGTTTATTTCCAGAAGCATGATCCACATTTTCCAAATTGTCAATCTGGGAGAACAGGCAGAAGAGGCGGTAAAGGCAACTATATTAAAGATTGTTTCTAGTGCCTGGAAACTAAAATATTGAAATAAAAGAGATTTTTCGTCGACCATCTTTGGATAATAAAGGTAGATGGAGGTTGGTTAAAGGTTAAGGTGATGGACTGTTCATCCAGTTGGAAGATACTTTGCCTGAAAATCTTACAGTCCCCAAGTAAGACAATCTCTAATTTTACGGTTCTGGCCCATTGTGCTGGACCCTCCCACCAGAGGAAATAGTTTCTCTCTCTCTCTTACACTTATTTGATTGCAGCTCTGACCGAAGTCCACACCCCAGGACATTAACTGTTCCTCTGATGCTGAAAGGATCCCAAATCGCTTTTCACAGCTTTCTCAACTTGTCCTGCCACCTTCAAAGATTTGTGTGCGCTCACCCCATGTGTCCATGTTCCTGCACTCTCTTTCAAATTGTACGATTTAGAGCTGGTTAATAAATGGCAGGGGAGAGCATTCTGAGCGGTTTGGGGCCAGTGATCTCCAGACGGAGCCGATAAAAGGAAATAATCGGCCCCATTAAAGTTCTACCATTTAGATTACATTGCCTCTCCTCATTCTTCCGACCAAAATATATCACTTTGCACTTCTCTGCGTTAACTTTCATCTGCCTCTGTCTGCCCATTTCAGCAGTCTGCTTCTGTTCATACTCCCCTTTGTAGCTCTTACTATCACCTTTGTGACCCTTTGCTGTTCATTGTAACTTTCCCATTCACCAGGATCTCTGCAATGCTTTGTATTTGTGTTTGTTTCTTATCTTATTTTAGTGCGGCCTCTTACCGCTATAGCCGTCCATGCGTGTTTGTTGGCCAGTAGAGTTCTTGCTCCTCAGATGTGTAAAGTGATTTTGTTTCATATTAAATTATTTTAGAAGACCTCCCACTGATCTTCTGTCGTTTTACCAATGGACAGATTTGCCCAGTTTACTGTGGACAGGGTCTGTCTTGTTTAAGTCGGTCTCACCGAAATCTAGAATTTCTGTAGCTGTTTCGCATTTCTCCCTTTCAAACATTGCATTGAATATGATCATGTTCTGATCACTATTAAATACATTTGACGCACGCTAAATTTGATGAATAAAGCTGTCTCGTTACTCATTACTAAATCTAATATGGCATGCCCCCTTCTTGGTTTTAGGGCATTGTTGTAGGAAACTATCCCGGACACACTCAATAGTTCACTACCTTTCTGATAAGTGCGTGTCTGCTTATCCAAATCTATTTGATAGTTAATATCTGCCATTAATACCAACCTGCCTTTACGATGTGCTTGTCTAATCACTGCATTTATACAATCTAGCACTTCAGACCTGCGACCAGGGAGCCTATACACAAATCTCACTTTCTTAATCACTCAGTCTTAAATCCTTTCCTATTTCTTATATCTACTCATAAATTCTCCACTGTCTGTTTACCTCGCGTTATATCCTCTCTTAACATTGAACTGATTTCATCCTGGCTCACTAAGGCTGCTCCTCCCCCTGCCCGATTTCCCTAGCTTTCCTGTAGCCCTCCAGCAACACTTCCACCCCTTTAAATTCTCGCCATTTTGCGATAAAGGCTAATAATCCATGAACCTTATATTTTTTTGTACGTGTCCGGTAGTTTTAAGTAATTACTGTACGTGGACTTCTAAATCTCTCTGCTCCTCCACAGTTCCTAGCTTCTCACCATTTTGTAATTACGCTAATCCACCTTTCTTATTTCGAAAGTGGATGATCTCTCAGTTCCCCACGTTGAACTCCGTTAGCCACAGTTTTGCCAATTCACTTAATCTACGAATGCTCCTTTGCAAATTTCTGCTCCCACCTACACTACTTACAGTGCCGCCTAACTTAGTGTCGTCAGCAAACTTGGATATACGATGGAAGTCATCGAACTGTGAAAGAGGGCTGGGAACGGGAATGGAACTGCGGGCTGATGTGACAGGGCGTTGGTATTCAGAATGTACAAAATACAGTCTCCAATGATCCGCTTATCTGCATCAGACCGAAAGTAATTCCTAATACATGTTCGATCCTTATTGGTCGCTGTAACTTGATGCTGTAGCTCGGTGAATTAGTGGTTCAGTATGGAAAGGGTTGTGCCTCTGTGGCACAATCAGTTAACATGGTCGGCCGTGAGCTCAAAAATTAATGGTTCCACGAACGATCGGGTAATCTTTACCTTATTGTCTCACAGTTTCTGGTTTCACCGTGTGTTTTGACTGAAAGGAAATGTGCTGCAAACATTGCCAGCTGGGCAGGGCTGACAGTCCCACCATTTACCCTGCGATTGGATAGCAGGCATATCAACAATATATAAAAGCCTGAGATTGGCTTCACGGAAATCAGAATTCGTCTTAACAGACAATGCCATGAAAGGCCGGATGGGAGGCTGCACTGGTTGCAGGAGAGCTGGTTCGCTATGACATGGATATTTCCACAGTGAGCCAGACCAGACTCTCTCTATGTTTCCACAATGAAAGTCACAGCGTTTATTTTGGAAAAGCAAAATGATACTTACATTCTGACTTGTTTCAGTTATTATTTGAGAGATCATTATAAGATCCTGCAGGGTGGCCTCGGTTAATAACAACTGTTCGAAGCTGCATTTCAGACATGCCAACAAATCCATCGTTTTTTTTCTTCCAGAACCCCGAATGAGTGAGGCCGCGAAAAGCAGCTCCCTTCAATCAACAGCTGCTCGCAATAATCAGCGAATGTGGCCTCAGACAGCGCATTACAGCCCATCTCTGGGGAACAAGATACCACTGAATCAGAGTTGTGCAGAGCTTTGTATCTCTCGCCTATAGGTGACGTCGTGGAGGTCGATATTATAGAATGATTGAATATTACAGTACAGAACTGGGCATTCGGTCCATCGTGCCTGTGCCGGCTCTTTGAAAGAGCGAACCAATTAATCCCACTCCCCTGCAATTTCACCATTGCCCAGTATTTTTTCAAGTATATATCCAATTACCTTTTGGAAGTTACTGTTGAATATGCTCCCACTACCCTTTCTGCCAGTGCACTACAGATCATAACAATCACTGCGTATTAATGTTTCCTCATCTCCAAACATAACAGAAGTCTTTCATCGCTTATGCCATTCTAGTAAATGTCTACTGCACACTCTCTGAGGCCTTGACATCTTTCCTCACTGTGGTGCCCAGAATTTGCCACAATATTCCAGCTTGGGCCTAAATGGTGTTTTATGAAGTTTGAGCATAGATTCCTGGCTTTTGTTCTCTATTTCCCTATTTATAAAATTAAGGATCCCGAATACCAAATAATGTCCTGCTCAATATTTACGATGTTGACAACCCATCAGCAAACTTTGAAATTTACTCCCGATACCCAAGTCCAGGTCATTTATATATAACAAAAATAGCGATGGTGCTATTACCCACCGCTGGGGGACCCCACTGCAGCGAAGGAAGCGCATTGCTGTCCATCCTTGGGAAGCAAGATACAATATGGCCCGGCAAAGCCTGCTCATACACCGAGCACAGTGACAGTAAAATCCGTGGAGATTGAGTCCAGGTCACTCGGCCTTCCAGCAACAGTTGGTGAGGACTGAAATAGGGAGTTGGATAAGTATCTGAAGCAAAAGATGCAGGGCTACGGGGAAAGGGCGGGAGCGTGGGACTAGCTGAAGTGCTCTTGCTGAGAGCTGGCAGGGGCTCGACAGGCCGAATGGCCTTCTTCCGTGATGTAACCGTTCTATTCTCTGATTATGTGAAAGGCGCTATATGTATTCAAGTTGTTGTTGTATTACGATTATTTATATTATTCGTAACATAAAAAATCCAAACTTTTAAAACTAAATCCACACAAAATGCCACGGGGAAATTATTTTGAATAACATCCATTGCACCTTTGCAACACTTCCTTCCTTTTTTTGTCTTTCCTCGGTTTGCTGATAAACGTTTAACTCGCGGCCTTTTCACGTTAATGGTCACAAGCAGGAACAGATAGGCACAGCGGGTCTCGCCACACCGAGGTGTGCCAAAGGCATTATAGAGTCATAACGGCACAGCAAGAGGCCATTCGGCCCATTGAGTTGGTGCCGAGCTAAATGTGTCAGGGTAGGAGCCATCTGGGGCTGCATTTTATATCTGGGTCAGTGTAAGAGTTGTCTGTCTCAGCGTAGGAGCTGTCTGGGACTGTATCTTATATCTGGATCTGTGTAAGAGCTGTCTGTGTCAGGGTAGGAGCTATCTGGGTCTGTATTTTATATCTGGGTCTGTATAAGAGCTGTCTGTGTCAGGGTAGGGGCTATCTGGGTCTGTATTTTATATCTGGGTCTGTATAAGAGCTGTCTGTGTCAGGGTAGGAATTGTCTAGCTCTGTATGTTATATCTGAATAGGTTCTGTCTTGGTTTGTGTAGGAGCAACCAGGTTATATGAAGAAGCTGACGAAAGGTAATCAACCAGCAACATTAACTGTTTCCCTCTCCACAGATGCTGCCAGATCTGCTCAGTATATCCAGCATTTACTGCTTTTATTCAGACTTCCAGCATCAGCAGCATTTTGCTTGGGTTTCTATGAAGAAGATGTCTGAGTCTGTGTAGGAATATCTGGGTATGTGCAGGAGCTGTCTAGATTTGTGTATGAAGAATTTGGGTCTGTGTAGGAGCTGTCTGGGTCTGTGTAGGTATGCCTGGGTCTGTGCAGGAGCTGTCTGGATTTGTGTATGAATGTCTGGGTCTGTGCGGGAGCTGTCTGGGTCTGTGTAGGTATGTCTGGGTCTGTGCAGGAGCTGTCTGGACTTGTGTATGAATGTCTGTATCTGTGTAGGAGCTGTCTGGGCCTGTGTAGGAGCTGTCTGGGTCTGTGTTGTAGTGTCTCGGTTTGTGTAGGAGCTGTCCGGGTCTGTGTAGGAATGTCTGGGTCTGTGAACGTGCTGTCTGGGTCTGCGTAGGAATGTCTGGGTCCATGTAGGTACATTCTGTGCCTTTCTTCGAACTGTCCACGCCCGTGTATGAAGTGTCCATTTTAGTGTAAGGGCTCATGTATAGGTGCTGACTGTGTCATTGGAGGAATTGTCTGGGTCTATGTAGGAACGAATGGGTCGGTGCCGGTGCTGTTGAGTCTGCACAGGTGCTCCCTGGATCAGGGAAGGAGCTATCTGTTTATCTGTAGCATAGTCTGTGCCTGTGACGGTGCTCCCAGTGTCTGGGTAGGAGCTCCCTGGGTCTGTGTAGGAAAGTATGTTCCTGTGGTGGTGCTCCATGTGTTAGGGCAGGAGCTGACTGGGTCTGTGCATGAAAGTCTGTGCTTGTGATGGTGCGCTCTGTTTCAGGGTAGGAGCTGCCTGGGTCCTTGTAGGAAAGCCTGTGCCTTTGGTGGAGCTCCCTTGGTCTGGGTAGGAGCTGCCTGGCTCTGTCTATGAAAGTCTCTTCCTGTGATGGTGCTTCCTGTGTCAGGGTAGGAGCTGACTGTGTCTGTGTAGGAAAGTCTGTGCCTGTGGTGGTGCTCCCTGTGTCGGTTTAGGAGCTGCCTGTGTCAGTGTAAGAAAGTCTGTGGCTGTGGTGGTGCTCCCTGTGTCAGCGTAGGTACCGTCTAGGTCTGAGTAAGCTTATCGGTCTGAATCGAAGTTGTCTGGGAATACTTAGGTACTGCTTTGATCTTTAAAGGCAGAACAATCTGTCTGTTGGGGCTGAGATTTGGTCAGAAGATCACAGCGTCTCCGTCCGCACCTGTGCTTTGTAAAGCAGTTTTTTAGGTTTTAATTTACAGATGGGTGAATTGATAACCAGTGGCGGTAGGAGCCTCAGCGCCCCCGGGCGAGACAGGGTTGAATCTGCCCGGGCCCGGTCCTGAATGTGCAAATGTGGCAGAAATCACAATGGGCGGGGGAGGAGATGGGTGGGGCTATGAACTGACAGTAAACCCCCTGTCCAAACACAAATTGTCTCAGTCACAGAACCGAATGGTCACTTCCGGTGCGGTTTTTGCTTCACTTTCTACCTCCATGTCTTCTCACTGCCTTTGCTGATACATTGTCCAAATCTGAGGCCTCGCACCAAACTAATGCAGAAACTCTGCTGCTGCTCTCGGGATGGGCACCTGCTGCCTCGGTACATTACCGTCCTAACAGCCCATTAACTGTCTGTGTGGAGCAGTGCGGCGCTTCAGAAGACAGGTAGAGAAGGCAATGTCAGAGCTGTCTCGGTCTCAAGTGTTCTGCTTATCAAGAGCAGCCAACACATGGCTTGATTATGGAAACGTTTTAAGTGCCCTTGCCTACACCAGTGGCTCGTTGGTCTAGGGGTATGATTCTTGCTTCGGGTTGATTAGTATAGAGTATGTGAGAGGTCCTGGGTTCAAATCCCAGACGAACCCTCATTTTCGCGAATTTTGACCTTGAATTCCCTTTGAAAAATTTGGAAAGATAAAAGAGAAGTTTCCAACTTAATCCACGTGAATCTCAAGGGCTTTGGGAAGAGGGTCAGTGCAAATATTCCGGATCAAAGGCAATATCAGCGGCCTACACTTTCTATCAACGAGTTTTTTCTGGAAGTTGAATGCGATAGACAACCAGTTCTGGATTTTCATCTCAGTGAAGTAGATAAATAAACGAAAGACTTGCATTTATTGGGCGCCTTTTACCACCACCGGGCGTCCCAAAGAACTTTACAGCCAATGAATTACTGTTGTACATCACTGTTGTAATGTAGGAAACGCGGCAGATAATTTACGCACAGCAAGCTCCCACAAACAGCAATGTGATAATCACCAGATCATCTGGTATTTTTGTTATGTTGATTGAGGTATAAATATTGGCCAGAATGATTGATGTCACAGTTTTATTCAGTATAGAGAGAGTCATTAAGATCAATAATGATTGGGACTGGGAAGGACACTGTTTTCACACCTACCCGCAATGTTCACAAGATCCTTACCTGTGAGGAAGGACATTCAGCGCATTCCAATACAGCTCTCCAGAGTACCTGTAGTCTTCACCTCATTGTTTAATCCAGGTTTTTCCTAAATTATTCCGGGGCTTTCACCACCACCGCTCTGTCTGGAGTCCATTCTAAGTGTTGATCATTCTCCTGATATCAGTCCTAAAGAGTTTTCTTTTACTTTTGAGGCTGTTTCTTCTTGTTATTTCTCCCACAATGTAATCTGGTATTCCACACGAGTTAATTTCTTGTAGATCTCTGCAATACCATGTCGCACATGCCTCCGTTCTAGGCTGAAAATGTCGAATTTAACTCCCAGCGGGCAGGGGTAAAATCCCTCTCCCCGTGTATGTTTGTTCTACAGGATCGAGGTGTGTCTGGTACTGTTGCTCCCTCTTCTGGCCGCTGTGCAGTATTGCACCACCTGGTACTGTTGCTCCCTCCTCTGGCCGCTGTGCAGTATTGCACCACCTGGTACTGCTCCTCCCTCCTCTGGCCGCTGTGCAGTATTGCACCACCTGCTCCTTCTGCTGGCTGCTGCGCAGTACTGCTGTGTATGGTTGCATTGGTTCAACTCCTCTGTGCCAGAACTGCAAGAGGAGAATGAATGGTGGAGTTGCTTCGTGAGAAGCGACTTTCCAGAACTGAAGGAGTGAAAAGGCGATTCCTTGACCCTGTCTGCTGACAGCTAATGTAGGGTAGAGTTATCTGATAAGAAAGAGAACAGAATTCAAGAAATTAGAGCTGGAGAAGTCCTTTCAACCTTCTACCTGCTCCGACATTACATTAAACCAAGGCTGATCTGCACCTCACCAATATTTTTCTGCCGTTGCTCCATATAACTTGATCCCCTTACCTAACAACAACGTGTCGTTCACAGTCTTGGAAGAAACAATGGACCCCCACGGACTTATCGGGGAGAGAGTTCCAGATTCCTACAAAACTTTATTTGAAAAGATGCTTTCGGATTTGATTTTTAATGGAGCGCCTGTAGTTTTAAGTCCCCCCCTTGTACTTGATTCCCCAGTCAGAGGAACTAGTTTAACTCTATCTACACTATTAAACCTTTTAACACTTTAAACACCATGATCAGATCACTCAACAATCTTCTAAATTCAAGAGAACAGACGGCAAGTTTATACAATTAATCCTCATACTTTAACCCTGTAAACCTCGGTATTAATCTGGTAAATCTGCACTGCACCACTCCAAGGGCAATATATCCTTCCTGCGTGCGGTGCCCAGAACAGAAATTGACTGTTCCAATGGATGCCTGGCCGGCCTCCTATGTTCTATCCTTCGGGAAACTGAGGTGATCCTGCCTGCCCGTGTCCTTACTCACACCAAGTCCCGCCCAGCCATCACCCCTGTGCTTACTGACCTGGATTGGTAGGGCAACAATTTCTGTGTGTATAACTGGGGGAATCGGACATTATTGGGACGTCGGAGTGTATTGAAACCCGGAGCGAACGAGGACATTTTCATTTTGAGTCTAACTTTAGGCAAACTAGAATCGCTAAGTGGCAGCTTATGATCAGTTATGATTATGGAGCCGGACATTGCTGGGAACTCGAATCATAATAATTGCACTGTTGCTCCCTGGCCCTTAACACCAAGAAAACAAAGGAAATAATCATGGACTTCAGGAAGTCCAAAGGCGGAAGTCACACCCCCATCCACATCAATGGGGCGGAGGTGGAAAGGGTGGCCAGCTTTAAGTTCCTCGGAGTCCACATCACGGAAGACCTCTCCTGGTCCCTCAACACCTCCTCTCTGGTGAAGAAGGCCCAGCAGCGCCTATATTTCTTGAGGAGGCAGAAGGGATGTAATCTGTCACCCCTGATCCTCTCTAACTTCTACCGCTGCACTATAGAGAGCATCCTGACAAACTGTATCACGGTATGGTAGGGCAGCTGTAGCTCCCATGACCGGAAAGCCCTGCAGCGGGTAGTCAAAACTGCCCAACGCATTACCGGCACCCGGCTACCGACCATAGAACATATATATCAGAAACGCTGCCTACGGAGAGCACGGTCCATCATCAAAGACCCTACCCACCCCAGCCACAGTCTGTTTGCCCTCCTACCATCTGGAAGACGCTACAGATGCATTCGCACCCGTACGACCAGATTTAGGAACAGCTTCTTTCCCAGGGCTGTCATCCTACTGAACTCCACAAATAAACACTAAAGCCTGCACATCTGCCGATGCACTTTATTATGGTCATATTTATGCTAATATATATGTACAAATGTACTTTGAAATGTTTAAGTGTCCTAATCCAAATTGTACACTCCCGGGAGCCGCAAGCCTACATTTCGTTGTACTGCACTTGTGCACTAACAATGACAATAAAAGTTGATTTGATTTGATTTTTGATTTTTTTAAATGCGTGCATCATTATTAATGCAAGAATGTTGCAGCAAACGTGAGGTGCGATGGGTTGTGCTGCGACATGAACTGATGGTTTTTCACTACAAATGGGAACATATTGCGCTTGTCCAGGATTTGTACATGAGACCTCTCACATATTAATCAGTGAAACCCTTTACCTTGAATCCCACCACCAAAACAACGAGCCGCTGACAACACAGCCATTCAGCCAGTGTAGAATTTATCTGCCACCAACACTCCATCAGCCGGCCTTTCAGACAGCTTGCGTCCATTCCATCTCAGTTTCTATTCGGGGAAATTCCTCTCTGACCCATCTAGGTGAGTGGAATTAATGGATTGTATAAAGTTGTCTTCTGTTCATGTGAGTTTAAAAGATTGAGGGGTGATCGGATTGTGGTGTTTACCGTGTTAAATGGATTATCAGGGTAGATAGAGATAAACTATTTCCTCTGGTTGGGGAATCAAAGCAAGGGTCACAACCGCAAAAGTAGAGGTGGGCCATTTAGAAATTCAATTCGAAAGCAACTTTGCTCTCAAAGGTTTGTAGAAATAAAGAAGTCACTATCCAAAAAGGCCGTGGATGGGGGGGTCAATTGTTGCTTCCAAGACTCAGATCTAGACGGTGTTTTTAGGTAAGGGAATCGAGTTATATGGAGGAAAAGAAGAAAAATGGAAGAGAACTGCAGATCTTTTCCGTCCTTAAGCCAATTTCTTATCCAAGCTGTCACTGATCCAAACTATTTCAGGAGCCTCAATGTTATCAATTAGCCTTCTATGTGGTACTTTTTCAATCACCTTCCGTAAATCCATGTGGACAAGATCCATTGCATTCCCTTCATCAATCCTCCCTGTTACTTCATCAAAAAAATCAATTAGATTACTCAAACACGATCTGCCCTTTACATATCCGTGTTGGCTCTTCTGAATTAGCTTAAACCTCTCCATGTGCACTTTAATTTTAGACTTGATTTTTGTTTTTAAAACTTTACCCAAAACTGATGTTAAACTGACCGGCCTGTAGTTATTAGGCTTGTCCTTAGACCTTTTCTTGAACAATGGTTTCACATTTGCCAATGTCCAATCCTCTGGCACCTACCCCGCATCAAGGGAAGAATGGAAAATTATGGCAAGCTATCTCCTCCCCCAATTCCCTTAGCAACCTGGGATGCAAGCCATCTGGACCAGGTGACTTATCCACTCTAAGCATACCCAGCCTAACTAGTACATCCTGTCTATCAATTTGCACCCCTTCCATTGCTTCTACCTTTTCCACTTCAACTGATATATAATCAGCAACCACCTCCATAGTAAACACCAATACAAAGTACTCGTTGAGTATTCTGGCTTTGCCCTGCGCCTCTAAACATATATCACCTTCTCTGTCCCTAATAGGCCCCACCCCGCCTCTTACTACCTGCTTACTGTTTACATGCCGGTAGAAGAATTTTGGGTTTCCCTTTTATGTTAACAGCCATTCTACTCTCATACTCTTTATTTGCCAATCTTATTTTCATCTTCAATTCCCCTCTCAACTTATTGTATTTGGTCTGATTCACCGTTGAAGAATGCACCTGACATTCATCATGCACTCTCTTTTTTGTTTCATCATCTCTCTCTCCCTCGTCATCCAAGGAGCCCTTGCTTTGGTTCCCTTACACATCCCTCGTGTTGGAATGTATCTAGCCTGTATTTGGAACATCTCCTCCTTAAAGATCACCAATTGTTCCTTTGCTGTTTTTCCTGTCATCCTTTAGTTCCATTTTATTCTGGCTGGATCCTTTCGCTTCCCATTGAAGTTAGCCCTATTCAAGTTTAGAAGTTCCACTCTAGAATGTTCCTTGCTCCTCTCCATTGTTAATCTAACTCTCATGATATGATGATCACTCGTACACAAGTATTCTCCCACAGGCACTTGGTCGACCTGGCACACCTCATTCTCCAGCATCAGATCCAGCAATGCCTCCTTCCTACTTGGGCCAAGAACATACTGTTCAAGAAAATTCTCCTTAACACATTTCAGAAATTCCTCCTCCTCCTTTCCCTTAACTCTAGCATTATCCCAATCGATATTTGGGATATGAAGTCCCCCAATATCAACAATCTATATCTCTTGCATATCTCTGCGATTTCCCTGCAGGTTTGCTCCTCTACCTCCCTCCCACTATTTGGGGGCCTGTAGAATACCCCAATACTGTGATCACACCCTTTTTGTTCCTCAACTGTAACCAAATGCATTCTGTCCTTGCCCCCTCAAGAACATTTTACTTGTCCAACACTATAACACTTAATCAGCACTGCCACTCCACCTACCATTTTCCCTTCCATATATTTTCTGAACACCTTGTACCCTTACATATTAAATGCCGAGTCCTTACCGTTTTTAAGCCGCGTTTCGCTTATTGCCGCAACATCATATTGCCACATGGCTAATTGTGCTTGTACTCACCAACATTATTCAGTAAAATTTGTGCTTTTACGTGCATGCATTCTAAACCCATTTTTGAATTTTTCGTAGTCTTTATTAGTCTGCTCCTATCTAATATTGTACTAGTTCCGCCTCTAGTACTACTTTCTTCTCTAGTAGTATCCAACAATCTCACTCTTTTATGCAGCTTGTTCACATTTCTACTCCTATATTCTGGAGCCCATCCCCCTGCCAATCTAGATTAAATACTCCCCAACAGCACTAGCAAACCTCCCCACGAGAATATTGGTCCTGGCTCTCTTGAAGTGTATCCCGTTCAGCTTGTACAGGTTCCACCATCCCCAGAAATGGTCCCAATGCCTCAGGAATCTAAAGCCCTCACCCCTGCACCATCTCTCCAGCCACGCATATAGGACATGAAATGGTGGAACTTCGTGGCCAATGTCTTCACTCAAATGATTATTCACTGTCACAGTAAAATAACGCAACATTTTCAATACAGTTGACTATTCTAGAGTGTATTATATGAGGATGCAGATTCAGACGACAATGTTGAGCTTTTAATTTTGCAGCATCTTATTTGACAATACAAGTCGTAGATTCAAAACTAGTTTTGTAAAGAGTGTCTAATATTGTTGACTTGAACTAGTCAGCAATGCTCGCACGGCAGTTGGATGCCTGTGTCCAGTTGGAAAGCTGTCTGAAAGAACATGCAGTCTGGCAGAGCTGGACGTCCAGCAGATTGAATTTTCTGCTGAGCAGACGATGAGCCTCCTTCTTGAAAATGGTTCGTCAGTCCAGCTCAGAGGGGATTAAGCATCATGAAAGTGGAATGGGACTGGGGCCACTTGTATGACAGGAAGTGTAGGGGGCAGTTTCCCTTACTTGAATAATATTAATGATTCAGTTGCAGAATTTGATTGCACCACTCGCCACTCGGCCCATGGATGAGCCGAGCCAATCACGTGGAGTTTAAGCGATTCCGCCAGCCAGTTAATTCAGTGGCATTTCTAGAACAATAAGAAATCAGCTAATAATAACCACATCACATAATGGATAAGGTCTATAACTTTAATGTGTATTATAATGTTATCAGAGAATTATAATTTCCAGTCTTCCGCTGTCGGTTTGCACACTGGGTTCCAGCCTGGATCGGACCTGTTTTACACCTGACCATTTCTAACAATCACTGACCTCATGTAACGGAAATATCTGGATTCCTATTGTTCGCAGAAGCTGACTGTACATTTTCAACGTTGTGGATCCGAGTGTAACGGGCAGGACTTGCGGTGAAGAGGACTTTCGTGCACATTGTTTCTGTTTGGATGTCATCTTTTTTTGTCTCCGTCATTTCACTCCAGCCGTACGAACTGAAGGAAGAAGGAAGAAAGATCTCTCTCTGATTCGTGATCTCTGTTTCACCTTCATTCGAGAAGGTGGAGAATTCCAATGATCCGTGTTAATTTTAACAAGATATGAACAATGAAGGGGCCGAGACCACTGGTTTGGCCGAGATTAGAATTAAAGCAAATTTTACGTAAGATTCAGTCAAATGCTGGGAAGGTTTATCAGCATCAAACATTCAACACAATAAATAAGAACAATGGATTAACATTCTATCGTCTTAACCTCTTGTCTTCCGTCTGCAACAACTCAGCCATTCTATTTCCTGCTTTTTGCATCCATACAGAAATACTCCTCAAGAAAGGGCCCTTTACCGTTTGTCCTGCCCGGGCACCCAGATCGACAATGCTGAAAATGTAGAATCAGCTGCTGCAAGCAAAAGGTATTCCATTAATTCAAGAAGGCAGTAATGTGCCTGATCGAAAGAAGGGGTGTGCACCCCTTTTAATCAGACCAGGCAGGCTGGTCATGCCGGTTTGATTCCCGGTCAGTACAGAACCCTGTACAGTTTGAATTTGGCACCCATAGGACCAATTCACAAGCCAGCTTCTCACATCCTTTCAGCGCTAGAGGAAGCAGGACTGACTAATATTCAGGGAAGTGGGTGTTTCAGAAGATTGACACTGAATGTAAGTTTATCCCAATTCAGGCGAGCTCATGGGTGCAGAAAGCAAAATGTAAAGTTCCTGCATTGGCCGGAATTGAACACGGATGCAAGACGTCCAATGAGACACCGAGCAGAATACACCTGGGAGCCTTTAACTTTTCTCAGTTGTTGGGTTTTCAGTTGCTTCAGTGAAGCTATATGATTTCGAAATATATGGGCAAAATGACACGAAATCTCATGTTTTTAATGGAAAGTATTTAAGTTTTCTGCAATGTCTATCGGCTATAAGAAGCTGAGATTTGACTAAAACCTAGCGGGGTTCGTCCGGGGTTTGAACCCGGGACTACTCACAGCTTTGAAACACCAAAGCAAGAAGGTGAGCAAACCCGTTTTAAACAGATATAGAATGATCCGCGACTGACAGCAATTCTGATTACGATTAGCAACAACGTCAGACACCTTATCCATTAGGCCAAGAACATTTCTCGTGCAAACCTGTTATTTTGCTGCCAAAGGCCAGCCCTGCTTTCGAAATGCTTGTCTGTCGAGCGGTCCCGCAGGTCTAAATGTATCGACTGGTTTAAAAGCATTAATTCAGATTGCTGCGAATGGGACATGTGCCCCAGGAATCGCGGTGGTAGCAGAGCAAACGTAATGGTGTAAGTAGGTGAAAGTGAATGTTAGATTAAGGTAATGCCGCAGGAAAGTGACAAAGAAACGGAAGGAGGAAAGTAAAGGAGGGCTATAGATTGTGGACGGATGAAAAAGCTGGGAGAAGAGGCGTGTTTGAATTATGGAGCATCAAGCTCAGGCATGTGAGAGCACGGGGTTTGAAGGAGTAAATAGGTTTTCACCATCAATAAAAGAATACTGTTTGATGTAGTGAAGATTGATTTTTCGCTGTGTTCTATCAGCAGGTGCCACAGAAAACAGAAGTTATAAAGCGAGCTATACCGTGATTCGGATTCGAACCAAAGTTGCTGCGGCCACAGTGCAGAGTACTGACCAGTATATGATCCCAGCGTCATACATCAGCTACTCCAGCACTGCCCTAACCACAGCAAAACCACGCACGGCACTGCTTAGAAAAGTTTGATTTTTGGGGAGGATGTCAATATCAGCACCACCAGAAATTTTGACAGCGGTGGAATTAGACCCACGACCCGCAGCAAATGGAGCCATAAACCATAATGGGAACTTGTGGAGCCGCAGTTACATTTAAAAGGGTTGTAGCCCTTTCACAACAGAGTAAACTCACCCCTGGAGATTCATTAGGACAAAAGGCCCCGCTGGGAGTCAAACCCAGGATCGCCTGTTGACTGAATAAGCGCTTTAACCAGCTAAGCCACGGAGCCAAATCGCGCCTCAGCTATGCCGTCGCCTCTCACTGGTATCTATCAGCTACATGTCACAGCCTGTTGGAGGCTGAGGCCGTTTTGTATCGATCCATCTCTCCTGTCTATTCCGCCAAGCGTCCCGATGCTGTCTGTATCTCACTGTGTTTATCTCAGTTTCAAACTCTGAGTTGATTCTAAATGAATATCTGTGTTTATGTTTTACATGAAATAAAGGAGGGGTCAGACAATTCTTCCTCTGACACTGGGGAACTAATGAGCCAACATTGATAACAAGATTTAGATTATTGTGACGCTGCAATTAAAATATTCCATCTTGCATTATATAGGTTCAATCCTGTGCAAAATAAATTGCAATCCCAACGTGATTCCAATAGGCCACTTTTTAATTTGACGTCACAGACGCCACCATTTCACCGCAAGGTGATTCATAACTAATACACAGAGAAGTCAAGCAGTGAAACGGTATTTGTAGAAAGGGTTGTGAGACTGTGGAATGCACTGTGGGCAAGCAGCAGATTTAAAACAAGGTTAAAAAACCGGCAGCCTGTGGGAGGAAGGGGGGAGAGAGGCAAGAGAGACACAGGAAAGATCAACTTGGGAACTATTGGCCCCGAATCTACTTTAAATCCCCTCACTGTATTTAAAACCATTTAATGTCAGATTCACACATCGATGCATGTGAGCAATATAGGACATTTACCGCTGTCTCTGGTCTAAAATAACTGCTTTATTATTTGGTCCCACCCGCTGTGTTTAGGCTCTACCCTGAATATTTATCTCCGACCTAGAATCAGTTTGTAATCTGGAGACAAGGTTTCTGCAGCCGGCGGGCAGGGAGCAGAGGCTGTGGCTGATCTGTGTCATGTGGGAGCAGAACACAAAGTTCCTGCTGTTTATTTTCATTACCCTGCAGAATATTCCACACTGTTCTCAACATCTTACATACCGTTAAATATCGGAAGTTTTCTTTTGTTGTAATGATCGCTGCGATTCTTCTGGACTTGCTGAATTTGCAGCAAATTAAACATCATGAAACCATCATCGCCAATAATAAACATGGTCAGCGATTTGAGAATTTAATTTTTTGGGTAGATATTTTCGGGGCTGCAATGGCCGAGTGGTGAAGGCGTTGGACTTGATATCCAATGGGGTTTTCCTGTGCAGGCTCGAGCCCTGCTCGCAGCGGGTTCTCTCATTATTGTAATAAATTACTTCAAATAATTTATTTTCTTCAATCTGCTCCCTCTGGGAGAATTTTGGAATTTTCAATGCCGGTTTTAAGGAAACTAAAGGATTGCCGAGAGACCTGGATCACTTACTTCAAGAAGGTTTGCTGACCGAATTCCAAAAGTGTTCTGCAGATTGTCTGGAAGCTCCAGATAAGGAGGCCTCGATAATCTCTGAGGAACCTTCGCATACACTCGGTGCTGCCCGGGAGCATCAGTCTGTGTAACCATGGGAGAGAGAGAATGGAAAGTCACTGGAAGGCTTGTTTCTGTCAGCAGCAATGGTACAGGAGCTCCATTCTGAAGTGAAAAGCAGAACACATTCCAGGAGACAGGCCAGGAGACAGACAAACGGAGTGGAGATCTGGAAGAGTGACCAGAAAAACAACAAGGAGGACACCAACACATAATTCATCTCCCCTCTCCCGAAGCAGAAGAATTGACCATTCTGAGTTTTGAGTTGCACCACTGAGGTTGTACAGGTCTCTCTCTGTAAAACTTGTATTATTATGTTAATAAAACGATTTGTTTGAAAAGTTTAAAGCTTCATTTGCCAAGGAATTTTCTTGTAAAATCGGGCTGCTTTCGCAGAGCTTGCCTGTCGAGAGGTCCCGCAGGTCTAAATGTATCGACTGGCTTCAAAGCACCAACTCAGATTGGGGCGTATGGGACATGTGGCCCAGGAAGAGCGGTGGTAGCAGAGCACAGTTAACGGTTTAAGTGGCTGAAAGTGAATGTTGGATTAACATAAGAACATAAGAAATAGGAGCAGGAGTCGGCCAATCGGCCCCTCGAGCCTGCTCCACCATTCATTAAGATCATGGCTGAACTGATCCTAACCTCAAATCTTCTATCACTCTGCATCCACCCGAACCCATGTGATCTCCTGGGAGAGGCGAAAAACCAGATAAAGACCCAATGGCCAATTTGGGAGAAAAAAATCTGGGAAATTCCTCTCCGACCCATCTAGGCGATCGAAATTCTTCCAGGAGATCACTCTGTCCCTATATTTTCTACAGTACTTACCTTCTGTAAAGGCGATCTCCACCCCAGCCAGGAACAGGAATATAACCATCTCCTGAAATCTAACAGAATTAGAACACAGTAGGAGCAGAACCAGGCTACACGGCCCCTGGGCCCACTCCACTACCTACAGGGCCATGACTATTCCGAACCTAGACTCATGTCCAATTTCCTGCCCGCTCCCCGTAACCCTTAATTCCCTTTACTTCTAGGAAACTATCTATTTCTGTTTTAAATGTATTTAATGATGTAGCTTCCACAGCTTTCTGGGGCAGCAAATTCCACAAACCTACCACCCTCTGAGTGAAGAAGTTTCTCCTCATCTCAGTTTTGAACGAGCATCCCCTTATTCTAAGATTATGCCCCCTAGTTCTAGTTTCACCCTTCATTGGGAACATCCTCACCGCATCCAACCAATCAAGCCCCCTCACAATCTTATATGATTCAATAAGATCGCCTCTCATTCTTCTGAACTCCAATGAGTAGAGTCCCAATCTACTCAACCTCTCCTCATATGACCACCCCCTCATCCCCGGGATTAGCCGAGTGAACCTTCTTTGCACTGACTCGAGAGCAAGTATGTCTTTTCTTAAGTATGGACACCAAAACTGTATGCAGTATTCCAGGTGCGGTCTCGCCAATACCTTGTACAACTGCAGCAATACCTCCCTGTTTTTATATTCCATCCCCGTAGCAATAAAAGCCAACATTCCATTGGCCTTCTTGATCACTTGCTGCACCTGCATACTAACTTTTTGAGTTTCTTGCACCAGGACCCCCAGATCCCTTTCTACTACAGTACTTTCCAGTTTCTTGCCATTAAGATAATAACTTGCTCTATGATTTTTCCTGCCAAAGTTCATAACCCCACACTTTCCAGTATTGTATTCCATCTGCCAAATCTCTGCCCACTGACTTAGCCTGTCTATGTCCCTTTGCAGGTTTTTTATGTCCTCCTCACTCACTACTTTCCGTCCCATCTTTGTATCATAAACGTTGATATGTTACACTCGGTCCCCTCCTCCAAATCGTTAATATAGATTGTAAAGAGTTGGGGACCCAGCAATGACCCCTGAGGAACACCACTAGTTACTGGTTGCCAATCTGAGAATGAACCATTTATCCCAACTCTCTGCTTTCTGTTAGAGAGCCAATCCTCCACCCACGCCAGAATATTACCCCAATCCCGTGATTTTTTATCTTGAGCAATAATCTTTTGTGTGGCACCTTGTCAAATGCCTTTTGGAAGTCTAAATACACTACGTCCACTGTTCCCCTTTATCCACACTGTATGTTACTTCCTCAAAAAACTCCAGCAAATTTGTCAAACATGACTTCCCCTTCATGAAACCATGCTGAGTTTGTCCTATTAAATTATGTTTATCCAAATGTCCCGTTACTGTCTCCTTAATAATGGACTCTAACATTTTACCAACCACAGATGTTAGGCTAACAGGTCTATAGTTTCCAGCCTTCTGCCGACTACCCTTTTTAAATAAGGGTGTTACATTAGCAGTTTCCAATCTGCCGGGACCTTTGCTGAGTCCAGTGAGTTTTGGAAAATTATTACCAATGCATCCACAATCCATACCGCTACTTCCCTCAAGACCCTAGGATGCAAGCCATCAGGTCCAGGGGTTTTATCCGTCTTGAGTCCTATTATTTTACCAAGTACCACTTCCTTAGTGATTTTAATCGTATTTAGTTCCTCCCCCCCTAGAGCCCCCTGTTTGTCCAGTGTTCTTAGTGTCCTCTACTGTAAGGACTGATACAAAATAATTGTTCAGTGTTTTTGCCATCTCCATGTTTCCCACCATTAATTTCCCTGTCTGATCCTCTAAGGGGCCAACATTTACTTTAGCCACCCTTTTTCTTTTTATGCAACTATAGAAACTGTTACTGTCTGTTTTTATATTTTTTGCTAATTTACTTTCATAATCTATCTTCCCTTTCTTAATCAATCTTTTAGTTATTTTTTGCTGTCTTTTAAAGGCTTCCCAATCTTCCATCCTCCCACTAGATTTGGCTACCTTATATGCCCTTGTTTTTAGTCGGATACTATCCTTAATTACTTTACTTAGCCACGGATGGATATCTTTTCTTTTACACCCTTTTTTCCTCAGTGGAATATATATTTTTTGGAAGTTGTAAAATGACTCCTTAAATGTACACCACTAATCATGTACCGTCTTACCCTTTAATCTATTTTCCCAGTCCACTCTTATCAACTCCGCTCTCATACCTTTATAGTCTCCTTTATTCAAGCTCAGCATGCTTGTTTGAGATCCAAACTTCTCACCCTCTAATTGAATATGGAACTCAACCATGTTATGGTCACTCATTCCAAGGGGATCCTTTACTAGGACATTTTTAATTAATCCTGTCTCATTACACAGGACCAAATCTAAGATTGCTTGCCCCCTGGTCGGTTCAGTTACATACTGCTCAAGAAATTCATCCCTAATACACTCAATGAACTCATCCTCAAGGCTGCTCTGCCAAATTTGATTTGTCCGGTTAATATGATAATTAAAATCCCCCATAATTATAGCTGTTCCCTTATTACAAGCCTCAACTATTTCCTGATTAATACTCCGTCCAACAGAGTTGCAACTGTTCGGAGGCCTATAGACTACACCCACTAGTGTTTTTTCCCCTTATTATTCCTTATCTCCGACTAAACTGTTTCACTACCCTGCTCCTTTGAGCCAATATCATTTCTCTGTATTATAGTGATTCCTTCCTTTATTAACATAGCCACCCCACCTCCTCTCCCTTCCTGCCTGTCCTTCCTGATTGTCAAATAACCTGGTATGTTTAATTCCCAGTCATGGTCACCCTGCAGCCATGTTTCTGTAATGGCCACAAGATCATACCCATATGTCGTTATTTGTGCCGTTAACTCATTCATTTTGTTATGAATGCTACGTGCATTCAGATAAAGAACTTTCAAATATGTTTTGTAACACTTTGTTCCTGTTTTTTCGCTTTTTAGTACTTTACGTTTTGCTCCATACCTTCTGTCCCTTCCTGACACATTCTGTTTTTTAATTCCCCCACTGCTACCGAAGTCTATGACCTTCTCTGTTGTCAGTTCTATTATTTGCTCTCTAGAAACCTCCCCCCCACTAATTAGTTTAAAGCCTTCTCTACGGCCGTATTTATATGATTCACCAGGACTCTAGTCCCAGCACTGGCCAAGTGGAGTCCATCCCAACGGAACAGCTCCCTCCTGTCCCAGTATTGGTGCCAGTGTCCCAAGAAGCAAAACCCATTTCTCCCACACCAGTCTTTGAGCCACGCATTTAACTCTTTAATTTTATTTATCCTAGCCATATTCGCTCGTGGCTTAGGTAATAACCCAGAGATTATTACCCTTGAGGTTCTGTTTTTTAATTTGACCCCTAGCTGCTCATACTCCTTTAACAGAACCGTCTTCCTTGTCCTATCTACGTCGTTTGTACCAACATGGACCATGACAACTGGATCCTCCCCCTCCCACTCCAAGTGTCTTTCCAGCCCAGAAGAGATGTCCTTAATCCTGGCACCGGGCAGGCAACACAGCCTTCAGGACTCCCGCTCTCAGCTGCAGAGAACGCTATCTATCCCCCTAATAATACTATCCCCTACCACTACAACATTTCTTTTTACTCCCTCCACTTGAATGGCCCCCTGTACCACGGTGCTGTGGCCAGGTTGCTCATCCTCCCTGCAGTCCCCGCTTCCGCCCTCACAGGGAGTAAGTACCTCGATCCTGCTGGACAAGAACAAGGGCTGCGTCTCCTTCAACACTCCATCCTGGATCCCTGGATCTTCCTCAATCGTAGTCACACCGTCCTGTCCCTGACCACGGACTACATCTGCAGTAATTAACTTCATAGGTGTGACCATCTCCTGAAACATAGAGTCACAATCACATCACAGAATCACAGAAACCCCACAGTGCAGATGGAGGCCATTTCGGCCCATCGAGCCTGCACCGACACATATCCCACCCGATTCCCGTAACCCCTACACCAACACATATCCCACCCTATCCCCGTAACCCCATGTATTTAATCCCCCTAACACTAAGGGTCAATTTATCATAGCCAATCAACCTAACCCGCACATCTTTGGACTGTGGGAGGAAACCAGAGCACCCGGAGGAAACCCACGCAAACACGGGGAGAATGTGCAAACTCCACACAGACAGTCGCCCGAGGCTGGATTCGAACCCGGGTCCCTGGCGCTGTGAGGCAACAGTGCTAACCACTATGCCACCGTGCTTCTCCCCCTCCCTGATGTGTGGCACTGTCTGAAGCTCGGTCTCAAGCTCCGTAACATGGAACTTGAGTTCCTCTAGCAGCAAACACTTGTCGCAGATGTAATCGCCATGAGCCTCAATGGGGTTCACCAGCTCCCACATCTCGCAACACTAACACATCACCTGCTGCATTCTATATAAATAATTAAATTTCTTATTATTAGTTATGAAGACCCTGCCCGGATACAGATGATAATGTCACACCACTATTCAAAGTGATTACCAACTTAAAGGTATGAAAGAAAAGAGAAGGAAGAAAACCAACCAACCAGCTGATCACCAACCTCCTCCTTGAATACTGTCTGTGGGGCCTGTTTGGTTGACTCATCTCGCTGCTCCGCCTCCGCAGTGCTGTCCAAGCCTGGGAGTGGGGAACAAAACAGAGCTAAAAACACACTCACCTCCCACTTATCCAAACTCTCCCACTTAGCAAAACTCCAGCACCACTCAATGCACAAAGCACTCCGTGCACTGCACTAGCCCCTCCCCTTTTATACCCAGATTCTACTTCCGGTTTAAACAGCCCAAGAGTTTAAGAAACCCTTAAAAAATTAAACTTATTTCAAATAATTGAATTCTTAACACACTAAAATTCCCAAAATACACTTAAATGATTCTTCTCCCACTTAGCAAAACTCCAGCACCACTCAATGCACAAAGCACTCCGTGCACTGCACTAGCCCCTCCCCTTTTCTACCAAGATTCTACTTCCGGTTTAAACTGCCCAAGAGTTTAAAAAACCCTTAAAAAATTAAACTTACTTCAAGGTACTTAAGATTAAGGTAATACTGCAGGAAAACTACAATGAAATTGAAGGGGGAAAGTAAACATAGAAACATAGAAACATAGAGATAGGAACAGGAGTAGGCCATTCGGCCCTTCGAGCCTGCTCCGCCATTCAATGAGATCATGGCTGATCTTACCAGTTCAGTACCCCGTCCCCGCCTTTTCTCCGTAACCCTTAGTCCCCTTAGCCTTCAGAAATATATCCAATTCTCTCTTGAAAATATTTATTGAATTAGCCTTCACAGCCCTCTGTGGCAGGGAATTCCACAGGCTCACCACTCTTTGAGTGAAGAAATTCTTCCTCATCTCTGTTTTAAATGATTTGCCCGCTATTTTTAGACTGTGGCCCCTGGTTCTGTGCTCCCCTGCCATTGGAAACATTCTCTCTGAATTCAGCCTGTCCAGGCCTGCCATAATTTTATATGTTTCGATGAGATCCCCTCTCAATCTTCTAAACTCCAGTGAGTATAAGCCCAAACTATTCAATCTCTCCTCGTAGGTCATTCCCGCCATTCCAGGTATCAGCCTGGTGAATCGCCGCTGCACTCTTTCCATGGCAAGAACATCCTTCCGCAGATGGGGCGACCAAAACTGTACACAATACTCCAGATGCGGTCTCACCAGCACCTTGTACAGCTGTAGTAAGGTATCCCTATTCCTATACTCGAACCCCCTTGATATGAAGGCCAACATACCATTTGCCTTCTTAACCGCCTGTTGCACCTGCATGCTCTCCTTCAGTGACTGGTGCACAAGAACACCCAGGTCCCTCTGCACTTCCCCATCTCCCAATCTATTGCCATTTAGATAATTATCCACCCTCCTGTTTTTACCCCCAAGGTGGATAACCTCGCATTTATCCACATTATAGTGCATCTGCCACGTATCCGCCCATTCCCCCAACCTGTCCAAATCGCACTGTAGCCTCCTGACATCCTCATCAGAGCCCACCCCTCCTCCTAGTTTAGTGTCGTCAGCGAATTTGGAAATATTGCATCCAATTCCCTGATCCAGATCATTTATATATATTGTGAACAGCTGGGGTCCCAGGACAGATCCTTGCGGCACCCCGCTGGTCACTGCCTGCCACTCCGAAAACGAGCCGTTTATTCCAACTCTCTGTTTTCTATCCGCCAGCCAGTTCTCTATCCACGTTAATACTTTGCCCCCAATCCCATGAGCCTTAATTTTGCATGATAATCTTTTGTGTGGAACCTTATCGAAGGCTTTCTGGAAGTCAAGGTACACCACATCCACTGGCTCTCCCCCATCTATTTTACCAGTTACTTCCTCAAAAAATTCCAGCAGATTAGTCAAACACGATTTACCCTTTGTAAATCCATGTTGACTCTGTCCGATCCTTTCCCCATTTGTCAAGTGCTCCGCTATTTTATCCTTAATAATGGACTCCAGCATTTTGCCCACAACCGATGTAAGGCTTACTGGTCTATAATTCCCTGCTTTCTCTCTACCCCCCTTTTTAAATATTGGGGTAACATTAGCTACCCTCCAATCCACGGGTACTGTTCCCGAGTCAATGGAGTTCCGGAAGATGATCCTTAGAGCATCTGCTATCTCCAGGGCCACCTCCTTAAGTACCCTAGGATGTAGTTTATCAGGCCCCGGGGATTTGTCGGCCTTCAGTCCCCTCAACTTACCCAACACCATATCCCTAGAGATACTAATTTCTGTCAGCTCCTCCCTCTCATTAGTCCCTATGTTTGTCGATATTCCTGGGAGGTTATTTGTGTCCTCCTTTGTGAATACAGAACCAAAGTATGAGTTTAATTGGTCTGCCATTTCCTTATTCTCCATTATATATTCTCCCGAATCGGACTGCAAGGGACCGACTTGGGATTTTACCAGTCTTTTCCTCCTGATATACCGATAAAAGCTTTTGCAGTCTGTCTTTATGTTTGCTGCAAGTTTACTTTCGTATTCTATTTTCCCCTTCCTGATTAATCCCTTTGTCCTCTTTTGCTGTATCCTGTACTGCCCCCAATCTTCCGGTCTGGTGCTTTTTTTTGCCAGTTGATATGCCCTTTTTTTTGATTTTATGCTGTCCCTAATTTCCCTCGTTATCCACGGTTGAGTCACCTTTTTAGGTTTATTTTTATGCCAAACCGGTATAAACATGTTCTGGAATTCTTCCATTCTATCTTTGAATGCTTGCCATTGTCTATCCACTGTCAATCCCCCCAGAAACACCACCCAATCAATCTTACCCAATTCCCATCTCATACCCTCGTAATTCCCTTTATTTAAGTTCTGGACCTTAGTCTCTGATTCAATTTCCTCACTCTCCATCTCGACTGAGAGCTCGATCATATTATGATCGCTCTGACCCAAGGGGCCTCGTACAAGAAGATTGCTGATAAGTCCCTTCTCATTGCACAATACCCAGTCTAAAATGGCCTGATCTCGAGTCGGCTCCTCGACATATTGGTCCAGATAACCGTCCCGAAAACATTCCAGGAATTCCTCCTACTCAGAATTTTTACTAATTTGGGTAGTCCAATCAATATGTAAATTAAAGTCACCCATGATGACAGCTGTTCTCTTATCGCACGCTTCTCTAATTTCCCTTTTTATGCCTTCCCTCACCTCCATATTACTATTTGGAGGCCTATATATCACACCCACTAACGTTTTCCTCCCCTTGCTATTTCTCATTTCTACCCATACAGATTCCGTTTCATCCGAGTTAATATCCTTCCTTTCCATTGCATTAATCCCCTCCTTTACCAGCAATGCTACCCCACCTCCCCTACCTTTTTGCCGATCCTTCCTAAATATTGTATATCCCTGGATGTTAAGTTCCCAGCCTTGCCCACCCTGCAGCCACGTTTCTGTAATCCCAATCAAATCATACTTGTTTACCTCTATTTCCACAACTAATTCATCCACCTTGTTCCTAATGCTTCTAGCATTAAGATACAAAGCCTTCAGGCTTGCTTTTTTCACACTCTCATTATGAATTAGTTTGGCCCTTTGTGTTTCTCTCCTTTGCTTATTGCTTCTCACCTTTCTACCATCTATTTCTAACTTCATATGACTTCCCTCTTTTCCACTACCTAGGTTCCCATCCCCCTGCCAAATTAGTTTAAATCCTCCCGAACCGCCCTAGAAAATATTACCCCGAGGACATCGGCTCCCTCACAGTTCAGGTGTAGACCGTCCCCTTGGTACAGGTCACTCCTCCCCAAGAACTGGTTCCAATGCCTCAAGAATTTAAATCCCTCTCCCTTGCACCACTGCTCAAGCCACGTATTTAGCTTATCTATCTTACTCTCTCTAAACTTATTAGCTCGTGGCACTGGTAGCAATCCAGAGATTACTACCTTTGAGGTCCTACTTTTCAATTTAGCTCCTAACTCCCTAAATTCAGCTTGTAGGACCTCCTCCCTCTTTTTACCTACATCGTTGGTACCTACATGTACCACGACAACTGGCTGATCCCCCTCCCCCTTCAGAATGCTCTGCACCCGCTCCGAGACATCCTTGACCCTTGCACCAGGGAGGCAACATACCATCTTGGAGTCTCGGTCTCGGCCACAGAAACTCCTATCTATCCCCCTTACAATTGAATCCCCTATCACTATAGCCCTATCCCTCTTTTTCCCGCCCTTCTGTGCAGCAGAGCCAGTCATGGTGCCCTGAACCTGGCTGCTGGTGCCTTCCCCTGATAAGTCATCTCCCCCAACAGTACCCAAAACGGTAAACCTGTTTTGGAGGGAGATGACCGCAGGTGACTCCTGCACTACCTTCCTGCCTTTACCCTGCCTTTTGGTCACCCATTTACTGTCTGAGCTAGCCTTTACCTGCGGTGTGACCAACTCACTGAATGTGCTATCCACAAGATCCTCAGCATCGCGTATGCTCCAGAGTGAGTCCATTCGCAGCTCCAGCGCCGCCATGCGGTCTGCTAGGAGCTGCAGCTGGACACACTTCCTGCACACATAGTTGTCAGGGACAGTGTCCCTGATTTCCCACATGGCACAGGAGGAGCATGACACGGGTCCGAGCTGCCCTTCCATGACTTAACCCTTACAATACCCTTTTATTTACTACGATTTAGCTTAATTATTGAATTCTACTTAGAATAAGTTTGTGAAAGTACTCACCAACCAGTCACCTACCTGTTTTCTGGTGTTGTATTTTCACTGCCGCCTCCTGTCCTGGAACCTTCTCCACCTAGGTTAGGCTCCTGAAATAAAATAAATTGAACCTACCTTTTCAACTTCCCCTAACCCCTAAAAGGTTAGAGGAGGTGGAAGGGTGGGAGACACTACACTGTAGTGTTTCGGGTTTAGCAACAGCTCCACCTATATAAGAGTTACTGGCCTCCTGCTCTCCCGACTGCACCAGCTGTGAAAGAAAAAGCCCGCGAAAGGTGAGCTTTTAAAGGAGGCCTATTGATTGTGGAAGGAAGAATAATCTGCGTTATGTTTCGATTTCGAACCGAAGTTGCTGCGGCCAAAACGCAGAGCATTAATCACTATACGAGCACGGCGCCACACATCATCAACTGGAGCGCTCCTCTGACCACAACAAAGTAACGCATGGCACTGCCTAGGAAAGCTGGATTTTTGGTGAAGAGTCCAAAATCAGCACCGCCAGAAATTCAGAAGCGGTGAAATTAGACCCATGCCTCGCAGCAACTGGAGCCTTCATCCAGAATGGGAACTGGTGCAGGCACAGTTTCATTTAAAATAATTTTAGCCTTTTCACACGAGAAGAAATTCACCCCTGGAAATTCATTAAAAAAAGGCCCCACTGGGAATCGAACCCAGGATTTCCTGTTTACTAGACAAACGCTTTGACCAGCTAAGCCACGGGGCCGACTACTGACGCAACTTTTCGCCTCCACTCACTGATAGCTATCAGCTTCCGGTCACTGTCTTCTGGACTCTCAGGCCGTTTTTTATTTCTCCAGCTCTCTTGTCCATTCCGCCATGTGTCCCATTGCTGTCTGTATCTCCTGCTTAATTTATCTCAGTGTCAATCTGTGAGGTGATTCTGAATGATTACCCTATGTTTGTGTCTTATCTATATATATAAAACGGTCTGTCTTTCTGTCTGTCTTTCTGTCTGTCCGGCTATACAATCAAAAGTTATAGAGCCTACCTACACATGTGTTACATCAAAAGAAAGCTTATGATTTTCGAAACATCATAAGCATATTTACTTTTTTGAAATTCTTCAGGCAGTATGCAAAAACTCTTCAAAAAGCTTCAAAATTCCACTCATTATCCACTCATTAGTATTGAGTGACGTGAAGGTTGACCAATTCTTTGACGTGATGATTGACCAATCCTACAGTTCAGTCACCTGATCGTTGACCAATCAGTGCGTGCGTGGGCGGGACTAATCATTCTCACCTCAGGGATGTGGCAGCCATTACACATCAGCCGGGCCTGAAGCTAAAAATATGGTAATCGAGGTCAGTACTTTTTCAAAAAAAATAAGTTTTACCAAAAATATTTTAGAAGTACTTTAACTTTCATCTTTGAAGGTATTAAAAGCTAGAAATGTTTTGGTTAAAAAACAGTGGAAAATACCCGAGGCCCCGGGGCCTAGGCTTCTCCAACTGCCGACAGCCAAAATCCAGTCCCAGGCTCCCTGCCCAGACATCGACCAGGCCCAAAAAAGCCCTGGCAACACCGGGCCCCCCCAGCTAGTATGAAATAAATGAGGGGATCAGACAATTCATCCTCAGACACTGGGGAACTAATAAGCCAACAGTTATAACAAGATATTGTTTATTCTGATGCAGCAAATATAATATTCCATCTTGAAAGATTCAGTTTCAATTCTGTGCAAAAGAAACTGTGACCCCAACGTGTTTCCAATAGGCTGCCTTTTAATCTAACCTCACAAACGCCACCATTGCACCTCAAGGTGATTCATAACTAATAAAGAGAGAAGTCAAGCACTGAAAGGGTATTTGTAAAAAGGGTTGTGAGACTGTGGAATGCACTGGCCCAGCAAGCAGCAGATTAAAACAAGGTTTAAAAACCGGCAGCCTGTGGGAGGAATGGGGGAGAGAGGCATGAGAGACAAAGGAAAGATCAACTTGGAAACTATTGGCCCCGAATCTACTTTAAATCCCCCCACTGTATTTGAACCCATTTAATGTCAGTTGCACACATTGATGCATGTGAGCAATATAGGATATGTATCGCTGTCTCTTATCTAAAATATCTGCTTTTTGTATGCAAAATTATCATTGCCGAGATTAAAGACGCTATGCAGAGTTAGCGGCTCTTTTCTCTAGGAGTGTGATTCACTTTTTGGGAATTCACATCAATTAAAATACAAGAGGTCCCGGTTTCAAATCCTGGACCTGCTCCAACATTTTAATAGAACCACTTTCCTCGGCAGGAGACATTCCACAAGTCTTCAAATAATAACCGCCGGAAAATCAGCCTGTGTTCAGCATATCGGAAGAAAACGGCAATTTTATTCTTTAAAGCAGCAATTCAGTCCCAGAAGTGCCGAAGCTGTGAGGTCAATATGCAAATCTGTTTGCTTCCAGAAGCCTGCTCCACATTTTCTACATTCTCAATCTGGGAGCCCGGGCAGGACATGTGGTAAAGGGACTTTATTAAAGGTGGTTTCTACGGTTTGGATCAGAAATACTGAAATAAAAGGGATTTTTGGATGACTCCTTTTGGATTATAATGTTAGATCGGGGTTGGTGAGAGGTTAAAGTCTCAGGACTATTAATCCAGTTGGAAGATACATAGCCTGAAAATGTTACTCCCCAACTTAGACAATATTTTCTCTCACTGTTTGGTAAAATTCTCCCACTTTCTCAACCTAATATTTCACCCAGCTCTAATGGACAGAAGGTGGAATCGAGGGCTCCTTCCTCCTTTCTCACTTTCATCCCGCCTTGCTTCATTTCCATCCTCCTTTATCGTGGTTTCCTGCCTCATTGGACAATGAGCCTGACTTTGATGTTAACTGTGTGATCGACATCTTATCAGTTCCAGACCTAACCTTGTCTTTTTGCAGATTTATTCAACTCTATTTGAAGGAAACTCTCGAAAATATAATAAAACAGCGCATTTAATGCCTGTGTGTTAAAACAGGCGTTTTAATGGTGAGGGAAATATTACAGGAACAGAACAACTCCTGCAGCAATAGAAATCGAGTCAGTGTCCAGCTCTGCTGTTCGGGGCAATCCTCGCCTCCTTCTTTTTCATTTTCACCTTGGTGGGAAAAGCTGAGAACGAACTCCAATCTACACCGGCTTTACACTGGTTAACAGACAGAAAACAAAGAGTAGGAATGAACGGGTCTTTTTAAGGATGGCAGGCTGTGACTAATGGGGCACCACGAGGATCGGTGCTTGGGCCCCAGCTATTCAAAATCTACATCAATGATTTGGATGAGGGTACTAAATGTATCATTTCCAAGTTTGCTGATGATACAAAGCTAGGTGGCAGTGTCAGTTGCGAAAAGAATGTGAAGGAGCTTCAAGGGGAGCTCGACAGGCTCAGTGACTGGGCGAGAACACGGCAGATGGAATATAATGCGGATAAATGTGAAGTTATCCACTTTGGTAGAAAAAACAGGAAGGCAGAGAATTTCCTCAATGGTGAAAAATTGGGGAATGCAGATGCTTAAAAGGGACTTGGGTGTCCTTGTATATGGGTCACTGCATGTGACTGTGCAAGTGCAGCAAACCACTAGCAAGGCAAATGGTATGCTGGCCTTCATTACAAGAGGATTTGAGTAAAGGAGTAAAGAAGTCTTACTCCAATTATATAGGGCCTTGTTGAGGCCACACCTGGAGTACTGTGTACAATTTTGGTCTCCTTTCCTAAGGAAGGATATAATTGTCATAGAGGGAGTGCAACGAAGGTTTATGAGATTAATTCCTGGGAAGGCAGGACTGTCGTATAAGAAGAGATTGAGTAAACTAGGCCTGTGTTCTCTTGAATTCAGAAGAATGAGAGGGGATCTCATTGAAGCATACAAAATTATTACAGGGCTTGATAGGGTGGATGCTGGGAGGATGTTTCCGAAGGCTGGGGAGTTTAGACTCAGGGGCCACAGTCTCAGGATAAAGGGTAGGCCATTCAGGACTGAGATGAGAAGAAACTTCTTCACACAGAGGATGGTAAATCTTTGCAATTCTTTACCCCAGAGGGGTGTGGAAGCTCAGTCATTGGGTATATTCAAAACAGAAGTCGATAGATTTCTGCCTAGTCAGGGCATCGAGGGATATGACGACAGGGCCATTGCTGGGAGCGGTGAGAGCGGATGTTCGGTGAGTATTTAAACTCACTTTCGCGGGCTTTTCTTCACAGGCCATTGTTGGGAGATACCGAAAGCGTGAGAGCTCATTACAGGATCCGGCAGCGCTTCCTCCTTTAATAGCAACAGTTCGGAGCTGCATTTCAGACGCGGCAACAAACCCATGACTTTGTTTGCTGTTCCCCAGCTCCGGGACTGAGTGAGACCCGCGACAGCAGCGAAGTTCAGGCCGCCTGTCCGGCCCCGCTCTCTCCAAGCACTCGCTGCCGGCAGACAGCAGCGATTGCAGCCTCAGAGAGCGTAAACTGCCCATCGCTGCGAAACAATAGATCACTGAAGCAGAGGAGCGCAGAGATTTTCATCGGTAGCATGTAGGTGAGGATGGTCGAAGTTAATATCAATCGGCTCATTGTTGTTGGAACCGCTGAAATTGAATCTTCCTCCTGCAGCAGATGTTACAGGTTTACATATGAAAAATGCCCTCGAGGTGCAATCGACAAATTTGGAGATGCCTTGTAGTGGAACAAGTTAAAAGATCAGCACAGTTAATGCTGAGAACAAATTAAACAGTAGCTCCAGCTGATGAACATTGCACTGGTGAAAATCCTGGGCGGAGATTTAGAGGAAGCGACAGTGGGAAGGGCTGTGCTGCGATTCTAACACTACGCCAAGCACATTCCGGGCAAGTCACCGACAGTAAAAAGAGGGTTTGGAACCACGGGCACACATGACAGAGCATTGGTATTGGGAATGTAAAACTGCTGTCTCCAATACTCTGCTTACCTGAATCAGTCAAAATGCAAGGGACAATACATGACAAATCCATTTGATTGTAGGTTTGATCTAGGGGTTAAATCTAGGGGTATGAATCTCGCATTGGGGATTGTAGATTGAAATTTGCGAACGGTCCCGCCTGAGCCCCTTTTTAATGTCGACTTGTAATATTGGACACGCGCTCAAAACTTGTGCCAATCGGCCTAACAAACAATCGATCAGGGCCCAAATCATTCTCCAACAATCCCCAGCGGCTTTGGAGGAAGGTCAATGCAAACTGCCATGTAAATATCATGGCTTTAAAGACACTCAATTAAAGTAGTTTTTTTAGCAAGCAATCACCTCTGATGGTTCTAAGTATATTTGTGTGTGGTGAAATTAGATACAAATGTATCTGTGAGTTGCTATTGTGTTACATGTAAATGCTTTTACTCCTCAGTTCGTTACAAATATATTTAGATGTATCTGTATTATTTAGTAATGTATTTGTTAGGGGAATCTGTGCCAGTTATAAATGTATTTCTGAGCGCTGCAAATGTCCAGTCCGGCCCCATTCTACCTTCTCATTGCTCCCACGTGGGACACGGCAGACCATCTGTTACATTCGGATTCAACTTTTGCTTTTATTGATATTTTGAAAATATGAGGTTTAGAAAGTAATAACTCTGCATCCATCAGCCTCTCTGATAATGCCTGAGCGGCACTTACCCTGTCCGATAAGCCCTGAGAGTCCCTTACCCGCTCTAGAATTTCTTGAGCATCCCTTACCGTGTCTGTTACTGTTGGAGCGTCGCTTACCCTATCTGATACATCCCGAGAATCCCTTACACTGTCTGGTACACCGGGAGGGTAACTTACCCTGTCTGGTACATCTAGAGCGTCCCGTACCCTATCTGATACATCCGGAGCATCCCTTACACTGTCTGGTAAATCCGGAGCGTCCCTTAAACTGTCTGCTACATCCGGAGCATCCCTTACCCTGCCTGGTGCATCCGCAGTGTCCATTACTCTCCTTGATAACTCCTGAGCGTCCATTATCCTTTCTGATAACAAGTTTGCCAAAATTGCATATTTCTCCCTTCATCAGCGGCTATGTAGTGCTTCCCGTCGCTCACGCTACTCAAGTGTTCAGGGAAAAGAGCCAACTACCAGGTAAATAAAACCCAGTTCTTCAGTTAGCCTCCACAGTTCACTTGATTTCCGATTGAATTTTCTTGTACATTCGGGCTGCTTTGGTTCCAAAGGCTGGCCCTGCTTTCGCAGAACTTGACTGTCGAGCGGTCCCGCGGGTCTAAATGTATCAAGTGGTTTCAAAGCACCAACTCAGATTGGGGCGAATGGGACATGTGCCCCAGGAAAAGCAGTTTTAGTGGAGCACACTTAGCGGTTTAAGTAGGAGAAAGTGAATATTAGATTAAGGTAATACCGCAGGAAAGTTACAGTGAAATTGAAGGAGTAACGTAAAGGAAGGCTATTGATTGTGGAAGGAAGAAAAATCAGCACGGTAATTCCGATTCGAACCGAGGTTGCGGCTGTTACAACGCAGGGTACCAATCACTAGAGGTTCACAGTGCCACACATCAACTGCTGGAGCTTTGCTCTGATCACAACAAAGTAAAGCACGGCACTGCTTAGAAAAGATGGATTTCTGGTGAAGGCCAAAATGAGCACCGCCAATAATTTGGAAGCAGTGGAATTCGAGCCAGACCCGCAGCGATGAAGCCTTCATCCAGAATGGTAACTAGAGCAGCCGCAGTTACATTTAAAAAGACTGTAGCCTTTTCACACGGGAAGAATGTCACCCCTACAGAGTCATTAAGAAAAAAAATGGCCGCGCTGGGAGTTGAACCCAGGATCTACCTGTTTACTAGACAAACGCTTCGACCAGCTAAGCCATGGGGCCGAAACCCGATCCGTATGCTCGCCTTCACTCACTGATGTCTATCAGCTACCGGCCACTGTCTTCTGGAGCCTCAGGCCGTTTTGTATTTCTCCAGTTCTCTTGTCAATTCCGACATGTGTCCCATTGCTATCTGTATCTCCCGCTTGGTTTATATCTGCGTCAATCTGTGAGGTGATTCTGAATGATTACCCTGTGTTTGTGTCTTACATGAAATAAATGAAGAGATCAGACCATCCTTCCTCTGACACTGGGGAGCTAATGAGCCAGCATTTATCGCAAGATATGTTTTATTGTGATGCAGCAAATACAATAGTCCATCTTGAAAGATTCCGGTTCAATTCTGTGCAAAAAGAAATTGCGACACCAACGTATTTCCAAATTGCCGCCTTTTAATTTGACGCCACAAACGCCACCATTGCACCTCAAGGTGCTTCATCTATCATCTATCTATATATATAAAACAGTATGGGCTAAAAATTCAGTTTGGGGCGCCAAGCTCGCCTGGGCGCCGGAATTATCGCTGCGTGCGGAGCCAATTGCGCCATCGGGATATTCAGTTACTGCGCCCCAAATGGAACCGGGCCGCTAAACGAGGCTTCCGGCGCCCCACTTGGGGCGCTGAAACTGAATATCGGCGTGCAAAGTGCCGCAGCACCATCCCGCTGCGGCACAGCATGCTGCGGTACTGCAGGCCTTCCTCCCACTGTTAAGGGGGAGGTGCCTGCAACAGCGCAATCCCCGCTCGCGAGTGCCGGCAAATGAGCCCGGCACCAAGGTGAAGTGCTGGGCTCTCGGGAAACAGCCGGCAATGCCGCGGGGGGGGGGGGTGTAGGAGGCCGGGGACGGAGGTGCGGGTAGGCGGCCGCCGAAAAAGCGGCCGGCCGCACCTCCACCTTAACTAGCGGCACTACCACCACAGGTTGGCCCCTGTGTACCGGTCGCTATTTGCGGCCGGCGTGGAAGAGGCGGGCATGACCTAATATGGCGTTCGGGGCGGTAGCGGGGCACTGCGCACACCGATGACGTCATCGGTGGCGGCGCAGCGCTACAGGCTAACGCCGCCATTAGCGCCCTGCTAAATATCGCGGCGGTTGTGGCCAGTGGCGCTAAAGCCTCTGAGTGGCCTCTTTGGGTGCAAACTGGTGGCGCAATCAAATGAATTTCTAGGCCTATGTCTCTCTGTCTGGCTGTCTCTCTGTCTGTCTGTCTGTCCGGCTATACAATCAAAAGTTATATAGCATACCTACACATATCGTATATCAAAAGAAAGTTCATCATTAGAGAAGTGCTGTAGGCGTATTTACTTTTTGGTCGGACAAACATTGTGCCGACGGTATCCAAAAAACCATCAAAATTCTGCTCATTATCCGCTCATTTGCATCAAGTGGGGGCGGGTTCATTGTGTGTGCGGGTGGGCCATCCTACAGTTGAGTGACGTGATGATTGATCAATCCTACAGTTCAGCGGCCTGACGGTTGACCAATCGGTGCATGTGTGGGTGGGCCTTATCCTTCTGAACCGAGGTGAGTGGCCGCCATCTTGATTCCAAAATGTTCATTTCTTTTTCCCACTTTCTGCGTCTTTCTTTTCAAATCTACATTTCCAGCAAAAAAAAATTGCTTTTATTAAATTGTTTTTAAAAAAAGTTAATTCATTTGTAAATATTTTCTATAACCTGATTCTTTTTCCTACCTTTCCCCGTTTTTGTAAGGCCTCAAAGCCTGGCCATCTCCTGCCCAGCCATGCCTGAGCTAAGTAATTGTACGACGGCTTGTGGCAAGCTCCTCCCCCCTCACCCAGTCTCCCCTGTCACATTACCGGGGGAACGGCGTCGGCCGCGAGGGACACGGGACAGGCACAGGGTGCGCGCCCAGCAGGCGACACACAGAAGCCCGAGGCATAAAGCATGGGAAGCCAGCAGGTGAGATGCAGCGTCTCTCTCTCTTCACCGCTCGGCGGTCTTGAAGCCGGCTTATGCGGGAGTGCGGGGCTCGGGAGAGCAGGGGGGGACTCCGGAGAGTGGGGGGCGGGACTCGGGGGAGTGGGTCTCGGCCTGACCAGGGTGCTGCGCTCGGCTGGGCCATGTCAGTGCGTGGCCAGCACGGAGCTCCGCGGAGCCATCGCCAGCAGAGGGGAAAGGGTCTGCTGGCTACCCCCCATCCCTTTCTCCCCACCTCCCTTTCTCCCCCTCCCTTCCCACCCCACAACCCCTTCCCCCTCCCCCTCGCTCCCCCTCCCCCCACCCACACCCCCCTCCCCCCGCACACCCCCTCCCCCACACACCCCTCCCCCGTCCTCCCCTTCCCCCCTCCGCCCCTCCTCCCCTTCCCCCTTCCCCTCTCTTCACCCCGTCCCCTCCCCTCCCCCTTCCCCTTCCCCCCTCCCCCCTCCCCTTCCACCCTCCACATCCCCCCTTCCCCTTCCCCTTCCCCTTCCTCTCCCCTTCCCTCTCCCTCCCCTTTCCCCACTCCCCCTTTCCACCTCCCTCCCCCTTCCCCCCTCCCCCTCCCCCCCATCGCCCCCCTTCTCCTTCTCCCCCTCCCCCCAAACCCCTCACCCTCTCTCTTCCCCCCTCCCCCCTCCCCATCCCCCCTCCCCCTCCCCCTCCCTCCCCGTCCCCCCATCACTCTCTCTCTTCCCCCCAGTCGCTCTCTCGCTTCCCTCATTCGCTCTCTCTCTTCCCCCCAGTCGCTCTCTCTCTTCCCCCCAGTCGCTCTCTCTCTTCCTCCCAGTCGCTCTCTCTCTTTACCCCAGTCGCTCTCTCTCTTCCCCCAGTCGCTCTCTCTCTTCCCCCCAGTCGCTCTCTCTCTTCCCCCCAGTCGCTCTCTGTCTTCTCCCCAGACGTTCTCTCTCTTCGCCCCAGTCGCTCTCTCTCTTCTCCCCAGTCGCTCTCTCTCTTCCCCCCAGTCGCTCCCACTCTTCCCCCCAGCCGCACTCTCTCTTCCCCCAGTCGCTCTCTCTCTTCCCCCCAGTCGCTCTCTCTCTTCCCCCCAGCCTCTCTCTCTCTTCCCCCCAGTCGCTCTCTCTCTTCCCCCCAGTCGCTCTCTCTCTTCCCCCCAGTCGCTCTCTCTCTTCCCCCTGTCGCCCTCTCTCTTCCCCCCAGTCGTCTCTCTCTTCCCCCCCAGTCGCTCTCTATCTTCCCCCCCAGTCACTCTCTCTCTTCCCCCCCCAGTCGCTCTCTCTCTTGCCCCCCAGGCGCTCTCTCTCTTCCCCCCCCAGTCGCTCTCTCTCTTCCCCCCAGTCGCGCTCTCTCTTCCCCACAGTCGCTCTCTCTCTCTTCCCCCCAGTCGCTCTCTCTCTTCCCCCCAGTCGCTCTCTTTGTTCCCCCCAGTCGCTCCCTGTCTCTCTTCCAACAACAACATGCCGTCAAAAATCCCTCGGCACTGCCGGGCACTTCAGCTAGTAACTAATACACAGAGAAGTCAAGCAGTGAAAGGGTTTTTGTAGAAAGGCTTGTGGGACTGTGGAATGCACTGGCTCAGAGAAGCACAAATAAAACAAGGTTTAAAAACCGTCAGCGTGTGGGAGGAATGGGAGAGGGAAATAACGAGCCACAGGTAAGATCACCTTAGAATCCATTGGCTCAGAATCTGCTTCAAATCCCCCTACTGTATTGAAACACATTTAATATCATATTCACACATTGATGCATTAGAGCAATGAGATTTAACGCTGTCGCTGATCTAAAATACCTGCGTTATGTATGTGAAATTCTCATTGCCGAGATTAAACAATCCGTGCAAGCTCAGTGATTCTTTGGACTAGGGGTGCAGTTGTAGTTTTGGGAATTCGCATCAGTTAAAATGCAAGAGGTACCGGGTTCAAATTCTGGACGTGCTCCAACATTTTAATAGAACCACATTCCTCGGCAGGAGACATTCCACAAGTCTTCAAATAATAACCGCCGGAAAATCAGCCAGTGTTCAGTATATCGTAAGAAAACGGCAATTATATTCTTTAAAGCAGCAACTCAGTCCCAGAAGTGCCGAAGCTGTGAGGTCAATATGTAAATCCGTTTGCTTCCAGAAGCCTGCTCCACATTTTCCACATTCTCAATCTGGGAGCCCGGGCAGGACATGCGGTAAAGGGACTTTATTAAAGGTGGTTTCTACGGTTTGGAAACAGAAATACTGAAATAAAAAGGATTTCTGGATGGCTCCTTTTGGATTATAATGTTAGAACGAGGTTGGTGAGAGGTTAAAGTCTCAGGGCTGTTAATCCAGTTGGAAGATACGTAGCATGAAAAAGTTATAGTCCCCAAGTTAAACCATATTTTCTCTCCCTGTTTGCTCAAATTCTCCCACTTTCTCAATCTAATATTTCACCCAGCTCTAATGGAAAGTTGATCGAATCGACAACACGTTCCTCCTTTCTCCCTTTCTTCCCGCCTTGCTTCATTCCCATCCTCCTTGTTCGCGGTTTCCTGCCTCATTGGACAATGAGCCTGATTTTGATGTTAATTCTGTAATCATAAGAACATAAGAAATAGGAGCAGGAGTAGGCCAATCGGCCCCTCGAGCCTGCTCCGCCATTCAATAAGATCATGGCTGATCTGATCCTAACTGCCAATCCACTATCACAGAACCAACTCCTGCATCTAACAGAATTAGACACCGAAGTAGGAGCAGGATCATGCTACACGGCCCCTGGGCCTGCTCCGCTACCCACAGGGCCATGACCGATCCGAACCTAGATTCATGTCCAAATTCCTGCCCTTTCCCCGTAACCCTTAATTCCCTTTACTTCTAGGAAACTGTCTATTTCTGTTTTAAATTTATGTAATGATGTTTCTTCTACAGCTTTTTGGGGCAGCATATTCCATGGACCTGCCACCCTCTGAGTGAAGTAGTTCCTCCTGATCTCAGTTTTGAAAGAGCAGCCCCTTATCCTAAGACTATGCCCCCTAGTTCTAGTTTCACCCATCATCTGGAACATCTTCCCTGCATCCACCCGATCCAAACTCTTCACAATCTTATATGATCCAATAAGATCGCCTCTCATTCTTCTGAACTCCAATGAGTAGAGTCCCAATCTACTCAACCTCTCCTCATATGTCCATCCCCTCATCCCCGGGATTAACCGAGTGAAGCTTCTTTGTACTGACTCGAGAGCAAGTATGTCCTTTCTTAAGTATGGACACCAAAACTGTACGCAGTATTCCAGGTGCGGTCTCACCAATACCTTGTACAGCTGAAGCAATACCTCCCTATTTTTATATTCTATCCCCCTAGCAATGAAAGCCAACATTCCATTGGCCTTCTTAATCACTTGCTGCACCTGCATACTAACCTTTTGAGTTTCGTGCACCAGGACCCCCAGATCCATTTGTACTTCAGTACTTTCCAGTTTCTTGCCATTAAGACAACAACTTGCTCTACGATTTTTCCTGCCAAAGTGCATAACCTCACACTTTCCAGTGCTGTATTCCATCTGCCAAATCTCTGCCCACTTACTTAGCCTGTCTGTGTCCCCTTGCAGGTTTTTTACGTCCTCCTCCCTCACTACTTTCCCCCCCATCTTAGTATCATCTGCAAACTTTGATATGTTACACTCAGTCCCCTCCTCCAAATCGTTAATATAGATTGTAAAGTGTTGGGGACCCAGCACTGACCCCTGCGGAACACCACTAGCTACTGATTGCCAGTCTGAGAATGAACCATTTATCCCAACTCTCTGCCTTCTGTTAGATAGCCAATCCTCTATCCATGCCGGAATATTACCCCCAAACCCGTGATTTTTTATCTTAATCAATAATCTTTTGTGTGGCACCTTGTCAAATGCCTTTTGGAAGTCTCAATACACTACGTCCACTGGTTCCCCTTTATCCACCCTATATGTTACTTCCTCAAAGAACTCCAGCAAATTTGTCAAACATGACTTCCCCTTCATAAAACCATGCTGACTTTGTTCTATTAAATTATAATTATCCATATGTCCTGTTACTGTCTCCTTAATAATGGACTCCAAAATTTTACCTACCACAGATGTTAGGCTAACCGGTCTATAGTTTACAGCCTTCTGTCTACTGCCCTTTTTAAAAAAGGGTGTTACATTAGCAGTTTTCCAGTCTGCCGGGACCATTGCCGAGTCCAGGGAGTTGGAAAATTATTACCAATGCATCCACAATCCCTACCGCCACTTCCCTCAAGACCCTAGGATGTAAGCCATCAGGTCCAGGTAATTTATCCGCCTTGAGTCCCATTATTTTACCGAGTACCACTTCCTTAGTGATTTTGATCGTGTTTAGCTCCTCCCCCCCTTTAGCCCCCTGTTTGTCCAATGTTGGGATATTCTTAGTGTCTTCTACTGTAAACACTGTGTTTTTGCCATCTCCATATTTCCCACCATTAATTTCCCGGTCCCATCCTCTAAGGGACCAACATTTACTTTAGCCACCCTTTTTCTTTTTATATAACTATAAAAACTCTTACTATCTGTTTTTATATTTTTTGCTAATTTACTTTCATAATCTATCTTCCCTTTCTTAATCAATCTATTTGTTATTTTTTGCTGTCTTTTAAAGTTTTCCCAATCCTCTATCCTCCCACTAGATTTGGCTACCTTATATGCCCTTGTTTTTAGTCGAATACTATCCTTAATTTCTTTACTTAGCCACGGATGGCTGTCTTTTCTTTTACACCCTTTTCTTCTCAGTGGAATATATATTTTTTGATCGGCATCTTATCAGTTCCAGTCTTAACCTCGTCTTTTTGCAGATTTATTAAAATCTATTTGATGGAAACTCTCCAACATATAGGGCCAGGAATTCGGTGCCCCACGGATGAGTATGCGCTGGGTATTCCCGCATAGCGCCAACGAATATGCCGGTTTCATCCATGCACTGCTCATGCACTGGAAACCGGAACTTCCGTTCCCTTGAAGGAAGTGTTTCACAGGTCGAATGCGTGCACCGGAGAGGCAACGTGCACGCCTGGAACTTCGTTTTTTTTACAGGTTTCTCCTGGAGGGTAAGTCTCTTGCAGCTATGCGTTTAAAAAGCAGTCGCAACGCCTGATTTTAACATGGTAAGTGGTGAATTAAATAAAACTATAACATTTTTTCCACAGGTTTATTATTTTTAAATACTTAAATGAAAGATAAGTTTATTTTTAGCCGCGTTAAAAACAGTAATTATTTTTTTCAAAATTTAAATTTTTGTTTAAAATAATTATTTTATGTAATTTATAGTTATTTTAAAAATGTGATGTTTTGTTAAAAAAATTGAAGTTTTAATTTGGTCTTCCTTTACCCTTTTCTGCTGGTGATCCAGGTTAGAAAAGCTTTGGCCGTTCAAGAAAGCCTGAGACGTCCATGAGTAGAAAACACAGGGAGACAACACACAGAGACAGAGACATTGAGAGATGGCATCTAGCGGTATGATTGTCGCACAAAAGATCCTCTGATTTAAATGCGAGAGGCAAGGACCCAAATCCCGGATGAGCCCCCGCACTTTCGTCAAATATCCCGAATTCCCTCAGCTTGACGACATTGCAGAAGATTTAAAATAATTACTGTGAAAAATTCAGCGTCAAGCTTGTGTCAAGTACACCGTGAGAAACCCGCGTATTTATTATTAGAAGCGGGAATTCAGCCCCAAATGTGCGGAAGTTGTGAGGTAAATATGTAAATCCACATGTTTACGGAAGCCTGCTGCGCATTTTCCACATTGTCAATCTGGGAGCGCGAGCAGGAGATAACTTCAAGTCTGCCGCTCACCCACAAAGCAGCACAAACTCACGGTTTCAGAAACAACTCATAGATGGAGAATGAAACATAAACACAACCAGAGAAACCTGCAATACCTGTAGCCCAGGGAAGATGCTTTGGCACCAAAGCAAAATACTGCTGATGCTGGAAAACTGAAATAAAACAGAAAATGCGGGAAATACTCAGGAAGTCAGGCAGCATCTGTGGAGAGAGAAACGGAGTTAACGTTTCAGGTCGATGACCCTTCGTCGACATGAAAAGTTGCCTCTCTTAAAATTCCGTGGCTCAGTTGGTTAAAGTGCCTGTTCAGTAAACAAGAGTTTCTGGCTTGGACTCCCAGCTTTGTTTTATAATTTGTGAAATTAAGCAACAAAATAACTCTGTCTCTGGAAAATCACACTGACCAGAGCGTGGAAATATCAATTTTAATAAAATGACTTGCAATTTTTTCAATGATTCGTGCAAAACCTTAGATCTGAGGAGAGCTCATCGAACTGAAACGTTAACCCTGTGTTTCCCTCTCCACAGATGATCCCTGACCTGCGGAGTGTTTGCAGCATTTTCTGAATAATTTCATTTCCTGACTCTGCAGTATTTTGCTTTGTCTTTTATTCTTTCATTAACAGAATCAAGAATGCGACAGGAGAATTGAACAGTGGAGTTTGCTGAACATTGGTGGTTCAGAGGTAGAGTTCAGGGGTAGTAATTTTCGCCTGCATATGCGGTGAGATCTGGGTTCGATTCCCGACCAAGTGCAAACTTTATATTCTAACTGAAGTACTTCAGTAATTAATTTAAGAAGTTTTATGGAACACACTACAAAAAATGCAATTTTTTAAATATGTATCAAACTTTCCGTCATTCTTCAGTTAAGGAAGGTAAATCCATCCTCTCACATCCGTGGGACAAACCTCAGGCAAACGGCTCCGAGCTTCCTTAAGAATGTCTTCACTCAGAGGGTTGTGAATGTTTGGAATTCTCTGCCCCAGAGGGCTGTGAATGCTGAGTCGTTGAGTATATTCAAGGCTGAAATAGATAGATTTTTGGACTCTAGCTGAATCATGGGATATGGAGATCACACGGCAACGTGAAGTTGAGTTCGATGATCAGCCATGATCTTATTGAATGGTGGAGTAGGCGAGAGGGGCCGAGTGGCCTTGTCCTGCTCCTAATTCGTATGTTCGTACAGATAACCCGTGAGTTTGCACATCTTTTCGATTGTGCCAAAGTCTTAGTCACTACGTTGAAATCGGATCTATTTCCTGCACATTATTCTTTGCCTGATAGTTGCTGGTTTAACAGTTAAAACTGGACCCACTTTCGATCTGTCAATAAGTAACACTGAAGGGCTCCTTTAAAACTTTCATCCGTTATTGCAACACGGTGGGCCTGAGGAAACTAAGTACCCACGTGGAACAGCTAATAAGTAGATAGCTTCCGGAAACACCAAATGTAACATCAGCTCTGGTAGAAATATCACACCGCAAAAGCATTAGCTGTTTCAGGTGAGGCTCGAGCTTACAACTTGGGCATTTCCCGAGCCTGTACTGTCAGATAAGTACCGCGCGCTAAATGATTGCACCACTCGGACCACGCACTATGAGTGCTACTCATCCGTGTTCATTTACTTGCATATTTCAGGTTGTTTTATAGTGCGGTGGGCTGGGGCACTGGTTTATGTTGTTTAATTGGTTAACATTGGCTGGGTTTATATGATAGACTGCAGCAGGAATTACTCTCATGTGTTCGTGAGCTGCTGAATTTAACAAAGGCTGCACGAGCTTCCTGACGTCATAAACATGGAACATTTTTACCCAACTCCACAGCAGCGATGGGCAGAGTACACTCTCTGAAGCTGCAATCGCTGGTTTCCGCCGGCAGCGGGCGCTTGGAGAGAACGGGACGGACAGGCGGCCTGATAGTTGCTGCTGTCGCGGCCTCACTCACTCTGTGAGCTGGAGAACAGCAAACCCGGTTTGTTGCCGGGCCTCAAATGCGGTTCCGAATTGTTGCTATTGACCGAGGCAGCGCTGTAGGATCCTGTAATGATCTCCCACACTGTCGGTATCTCTGTAGAGTTTGAGTGTGCACAGAACTTTATAGAGAAAAGGAGAATACTGCGTGGCTGTTAATATATTTTATTGATCTCTACCTACAAGTGATGATTGAACCGGCGACCTGTTGTACTTGAGACGGAAGTTACACTTCAGAAACCGCTGCTCTCTAAATAATGAGAGGAACAGCCCAGAACAGCAACTGTTCATCTATAAATCTCTTATCCATACGACGATGGTTCCATTCTACGTCGAGGAATTAACTTTCAGAAAACTGTTTGTTTTATTAATTACACAAAACTCAATAAACTGTGTGAAAGGTTTGTTTTAATCGCCATTAATCAACCGCTAACTTTCTGTTTCCGACTCAGCGAAATACTCACATGGTTAACGAGTCATAGGCAAAACTTTAAAAAGATTTTGTGTTCTGCATGTGATGTATTTTCATCCGTTCTCATTTTACAGACTATATATTAGGAGTTGGGTAAAAATGTTCAGTGCTTAGGACACCAGGAATCTGGTGCAGTCTTTGGTAAATTCACCAGCACGTGAATACATGAGAGTAACTCCTGCTGCATTCTAGCATATAACCCCAGCCAATGCTCCTCAATTAAACAACATTAAACAGTGCCCCTATGCTCCCGCACTATTAGACAACCTGAAATGTGCAAGCAAATGAACACAGATAACTTCCACCAAGCGCTCGTGGCTCTAGTGGCGCAATCAGTTAGCGTGTGTTAGATGAACAATGCAGGTTCGGGAATTGCTTCGAGATTGTGAGTTCGAATTTCACCTAAAACAGCCAATGCTTTTCTGATATTTCTACTGGAACAGAAGGTAAAACTGGTCTTTCTGAAAACTAGCTACTTATTAGCTGTTCCACGTGGGCTTTTAGGTTCCTCAGGCCCACCGTGGTGCAATAACGGATGAGAGTTTTAAAGGAGCCCTTCAGTATTGCTTATTGACAGGAGGTTAAGGTGGGGTCAGTTTTAACTGTTAAACCAGCAACTATCAGACAAAGAATAATATACAGGAATTAGATTCGAGTTCAACGCAGTGACTAAGCATTTGACACAAACGAGAAGATGTATAAACTCACGGGTTATCTGTACATGTTTCCTACATCATGTTGAACACAAACAACGATTCACCTGAACACGTTGTTCAGAATTATAACGTCGCAAGTTGCGTACAGAGAACCGCCCAAACCCCGTATCCACAATTATAGATTCATTTAACAGCCGAACTTCAACATTGATGGAGCGAGATCGTCCATACAGGATGTTCAATTACCATTGCCCTGATGGACAGTATCTCACACATAATGGGCGTCAAACATCCGACAAAATCTCAGCTCAATTTCAGAGTAGGACCGAGGGTTTTCGTTATCTGGAGAGTACATCGGGCTCTCAGTGGCACTCAACAACAATAAAAATAACAACTTGTATTTACATAGCGCCTTTAACGTAGCAATACGTCCCAAGACGTTGCACATGAGTGTTTTAAGTCAAAAAATGTGAAACCGATCCACACAAGGATAAATTAGAGCAGTTGGTCAAAGAGATATGTTTCAAGGACCGTCTTAAAGGGGGAAGGTGGGGTAGCGAGGCGGAGAGGTTTAGGCAGGGAATTCCAGAGCTTAGGGCGGCAACAGAAGGCTCAGCCAGCAAAGATTGAGCGATTATAATCAGGGATCCTCAAGAGGGCAGAATTAGAGGAGCGCAGATATCTCGGGTGTTGTGGGGCTGGAGGAGATTACTGAGATAGGGAGGGGCGAGGCCATGGAGTGATTTGAAAACAAGGATGAGAATTATGAAATCGAGGCGCTGCTTAACCGGGAGCCAATGTAGGTCAGCGAGCAGAGGAGTGATGGGCGAACGGGGCTTGGAGCGAGTTGGGACACGGACAGCCGAGTTTTGGATGATCTCAAGTTTATGTAGGGTGGAATGTGGGAGCCCAGCCTGGAGTACGTTGGTATAGTCAAGTCTAGAGGTAACAAAGACATGGATGAGGGTTTCAGCAGCGCATGAGCAAAAGAAGGGGTGTATACAGGCGATGTTACGGAGGTGGAAGTAGGTGGCCATTGTTATGCCGCGGATATGTGGTCAGAAGCTCATTTCAAGGTCAGTTATGACACCAAGGTTGCGAACAGTGATGTTCAGCCTCAAAAAATTGTTAGGCAGAGGGATGGAGTCAGTGTCAAGGGAACAGAGTTCGTGATGGTGACCGAAAACAATGGCATCATTCTTCGCTCCTGGAGGTTCTTCTGCAGCAAGTTCCAAATAATGTTTCTACCCGGGATCGAACCAGGGACATTTCCCGTGTAGAGGTGAACGTGATAATCACGACACTATGGAAACCTCTGCTCCGTTTATTATCGGCAATCAGATGACGTGTTCAGGGAAAGGGTGAATCGCTGAATTAGAGGGCGGGGATCCTGCACTGTTGTTGAGGTGGTCTGGCTGTTGCTGCTTCCACCTCTCGCACTCGGAGAACCTGAGCCGCAGTCTGCACTGATCTCACTCCTATAGATCCCAACTTTACTCCGTTCATTGTGGCGCAATGGTATCCCAGTCTGAAGCCAGTTCATGAAAGCTGCGTGTTCAAAATCATGCGCAGTTACAGAAACCGCTCCTAAATTGATAAAAAGGAACTGTTTGCAAGCTGGGAAACTCAGTGTTTTTCAGAATTGTGCTCTTTTTCCGTTATTTCCCAGTTACACATTCAGTTTTTATTTGGCAATTTTTATTTTATATCGGAACAATATTTAAGGGAAGTTGTGTGTTGATTTTTTGTACAGCAACTCTGTCAGCCAGTGTGAGAAGTAAAACACAAACCGCCCAGCCTGGGGCTCGCACCCACTCGAGGTGAGTATTTGCAGCCAAAGGTGTTAATAACGCCTTTACAAAAAATTACTGAATGTCAGGGGAATTTATTTTCAATAACATCCATTGCACATTTGCACTGGGGTGGAGTAACACATCTTTCTGTTTATTTGTGTCTCTTCGGTTTGCTGATAAACGTTTAACTGGCGGCCTGTTCCCGTTAATGGTCACAAGCAGAAACAGACAGACAGAGCGTGTCTGACCGCCCCGAGATGTGCAAAAGGCATCAGTTTAGAACAAATGCATCAAATCAAATGTTCACCCGGTACCGAGAGAGAAAAAACCAGAGAAAAGGGCAGAAGGAGATCGAGAAATAAAAACTAAATACAGAGGATATAAGTATGTCCCACTCTAGATGTCACTCAACCATCATAACAAAAACAGATGATCTGGTCATTGTCCCATTGCTGTTTGTGGGAGCTTGCTGTGCGCAATTGGCTGCCGCGTTTCCGACATTACAACAGTGACTCCACTTCTGTAAAGTGCTTTGAAGAGTCCGGTAGTCGTGACATGCAAAATAGAAATGCAAGGCTTTTTTTCTTTATTTATTCAAACCCAACCCTTCAGTTCCGGATAAAGATTTTCAGAGTAAATCGTTCAGTTCGAGATTCAGACCAAAGAAAGTGACAGGAAATACCATAAAATTGCCAAAACCAGAGATTGAATGAGGAACCTTTAGATCTTTTTCAGTCTAACACTCTCCCAACTGAGCTATTTAGGCCTCACAGCAAACTGCGCTTTATGTCATTCATTGGAAAAATATAACCTGGGATGGAATTGCCCCAAACCTGCTGCACCAGCAGAAAAGGGCAGATAAAGAAATAATGACTGAGACGGCAAGGAAAGTAATTCAGAAAAGTAAAATTCCCTCTTTCCAACCGAGTCTGGTGAAGTGAGACTAATATTGTTGACTTGGAGTATTTAGTGAACCGCTTGATATTGTTGAACATTGTGTAAGAAAGCGGATTGGATGGACAGAAGCGCTCTGAAAGGATGGCTGATCAGCTGTGGGTGGTAGCGAAATCTTACGGCTTCGTTTCCAGCGGTTCGTTTGCCTCGGGGTTTGATTCACGCTCGGGGGGTTTCAGTGACTGATATGGGAGAGGTTCCCGGGTTCAAATGATGTCTTTGTACCGTTCCAGAAGGTCGGATTCTCTTTTCTCCAGAGAATGTTTGAGCTCCAGAGGACAGAATGCACAGGGTTTGTCCACACAACACACGTGGACTAAAGAAAATATTGCCAGGAGGTGCGCAGATTGAAGCTGACGTGTTAATTAATCACAATTCAAGCGGCCTCATTGGCGATTCTCAGTACTTCAAACATAGAAACATAGGAGATAGGAGCAGGAGTAGGCCAGTCGGCCCCTCGAGCCTGTTCCGCTATTTAATGAGATCGTGGCAGATCATCCAAATTCAGTACCCTGTCCATGCTTTCTCTCCATATCCCTTAATCCCTTTGGCCTGAAGAAATATATCTAACTGCTTGAAAATATTTAATGAATTGTCCGCAACTGCCTTCTGTGGTACAGAATTCCACAGGTTCACCACTCTCTGGGTGAAGAAATTCCTCCTCATCTCAGTCCTAAATGGCTTACCCCTTATCCTTATACTGTGACCACTGGTTCTATACTCCACCGCCATCGGGAATATCATTGCTGCATCTAGTCTGTCTAGTCCTGCTAGAATTTAAGAAGTTTCACTGAGATCCCCTCTCATTCTTCTAAATTCTAGCGAATATAAGCCTAGTCGACCCAATCTCTCTTCGTACATCATTCCTGCCATCCCAGGTATCAGTCTGGTGAATCTTCGCTGCATTTGCTCCATGGCTAGAAGATCCTTCCTCAGATAAGGTGACCAGAACTGCACAGAATACTCAAGGTGTGGTCTCACCAAGGCCCTGTACAACTGCAGCAAGACATCCTTGCACCTGTACTCGAAACCTCTCGCTCTCAAGGCCAACATACCATTTGCCTTCTTAACTGCCTGCTGCACCTGCATGCTTATCTTCAGCGACTGGTGCACAAGGCACCCAGGTATCGCTGCACTTCCCCTTGTCCCAATATATTGCCGTTCAGATTATAACCTGTCTTTCTGTTTTTTCCACCAGAGTGGATAACCTCGCATTTATCCACATTACACTGTATCTGCCATGCATCTGCCCAATCACCGAACCTGTCCAAATCATACTGGAGTTTCTCTGCATCCTCCTCCCAACACACATGCCCACCTTGCTTTGTGTCGTATGCAAACTTGGAGATATTACATCTAGTTCCCTCGTCTAGATCATTCATATATATTGTGAATAGCTGGGGTCCTAGCACCGATCCCTGCAGTACACAACTAGTCACTGCCTGCCACGTGGAAAAAGACCCGGTTTTTCCAACTCTTTGCTTCCTGTCTGCCAACCAGTTCTCTATCCAAGTCAGTACCTTACCCCCAATCCCATGTACTTTAACTTTGCACGCTAATCTCTTGAAGGACATCAGTGAACTAGTTGTGGTTTTGCTGCAAAATATCGTCACCAAAACCTGACTAAACAACTACTCTGATGGGACTTGGTCCCACCACTTTTGAATGTTTTTTCCACTAATTAACTAGACGTCCAAGGCGCTACCCAATGCACCATGGAAGCCACTGTATGTTACAGCTCTGAATCCGTGAGTTTGTGCTTCTCTGTGGGTGACACGAGCCTTGAAGATAAGTTTAAATGATTTCCCTGTAAACTATTTCCAACTCCGTCTTTTCCCGAACTTTGTACAAACGCATAAATGAGAGGATCACACACTTCGCTCCGAGAATCTCGTCCGCTAAACTGTGAAAGGTGAGAGTGTTTATTGTGAGGGTTTTCCATTTATTGAGGCACACATGTGATGTAAAAGTAGCAACAGGAGGCCTTATGATCTGGAGTGAGGCGGGTTCCTGAAATCCAGTTGTGTCTTAAACATTTAGATTTTATTCTATATATGGTCATATTCTGAAACACCGCTTCACACATTCTGACTTCGTGACACATGAAGATTATCAAACCACCACGAGCTCCCGCAGGGGGCTGAGGCAGCCATGAGAAGCATCATTTCCTGTCGCTTCTGCCGCCTGCTGCCAGTGATCTACAACAAATTCAATTGCAGGGGCAGGGCGCAAAGAATCATCAGGGAAAGAAGCATGGGCTCAAAATCCAAATTAGAGGGACAGGATCAGAGGGACAGTTAATGTTCTGGAGTGTGGACTTCGGTCAGAACTGCAATCAAATAGGTTTAATAGAGAGAGAATCTATTTCCTCTGCTGGGAGGGTCCAGCAGAATGGGGCGAAGCAGTAAAATTAGAGCTACCCCGTTCAGGGATGATGTAAGGAAGCGCTTCTTCACACAGAGGGCAGTGGACATCTGGAACTCTATTCCTGAAACAACTGTTCAGGCTGGGGTCAATTGCCAATTTCAAAATGAGATCGATAAATTTGTGTTCGGCGAGGATGTGAAGGTTTATGGAATCATCGCAGGTAGATGGAGTTCAGATGCAGATCTGCCATGATCTAATTGAATAGCGGAGCAGGCTCGAGGGCCTGAATGGCCACCTCCTGTTTCTATGTTTTATCACAGTAACAGGACAGAAACACCTACAGCTGCAAACATACGTCACATTATATTCATATTTAACAGCAAAAGTACCCGGGCCGTGCGCAACTGTGCTGTGGTCAGAAAAACTACGCGAAGCTGACGTGTGGTGCTGTGATCACATCATGGTTAGTGTCCTGCATTGTGGCCGCAGTAACCTCGGTTCAAACCTAAATCACGTCACAGCTCGCTTTTTATCTGCTGTCCTCTGCGGCACCTGCTAATGGAACAGTCTGATAAATCAAATCTTACGACATGAAAAAAGATGTTTTTTTGGAGGTGAAAACCTATTTACTCATTTAAAACCCCGCACTCTCACATGCCTGAGCCTGATACTCCATAATTCAAACCCGCCTCTTCTCCCAGCTTTTTCTTCTTCCATAATCAGTAGCCATTCTTTACTTCCCTCCATCCATTTCATTGTCAGTTGCCTGCGGTATTACCTTAATCTAACATTCACTTTCATGTGCTTACGTGGTTAAGTTCTCTCTGCTACCACCGCTGTTCATGGGGGCACATGTCCCATTCGCACCAGTGTACAACCAGTTGATACATTTAGATCTGTGTGACCACTTGACAGATAAGCGCTGCAAAAGCATGACTGGACTTTAGAAGGATAGCGGCCGGATTGTTCACGAAATTTCCTTGGAGAATCTTGTGATATCTTGTTAACTGAAGAACTGGGTTTTGTTTTGATGCTGGCTGCCGCTTTTCCGAAAACTCTTGCAGTGCGTGAGCGACAGGCAGCGTTACCTAGCTGCCAATGGGGGTTTAAATGTGAACTACTGGCCCGCTGTTACGGTGCAGTTAGATCGGAAGTGTTCCGCCTTAATCTTAAGAGTTCTGTTGAAGTGTGTGATTGAAACAAATATAGGATACATGGAAAGAGTTGAAATGTCTTTGAATGCCCATGGCGCAAGGCCCTGTGTTCTTTATGAAGAGCGGGAGCAGGAATAAAGTTTTACAGAAATAAAATGTACAGACTTGGTGCGAATCAGGAAACTGCGCTGGTCTAAGATCGACATAAGTTTGAAATTAGATTCACTTCCAAAGGATAAAGTTAAACCTTTCTGCCAGCTGCCTCATCATTTGCTTTTTCAGTTAATATTTCAAGCGGTGTAAGAACATAAGAACATAAGAAATTGGAGCAGGAGTAGGCCAGTCGGCCCTTCGAGCCTGCTCCGCCATTCAATGAGATCAGGCCTGATCTTCTGCCTGAACTCCATTCACCGGCCCTATCGCCATATCCCTTGATGCCCTTACTCGTCAGAAATCTATCAACTTCTATTTTGAATATACCCAATGACTGAGCCTCCACAGCCCCCTGGGGTAGAGAATTCAAAAGATTCACCACCCTCTGTGTGAAGAAATGTCTTCTCATCTCAGTCCTGAATGGCCGACCCTTTATCCTGAGACGGTGGCCACTGGTTCTAGACTCCCCAGCCTAGGGAATCATCCACCCAGCATCCACCCTATCAAGCTCTGAAATAATTCTGTATGCTTCAATGAGATCCCCTCTCATTCTTCTGAATTCAAGAGAATTGAGTTCTAGTTTACTCCATCTCTTCTCATAGGACAGTCCCGCTATCCCAGGAATCAATCTCGTGAACCTTCATTGCACCCCCTCTATGGCAAGTATATCCTTCCTTCGGGAAGGAGACCAAAGTTGTACACAATACTCAAGGTGTGGCCTCACCAATGCCCTATATACTTGGAGTAAGACGTCTTTACCCCTATACACAAATCCTCTTGTAATGAAGGCCAGCATACCATTTGCCAACCTAATGGCTTGCTGCACCTACGCATTCACTTTCAGTGACTCATATACAAGGACACCCATGTCCCTTTGAGCATCTGCATTCCCCAATTTTTCACCATTTAGGAAATACTCTGCCTTTCTGTTTTTTCTACCGAAGTGGATAACTTCACATTTATCCACATCATATTCCATCTGCCATGTTCTCGCCCAGTCACTGAGCCTTTCCAGATCCCCTTGAAGCCTCTTCACATCCTCTTCACTACTGACACTGCCACCTAGCATTGTATCTTGAGCAAATTTGGAAATGTTACATTTAGTCCCCTCATCTAAATCATTGATATAGATTGTGAATAGCTGGGGCCGAAGCACCGATCATTGAGTGACCCCACTAGTCACAGCCTGCCATCCTGAAAAAGACCCGTTCATCCCTACTCTTTGTTGTCTGTCTCTTAACCAGTGTAAAGCCAGTGTAGATTGGAGTTCACTCTCAGCTTCTCCCATCGGTGTGAAAATGAAACAGGAGGAGGCGAGGATTGCCCTAAACAGCAGAGCTAGGCACTGACTCGATTTCTATTGCTGCAGGAGTTGTTCTGTTCCTCTAAATATTTCTCTCACCATTAAAACGCCTGTTTTAACTCACATCGTTTAAATGGGCGATTTTATTATATGTTAGAGAGTTTCCATCAAATAGATTTTAATAAATCTGCTGAAAGATGAGGTTAGGACTGGAACTGATATGATGACGATCACAGAGTTAACATCAAAGTCAGGCTCATTTTCCAATGAGACAGGAAACCACAAACAGTTGCTGATGTGTGGCACCGTGATCGTATAGTTGTTCGTACCCTGCGTTTTGGCTGCAGCAACTTCGGTTCGAATCCGAGACATAATACAAGTTTTTCTTCCTTCCACAATCAATAGCCCTCCTTTACTTTCCTCCTTCAATTTCATTGTAACTTTCCTGTGGTATTACCTTAATCTAACATTCACTTTCACCTACTCGTACCGCTAAATGTGCTCTGCTCCCACCGCTATTCCTGGGGCACATGTCCCATTCGCCCCAATCTCAGTCGATACCTTTAGACCTGAGGGACCGCTCGACAGACAAGCTGTAGGAAAGCAGGGTCGGCCTTTGGAACCAAAGCAGCCCGATTTTACAAGTAAAGTCCTTGGGGAAAGAAGTGAACTGGGGAGGTTAACTGAAGAACTGGTTTTTTTTTAGCTGGTAGTTGGCGCTTCTCCCTAGACAGTTGAGGAGCGTGAGCGATGGGAAGCACTACATGGCTGCGGATGAAGCATGAAATATGCAATTTTTGCAAACTGGTTATCAAAAAGCATAATGCACGCTCAGTAGGGAACAAAGAGAGGAAGGGAAGCTCTGGGTGTAACAGACAGGGTAAGGGACGCTCTGGATGTATCAGATAGGGTAAAGTACGCTCCGGATGTAGCAGACAGATTAAGGGACGCTCCCGATGTACCAGACAGGGCAAGGGACGCTCCGGATGTACCAAAAAGGGTAAGGGACGCTGCGGATGTATCACACAGAGTAAGAGACGCTCCGGATAGATCAGGCAGTGTAAGGCATGCTCCTGATGTAACAGACAGTGTAAGGGACGCTCCGGATGTACCAAACAGGGTAAGGGACGCTGCGGATGTATCACACAGAGTAAGGGACGCTCCGGATAGATCAGACAGTGTAAGGCATGCTCCTGATGTAACAGACAGTGTAAGGGACGCTCCGGATGTACCAAACAGGGTAAGGGGCGCTGCGGATGTATCACACAGAGTAAGGGACGCTCCGGATAGATCAGACAGTGTAAGGCATGCTCCTGATGTAACAGACAGTGTAAGGGACGCTCCGGATGTATCAGATAGGGTAAGGGACGCTCCGGATGTACCAGACAGTGTAAAGGACGCTCCGGATGTATCATACAGATTAAGGGACGCTCCCGATGTACCAGACAGGGCAAGGGACGCTCCGGATGTACCAGACATTCTAAAGGACGCTGCGGAATTACCAGACAGGGTAAGAGATGCTCAGGAGGTTCTGGAGCGGTTAGGGTGCACTCAGGACCTATCAGACAGAATAAGGGACGGTCAAGAGGTATGAGAGAGGCTGATGGATGCAGAGTTATTACTTTCTAAACCTCGCATTTTCTAAATATCAATAAAAGCAAAAGTTGAATCCGAATGTAACAGGTGGTCTGCCCTGTCCCACGTGGGGGCAATGAGAAGGCAGAATGGGGTCGGACTGGACATTTGCAGCGCTGAGAAATAGATTTATAACTGACACTGATTCCCCACCCAATACATTAATAAATAATACAGGCACATCTAAATATATTTGTCATGAACAGAGGTGCAAAAGCATTTACATCTAACGCAATAGCAACTCACAAATACATTTGTATCTAATATGGACATACACAAATATACTTACATCCATCACAGGTGATTGATTGCTAAAAATACTTCAATTGTTTTTCTTAAAGCCATATGGGCCCAGTAATTCGGGTCGGGGGTTTCCCACGGGTGCAAGCCCCCGACCTACACTTAACTTGCGCGCCGGCAGTTGAGCTTTAGGGCTCCGTGGATTTCCTCTCTGTCATTTCAACCTGGAAACCTCTCACATATCAACCAATGAAACCCCCCAAAGTGTGAATCAAACCCCGAGACCAATGAGCCGCTGGCAATGAAGCCGTACAATTTCTTTCAGCCCGCTTCTGTCCGTCCAATCTCGGTTCGTATAAAATGTACAGCATTATCAAGTGGTACAGGAATGAGTAGAAAACACAGAGAGACAAGACATAGAGATGGAGACATTGAGAGATGGCATCCAGCGGTATGATTGTCGCACAGAATAATCCACTGATTTAAATGCGAGAGGCGAGGACCCAAATCCCGGATAAGCCCCGGCACTTTCGTCAAATATCCCGAATTCCTTCAGTTTGACGACATTGCAAAAGATTTAAAACAATTACTGTGAAAAATTCTGTGCCAAGCTTGTGTCAAGTACACCGTGAGAAACCCACGTATTTATTATTAAAAGCGGGAATTCAGCCCCAGATGCGCGGAAACTGTGAGCTAAATATGTAAATCCACTTGCTTACAGAAGCCTGCTGCGCATTTTCCACATTGTCAATCTGGGAGCGCGAGCAATACATAGCTACAGGTCTGCCGCTCACCCACAAAGCAGCACAAACTCACGGTTTCAGAAACAACTCATAGATGGAGAATGAAACATAAACACAACCAGAGGAACCTGCCATACCTGTAGCCCAGGGAAGATGCTTTGGCACACAAGCAAAATAGAGTGGATGCTGGAAATCTGAAATAAAAACAGAAAATGCTGGAAATACTCAGCAGGTCAGGCAACATCTGTGGAGAGAGAAACAGAGTTAACGTTTCAGGTCGATGACCCTTCGTCTACCTGAAAAGTTACCTGTCTCTTAAAATTCCGTGACTCAGTTGGTTAAAGGGCCTGTTCAGTAAACAAGAGTTTCTGGTTTGGACTCCCAGCCTTGTTTTATAATTTGTGAAATGTAGCAACAAAATAACTCTGTCTCTGGAAAATCAGACTGACCAGAGCGTGGAAATATCAATTTTAATAAAATGACCTGCAATTTTTTCAATGATTGGTGCAAAACCTTAGATCTGAGGAGAGCTCAACAACCTGAAACGTTAACCCTGTGTTTCCCTCTCCACAGATGACCCCTGACCTGCGGAGTGTTTACAGCATTTTCTGAATAATTTCATTTCCAGACTCTGCAGTATTGTGCTTTGTCTTTTATTCTTTCATTAACAGATTCAAGAATGTGACAGGAGAATTGAACGGTAGAGTGTGCTGAGCATTGGTGGTTATGGGGTGGAATTCTCGCCGGCCATGCGGGAGACCTGGTTTCGATTGCCGCCAAATCCAAAGTTTAAATTCATACTGAATTATTTCAGTCATCATTTTAATTTAAGAAGTTTCATGAAACGCACACAAAAAATACAATTTTTTAAATATGTATCAAACTTTCCGTCATTCTTCAGATAAGGAAGGTAAATCCATCCTCTCACATCCGTGGGACAAACCTCAGGCAAACAGCTCCGAGCTTCCTTAAGAATTTCTTCACTCAGAGGGTTGTGAATGTTTGGAATTCTCTGCCGCAGAGGGCTGTGAATGCTGAGTCTTTGAGTATATTCAAGGCTGAAAGAGACAGATTGTTGGACTCTAGGTGAATCATGGGATACGGAGATCACACGGGAAAGTGGAGTTGAGGTCGATGATCAGCCATGATCTTATTGAATGGTGGAGCAGGCGCGAGAGGCCGAGTGGCCTTCTCCTGCTCCTAATTCGTTTGTTCATACAGATAACCCGTCAGTTTACACACCTTCTCGATTGTCTCAAAATCTTAGTCACTGCGTTGAAATTGAATCTATTTCCTGCACAATAATCTTTGCCTGATAGTTGCTGGTTTAACAGTTAAAACTGGACCCACTTTCGATCTGTCAATAAGTAACACTGAAGGGCTCCTCTAAAACTCTCATCCGTTATTGCAACACGGTGGGCCTGAGGAAACTAAGTGCCCACGTGGAACAGCTAATAAGTAGATAGCTTCCAGAAACACCAAATATAACATCAGCTCTGGTAGAAATATCACACCGCAAAAACATTGGCTGCTTCAGGTGAGGCTCAAGCTCACAACCTCGGCATTTCCCGAGCCTGTACTGTCAGATAAGTACCGCGCGCTAAATGATTACACCACTAGAGACACGCACTGTCAATGACACTCATCCGTGTTCATTTACTTGCATATTTCAGGTTGTTTTATAGTGCGGTGGGCTGGGGCACTGGTTTATGTTGTTTAATTGGGTATCACTGGCTGGGTTTATATGATAGACTGCAGCAGGAATTACTCTCATGTGTTCGCGAGCTGCTGAATTTAACAAAGGCTGCACGAGCTTCCTGACGTCATAAACTTTGAACATTTTTACCCAACTATGTTGGAGAGTTTCCATCAAATAGATTTTAATAAATTTGCAAAAAGACGAGGGTAAGACTGGAACTGATAAGATGTCGATTACAGAGTTAACATCAAAGTCAGGCTCATTGTCCAATGAGGCAGGAAACCGCGGACAAGGAGGATGGGAATGAAGCAAGGTGGGAAGAAAGGGAGAAAGGAGGAAGGGAGCTCTCGATTCGATCAACTTTCCATTAGAGCTGGGTGAAATATTAGGTTGAGAAAGTGGTAGAATTTGATCAAACAGGGAGAGAAAAGATGGTCTAACTTGGGGACTATAACATTTTCATGCTACTTATCTTCCAACTGGATTAACAGCCCTGAGACTTTAACCTCTCACCAACCTCGATCTAACATTATAATCCAAAAGGAGTCATCCAAAAATCCTTTTTATTTCAGTATTTCTGTTTCCAAACCGTAGAAACCACCTTTAATAAAGTCCCTTTACCGCATGTCCTGCCCGAGCTCCGAGATTGAGAATGTGGAAAATGTGGAGCAGGCTTCTGGAAGCAAACGGATTTATATATTGACCTCACAGCTTCGGCACTTCTGGGACTGAATTGCTGCTTTAAAGAATAAAATTGCCGTTTTCCTACGCTATACTGAACACAGGCTGATTTTCGGCGGTTATTATTTGAAGACTTGTGGAATATCTCCAGGCAGAGGAAACTGGTTCTATTAAAATGTTGGAGCAGGTCCAGGATTTGAACCCGGGATCTCTTGCATTTTAATTGATGCGATTTCCCAAAACGACAACCACACCCGTAGACCAAAGAACCACTGAGCTTGCACTGATTGTTTAAACTCGGCAATGAGAATTTCACATACATAAAGCAGATATTTTAGATCAGAGACAGCGTTAACTCTCATTGCTCTAATGCATCAATGTGTGAATATGACATTAAATGTGTTTCAATACATTAGGGGGATTTAAAGCAGATTCTGAGCCAATGGTTTCTAAGGTGATCTTACCTGTGGCTTGTTATTTCCCTCTCCCCTTCCCCCCACACGCCGACGGTTTTTAAACCTTGTTTTATTTGTGCTCCTCTGAGCCAGTGCATTCCACAGTCCCACACGCCTTTCTACAAATAACCTTTCACTGCTGGATTCTCTGTTTATTAGTTACTAGCTGGGGGCCCCGGCGTTGCCAGGGCTTTTTTGGGCTGCGCGGTTTATAGCCGGCCAGTCCCCCGCTCTGTGCCTTGGGATGCGCGGTTGACGGCGGGCCGCTGCCAGTCCTCTGCTGTGTGTCTCGGGCCGAGCAGTTGCCAGGGCCGGCCCGAGTGACCCCAACTCACCTCTGGATCTGTCGGGCAGGGAGCGGGATACTGCGCCGGAGCCGCAATGAGGGTGTTTGTTGTGTTGGTGGTGACGCTGTAGGTGTAAACAAAATGGGTGAAGTTTCGGGAGGCTGCAGGATTAGGCCCGCCCACACACACACACGCCATGAAATGCCCCCCATGATGCAGCGCGCTCCCCCCATACGATTGGTCAACCTTCAAGTCAGTCAATGCTAATGAGCGGATTTTCCCCCGTATGATTGGCCAACCACTAATGAGTGGAATTTTGAATGTTTTTTGTCTACTGTCCGAATAATTTTTGTCTGACCAAAAAGTAAATACGCCTAGGATACCCTCCTAATCATAACCTATCTTTTGATATAACATATGTGTAGGTACGCTGTATAACTTATGAGTGATGCCCAGACCGACAGACACCACTATCCTTTTATATATATATACTGGCTGAAGTGCCCGGCAGTGCCGAGGGATTTTTGAGGGCATGTTGTTGTTGGAAGAGAGAGAGAGAGCGACTGGGGGGAGGAGAGAGAGTGACTGGGTGGAAGAGAGAGAGCGACTGGGGGGAAGAGAGAGAGCAACTGGGGGGAGGAGAGAGAGTGACTGGGGGGAAGAGAGAGCACGACTGTGGGCAAGGGAGAGAGCGAATGGGGGGGAAGAGAGAGAGCGACTGGGTGGGAAGAGAGAGAGTGAATGGGGGGGATGAGAGAGAGCGACTGGGGGGGAAGAGAGAGAGCGACTGGGGGGGAAGAGAGAGAGCAACTCGGGGGGGGAAGAGAGAGAGCAGCTGGGGGAAGAAAGAGAGCGACTGGGGGAAGAGAGAGAGCGACTGGGGGGAAGAGAGAGACAGACTGGGGGGAAGAGAGAGAGCGACTGGGGGGAAGAGAGAGAGCGACTCGGGGGAAGAGAGAGAGTGACTGGGGGGCAGAGAGAGAGCGACTGGGGGGAAGAGAGAGAGCGAATGGGGGAAGAGAGAGAGCGATGGGGGGAAGAGAGAGGGCGACTGGGGGGAAGAGAGAGAGCGACTGGGGGGAAGAGATTGAGCGACTGGGGGGGTGGGGGAGGGGGAGGGGGAGGGGAGGTGGGAGAGGGGAGGAGGGGGGAGGGGGAGGTGGGAGGGGGAGGGTGTAAGGGGGAGGGGGAGGAGGGGGGAGGGCGCAGGAGGAGGGGCAGAAGGGGATGGGGAGGCGATGGGGGGAAGAGGGAGTGGGGGAAGGGGCAGGGAGGGGGGAAGGCGGGAGTGGGGGAAGGGGGAGGGAGGGGCGGAAGGTGAGGGGAAGGGGAGGGGGAAAGGGAGGGGGAAGGGGGGAGGAAGGGGAGGGGGGCAAGGGGAGGGGGAAGGGGAAGGGGGGAAAGGGAGGGGGGAGTGGAGGGGAGGGGGAAGAGGGAGGGAGGGGGGAAGTGGGAGGAGGGGGGTTGGGGGTAAGGGGAAGGGGGAGGGGAGAGGAGGGGGGAAGGGAGGGGGAAGTGGAGGAGAGGGGTGGTTGGAGGAGGGGGGGTGGGGGGAAGTGGGAGGAGGGGGAGGAGGGAAGTGGGAGGAGGGGGGAGGGGTGTGGGGGCGGAGGGGGGTGTGGGGGGGAGGGGGAGGGGTGTGTGGGGGGGAGGGGGAGGGTGGGAGAGGCTGTGGGGTGGAAAGGGAGGGGAGAAACGGAGGGGGGAGAAAGGGAGGGGTGAGAATGGAGGGGGGAGCCAGCAGACTCTTTCCCCTCTGCCGGCGATGGCTCCGCAGAGCTCCGTGCCACCTCATGCACTGACTTGGCCCAGCCGAGTGCAGCGCCCTGGTCAGGCCGAGCCCCGCTCTCCCGAGTCCCGCCCCCCGCTCTCCCGAGTCCCGCCCGCTCTCCCGAGCCCCGCTCTCCCTTGTAAGCCAGCTTCAAGACCGCCGAGCGGGGAAGAGAGAGAGAGAGGCGCCGCATCTCACCAGCTGGATCCCGCGCTTTATGCCTCGGGCTTCTGTGTGTCGCCTGCTGTGCGTGCTCCCTGTGCCTGTCACGTGTCCCTCGCGGCTGACGCCGTTGCCCCGGGTAATGTGACGGGGGAGACTGGGTGAGGGGGGGAGGAGCTTGCCACAAGCCGTGGGACAATTACCTAGCTCGGGCGTGGCTGGGCAGGATAGGTCCAGGCTTTGAGGCCATACAAAAATGGGGAAAGATAGGAAAAAGAATCAGGTTATAGAAAATATTTACAAATGAATTAATTTTTTTTAAGAACAATTTAATAAAAGCAATTTTTTTTGCTGGAGATGTAGATTTGAAAAGAAACACGCAGAAAGTGGGAAAAAGAAATTAACTGTTTGGAATCAAGATGGCGGCCACTCACCTCGGTTCAGAACGATAAGGCCCGCCCACACACGCACCGATTGGTCAACCGTCAGGTCGCTGAACTTTAGGATTGGTCAATCATCACGTCACTCAACTGTAGGATGGCCCGCCCGCACACACAATGAACCCGCCCCCACTAGATGCAAATGAGCGGATAATGAGCGGAATTTTGAACGTTTTTTGGATACCGTCGGCACAATTTTTGTCCGACCAAAAAGTAAATATGCCTACGAGAGTCCCCTAATGATGAGCTTTCTTTTGATATAACATATTTGTAGGTACGCTCTATAACTTTTGATTGTATAGCCGGACAGACAGACAGACAGAGAGACAGACAGACAGAGAGACATTGGCCTAGAAATTGGGTATAGCCCCGCTTGGGGCGTTAGAATTGGTGCAGTGTAAAGTTTATAGCCAAACACAACTTATCTCCACCTGGCGCGATATTGGGTTGCATTGCCCCTAATGGTGACTGAGGCGTGAATTCAGGCATTACACGAGACTCCTAAGGCGCTAAACTTCCAGCACAACCCAATATCGGAGCGGATGGGTGCAGCACAGGTGCTCTCAATTACCGATGACCACGAGACTTCCATGCACCGGCCAGCTCTTAAAGGGGTGGGTCAGTCAGGTTCAGCATCCACACTCTGCTCCTTGCAGGCCTCAGAATCGGCGCAGGCCCTTCTGTGGCGCTAAAAACTTGGACCAGATGGAGAAGGTGAGATAGAGAGCAGAGCGCTTCACCAATGAAGCTCTGGAGCAATTGCTGGCCGCAGTGGAGCGAGATGTTCACTACCCAGACAATGGCAGGAGGCCGAATCATAAGGACTACCGACGAGCTTGGAGGGATGTACGCCAGAGGGTCAAGTCCAGCAGCATGGTGACCAGGAGCCCTGTCCAATGCAGAAAGAAATTCAATGACCTCACTCGGGTCGTGAGGGTGGGTGTTGTTTCTGCAAACTTCTGCATCACTTCATTTGCACCTGACTTGATGGCTACAGGGTGGCCTGTGCCCCATTGGCCATCTGCCAGCAAGCACCCATGGCCCTTTCTGGGCACACTCATGCACATTTGACGCAAGGCGTCATGTAAGGGCTCTTGCACCATGGGGGGCATGAGATGATCACTCAGGGCATCACGCGAGGGCTCCTCCACCATGGGGGGCATGAGATGATCACTCAGGGCATCATGTAACATAACTTCCCCTCCTATCCCCTGCAGTCCAAGCTGGCGAGGATTGGCAAAGACCAGCTTCGCACCGGTGGAGGACCTCCACAAGTGGTCACTCTCACGGATCTCGAGGAGAGAGTCCACCAGGTTCTTGGAGGACGTCTGCGTGGTCCTGTAACCACTGCAGCTGCCGACCCCTTTGTCGACAGCGATGGTAAGGTTCTCACCTTTTACAACTGTTTCCTTCCACTTGTTCCCCCCGCCAGCATGCTTTCTCACTGTGGACCCATGTCATAGCCTTGCCGCAATCTGGCATCCCTTGCTGCCAAGCTGTCCTTTTGCTAAAGCCACTCTTCCACCTCTCTGCTTTCAGATGCTGCATCACCAGCTTGGGAGCCGGGCCCTCAAGCTGCCAGTGCCAGTGCCTCCGAAGGCTCAATGAGAAAATTACAGTCCAACAGAAGGTTAGCAACTCTCTCCAGCAACGATCAGAATGGCCAGCCCAAATGGCTGCAGCGTTTATACTAGTGCTGTCCCCTTTAAATAGCGCCCCCCGCGTCCGAGAATGGCCTCAGAATGCTCCATCCAACTGTCACTAATTGCGCCAGGTGGAAAGGTTGCGGGCGCCACCGAATATCCGGTCCGGGGCGCCAAAAAGGCGTTGCACACTGAAATGACATCATGATCTGCCTGCGCCCGCGGGCGCACGCAAAGAGTTAGCAACTGCGCTAAAAGAATGCTCAATATGGGAGGTGGCGCTATATTCACTGCGCCCGCCCAAAAATTGGGTAGCGCCCCAATTCTCGGGCTCTTTAGGCGCTAATCGCTGGCGCTACCAACCGAATTTCTAGCTGTTTTATATATATAGACTTGCTGAAGTGCCCGGCGGTGCCGAGGCTTTTTTGAGGGCATGTTGTTGTTGGAAGAAAGAGAGAGAGCGACTGGGGGGAAGAGAGACAGCGACTGGGGGGAAGAGAGAGAGCGACTGGGGGGAAGAGAGAGAGCGACTGGGGGGAAGAGAGAGAGCGACTGGGGGGAAGAGAGAGAGAGACTGGGGGGAAGAGAGAGAGCGACTGGGGGGAAGAAAGAGAGTGACTGGGGGGAAAGAGAGAGAGCAATGGGGGGAAAGAGAGAGAGCGACTGGGCGGAAGAGAGAGAACGACGGGGGGAAGAGAGGGCGGGGAGGGCAGGGAGAGGGAGGGAGGGTGAGGGAGGGCAGGGGGGGAGGGGTGGGGGAGGAATGGGGGTGGGAGGGGGGAGGAGGGGGAGGAGTGGCGGAGGAGGGGGGGAGGAGGGGGGAGGGGAGAGCAGGGGGGGAGAGAAGGGGGTCGAGGAGGGGGGAGGGAGTGGGGGAGAGGAGGGGGGGAGAGAAGGGGGGCGGGGGGGGCAGGGAGTGGGGGAGAGAAGGGGGGTGAGAAGGGGAGAGAAGGGGGGAGCGGGGGAGAGAAGGGGTGGAGAGAAGGGGGGAGGGGGGAGAGTAGGAGAGAATGGGGGAGGGGGGAAAGAAGGGGGGGAGGGGGAGAGAGACAGAGGGAAGGAGAGAGAGAGGGCGAGTGGCCCGCAGCCGCAAATGGAGCCAAGCCCGAGAACAGGCGTGAGCCGGCTTGAGGCTGAGAGGTGGCCACGTCCGGTTGCCAGGGTAAACCTTCCCCCCCTTCCAAGCCCAAGTCCTCCCGAGCACCGACCGCGCCACCCCGCCCCGCACTCCCGAGAGCCCCGCTCTCCGAGCCCCGCCCGCCCCGCACCGCACTCCCGAGAGCCCTGCTCTCCGAGCCCCACCCCCCCGGCCGAGCCGGCTTGAAGTCCGCTGATTGCAGCTGTGAGAGACGGCCGGCGGGCCCGGTTGCCAGGGTAACCCTTCCTGCTCACCAAGCCCCGCCCGAGATCCGCACACCCGAGAGCCCCGCCCCCCCCGCCCGAGCCGAGCGGGGAACAGAGAGAGATGCCGCGTCTCAGCTGCTCCTGCTGTGCGCGCACCCTGACCCTCGTGTCCCTCGTGGCTGACGCCATTACCCCGGGTAACGTGACACCGGTGGGGGGGGTGGGTGGTGGTGGGGTGAGGAGCTTAGCAGAAGCCGTGGGACAATTACCTAGCTCGGGCCTGGCTGGGCAAGAAAGGCCCAGGCTTTGAGGCCTAACAAAAACAGGGAAAGGTAGGAAAAAGAATCTTCAGGTTAGAGAAAATATTTACAAATTAATGAAGTTTTTTTTAAAACAATTTAATAAAAGCAGTTTTATTTTGCTGGAAATGCATATTTGAAAAGAAAGATGCAGAAAGCAGGAAAAAGAATGGAAACAAGATGGCGGCTACTCATCTCAGTTCAGAACGATAAGACCCGCCCACACACGCACCGATTGGTCGACCGTCAGGTCACCAAAGCGTAGGATTGGTCAATCGTCCCATCACTCGACCGTAGGAGGGCCCGGCCGCACGTGCCAGCAACCCGGCATACGATTGGTCGACCTCGAGGTCGCTCTGTCGCTAATGAGCGGATAATGAGATGCTAATGAGCGGAATGTTGAAGGTTTTTCGGATACTGCGGGCGCGATTTTCGTCCGGCCGAAACGTAAATACGCTTACCAGCGTTTTGGAAAGGTAAGCTTTCTTTCGACGTAACGCACACGTAGGTACGCTCTATAACTTTCGAGCGCATAGCCGGACAGACGCACACATGAGGACAGACAAACAGAAGGACAGACAGAGAAAAGGACAGACAGACAGGAGGACATACAGACAGAAAGAAGTATCCGTTTATATATATAGATAGATGATAGATGAAGCACCTTGAGGTGCAATGGTGGAGTTTGTGACGTCAAATTAAAAGGCGGCAATTTGGAAACACGTTGGCGTCTCAATTTCTTTTTGCACAAAATTGAACAGGAATCTTTCAAGATGGACTATTGTATTTTCTGCATCACAATAAAACATATCTTGTTATAAATGCTGGCTCATTAGCTCCCCAGTGTCAGAGGAAGGATGGTCTGATCTCCGCATTTATTTCATGTAAGACCCAAACACAGGGTAATCATTCAGAATCACCTCACAGATTGACACAGATATAAACAAAGTGGGAGATACAGATAGCAATGGGACACATGGCGGAATAGACAAGAGAACTGGAGAAATACAAAACGGCCTGAGGCTCCAGAAGACAGTGACCGGTAGCTGATAGACATCGGTGAGTGGAAGCAAACACATGGATTGAGTTTCGGCCCCAGGGCTTAGCTGGTCATAAGCATCTGTCTAATTATAACAGGTAGCTCCTGGGTTCGACTCCCAGCGGGGCCTTTTTTTTCTTAATGAAATTCTTCCCGTGTGAAATAGCTACAGTCCTTTTAAATGTAACTGCGGCTGCTCTAGTTACTATTCTGGATGAAGGCTCCAGGCGCTGCAGGTCGGGCTCGAATTCCACTGCTTCCTAATTTGTGGCGGTGCTCATTTTGGCCTTCACCAGAAATCCATCTTTTCTAAGCAATGCCGTGCGTTACTTTGTTGTGATCAGAGCAAAGCTCCAGCAGTTGATGTGTGGCACTGTGAGCCTATAGTGTTTAGTACTCTGCGTTGTGACAGCCACACCCTTGGTTCGAATCTGAATTACCGCGCTGATTTTTCATCCTTCCACAATCTTTCTTTTACTTTACTCCTTCAATTTCACTGTAACTTTCCTGCGGTATTACCTTAATCTAATTTTCACTTTCTCCTACTTAAACCGCTAAGTGTGCTCCTCTAAAACTGCTGTTCCTGGGGCACATGCCCCATTCGCCCCAATCTGAGTTGGTGCTTTGAAACCACTTGATACATTTAGACCCGCAGGACCGCTCGACAGTCAAGCTCTGCGAAAGCAGGGCCGGCCTTTGGAACCAAAGCAGCCCGATTGTACAAGAAAATTGAATTGGAAATCAAGTGAACTGTGGAGGCTAACTGAAGAACTAGGTTTTATTTACCTGGTAGTTGGCTCTTTTCCCTGAACACTTGAGTAGCGTGAGCGATGGGAAGCACTACATAGCCGCTGAGGAAGGGAGAAATATGCAATTTTGGCAAACTTGTTATCAAAAAGGATAAGGGACGCTCAGGAGTTATCAAGGAGAGTAATGGACACTGCGGTTGCACCAGACAGTGGAAGAGACGCTCTGGATGTAGCAGACAGTTTAAGGGATGCTCCGGATTTACCAGACAGTGTAAGGGACGCTCCGGATGTATCAGATAGGGTACGGGATGCTCCAGATGTACCAGACAGGGTAAGTTACCCTCCCGGTGTACCAGACAGTGTAAGGGATGCTAGGGATGTATCAGGTAGGGTAAGCGGCGCTCCATCAGTACCAGACACGGTAAGGGATGCTCAAGAAATTCTAGAGCGGGTACGGCACTCACAGGGCTTATCGGACAGGGGAAGTGCCGCTCAGGCGTTATCAGAGAGGCTGATGGATGCAGAGTTATTACTTTCTAAAGCTCATATTTTCAAAGTATCAATAAAAGCAAAAGTTGAATGCGAATGTAACAGATGGTCTGCCGTGTCCCACGTGGGGGCAATGAGAAGGTAGAATGGGGCCGGACTGGACAATTGAAGCGCTCAGAAATACATTTAAAACTGACACAGATTCCCCTAACCAATACATTAATAAATAATACAAATACATCTAAATACATTTGTAACGAACAGGTGTAAAAGCGTTTACATGTAACACAATAGCAACTCACAAATACATTTGTATCTAATATCGCCAAACACAAATTTACTTAGAACCATCAGAGGCGATTGTTTGCTAAATAAATTACTTTAATTGATTGTCTTTAAAGCCATGATATTTACATGGCAGTTTGCATTGACCTTCCTCCAAAGCCGCTGGAGATTGTTGGAGAATGATTTGGGCCCTGATCGATTGTTTGTTAGGCCGATTGGCACAAGTTTTGAGCGCAAGTCCAATATTACAAGTCGCCGATAAAAAGGGGCTCACGCGGGACCGTTCGAAAATTTCAATCTACAATCCCCAAAGCGAGATTCACACCCCTAGACTTAAGAGCCACTCTGTCTAGAATACAAACCCAAAAAGGAAATGGATTTGTCATGTATTGTCCATTGCATTTTGACTGATTCAGGTAAGCAGAGTATTGGAGACAGCAGTTTTACATTCCCAATGATCTGTCACGTGTGCCCGCAGTTCCATTCCCGTTCCAGGCCCTCTTTTTACCGTCGGTGACTTGCCCGGAATGTGCTTGGAGAAGTGTTAGAATCGCAGCACAGCCCTTCCCACTGTCGCTTCCTCTAAATCTCCATCCAGGATTTTCACCAGTGCAAGATTCATCAGTTGGAGCTACTGTTTAATTTGTTCTCGGCATTAACTGTGCTGATCCTTTAACTTGTCCCACGACACGGTATCTCCAAATTTGTCGATTGCATCTCGAGGGCATTTTTCATATGTAAACCTGTAACATCTGCTACAGGAGAAAGATTCAATTTCAGCGGTTCCAACAACAATGAGTCGATCGATATCAACCTCGACCATCCTCACCTACATGCTGCCGATGCAAATCTCTGCGTTCATCTGTTTCAGTGATATCTTGTTTCGCAGCGATGGGCAGTTTACGCTCTCTGAGGCTGCAATCGCTGCTGTCTGCCGGCAGCGGGCGCTTGGAGAGAGCGGGGCCGGACAGGTGGCCTGAACTTCGCTGCTGTCACGGGCCTCACTCACTCCGGGAGCTGGGGAACAGCAAACAAACTCATGGGTTTGTTGCCGCGTCTGAAATGCGGCTCCGAACTGTTGCTATTAACAGAGGCAGCGCTGCAGGATCCTGTAATAATCTCTCACACTTTCGGTGTCTCCCGACAATGGCCTGTGAAGAAAAGCCCGCGAAAGTGAGTTTAAATACTCACTGAACCTCCGGTCTCACCGTTCTCGACACTGGCCTGTGAATAAAAGACCGCGAAAGTTAGTTTAAATACTCACTGAACCTTCACTCTCACCGCTCCCGACAAACTCAATTTCAATTCAATTCAATTCAAATCGCTTTATTGGCATGACAAGTTACATCTTATATTGCCAAAGCATCGGGAAACATTCATGTTTGTTCACAAAAATACAGATCTATCCATACAGTGTATAAACAGATATATCCCTGAGTGATATATCCCTGAGTGTATAAATATACTTTCATATAATTTATATATACTCTTTTCTTATATTTAGTGGTTGTCCCTCTGTTTATGGCAAGCTGTAACATAGAGTGCCGCTAGTGTTACGCAATTTCTCTCTTCCCCTAGTAGGTATGGGAGTTTTTGGTCGTCATTCAAATTTCTAAATTCCGGGCATATTTTTGTGAATTTTGTGTAGAAATTCTCCCTTATGCCTTGATATTTTCTACACGCTGTGAGGAAGTGCATCTCTGTCTCCACCACTCCCTGACTGCAGTGAGAGCATATCCTGTCCTCCCTTGGTAGCCGGGTTTGCCTGTGTCTACCTTTTTCGATCGCCAGGCTATGTTCACTAAGTCTGTACATTGTCAAGGTTTTTCTCAGTTTGCTATCCTTTACCATGGTCAGGTAATCAGCCATGTTGTATTGTCTGTTTAGGGCCAAGTAGCAATTGAGTTTGCTTTGGGTTTTTGTTGTTTCTGTCCAATATGACAGATATTTTTCCTTTTGCTTAGCGACGATTGTGTTGGGTCGAATTCTTTGTGTTACACTGTCACTGTCCTGGGGCTCCCTATCGCCATATCCCTTGATGCCCTGACTAGGCAGAAATCTATCGACTTCTGCTTTGAATATACCCAATGACTGAGCCTCCACACCGCTCTGGGGTAAAGATTTCCAAAGATTCACCTTCCACTGTCTGAAGAAATGTCTTCACATCTCAGTCCTGAATGGCCTACCCTTTATCCTGAGACTGTGGCCCCTGGTTCTAGACTCCCCAGCCAAGGGAAACATCCTCCCAGCATCTACCCTATCAAGCCCTGTAATAATTGTGTATGCTTCAATGAGATCTCCTCTCATTCTTCGGAATTCAAGAGAATACAGGCCTAGTTTACTCAATCTACTCTTATACGACAGTCCTGCCATCTCAGGAATTAATCTCATAAAACGTCGTTGAACTCCCTCTATGACAATTACACCCTTCCTTAGGAAAGGAGACCAAAATTGTACACAGTACTCCAGGTGTGGCCTCACCAAGGGCCTATATAATTGGAGTAAGACTTCTTTACTCCTTTACTCAAATCCTCTTGTAATGAAGGCCAGCATACCATTTGCCTTGCTAGTGGTTTGCTGCACTTGCACATTCACATGCAGTGACCCATATACAAGGACACCCAAGTCCCTTTTAACCATCTGCATTCCCCAATTTTTCACCATTTAGGAAATACTCTGCCATTCTGTTTTTTCTACCAAAGTGGATAACATCACATTTATCCACATTATATTCCATCTGCCATGTTCTCGCCCACTCACTGAGCCTGTCGAGATCCCCTTGAAGTTTCTTCACATCCTTTTCACAACAGACACTGCCACCTAGCTTTGTATCATCAGCAAATTTTTAAATGATACATTTAATTCCCTCATCCAAATCATTGATATAGATTGTGAATAGCTGGGGCCCGAGCACCGATCCTCGTGGTGCCCCACTATTCACAACCTGCCATCCTGAAAAAGACCCGCTCATTCCTACTCTTTGTTTTCTGTCTGTTAACCAGTCTAAAGCCCGTGTAGATTGGTGTTCGCTCTCAGCTTCTCCCATCGATGTGAAAATGAAACAGGAGGAGGCGAGGATTGCCCCAAACAGCAGAGCTGGGCACTGACTCTATTTCTATTGCTGCAGGAGATGTTCTGTTCCTCTAAAGATTCCTCTCACCATTAAAACGCCTGTTTTAACTCACAGTCATTAAATGGGTGGTTTTATTATATTTTGGAGAGTTTCCATCAAATAGATTTCAATAAATCTGCAAGAAGACGAGGTTAGGACTGGAACTGATAAGATGTCGATCACACAGTTAACATCAAAGACAGGCTCCTTGTCCAATGAGGCAGCAAACCGCGAAAAAGGAGGATGGAAATGAAGCAAGGAGGGATGAATGTGAGAAAGGGGGAAGGAGCTCTCGATTCCATCTTCTGTCCATTAGAGCTGTGTGAAATATTTATTTGAGAAAGTGGGAGAATTTTAACAAACAGGGAGAGAAAACATTGTCTAAGTTGGGGATTAACATTTTCAGGCCACGTATCTTCCAACTGGATTAACAGTCCTGAGACTTTAACGACTCACCAACCTCGATCTAACATTATCCAAAAGGAGGCATCCAAAAATCCCTTTTATTTCAGTATTTCTGTTTCCAAACCGTATAAACAACCTTTAATAAAGTCCCTTTACCACATGTCCTGCCCGTGCTCACAGATTGAGAATGTGGAAAATGTGGAGCAGGCTTCTGGAAGCAAACGGATTTACATATTGACCTCACAGCTTCGGCACTTCTGGGACTGAACTCCTGCTTTAAAGAACATAATTGCCGCTTTCTTACGATATACTGAACACAGGCTGATTTTCTGGTGGTTATTAGTTGAAGACTTGTGGAATGTCTCCAGGCCGAGGAAAGTGATTCTATTAAAATGTTAGAGCGCGTCTGGGATTTGAATCCAGTACCTCTTGCATTTTAATTGATGTGAATTCCCAAAACATGAACCACACTCCTCGAGCAAAGAGCTGCTAATCTTGCACTGCGTGTTTAATCTCGGCCATGATAACTTCGCATATTAAAGCAGATATTTTAGATCAGAGACAGCGTGAAATCTCATATATTGCTCAAATGCATCAATGTGTGAATATGACATTAAATGTGTTTCAATACAGTGGGGGGATTTATAGCAGATTCGGGGCCAGTGGATTCCAAGGTGATGTTAACTGTGTCTCTCTTGCCTCCCTCTCCCCTGCCGCCGGTTTTTAAACCTTGTTTTAAATCTGCTGCTCTGCTGGGCCAGTGCATTCCACAGTCTCACAACCCTTTCTACAAATACCCTTTCACTGCTTGACTTCTCTGTTTATTAGTTATGAATCACCTTGAGGTGCAATGGTGGCTTTTGTGACATCAGATTAAAAGGCAGCCTATTGGAAACACGTTGGGGTCACAGTTACTTTTGCACAGAATTGAAACTGAATCTTTCAAGATGGAATATTGTATTTGCTGCATCACAATAAACAATATCTTGTTGTAACTGTTGGCTTAATAGTTCTCCAGTGTCTGAGGAAGAATTGTCTGATACCCTCACTTATTCATATAAGACACAAACATAGGATAATCATTCAGAATCACCTCACAGATTGACACTGAGATAAATTAAGTGGGAGATACAGACAGCAATGGGACACATGGCGGAATGGACAAGAGAGCTGGAGAAATAAGAAACGGCCTGAGAGTCCAGAAGACAGTGACTGGTAGCTGATAGACATCAGTAAGTGGAGGCGAGAAATTGTGTCAGCATTTGGCCCCGTGGCTTAGCTGGTTAAAGCGTCTGTCTAGTAAACAGAAGATCCTGGGTTCGATTCCCAGCGGAGCCTTTCTTAATGAATCTCTAGGGGTGAGTTTCTTTTAATGTGAAAAGGCTCAAATTCTTTTAAATGTAACTGTGGCTGCACTAGTTCCCATTCTGCATGAAGGTCCAAGTCGTTTCGAGGCCTGGGTCGAATTTCACCGCTTCTGAATTTCTGGCTGTGCTGATTTTGGCCTCTTCACCAAAACTCCTTGTTCCCTATGCAGTGCAGTGCGTTACTTGGTTGTGGTCAAAGCAAGCATCAGTAGTTGATGTGTGGTGCCGTGATTGTGTGGTGATTAATACTCTGCGTTTTGGCCGCAGCAACTTCGGTTCGAAACCGCAACATAACGCAGATGTTTTCTTCCTTCCACAACCAATAGCTTTCCTTTCCCCCTTCCATTTCATTGTAATTTTCCTGCGGTATTACCTTAATCCAACATTCACTTTCAGCCTCTTAAACCGCTAAGTGTGCTCTGCTATCACCGCTCTTCCTGGGCCACATGTCCCATACGCCCCAATCTGAGTTGGTGCTTTGAAACCAGTCGATACATTTAGACCTGTGGGACTCCCCTCTCGACAGGCAAGCTCTGCGAAAGCAGGGCCGGCCTTTGGAACCAATGCAGCCCGATTGTACAAGAAAATTCCTTGGCAAATGAAGCTTTAAACTTTTCAAACAAATCGTTTTATTAACATAATAATACAAGTTTTACAGAGAGAGACTTGTACAACCTCAGTGGTGCAACTCAAGACTCAGAATGGTCAATTCTTCTGCTTCGGGAGTGGGAGAGATGAATTATCTGTTAGTGTCCTCCTTGTTGTTTATCTGGTCAGTCTTCCAGATCTCCACTCCGTTTGTCTGTCTCCTGGCCTGTCTCCTGGAATGTGTTCTGTTTTTCACTTTAGAATGGCTGCTCCTGTACCATTGCTGCTGACAGAAACCAGCCTTCCAGTGACTCTCCATTCTCTCTCTCCCATGGTTACACAGACCGATGCTACCGCACAGCACCGAGTGTATGCGAAGGTTCCTCAGAGAGTATCGAGGCCTCCTTATCTGGAGCTTCCAGACAATCTGCAGAAAACTTTTGGAATTCGGTCAGCAAACCTTCTTGAAGTAAGTGATCCAGGTCTCTCAGCAATCATTTAGTTTCCTTAAAACCGGCATTGAAAATTCCAAAATCCTCCCAGAGGGAGCAGGTTGAAGAAAATAAATTATTTGAAGTAATTATTTACAATAATGAGAGAACCCGCTGCGAGCAAAGCTCGAGCCTGCGTGGGGAAACCCCATTGGATTTCAAGTCCAACGCCTTAACCACTCGGCCATCGCAGCCACGAAAATATCTGCTCCAAGAAATTAAATTCTCAAATCGCTGACGCTGTTTATTATTGGCGATGACGGTTTCATCATATTTAATTTGCTGCAAATTTAGCAAGTCCAGAAGAATCGCAGCGATCATTTCAATAAAAGAAAACTTCCGATATGTAACGGTATGTAAGATGTTGAGAACAGTGTGGAATATTCTGCAGGGTAATGAAAATAAACAGCAGAAACATTGTGTTCTGCTCCCACATGACAAAGATCAGCCACAGCCTCTGCTCCCTGCCCGCCGGCTGCAGAAACCTTGTCTCCAGATTACAAACTGATTCTAGGTCGGAGATAAATATTCAGGGTAGAGCCTAAACACAGCGGGTGGGATCAAATAACAAAGCAGTTATTTTAGACCAGAGACAGCGGTAAATGTCCTATATTGCTCAGATGCATCAATGTGTGAATCTGACATTAAATGGGTTTAAATACTGTGGGGGGATTTAAAGTAGATTCGGTGCCAATAGTTTCCACGTTGATCTTTTCTGTGTCTCTCTTGCCTCTCTCCCCCCTTCCTCCCACAAGCTGCCGGTTTTTTAACCTTGTTTTAAATCTGCTGCTTGCTGGGCCAGTGCTTTCCACAGTCTCACAACCCTTTCTACAAATACCAGTTCACTGCTTGACTTCTCTGTGTATTAGTTATCAATCACCTTGCGGTGAAATGGTGGCGTCTGTGACATCAAATTAAAAAGCGGCCTATTGGAAACACGTTGGGATCACAGTTTTTTGCACAGAATTGAACCTATATAATGCAAAATGGAACAATGTAATTGGTGCATCACAATAAACAATATATTGTTGTAACTGTTGGCTCATTAGTTCCCCAGTGTCAGAGGAAGAATTGTCTGACCCCTCATTTATTTCATGTAAGACACAGATTCTTTTAGAATCAACCCATAGATTGAAACTGAAATAAACACAGTGAGATACAGACAACATCGGAATAGACAGGAGAGATGGATCAATACAAAACAGCCTCAGGCTCCAAGAGGCAGTGACAGTTAGCGAGTAGATATCAGTGAGAGGAGGGCAAACAGTTGCAGCCTAATTGGGTTCCGTGGCTTAGCTGGGTTCAGCGCTTATCTCGCGAACAGGCGATCCTGGGTTCGACTCCCAGCGCGGTTTTTTTGTCCTAATGAATCGCCAGGGGTGCGTTTCTGCTCGTGTGGAATGGCTACAATCCTTTTAAATGTAACTGCGGCTGCACTAGTTCCCATTCTGGATTACGGCTCCTGTCGCTGTGGGACGTGGGTCGAATTTCACCGCTGTCAAAATTTCTGTCAGTACTGATTTTGGCATCGTCACCAAAAATCTATCTTTTCTAAGCAGCGCCAATCGTGAATTGGCTGTGGTTAGGGCAGCCCTGGAGCAGCTGATGTGTGACGCCAGGATCGTATAATGGTCTAGTACTCCGCAATGTGGCCATAGCAACCTCGGTTCACATCCAAATTATGGTATAGCTCGCCTTATATCTATTGTTCTCTGTAGCACCTGCTGATAGAACACAGCGAAAAATCAATCTTCACTACATCAAACTGCATTTTTTTTATTGATGGTGAGAACCTATTTACTCCTTCAAACCCCGCGCTCTCACATGCCTGAGCTTGATGCTCCATAATTCAAACCGGCCTCTTCTCCAAGCTTTTTCTTCCGCCCACTATCTGTAGCCCTCCTTCAGTTTCCTCCTTCCGTTTCTTTGTCACTTTCCTGCGGCATTACCTTAATCTAACATTCACTTTCACCTATTTACACCGTTAAGTTTGCTCTGCTACCACCGCTGTCCCTGGCGGCACATGTCCCATTCGCAGCAATCTGAATTGATGCTTTGAAACAAGTACATACATTTAGACCTGGGGGATGCTCGACAGACAAGCATTTAGAAAGCAGGGCTGGCCTTTGGAAGCAAAATACCCGGATTGCACGATAAATTTTCTTGGCCTAATGGATAAGGTGTCTGACGTTGTTGCTAATCATAATCAGGATTGCTGTCAGTCACGGATTATTCTATGTCTGCTTAAAACGGGTTTGCTCACAATCTTGCTTTGGTGTTTCACAGTTGCGAGAAATCACCGGTTCAAATCCCGGACGAACCCCGCTAAATTTTAGACAAAACGCAGCTTCTTACAGCCGATCGACATTGCAGAAAACATAAATACTTTCCATTACAAACATGAGATTTCGTGTCATTTTGCCCATATATTTCAAAATCATAGAGCTTCACTGAAGCAACTGAAAACAAACCAACTGAGAAAAGTTAAAGTCTCCTAGGCGTATTCTTCTCAGTGTCTCATTGGACGCCTTGCACCCATGTTCGATTCCGGCCAAGGCAGGAACTTTACATTTTGCTTTCTGCACCCATGAGCTCGCCTGAATTGGGATAAACTTACATTCAGCGTCAATCTTCTTGAAACACCCTCTGCCCTGAATATTGGTCAGTCCTGCTTTCTCTGGCGCTGAAAGGATGTGAGAAGCTGCCTTGTGATTTGGTCCTATGTGTGCCGAATTCAAACCGTACAGGGTTCTGTACTGGCCAGGAATCAAACCGGCATGACCAGCCTGTCTGGTCTGATTAAAAGGGGTGCACACCTCATCTTTCGATCAGGCACATTACTGCCTTCCTGAATGAATGGAATGCCTTTTGCTTACAGAAGCTGATTCTACATTTTCACCATTGTCGATCTGGGTGTACGGGCAGGACAAGCGGTAAAGCGGTCTTTCTTGCGGAGTATTTCTGTTTGTATGCAAAAAGCAGGAAATGGAATGGCTGAGTTGTTGTAGACGGGAGACGAGAGGTTAAGACGATGGAATGTTCATCCATTGTGCTTATTTATTGTGTTGAATGTTTGATGCTGATAAACCTTCCCAGCGTTTGACTGAATCTTACATAAAATTAGCTTTACATTCTAATCTCCTCCAAACCACTGCTCTTGGCCCCTTCATTGTTCATATCTTGTTAAAATTAACACGGACCATTGGAATTCTTCTCCTTCTCCAATAAAGGTTAAACAGAGATCGGGAATCGGAGATCTTTATTCCTTCTTCCTTCAGTTCATTCGGCTGGAGTGAAATGACGGAGATAAAAAAAGATGACATCCAAACAGAAACAATGTGCACGAAAGTCCTCTTCACCACAAGTCCTGCCCGTTACACCCGGATCCACAACGTTGAAAATGTTCAGTCAGCTTCTGGAACAAAAGGAATTTAGATATTTCCGTTTCATGAGGTCAGTGATTGTTAGAAATGGTCAGGTGTAAAACAGGTCCGATCCAGGATGGAACCCAGTGTGCAAACCGACCGCGGAAGACAGGAAACTACAATTTTCTGATAGCATTATAATACACATTAAAGTTAAACACCTTATCCATTTTGTAATGCGGTTATTATTATCTGATTTCTTATTGTTCGTGAAATGCCACTGAATTAACTGACATGCAGAATCGCTTTAACTCCACGTGTTCGTCTCGGCTCATCCTTGGGCTGAGTGGCGAGTGGTGAAAACAAATTCTGCAACTAAATCATGAATATTCTTCAAGGGTGGGAAACTGCCCCCTACACTTCCTGTCACACAAGTGGCCCCAGTCCCATTCCACTTTCATGATGCTTAATCCCCTCTGAGCTGGACTGACGAACCATTTTCAAGAAGGAGGCTCATCGTCTGCTCAGCAGAAAAGTCAATCTGCTGGAGGTCCAGCTCTGCCAGACTGCATGTTCTTTCAGACAGCTTTCCAACTGGACACAGGCATCCAACTGCCGTGCGAGCATTGCTGACTAGTTCAAGTCAACAACATTAGAGTCTCTTTACAAAACTGGTTTTGAATCTACGACCTGTATTATAAAATAAGATTTTGCAAAATTAATAGCTCAGCATTGTCGTCCATCTCCGCATCCTCATATAATACACTCTAGAATAGTCAACTGTATTGAAAATGTTGCGTTATTTTACTGTGACAGCGAATAATCATTTGAGTGAAGACATTGGCCAAGAAGTTTCACCATTTCTTGTCCTATATACGTGGCTGGAGAGATGGTGCAGGAGGGAGGGCTTTAGATTCCTGAGGCATTGGGACCATTTCTGGGGAAGGTGGAACCTGTACAAGCTGAACGGGTTACACCTCAAGAGAGCCAGAACCAATATTCTCGTGGGGACGTTTGCTAGTGCTGTTGGGCAGTGTTTAATCTAGCTTGGCAGGGGAATGGGCACCAGAATATAGGAGCAGTAAAGAGGAATAAGATGCATAAAAGAGTGAGTGTGTTGGATAGTACTAGAGAAGAAAGTAGTATTAGAGGCGGAAGTAGTACAATATTACAGAGGAGCAGTCTAAGAAAGATTACGAAAAATTAAAAAATGGCTTTAGAATGCATGTACATAAAAGCACAAAGTGTGGTGAATAAAGTTGGTGAGCTACAAGCACAATTAGCCGTGTGGCAATAGGCTGTGGCAATAACCGAAACGCGGCTTAAAAATGGTAAGGACTTGGCATTTAATATTCAAGGGTACAATGTGTTCAGAAAAGATATGGAAGGAAAAATGTTAGGTGTAGTGGCAGTGCTGATTAAGGAAGATACTGTAGTGTTGGACAGGGAACATGTTCTTGAGGGGAGAAGGACAGAATCCATTTGGTTAGAGTTGAGGAGTAAAAAGGGTATGATCACCCTATTGGGGGTATTCTGCAGGCCCCCAAATAGTGAGAGGGTGGCAGAGGAGCAAATCTGCAGGGAAATCGCAGAGATATGCAAGAGCTATAGAGTGGTCATACTGGGGGACTTTAATCACCCAAATTTCGATTGGGATAATGTTAGAGTTAAGGGAAAGGAAGAGGAGGAAGTTCTGAAATGTTTTGAGGAAAATATCCTTGTCCAGTATGTTCTTGACCCAAGTAGGAAGGAGGCTTTGTTGGATCTGATGCTGGAGAATGAGGTGTGCCAGGTTGAAGAGTGTCTGTGGGAGAACACTTGTGTACTAGTGATCATTGTATCATAAGATTTAGATTAGCAATGGAGAGGAGCAAGTAACAATCTACAGTGGAACTTCTAAACTGGAATAGGGCTAACTTCAATGGGAAGCGAAAGGGTCCAGCCAGATTAAAATGGAACCAAAGGATGACTGGAAAAACTGTAACGGACCAATGGGTGATCTTTAAAGAGGAGATGCTCCAAGTACAGGCTAGGTACATTTCAACAAGAGGGAAGGGTAAGGCAACTAAATCAAGGGCTCCTTGGATGACGAGGGAGATAGAGAAAATGATGAAACTAAACAAGAGGACGTAGGATGAATGTCAGGTGCATTCTTCAACGGTGAATCATGGATTTATGGAAGGCGATTGACAAAGTACCACATAGAAGGCTAGTTGATAAAATTCAGGCTCATGAAGAAGGTAGGTCAGTGGCAGCTTGGATAAGAAATTGGCTTCATGACAGAAAGGATCTGCAGTTCTCTTCCATTTTTGCCTCCTCCATATAACTTGATTCCCTTACCTAACAATACCATGTAGATCTCAGTTTTGGAAGCTACAATTGACCTCCAGCATCAAAGCCTTTTCAGACAGAGAGTTCTGGATTTCTACAAACATTTGGGAGCAAAGTTGCTTTCGAATTTAATTTTTAAATGGCACGGTTCTAATTTGAGTTTATGACCCTTGTCTTTGATTCCCCAAACAGAGGAACTAGTTGAACTCTATCTTCCCTAATAATCAATTTAACATGTTAAACCGATCACCCCTCAATCTTTTAAACTCAAGTGAACAGATGGCAAATTTATACAATCAATCCTCATAATTTAACGCTGTAAGTCTCGGTGTTAATCTGGTAAATCTGCACTGCACAACTCCAAGGCCAATATATCCTTCCTGCTTGCCGTGCCCAGAACAGAACACAATACTCCAGATGTGGTCCAACTAGAACTTTGTAAACTGGAGAATATCTTCCTCCTCTTTAATATTTCAGCCCTCTTGAGGTAAAGGCCAACCTGCTTTGGAAAGGGTGCCGAGGAGAACCACTAAACTAATTCCCAGTATAAAGCAGCTTAGTTGTCAAGATCGGCTGAACGAGTTGCGTGTCGACACTTTACAGAAGCCTAGACTGAGGGTTGATCTGATCAATGTTTATAAGATGATGAAGAGTAGATTTTGATCCAGTTCACAAATTGTTCCAATTAAGTATTTGCGGGAGGACCAGGGGTGACAATTTTAAGTTGTATGAGGCCAGATCTTGATCAGATGTCTGGAGGTGGTTCTTTTCCCAGAGAATTGTGGAACTCTGGAATGGTGGCATAGTGGTTAGCACTGTTGCCTCACAGCGCCAGGGACCTGGGTTCGAAATCCAGCCTCGGGTGACTGTCTCTGTGGAGTTTGCACATTCACTCCGTGTTTGCGTGGGTTTCCTCTGGGTGCTCCTGTTTCCTCCCACAGTCCAAAGATGTGCGGGTTAGGTTGATTGGCTATGATAAATTGATCCTTAGTGTTAGGAGGATTAAATACGTGGGGTTACGGGGATAGGGTGGGATATGTGTTGGTGTAGGGGTTACGGGGATCGGGTGGGATATGTGTCGGTGCAGGCTCGATGGGCCGAAATGGCCTCTATCTGCATTGTGGGGTTTCTGTGATTCTGTGAATACCTCTGGAACAGGTATGAGAGCGGAATTGAGTAGAGTGGATTGGGAAAATAGATTAAAGGGTAAGACGATACATGATCAGTGGTGTACATTTAAGGAGTTATTTTACAACTGCCCAAAAATATATATTCCACTGAGAAGAAAAGGGTGTAAAAGAAAAGACAGCCACCCGTGGCTAAGTAAATAAATTAAGGATAGTATTCGACTAAAAACAAGGGCATATAAGGTAGCCAAATCTTGTGGGAGGATAGAGGATTGGGTAAAATTTAAAAGACAGCAAAAAAATAACAAAAAGATTGATTAAGAAAGGGAAGATAGATTATGAAAGTAAATTAGCAAAAAATATAAAAACAGATAGTAAGAGTTTTTATAGTTATATAAAAAGAAACAGGGTGGCTAAACTAAATGTTGGTCCCTTAGAGGATGAGACCGGGAAATTATTGTTGGGAAATATGGAGATGGCAAAAACACTGAATGAATATTTTGTATCAGTCTTTACAGTAGAGGACACTAAGAATATCCCAACACTGGACAAATAGGGGGCTATAGGGGGGGGAGGAGCTAAACACGATCAAAATCACTAAGGAAGTGGTACTCGGTTAAATAATGGGACTCAAGGCGAATAAATCACCTGGACCTGATGGCTTACATCCTAGGGTCTTGAGGGAAATGGCGGTAGGGATTGTGGATGCATTGGTAATAATTTTCCAAAACTCCCTGGACTCAGCAAAGGTCCCGGCAGACTGGAAAACTGCTAATGTAACACCCTTATTTAAAAAGGGCAGTAGACAGAAGGCTGGAAACTATAGACTGGTTAGCCTAATATCTGTGGTAGGTAAAATTTTGGAGTCCATTATTAAGGAGACAGTAACAGGACATTTGCATAATCATAATTTAATAGGACAAAGTCAGCATGGTTTTATGAAGGGGAAGTCATGTTTGACAAATTTGCTGGAGTTCTTTGAGGAAGTAACATATAGGGTGGATAAAGGGGAACCAGTGGACGTAGTGTATTTAGACTTCCAAAAGGCATTTGACAAGGTGCCACACAAAATATTATTGCTTAAGATAAAAAAATCACGGGATTGGGGGTAATATTCTGGCATGGATAGAGGATTGGCTATCTAACAGAAGGCAGAGAGTTGGGATAAATGGTTCATTCTCAGACAGGCAATCAGTAACTAGTGGTGTTCCGCAGGGGTCAGTGCTGGGTCCCAACTCTTTACAATCTATATTAACGATTTGGAGGAGGGGACCGAGTGTAACATATCTGCTGGGGCAGATTCACCTTGTACAACAGCTCGGTACTGCGAGGAATACAGTGCCAGGGTGATTTCCTCGACTAATTCCGCTCACCTCGATGGGTCAGAGAGGAATTTCCCCGAATACAAACTGAGATGGAATGGACACACGGTGTCTGAAAGGCCGGCTGATGGGCTGTTCTTGGCAGATAAATTCTACACTGGCTGACCGGTCTCATGTACAAATCCCGGGCAAGTGCAATATTTTCCCATTTGTAGTGAAAAACCATCAGTGCAACCCATCTCACCTTGTGCTTGCTGCAACATTTACGTATTGATAATGACGCAAGCCTATAATGCATCATTATTATGATTTGCCTTCTCAGTAATGTCAGGCTCCATAATGATAATTGATCATAAGCTGCCATTCAGCGATTGCGCTTTGTCTAAAGTTAGACTCAAAATGAAAAAGTCCTCGTTGGCTCCAGATTTCAATAGCCTCCCACGTCTCTATAATGTCCGATTCTCCCAATTTTTCACACAGAAATTGTTTCCCTGCCATTCCAGGTCAGTGAGCACAGGGGTGATGGCTGGACGGGACTTGTGCGAGTAATGACGCGGGCAGGTAGGATTACCTCAGTTTTCTGAAGGATAGAACGTAGGAGGCCGGCCAGGCGTGAATTGGAACAGTCAAGTCTGTTGTGTTCTGTTCTGGGTACCGCACACAGGAAGGATATATTGTCTTTGGATTGGTGCATCGCAGATTTACCAGTTTAATACCGAGCCTTACAGGGTTAAACTATGAGGATTAATTATATAAACTTGGCTACTGTTGTCTTGACTTTAGTAGATTGATGGGTGAGCTGATCATAGTGTTTAAAGTGTTAAAAGGTTTAATAGTGTCGATAGAGTTAATCTAGTTCCTCTGACTGGGGAATCAAGTAAAGGGGTGAATAAATTAAAACTACAGCCGCTCCATTCAAAAGTCAAATCCAAAAGCATCTTTTCACATCAAGGTTTGTAGGAATCTGAAACTCTCTTCCCGATAAGTCCATGGGGGTCAATTGTTGCTTCCAAGATTGAGATCAACACATTGTTGTTAGGTAACGGGATCAAGTTATATGGAGCAACGGCAGAAAAATGTAGTTGAGGTGAAGTCCAGCCTTGGTCTAGTGTAATGTCGGAGCAGGTAGAAGGTTGAAAAGACTACTCACGCTCTCAGTTTGTGAATTCTGTTCTCTTCCTTCTCAGATAACTTTACCCTACATTAGCCGTCAGCAGACTGGATCAAGCAATCGCCTTTTCACTCCTTCTATTCTTTAAGGTTGCGTCCCCACCTCTTCTTCCAGTTCTGGCACAGCTAGAAGCAGAGGAGCTCGAAGTTGCACCAGGTTCAACCGTACACAGCAGTACTGCGCAGCAGCCAGCAGAGGGAGCAGGTGCTGCAATACTGAACAGCGGCCAGTGGAGGGAGCAGCAGCATCAGGTGGTGTAATACTGCACAGCGGCCAGAAGAGGGAGCAGCAGTACCAGTTGGTGCAATACTGCACAGCGGCCAGAGGAGGGAGCAACAGTACCAGATGGTGCAATACTGCACAGCGGCCAGAGGAGGGAGCAGCAGTACCAGACACACCTCGATCCTGCAGAGCAAACATACACGGGGGGAGGGATTTTACCCCTACCCGCTGGATCGAAATTTTCAGCCTAGAACGGAGGCATGTGCGACATGGTAATGCAGAGATCTACAAGAAACTAACTTGTCTGGAATACCAATTTGCATTGTGGGGGGAATAACAAGAAGAAACAGCCTCAAAATAAAAGTAAACTCATTAGGACTGATATCAGGAGAATGATCAACATTTAGAATGGACTCCAGGAAGAGCGGTGGTGGTGAAAACCCCGGAATGATTTAGGAAAAAACTGGATTAAACAATGAGGTGAAGACTACGGATGCTCTGGAGGGCTGTATTCAAATGGGCTGAATGTCCTTCCTCACGAGTAAGGATCTTGTGATCATTGCGGGTAGGTGTGAAAACGGTGTCCTTCCCAGTCTCAATCATTATTTATCTTAATGACTGTCTGTATACTGAATAAAACTGGGACATCAATCATTCTGGCTATTTTTTATTCCTCAATCAACATAACAAAAAATACCAGATGATCTGGTCATTATCACGTTGCTGTTTCTGGGAGCTTGCTGCGCGCAAATTGGCTGCCACGTTTCCTACATTACAACAGTGAGGTACAACAGTACTTCATTGGCTGTGAAGTTCTTTGGGACGTCCGGTGCTGGTAAAAGGCGCCCAATAAATGCAAGTCTTTCGTTCATTTATCTATTTCAGTGAGATGAAAATCCAGAACTGGTTGTCTATCGCATTCAACTTCCCGAAAAAACTCGTTTATAGAAAGTGTAGGCCGTAGAGATTGCCGCTGATCCGAAATATTTGCCCTGACCCTCTTCCCAAAAGGCTGGAGATTCACGTGGATTGATTTGGAAACTTCTCTTTTATCTTTCCAAATGTTACAAAGGGAATTCAAGGTCAAAAGTCGCGAGCAAAATGAAAGTTCATCCGGGATTTGAACCCGGCACTTCTCGCACATTTTATGCTTAGCGAGCATCATACCACTAAACCAACGAGCAGCAGGTAAGTATATGCATACTTAAAGCGTTTCCATAATCAAGCCATGTGTTGGCTGCTCTTGATGAGCAGAGCACTTGAGACCGAGACAGCTCTGACATTGCCTTCTCTACCTGACATCTGAAGCGCCGCACTGCTCCACTCAGGCAGTTACTGATCTGTTAGGACGGTAATGTATCGGGACAGCAGGAGCCCATCCCGAGAGCAGCAGCAGAGTTTCTGCATTAGTTTGGCGCGAGGCCTCAGATTTGGACAATGTTTCAGCAAAGGCAGTGAGAAGACATGGAGGCAGAAAGTGACGCAACAACTGCCCCGGAAGTAACCATTCAAGTGACTGTGGCAAGTTTTGTTTGGGCAGGGGGTTCAGTTCATAGCCCCAACCATCTCATCCCCCGGCCATCGTGATTTCTGCCACATTTGCATATTCAGGAGCGGGCCAGGGCAGATTCACCCATATCTCACCCTGGGGCACTGAGGCTCCTACCACCCCTGATTATCAATTTACCCATCTGTAAATTAAAACCTAAAAAATCTGCTTTACAAAGCACAGGTGAGCACGGAGACGCTGTCACCTTCTGATCAAATCTCAGCCCCATCAGACAGATTATTTTCTCTAGAAAGATCAATGCAGTTCCTATGTAGACACAGACAGCTTCGATTCAGACCAATAAGCTTACTCAGACCTAGACAGCTCCTACCCTGACACAGGAAGCACCATCACAGGCAGAGATTTTCCTAGACGGGCCCAGGCAGCTCCTACCCTGAAACAGGGAGCACGACTACAGGCACAGACCTTCCTAGACGGACACAGGCAACTTCTACCCTGACACAGGGAGCACCATCATAGGCAGAGATTTTCCTAGACGGACACAGGCAGCTCCTACCCTGACACAAGGTGCAGGATCACAAGCACAGGCTTCCCTACACAGACACAGTCAGCTTCTATCTTGACACAGGGCGCACCATCACTGGCATAGACTTTCCTACACAGACCCAGACAGCACCTAACTTGACACAGGAGCACCATCACAAGCACAGGCATTCTTATTCAGACCCAGTCAGCTCCTGCCCTGACAAAGGGAGCACAATCATAGGCACAGACTTTCCTACACAGACCCAGGCAGCTCCTACCCTGACAAAGGGAGCACCATCAAAGGCACAGACTTTCCTAGACAGACCCACGGAGCTCCTACCCTGGTCCAGGGAGCACCACCACAGGCAAAGACTTTCATACACAGACCCAGTCAGCACCTACCCTGATCCAGAAAGCACCATCACAGGCACCGGCTTAACGACACTGACCCAGGGAGCTCCTACCCTGACACAGGTTGCACTGACACAGGCACAGACTTCCCCACACAGACCCAGATAGCGCCTACCCTGATCCGGGGAGCAACTGTACAGACCCAATAACTCCTGCACTGACCCATTCGCTCCTACATAGACAAAACAATTCCTACAATGACACAGCCAGCACCTATATATGAGCCCCTACAATGACATGGATGCTTCCTGCATGGGCACGGTCAGTTCCAAGAAAGGCATAGAATGTTCCTACATGGACACCGACATTCCTATGCAGACCCAGACTCCTCCTACACAGACTCAGACATTCCTACACAGACCCAGACAGCTCCTACAGAGACCCAGACATTCATACACAAATCCAGACAGCTCCTGCACAGACCCAGACATTCCTACACAGACCCAGACATTCCTACACAGACCCAGACATTCCTACACAGGCCCAGACATTCATGCACAAATCCAGACATCTTCTTAATAGAAAACAAAGCAAAATTCTGCTGTTGCTGGAAATCTGAAATAAAAGCAGTAAATGCTAGATATATGGAGCAGGTCTGTCAGCATCTGTGGAGAGAGAAACAGTTAATGTTGCTGGTGGATTGTCTTTCGTCAGCTTCTTCATACACCCTGGTTGCTCCAAAAAAAAACCTAGAAAGAACCTACACTGACTCAGGTATAATATACAGAGCCAGACAATTCCTACCCTGATACAGACAGCTCGTACACAGACTCAGATATAACATACAGACTCAGACAGCTGCTACCCTGACACAGACAGCCCTTATATAGACACATATATAATATACAGACCAGACAGCTCGTGCCCTGACACAGACAGCTCTTACACAGATACAGATATAACATACAGAACCAGACAGCTCCTACGCTGACACAGGCAGCTGTTAAACTGACCCAGATATAACATACAGAACAAGACAGCTCCTACGCTGACACAGACAGCACTTACACAGACCCAGGTAGCTCCAACAAAGACACAGTAATTTCTTACACGGACCAAGGAAGCTTCAACAAAGACCTGAACAACTCCTGCACAGACCATGACCTACTACTCGGACAGTTGCTACAAGGACCCAGATATGCCCAACAAAGGCCCAGACAGCAGGTGAGATCAGAGAATTCAGCTTATACCAGAGATGAAGCCTGGACCTTTCCTGTTCTTTAGGCTCAGCCACTCACCAAATAAGATCAGCGAACACACCACAAGCCGCGGAATGATCCTGGGCCCATCCTGCTCTGTATGGGGCTCAGTACCACACCGGGTGATATCTGCTAACTCAGCACAACCGGGGATTAATACAAAGAGTTTACTTATTTGTGTGGCTCAGTAGCACACATCATGAGATGATCTAATGCACCACAGGCCGATGATGATGCCTGTGCCCATCCTGCTTTGTGCGGCTCAATATGATGCCGGGTGAGATCAGCTGATGAAGCCCAGCCCAGTGTAGGAACCTCGGCCCTTCCTACTTTCTGTGGAGCCCGGCAGCACACTGGGTGAGGTAATCGATCTCAGTGCAGGCAGAAATGAAGCCTGGGACTTTCCATCGTGCCTGTGCTGCCTCTTTGTTAGAACTCCCCATTAGTTCCAATATCCTGGAATTTTACTATAGCCATGTAAAGATTTCCCTTCCAGTATTAATCCAATTCCCTTTTGAAAGTTATTATTGAATCTGCTTCCACCATCCTTTCAGGCAGTGCATTCCAGATCACAACAACTCGCCGTATGAAACAATGGCCCCTTATGTCACGTCTGGTTCATTTACCAATGAGATTCAATTTGTGGTTTCTGGTTACCGGCCCTTCTGCCACTGGAAACAGTTTCTCCTTATTTACGATGTAAAAACCGTTCATGGTTTTGAACACCTCTGTCAAATCTCCTCTTAGCCGCCTCTGCTCTAAACAACCCCAGCTTCTCCAGTCTCTCCACATAACTGAAGCCCCTCATCCCTGGAACCATTCCAGTAAATCTCTTCTATTCATTTCTTCCCTCTCATCAATAATTACAATGAAATGTTTATAAAGAAATGCACGAACAGAATAAAAAGGAAAGCGAAATAAATACTGAGCAAAATTGATGTGAAAGTTCAGAAGGTGAAAAGAGCAGAACATCTGAGTTTTATTATCGATCAGTGAGAGGAATCCATCGCTCTCTCGGGTTTGTGTGGGTCGGTTTACTGATAAACCCGGGAATTGCGAGGAAGCTGGTTCATGGTTTGCAGAACAAGACGGGTCCCTGGGGATGGAGCCAACAGCTGTCGCTCTGCAATAACAGACAAAGAGGGTAAGCTTGTGTGGGCCCGGCTTGCTCAGTCAGTAGAGCATGAGACTCTTAATCTCAGGGGCGTGGGTGCGAGCCCTACGTTGGCCAATTGTATTATTTTATTTTATAGGCTGATTTCACAGTCGATCCCCAGCTCTGAGTTCTGCAGTGAGTTCAGGGAGGGTTAAATGAAATTCAGCAGCGGTATCAGAAAATCTCTCCCTGATTCGGGACTCTTATCTCTCCAGCATCTCGCTGTTGAATATTGAACTTCATAGAATTTCCCCTGCAGCTCGGGGTTAGTGTGTTCTTTAACTGTTACAAAAATCCTTCGGTGCTTTTCACTCCGTGTCCAAACCTGTGACGTCTCCCCTGGTCTGTCAGCTTTCTGTGTTTATAAACACTTCAGCAGATCATTAACATAACCTGAGCTCCGTTATCTGGTCGGGTCCCAGGCCCCCAGAGTGAGCAACGAGCGGAGTCCACCCGGGGATAGAATTTCTTCCAAAAGAGTTACACGAAGCTTCATTAATGTGGGGCCAGAATAGTGCAGTTGGGAGAGCGTTCGACTGAAGATCCTAAGGTCCCTGGTTTCGACCATTTTCAGATCTTTTGTGTCTCATCCTTTGGTCCGATTCTCGAACTGAACGATTTACACTGAAGTTATTTATCCACTACTGAAACGTTGGGTTGGAATAGAGAGAAATCAATGATGGCAAATATTTATATTTTCTGTATTTAGATTTGTTTCCCTATCTCCTTCTACCAGTTTCTCTGTTTTTTTTCTGTCTGTGTCGGGTGAACATTTGATTTGATGCATTTGTCCTAAACTGATGCTATAGATCTATAAAATGATGCTATTGGGGGGCTTTAATTACCCAAATATCGATTGGGATAATGCTAGGGTAAAGAAAAAGGAGAAGGAGAAAATTCTGAAACGTGTTCAGGAGAATTTCCTTCACCAATATGTTCTTGGCCCAACTGGGAAGGAAGCATTTCTGGATCTGGTGCTGGGGAATGAGGTGGAGCAGGTCGACCAAGTGTCTGTGGGAGAACACTTGGGTATGAGTGATCATTGTATCATAAGATTTAGATTAGCAATGGAGAGGAGCAAGGAACAATCTAGAGTGGATCTTCTAAAGTGGAACAGTGCTAACTTCAATGGGATGTGAATTGATCCAGCCAGAATAAAATGGAACCAAAGGATGACAGGACAAACTGGAGCGGAACAATGGGTGATGATTAAGGAGGAGGTGTTCCAAGTAAAGGCTAGGTACATTCAAACAAGTGGGAAAAGAAAGGGAACCAAAGCAAAGACTCCTTGGATGAAGAGCGAGTTAGAGAAAATGATGAAGCAAAAAGGGTGTATGATGAATGACAGGTGAATTCTTCAGGGGAGAACCAGACCAAATACAATAAGTTGAGAGGGGAAGTGAAGAGGAAAATAAGATTGGCAAAGAGAATATGAGAGTAGAATGGTGGCTAACATAAAAGGGAACTCAAAAATCCCCTATCGGCATGTAAACAATAAGTGGGTAGTAAGAGGCGGGGTGGGGCCTGTTAGGGAAAAAGAACGCAATATATGCATAGAGGCACAGGGCAAGGCTAGAATACTCAGTGAGTACTTTGTATCAGTGTTTACTAAGCAGGTGGATGCCGACAAAATATCGGTAGAAGCGGAAACCTTTTTTACGCAGTGAGTGGTGAAGAGCTGGAATTCGCTGCTGACGCAAGTGGTGGAAGCGGAGACACTCAGTGCTTTCAAGCGGAGACTGGAAAGTCACTTGAGGGAAATAAACTTGCAGGGCTACGGGAATAGAGTGGGGAATGGGACGGATGGGGTTGCTGTACACAGAGAGCCGGCACCAACTAGATGGGCCAAATGGCCTCCTGCTCTGCCGTTATGACTCTATGATGCCTTTGGCGCGCCTCGGGGTGGTGAGACGCGCTGTGTCTATCTGTTCCTGCTTATTACCATTAACATGAACAGGCCGCGAGTTAAACGTTTATCAGCAAACCGAGGAAAGGCAAATAAACGGAATGATGTGTTGCAAAGGTTCAATGGATGTTATTCAAAATAATTTCCACGTGGCATTTTGTGTGGATTCAGTTTTGTAAAGTTTGGATTTTTTATGTTAAGAATATTAAAAAAAACAGAAATACAGCAACAACTTGACTCTATATAGCACCTTTCACAGAATCAGAGAATAGAATTGTTACAGTGTGGAAGAATGCCTTCCATCACGTCGAGCCCGTGCCGCTCTCAGCAAGAGCACTTCAGCTAGTCCCACGCTCCCGCCCTTTCCCCGGAGCACTGCATGTTTTTCCTTCAGATACTTATCCAACTCCCTTGTGAAAGCTGTGATGGAATCTGCCTCCACCACCTTTTTTGGGAATGCATTCCAGATCATAACCACTCGCTGTGAAAACAAAGATTTTCTTAAGTCGCCTTTGGTTCTTTTGCCAATCAACTTAAATATATGTCCTCTGGTTCTCAACATTTCTGCCCATGGGACCACACTCACTGTATCTACTCTGTTCAAACCCTCATGATTTTCAACACCTCTATCAAATCTCTTCTCAATTTTCTCTGCTCTAAGGAGAACAACCCGAGCTTCTCCAGTCGATCCACGTAACTGAAGTCGCTCATCACTGGAATCATTTTCTTGAATCTTTTGCTGTACCATTTCTAAGGCCTTCACATCCTTCCCAAAGTTTGGTGCCCAGAATTGGACACAATACTCCAGTTGGAGCCGAACCAGTGTTTTATACAGGATCATCGTAAATAAAAAGCTATTGTACTCTATACCTCTATTTAGGAAGCCCAGCATCCCGAAAGCTTTTATTAACTGCTTTCTCAACCTGCCCTCCCACCTTCAACGATTTGTGCCCATATACCCCAGGTCTCTCTGTTCATGCACTCCTTTAGGATTGTACCCTTTAGTTTACATTTCCTGCACTCATTCTTTCCACCAAAATGTATCACTTCACACTTTTCTGCGTTAACTTTCACCTGTTATGTGGCCGCCCATTCCTCCAGCCTGTCTATGACCTCTAGAACTCTGTCACTATCCTCCTCACTGTTCAATATACTTCCAAGTTTTGCGTCAGCTGCAAGTTTTGAAATTGTGCCCTGAACACCCAGGCCCAATCATTTAGATATATCAAGGAATGCAGTGGTCCTAGAACCGACCCCTGGGGAACACCACTGTATACCTTCCTCAAGTCCGAAAAGCAACATTTCACCACAACTCTCAGTTTCCTGTACTTAGCCAATTTGGTATTCATGCTGCCATTGTCCCTTTATTCCATCAGCTTTAACATTGTTGGCAAGTCTATTATGTGGCACATTGTCAAACACCTTTTGAAAGTCCATGTACACCACGTCAATCGCATTGCCCTCATCAACCCTCTCTGTTACCGCATCAGAAGTCTCTCTCAAGTGGGTGAGAGAGTTATTCAACAATCAGTGAGCGCACCACATTCCTTAAACAATGTTCCGATATAAAATTTAAAAAATACTCTCGAACAGAAAAACTTAGAGCGTAATCAAAAGTAACAGAAAAAGCGCATTTAATTCTGAAAATAATTATTGCCCCAAAACTGGATATTCAATCCTTGAAACATTGCCCTGATATAAACTCAGGTTCGCACACTGTGAAAGCTCAGTGATCCCGCCATGATTCAAACATTTTACTGCGAATGCAGATACACTGGCGTTCCGCCACTAGGTCCACAGTTTACAAGTGACGCCGAATCCAGAGAAGGTAGATCTAAGCGGACCGCTGCCCGGGCTCTCGGAGTGCGAGAGGTGGATGCAGTAGCAGCCAGACTGCCTCAACAACAGCGCAGGTTCCCCGATCTCTAATCCGGCCACTACCGGCGGAGAGCTGCTTGAGCCGTGCCTGGAAGCCGTTGAAAACAGTGGCTACAAGAGCAGGTCAGATGCTGGGTATTCTGTGGCGAGTGTCTTATCTCCTGACTCCCCGAAGCATTTCCACCACCTACAAGGCACAAGTCAGGTGTGTGATGGAATACTGTCCAATTGTTTGGATGAGTGCAGCTCCAACAAAAATCAAGAAGCTCGACACCATACAGGTCAAAGCAGCCCGCTTGATTAGCACCCCATTCACCACCTTAAACATTCACTCCCTTCACCAGCGGTGTACGGTGGCTGCAGTGTGTACCATTTACAAGATGCACTGCAGCTCCTGACCAAGGCTTCTTCAACAGCACCTGCCAACCCCACGAACTCTACCACCTCGAAGAACAAGGGCAGCAGGCGCATAGGAACACCATCAACTCCAAGTTCCCCTCCAAGTCACATACCATTCTGAGTTGGAAATATATGATCATTCCTTCATCGTCGCTGGGTCCAAATCCTGGAACTCCCTCTCTAGCAGCATTGTGGGAGTACCTTCATCACACGGACTGCAGCGGTGCAAGAAGGTGGCTCATCACCGCCTTGTCAAGCACAATCAGGGATGGTCAATAAATGCTGGCCTTGCCAGCGATGCCCATATTGCAGGAAGGTATAAAAAGAACAGCTATGCCACGCACAATGCCACTTAATAAAGGGATTGTTGATGAAGTGCTTGACCTGATCAACGTTCCCTCCTTTATCTTTTTTTCATTTTGAACTTTGCAGCGAGCATTGATTCGGACAACAACAAAATTAGCACAATTTATGGCAGCGGTGGGATCCGACCCCATGCTCCTGAAGAGACTGGAGCCTAAATCCAGCATCTTAGACCACTCGGCCACGCTAACATGGCGGCTATGTATTAGTTCTGATACTGGTGACTGATAATTGAAAGCTGGATCTCCTGTTGCTTTTGATTTGAGCCAAGGGCTTTGCAATGAGACATAAGGAAATAAAAGAGCTGTCGTAGGTGTGTTCATGGAGCGAGGTGGTTGAGAGATTAAGGCGGTGGCTCACTAATCGTCTGTGCTCTACACGCATTGTTTCGAATTCTACGATTATTGCTTTTAAGACTAAATCTTTTTCCCCTTTTTCAACACATCCAAGACTCCTGTTTCTGAGTCCTATCCTTGCGCAATTCGCAGTGCGGCTTTTGTTTTGCTGCCTCACTCTATTTGCTCAAATAAGCAAAGACCTCATTTCCACCCAAACTGTTTCTTGCACAGAGGTGTTGAAATTTTACGATATGAGCTACGTGAAGTATCAATCAAAGTGGGCAGTGACGTCCTGGTAAAAGTAACATTTCTCTTCAGATGCTGCCTGAGCTGCTGAATATGTCCAGCATTTTCTGTTTTTAATTTTGTGCTTTCACTATAGCAGTTTACCTGACAAAACTTGCCTCAAGGGAGCAGCTCCAGGCAAAACGTTTCTGCGCTTTTCTCACACACATGATCGTGCTTAACTTTCCTACACACGATGTAAGTCAGCCGTTTCCGCCCACATTGTCCTGAGCCACGGCATTCCAAACACACTTTGCTCCTGGTATCAGGGAGTCTCAGAGTTTATCAGAGGGGATTGCAATGACAATGGGATCTCAGAGGCTGTGGGGGAATTTATGGGTTTCTGATATAGTATCACGTGGGTATGAGCGCTCTAAATGGATATCAGAGAGAGTAACTGACTCTCAGAAGGTATTGGAGAGGTTAAGGGAAATCTGGAGGTGTCAGAGAGGGTAAGGAACGCTCGGCAGGTATGAGAGAGAGTAAGGGACGCTCGGAATGTATCGAAGAGAGTAAGGGACGCTGAGGTGCTCTCAGCGAGGGGAACCAATGCTCTGTAGAGTCTCCCAGAGTGGGTAATGAATATTCAGGTTGTATCAGCAAGATTGAGGAAGGCTTAGGAGGTAGCAGCGAGGCTGGTGGAACAAGAGTTGTTATCTTCTTAACATCTCCTTGTCTAAATGTTAACATGGTTAATGAAAGCAAAGTTGAATCCGAATGTAACAGATGGTCTGCCGTGTCCCACGTGGGGTCGATGAGAAGGTAGAATAGGGCCGGACTGGACATCTGCAGCGCTCAGAGATACATTTATAACTGACACAGATCCCCCACCCAATACATTAAATAATACTACAGACACATCTAAGTATATCAGTAACTAACAGAGGCGCAAATCACTTGCATTCAACACATTAGTAACTCTCAAATACATGTGTATCTAACATGGACACACCCAAATATATCTACAAGGAGCACAGGTAATTGATTGCTAAAACAAACTTTAATTGAGTGTCTTTAAAGCCATGATGTAAATGTGGTAGTTTACATTTTCCTTCTTCCAAAGCCATTGGAGATTGCTATGGAATGAGTTGGGTCCTATCTGATCATTTATGATGTGGAAATGCAAGTTTGAAGCACAATGGATTGATTCCACTGGCCCTGTTCTGCTGACTCCCTACACAATACATACTTACAACCAAAAAGAAAACTGCCTTAGATGGAAGTGGGCTTCGTTTTCTGGAAGGAATAAATCAACTGGGCCAAAAAATTACCTCCAGCAGATCCAGATAAAATTGTTCCGTTTAAGTAAAGGACAAAATGTCAAAAGTGAGATTCGAACCCACACCTCCAGAAGGGACGACTATCTGAATGGAAAGCCTTAGACTACTTCGGCCATCATGACTTCCTGATACAAAGTCTAATGCCCCTGCACTTACACACTGAGGCAAACAACACGCAAACTGTTACTGGAAGGCCGATTGACCAGGATACAATCTCCCCGGATTTCACTATCAATGTGTTCTGTGCATGAGGAGGCTTTGCCTGGCCATGTGGTATCTTGCTTCACCGGTAGTGATGCGCTGCCTTCGCTGCAGTGGGCCCCCCAGCGATGGGTATTAGGATCACTGCTTTTCTTGTTATATATAAATAACCAGGACTTGGGTATAGGGAGTCAAATTTCAAAGTTTGCGGATGTGTTGTCAACGTAGTAAATAGTGAGAATGTTATTGGCAGATGTCAGGAGGACATAGATAGACCGGCGAAATGGTCATGGCAGGTGAAATTTGACTAATTAATTAATTTTGGTAGGAAGTATCAGGAGAGTCAAAATAAACCACGTGGTACATTTAAAGTGGGTGCAGGAGCAGGACGACCAGGGGGTGTAACTTCAGAAGTATCTGAAGGTGGTAGGACAATTTGAGAAGGCTGTAAAGAGGGCAATCGCGGTCCTTGACTTTATAAATCGGGGAATAGAGTAAAAAGGCAAGGAATTTATGTTCAACCTTCATAAAACACTAATTAGGCCCAAGCTGGAGTATTGTGGCCAAATCTGGGCACCACAGCGAGGAAGGATGTCAAGCCCTAAGAGAGTGTGCAGTGGATAATAGTCGGGTACTATTATGTCCATGTATAATTGAGACACGGACTGCAGGAGTTGATTATAACAAGTCTTTACTGAATGGAGACAACCTGGAAACTGAAACTACAGAAGCCTGCTAGGGCCTTTTATACAGGGGTGGTCACTGCCGGTACGGCAGTCTGAGACCAGTTATTCCCTTAAAGGTACATACACAACAATTCCTCCCCTTTTAGATAAACAGTACATAACATTCAATTAACAACTAAATAGTAACTAATTACAATTACAATTACGGTTGCTAGATACATTGGTTGAAGTTAAGCAATTATAAGTTCAGTCTTTGAGGATGCTTCCTGATTCTGTCTGGCTAACGCCTCTTTGGGATATCAGATTCTTCTGGCAAGGTTGAGTCGGGATCAAGGTCGTTGTTTGGTTCGTCTACTTCCAATATCACCGATTCTGCCGTAGATGCAATTGGTACTTCGGGTTCATCGTCAGGTGTATCAGATCGTGGTGTGGAGTTGATGTTTTCCAGTGACTCTAGAATCTGGTCAGCATGGCGTCTTACAATGCTCTCCCCAACGTCCACGGTATACATTAGAGGTCCTTGCCGTGTACAGATCGTTCCTGGCTGCCATTTCTCTGTGCAGTAGTCCCGGGCCAAAACTGGTTGACCTATCTTAAAACTCCTGGTCGGCCTTTCATTCATATTCTGAAACTGCCTATTCTCCACATCTCTTCTGACGTTTGGCTTAACCAAATCCAAGTGGCATCGTAGTCTTCAGTTGATGAACATCATGGCTGGAGTTTGGTTGGTAACCGCATGTGTCGCATTCCGGTAGGCAAACAAGAAGTTATCCACCTTGTGTTGTAGGGGTATATCTTCATTACACATTGCCTTGATAACCATCTTGAATGTTTGAACAAACCTCTCGGCCAATCCATTAGAGGCTGGATGATATGGGGTGGATGTGTAATGCTTAACACTATTGTTCTTTAAGAACTTCCGGAACTCTTCAGACACAAACTGTGGTCCATTGTCAGAGCAAATCTGTTCAGGCAGCCCATTCCTGGCGAATATGGTTCGTAAGACTGTGCTAGTTTTTTCTGTGGTGGTTCAGGACATTTTTATTACCTCTGGCCACTTTGAATGTGCATCCACCACAATTAAAAACATCGAGTCCATAAAGGGATAAGCGAAATCAATGTGCACCCTTTGCCATGGAGACGAGGGCCACTCCCATGGATGTAGAGGGGCTTGTGGTGGGGCGTTTTGGACCTTCTGGCATCCTGTACAGCTCTTGGTCATCTCTTCGATTTCTCTATCGATTCCCGGCCACCACACAAACGCTCTGGCTAAGTTCTTTGTTTTTACCCCTCCCAGATGACCCTCATGAAGCTCATTGAGCACTCTATCGTTCAATATGGGTAGAATTACTACTCTGGATTCACACATCAAGGTTCCTCTGCACACTGACAGCTGTTCTCTTCTAGGTGAGAATGCTGGCAGCAGTGGTTCGCCATGTGCTGGGCATCCCTTCACCGTTAAATCAAAGACCCAGGAGAGTGTCGGGTCATTTCGTGTTTCCTTTTCTATGTTTGCATTCGTCACAGGGAGACATTCGACTATAGTCGAGTGGAATAACTCCTTTTGATCCACTGCCAGTTCTTCTTCCACCATCGGCAACGGTAGGCGCGACAATCCATCAGCATTCCCATGCTGTTTAGTTCCTTTATACTCGATGTCATATTGGTGAGCCCCTAGGAAAAGGGACCACCTCTGTAGCCGTTGTGTCATCATTATCGGTCCTCCCTTCTGAGGGTTGAAAATGGAGATGAGAGGTTGATGATCAGTTATTAGAGTAAATTTCTGCCCGTGCAGGTAGTGATTGAACTTCTTCACCCCCCACACCAGGCTGAGGGCGTCTCTGTCAAACTGGGCGTAGTTACGCACTGCTGAAGTTAACGAGCGTGACGCAAACGCTATCAGCCTCTCTGAGCCATCAAGGAATTTATGTGACAGTACCGCCCCAATGCCGTAGGGAGATGCATCACACGCCAGTCTTATCGGTAGTGATGGGTTGTAGTGAGCCAATACTTCTCTTGAAGTGATTAGGTCCTTACTCTTCTGAAAGGCCTGCTTGCATTCATCGCTCCATTTCCATGCTACTCCCGTTCGTAGTAGGGCGTTCAGTGGATGCAGAATTGTGGACAAATTCGACAAAAACTTACGTAGCAATTCACCCATCCGAGGAAGGACCTCAGTTGCGACACATTTTCAGGCGCTGGAGCCTTAACTACCGCTTCAATTTTGTCAGGGGACTTATGCAACCCCTCTTCATCAATCACGTGGCCACAATACGATATCTGTTTCTTAAAAAACTCGCACTTGGGGTGATTGGCTCGTAGCCCATGTTCACGTAGTCTGGTTAGCACCTGCTCTAGGTTGGCAAGGTGTTCACTGTCATCTTCACCTGTCACTAGGATGTCGCCCAAGTAACTCTGAGTCCCCGAAATCCCTTGCAGGACTTGTTCCATCGCTCTTTGCCATATCGCCAGAGCTGATGCTACTCCAAATACCAGTCGATTATACTGGTAAAGACCTTTGTGAGTGTTTATCGTGAGATACTTCCTAGAGGATTCTTCAACCTCCATCTGCAAATATGCTTGTGCTAGGTCAATTTTTGTAAAACGCTTCCATCCAGATAGTGGGGCGAAGATATCTTCTATCCTTGGAAGAGGATATTGTACTGTGTGAAGGACTGGGTTCACCATCACCTTGAAGTCCCCACAGATGCGATCCTTCCTTGGCTCCTCAGACTTATTGTTTAACGTTTTTTTCATGACGGCAACGATTGTTGTCGCCCACTCGCTCCAGTCTACCTTAGATAACACGCCTGCATTCTCCAGATTCTCCAGCTCTGCCTCGACGGCTGGGCGAATTGCATATGGTACCGGTCTTGCTTTGAAAAACTTGGGAATTGCATTCTCCTCTATTTTTATCAAGGCGGTTACGCCTTTAAGAGTGCCCAGTTCTTGTTGAAATACCTCTTTGGCATCAGCTAAGATTGTTGACAATCGTCCAGGAGTGACGTCGTCCTCCTTTTTAACAGCCACCGTCATTGCCTGAATGGAGTGCCAGTCTAAACTTATCTTTCTGATCCATTCACGTCCCAATAACGATGGTCCACCATCTTGCAGAATGTAGAGATAAATTTCCGTATTTTCTTGCCGTTGTATTCGACAGGCACCCTTATTTTTCCTCTGGGGTATACTTTTTGCCCCGTATACGTCCTCAAGACAATGGATGTCTCTCTCAAGGGTATGTGTGAGAATAGCCGCTCGTAGTCTCGTCGATTCATGACGGTTAGAGCTGATCCTGTATCCAATTCCATTTTGACTTGGGACCCTGCTATCGTGAGAGTGACACAAATGGTTCGGTGATCCTCTTTTGTGATTACGTTGTGCAGTTTGAGACAGCTTAGTCTCTTGTTCCCGGATTCACTATCGCTCATCTGCTCTTCGGAACTACTGTCCCTCATCTTTTGTACTTTCCTCTACGGTTCCTTAGTAGCCTTTTTGTGGCCGTTGGTCTTCTTCCCAGACCTGCAAACTCGTGCAATGTGTCCCATCTTTCTGCATTGCTTGCATATTTTGTCCTTGGACCAGCAGTCCTTCTTGTCATGGTTTGTTCTGCCGCAGCGATAACATTTTGCAAACCCCCGTGTCATTTCGTGGGTGCCATATTCCTGTGGCTTTTGTTGTATTTCTGAAGCTCCCCTTGCTGCTGCTTCGTACGATACTGCCACGCTGAAAGCCTTATCTAGCGTCAGCTCTTTCTCTGAGGGTAACCTCTTCTGGTTTCCTTCACTCAGGAGTCCACAGACAAATTTGTCCCGTAAGGTATCTGCCAGTCCTGCTCCGAACTGGCAGTGCTTTGATAGCTTGCGTAGTTCCATAAGGTAATCAGCATTGCTCTCAATTTTATGCTGATTTCTCCTGTGGAATTTAAATCTTTCTGCTGTCAGCAGCGGTGTAGGATTTAGGTGGTCCTGTAGGATAGCAACAATTTCGTTAAAACTCTTCGCCTTCGGCTTGGCTGAAGTAATCAGGTCCCGCAATAGGCCGTACATTCTTGCGCTCATTAAATTTAGCAATACTGATGCCTTTTTCTCATCGGCTAATTCGTTTGCCTCGCAATATACCTCGACTCTTTCCACATACGTAGTCCAGTCTTCTATTGCATTATCGAAGGAAGTGATATTGCCAGTCTTTGGCATCTTGAAAATCTAAGATGGCGCCTCCCACGCTTTTCCTTCTTCCCCGCCGAGTTAAGATGGTGCCTCCCGCGCTTCCCCGCTGCTGCTGCTGCTGCCAACGCTGTTGCTGGCGATTATATTTATTTTACTATCCTGTAATGGCGACGCCCAATGGTCTGCACACCACCCTGATCACTGCTGCCAACACCGCTCTCCGCGGTATTTTTATTTTTCTATCGCGCTTCAATATTTGCTCCGTTAATTGAAGAACCGTTCCCGTCGTGGGACACTTCCCTCCCTCTTCTTAGGTCCGAACACAGCCCGGCTTTGAAGCACCGGCCACGCCCTGTGTGCTCCACCCTCTCTCTCTCTCTTTGCTTCCTGACTCGCTGCCCGGCCCCGTTGCAGAGCCACCCGATCGAGCACTAGCCCACCGCAACCCAGGAAGGATCAGCGCACTACCTGCCACCAGCCCGATTAGCTGGGAAACCACAGACTGGAGAACCAAGCCTGGCTCGTGACAGTCTCTCCTGCAACTTTTCAATTCGATGATTTGGAGGGTGGTTGCCCATGGTCGACGCCCGTTTCTCGAGTTTCTTTGGATTATTTTTTTCTTTCTTTCTTCTGGCTCCGACCTTCAATAACGTCGTCTGAGGTGCTGCCGAGTTGCAGGTAAGTTTGTTTCTTACTCGTCGCCAGTATTATGTCCGTGTATAATTGAGACACGGACTGCAGAAGTTGACTATAACAAGTCTTTACTGAATGGAGACAACCTGAAAACTGAAACTACAGAAGCTTGCTAGGGTCTGAGACCAGTTATTCCCTTAAAGGTACATACACAACAGGTACCAGTGATAAAAGACTTAAGTTATGTGCAGAGACTAGAGAGGCTGCGTTGTTCTCGTTAGAGCAGAGAAACTTAAGCGGAGATTTGAGAGAGGTGATTAAAAAGTTGAAGGATTTGGGGAGAGTTAAGAAGAACAATCTGTTTCCGGTGACCAGAGGGCAGGTTACCTGAATTCACAGATTTACAGTATTTGGATATGAAGCAGAAGTGACAGGAGGACGCATTAATACAGTGAATTTTTTATGATCTGTAATGCACTGCCTGAAAGGGTAGAGGAAGCAGATTTAGTACTAACATTTAAAAGGTAATTGGATAAACACTTGGAAATAAAAGAATATGCTGGGCTATGGGGAAACCGCAGGAAAGTGGGATTAATTGGTTCATTCTTTCAAAGGCTTGATGGGCCGAATGCCCCCTACTGTGCCGTAATATTCTATGATTCTATGATCTCGACCTCCATGGCGTCACCTATAGGCGAGAGATGCAAAGGTCTGCACAGCTCTGCTTCAGTGGGATCTTGTTCCCCAGAGATGGGCTGTAATGCCCTGTCTGAGGCCACATTCGCTGCTTTTTGCCAGCAGCGGGTTGTTGAAGAGAGCTGCTTTTCGCGGCCTCACTCATTCTGGGCTCTGGAAAACAGCAACAAAAGGATAGATTTGTTGCCGTGTTTGAAATGCAGCTTTAAACAGTTGTTATTAACCGAGGCAGCCCTGCAAGATCTTATAATGATCTCTCACAAATCAACTGAAACCAGTCAGAATGTAAATATCATTTTACATTTCCAAAATAAACGGTGTGAGTTTCATTATGGAAACATGGAGAGTGTCTGGTGTGGCTCTCTCCTGAAATATCCATGTTACAGCGAACCAACTCTCCTGCAATCAGTGCAGCCTCCCATCCGGCCTTTCGGGGTCTTGTCTGTTAAGACAAATTCTGATTTCCGTGAAGCCCGTTTCAGGTGTTTATATATTTTTGATGTGCCTGCTCTCCGACCACAGGGTACATGGTGGGAATACCAGCCGGGCCCAGCTGGCAATGTTTGCGGCACATTTGTCTTCAGTCATTTAAACCTGAAACTAAGACATTAAGGTGAAGATTACCCGATCGTTAATGGAACCATCAATTATTTGAGCTGACAGCTGACAGTGTCAACTGATTGTGTCACAGAGACCCAACCTTTCCAAACTGTAAAACCATTTCACCGAGCTACAACCTCAGCTTACAGCGACCAATAAGGATCGATGATGTATTGCAAATTACTTTCGGTCTGATGTAGATAAGCGGAGCACTGGAGACTGCATTTTATACATTCCGAATTCTAATGTACTGTCACTTCAGCCCACAGTTCTTTGCCCGTTTCCAGCCCTCTTTTAAATTTTGATGACATCCATCGTATATCCAAGTTTGCTGATGGCACTAAGTTAGGCGGCACAGTAAGTAGTGTAGGTGGGAGCAGAAAATGCAAAGGAGAGATGAACTGAGTGGGCAAAACTGTGGCCGAAGATGTTCGACGTGGAGAACTGTGAGATCATCCACTTTAGACCTGAGAAATACAGATCAGAGTATATTGAGAACGCTGAGAAGTTAGGAACTGTGGAGGAGCAGTAAGTATTAAAAGTCCACGTAGATTAATTAGTTCAAACTACTGGACAGGTACAAAAGAAAATGAAAGGTTCATGGAATTGTCGCCTTCATCTCAAGTTGGCGGTAATACAGGGTGGTGGAAGTTCTGCTGGATGTCTACAGGAAAATAGGGAAATGGTACAGGGGGAGTAGTAGTCTTAGTGATTAAGGGTGAAATCACTTCAATGCTAAGGGAGGATATAACGAGAGATAAGCAGGCAATGGAGACTTTATGGGTAGAATTAAAAGCTAGGAAAAGATTAAAGACTTTAGTGGGAGTTGCGTAGAGGCCCCCTGGTCGCAGCTGTGAAAAGCTAGATTTTATAAATACAGAATTTGGACAAGCGTGTAGCAAAGGCAGAGTGGTCTTAACGGTGGATTTTAATTTTCATATATATTGAGATAAGCAGACTAGCACCAATCAGAATGTCAGTGAATTTATTTCGTGCGTCCAAAATAGCTTTCTACAACAATATGTCCTAGAACCAACAAGGGGGCTGGCCATATTAGATTTAGTGACGCGCAACAAGTCAGATTTATTAAACAGAGTAAAAGTGCGTGAACATTTATATTATAGTGATCATAACATGATTGCGTTCAATGTAGTGTTTGAACGGGAGAAACGCGAAACAGTTACTAACATTCTAGATTTGGATGAAACCGATTTCAACGGAATGAGACACAGACTGTCCACATTAAACTAGGCAAGTCTGTTAATAGTTAAAATGAGAGAAGATCAGTGGGAGGTGTTCATAATAAATTGAATATGGTACAGAAGCAGCTTATACCCCTGAGGGGCAAGAAATCTACTGCCCAAAAGACAGGCATGGACGAATAAAGAGATAAGAAACCGTGTTAAAATAAAATAAAAAGCATACATTAATGCAAAACAGAGCACAGATCCTGGCGAATGGGAAAGATACAAAGAACAGATAGTAAGAGCAGACAGTAAGAGCTACAAAGAGGGCGTATGAACAGAAAGAGACTGGTGAAATGGGCAGACACATGGCAGATGAATGTTAACGCTGAGAAGTGCAAAGTGATATATTGTGGTCGGAAGAATGAGGAGAGGCAATATAAACTAAATGGTACCATTTTAATGGGGCCGATTATTTGCTTTTATCGGCTCCCTCTGGAGATCACTGGCCCCGAAACTGCTCACAATGCTCTCCACTGCAATTTGTTAACCAGCTCTAAATGATACAATTTTAAAGAGGGTGCAGGAACAGGGACGCATGGGGTGCGTGCACACAAATCTTTGAAGGTGGCAGGTCAAGGTGAGAAGGATGTTAAAAATAATTTGGGATCCTTTCTTTTATTAATAGATGAATAGAGCATAAAAGCAAGGAAATTATGCTACACATTTAAAAAGCACTGGCGAGGCCTCAGCTGGAGTATTGCGTTCAATTCTGGACACCACGCTTTAGGAAAGAAGTCAAGACCTTCGAGTGAGTGCAGAATTGATTTACTGGAATGTTACCAGGGATGGGGCACTTCATTTATGCCAAGATACTAGAGAAGCTGGGATTGTTCTCCTTAGAGCAGAAAACTTCAAGAGGAGATTTCATAGAAATGTTCAAAATTATGAATGGTTTTGATAGAGATAAAAAGGAAAAATCTTATAAAGTCTCATTAAAAGTGATGAAATTTTGCCAGGTGCAGATGAGGATCGAGCCTGACCCCAAGACCGCTTGATTTCTCGATTCAAACCTTTTAGTTCTTTGATTCGAAAGTGGGTGGTGGACACGCGACACTGTTGCCTTATCCTAACTGTGCGTGGTATTTAAAAGTACTCACGTTTTTGGCTCAGCTTCACTCGTATGTGCCTCCCGTCCGTGTGGATCCTGTTCGTGATGCCAATTGTTGTGGACTATTTTAAATCAACACCCGTCACAAGGTTTTAGATTGATGGTCAAGTCGTCTTTATTGCACGCATGGGGAAACAGTCTGCTCTGTCTTAGCCTGACCTTTCCAGATTGTTGCAGAGAACACTACGATTTTATACATCACAATAAGCATGGCCACCTCATGTTAAATTCATTCCTGCCACCTGATCGGATCTTGACCTGCATGCACCTTCAAGGATTGGTTACGAATCTTAATATAAACATGTATAAGCTGCCTCTTCAATGAATCATTCAAACTGCTGAATGCCAATTAAAAGATACGTTGGAATGTAACCTAAGTAATAACGTTCTTATGGGCAGTTGAAATGCTGGACGTCCTGTCTCCATTTAATTGTTTTATATCTCTCCAAAGGTCAGCTATCTTTGACCGCATCTTTATGAATGTGGTCTTTCATGGTAGTCCCTGTCTTCCTTATACTATTCAGTGAAACTACCAGCGATGTCAGTTTAACTCTTTCCCAACTGCAATGGGTACAGGGTTATTGACTATGGGAATTGTGTGTAATCTGTCAATGACCCTGCATTGTGAGTATAAGTCACTGACCTTGGGCCTTGTGTGTATAGAATCACTGACCCCGGGCATTGTTGGTACACTGGGCATTGTGGGTAATGGGTCACTAACCCTGAAATGTAGGTATAGGTCACTGACACTGGGCGTTATGGGTATAGAATCACTGACCCGGGGCATTGTTGGCACAGGGTCAGTGACACTGGGCATTGTGGGTAATGGGTCACTATCCTTGAATTGTGGGTATAGGTCACTAACCGTGGGCATTGTGGGTATAGAAACACTGACCCGGGTCATTGTGGGTACGGAGTCACTGACCATGGCATTGTGGGTACAGTGTCACTGACGTTGCGCATTGTGGGTAGATAGACACTGACGCTGGGCATTATGGGTACAGGCTACTGACCATGGGCATCGTGGGTTTTGGTCACTGACCCCGGGCATTGTGTGTACAGGGTTACTGACCCTGGGCATTCTGGATACAGAGACACTGACCCTGGGCATCGTGGGTTTAGGGTCACTGACCCTGGGCATTGTGGGTGCAGGGTCAGTGACACTGGGCATTGTGGGTAATGGGTCACTTACCCTGAATTGTGGGTACAGCTCACTGGCCCTGGGCACTGTGTGTACAGGTACACTGACCATTGGTATTGTGGGTACAGGGGCACTGCCCATGGGCATTGTGGGTACTGAGTCACTAACAATGAGCATTTTGGGTACAGGGTCACTTACACTAGGCATTGTGGGTACAGTTTCATTGGCCCTGGGAATTTTGGGTACAGTTTCACTGGCCCTGGGCATTGTGGGTACAGGATCACTGACCTTGGGCATTGTGGGTACAGAGTCACTGACCCTGGGCATTGTGGGTACAGGATTACTGGCCCTGAGCATTGTGGGTGCAGGGTCACTGACACTGGGCATTGTGGGTACAGGGTCACTGACCCTGGGCACTGTGGTTACATGGTCACTTACCCTGGGCTTTGTGGATACAGCGTCACTGCCCCTGAGCATTGTTGGTTTAGGGCCACTGACTCTGGGCATTGTGAGTTTATTGTCACTGAACGTGGGCATTAATGGTTTAGTTTCACTGGATAGACTCGAGGGGTTGAATAGCCTCCGCCTGTTCTTCTGCTTCGATGTTTTCAGATTTGCAACAAATCTGTACATTTTGACTGTTAATGTTAATTGCACCGCTCGCTCCATAAATAAATGTTAAAGTGCAGGAACTGAAAAGAGCTCCCATCATTTTTCCAGCCCACGATCTCTTTAACTGTTAATGTTAATTCTACCGCTCGCTCTGTTAATAAAACTTAAAGTGGGGGACTGACAAGAGCTCCTGTCCTGATTCCAGCCCACGATCTCTTTAACTGTTAACAATCTCCCGGGCTGGAAAATAATCCCACCCAGGGCTCAGTAACTGCTGCAGAGATTTCAGCAATCCTGTCCCTCCTGTATTTCCCACATTTTAAAATTTCCCAATTCTTCGAGGGGTGTTTGGGAACAGGAGTGAAATCCTTGGTTAAAACCCGACCATTTAATTCTGGAGAAATCCATCTGTTGTTCCTATTTCCTGGTGTTTTTTGTCAGTAATAACTTGTGGGAGCGGAATTGGAATCCAGTCCGCCGTTTGTTCCGTCCGCTGTTCCTGTTCTCTCTCGATGTCTCTAAAAGATGATTCACTGTTTGTATCGGGAATCGAGATCCGATCAGTCCTGTGATGGACAGGCCTGTTGAGTATTACAAGCATTATCTATTTTTATTTCACGTTAGAATCCGCCTCTGAAACACGGAGACACAGGGACTGCTGCTCAATCTGCTACAGGGACACTTCCATGAGCCGCTGAAACGTTTGACAAATAACTAACCTCAGACAGAAGCAAAATACAGCAGATGCGGGAAATCGGAAATAAAAACAGAAAATGCTGGAAACTCTTGGCAGCTCAGGAAATGTGTTCTGACGAAAGGTCATGGACATAAATCGTTAACTCTGTTTCTCTCTCCACAGATGCTGCCTGGCCTGCTGAGTATTTCCAGTATTTTCAGTTTTTATAAATAATTAACCTCCCGGTCTCCCGAAGTGGAAACATTGTCCGTTCTGAGTTTCGAGCTGCAAAACTGACTCAAATGTCGTCCGAATCCCTGTCTGTAAAAGTTGTGTAATAATGTTCATAAAACCAATCATTAGAAAGGCTTAAAGCCTTGGTTCACGTTAACTCTGATTACCCTAAAGAGCAAAGAGATTAAAAGAAAAACCGCCGAGAGCCTCGTCAGAGAATCATACAATAATACAACAACAGCAGCTTGCATTTATGTAGCGCCTTTAACAAAGTAAAACATTCCAACTCGCTTCACAGGAGCGGTTTCCAACACAATGTGATACCGAGCCACATAAGGAGATATTGGGGCCGATGGGCAAAGGTTGGTCAAAGAGGGGGTTTTAAGGAGCGTCTTGGAGGAGGAAAGAGAGGTGGAGAGGCGGAGAGGTTTAGGGAGGGATTTCCAGAGCTTAGGGCCGAGGCAGCTGAAAGCACGGCCGCCAATGGTGGAGCGATTAAATTGGGGATGCGCAAGAAGCGAGAATTGGAGGAGCGCAGAGATCTCGGAGGGTTGTAGGGCTGGAAGAGGAGAAAACTTAAAAATGTCAAATTAAATGTAACAAAATCGCCCCAGGCGCAGTTGTGGGTCGAAACCCATGACGTTCAGTTTACAAGACAGACGCCTTATCACTTGGCCACCACGCCATGTATCAGAATTTCACTTGAGCTTCATTGGTACCGAACCCCGAATCATTTCAATCAGCTTGAAGCAGAACAGGCACTTGTATACAGAAATAAAATTAGATAGTAGAGCCGCCAAATAACTGCCTCATTTACATGAATCATTTAATAAAACCTTTCAGAGAATCAGAGAGTCATACATCACAGAAGGAGGCCATTTGCCCCGTCGTGCTCTTGAAAGAACAATCCAATTATTCCCAACTCTTTCCCCATACCCCTGAAAATTTTTCCAATTCAAGTATTTATCCAATTCCCTTTTGCAAGTTACTACTGAATCTGCTTCCACCACCATTTCAGGCAGAACATTACAGATGATAAGAACTCGCAATGTTAAAAAATCTCCTCATCTCCCCTCTGGTTCTTTTGCCAATTACATTCAATCTGAGTCCTCTGTTGTCCTCTGGGTGTTGCCAGGAATGGAGAATTTTGGCCCTGAGGAAAGATTGGATAGGCTGGAGTTGTTTTCTTTGGAACAGAGGAGGTGGAGGGGAGACTTAATTGAGGTGTATAAAATAATGAGAGGCCGAGCTAGAGTGGATAGAAGCACCTATTTCAGTTAGCTGAGAGGTCAATAATAAGGAGGCATAGATTTAAAGTAATTGTTAGAACGATTAGAGGAGAGTTGAGGAGAACTTTTTTCATCCAAAGGCTGGCGGGTGTCTGTAACTCACTGTCTGAAATGCTGGTAGAGGCAGAATCACTCACCATAATAGAAAAGTACTTCGATATGCACTTGATGTGCCGTAAACTGCAAGGCTATGGGCCAACAGCTGGAAAGTGGGATTAGGCTGGATCGCTCTTTCGACCCGAGCCGATGGCCCTCCTTCTGTGCCGTACATTTCTAAGGTTCTATGATTCTAACAGGTAATGAGTTCTCCGAGGTGTCCTGGGCATATCTGTGTCCAACAGCCAACAGCACTAGTGGGATCTTGCTGTGTAGAAATTGGCTGCCATGTTTTCCTACATTATAATCAGTGAGTATGCTTCAAAAAGTACTTCATTTTCTGTAAAGCAATTTAACAAAATTGCCATTCATGGGATGTGGGTGTCGCTGGAAAACCATCATTTATTGCACAACCCTAATTGCCCCTGAGAAGGTGGTGCTGAGTGCCTTTTTGAACCACTGCAGTCCGTGAGGTGAAGGTACGCACAGTGCTGTTAGGGAAAGTGTTCCCGGATTTTGACCCAGCGACAATGAAGAAACATCGATATATTTCAAGGTCAGGATGGTGCATGCCTTGGAGGTGGTGGTGTTCCCATGCGCTAACAGCTTTTGTCCTTCTATGAGATACAGGTCGTGGTTTTGGGAGGTGCTGTGGAAGAAGCTTTGGCACTTGTGTAGCGCGATTGTTACTTTCCACATATCAGCCCAAGCCTGAATGTTGTCCACGTCTTGCTGCATGCAGGCCAGGATTGCTTCATTATCTGATGAGTTGAGAATGGAACCATCGCTGACCGTCCCCACTTCTGATCTTATGAGAGAGGGAAGGTCATTGATGGAGCAGATGAAGATTAACTCCTGGAGTGATGTCCCGGTGCTGACATGATTGACCTCCAACAACCACAAGCATCTTCCTTTATGCTAGGTATGTCTCCAACAGTGGCGTTTCCACGCCCCGCCCCCCGCGTCCCCGCACAAATTACATTGACTTCAATATTACTCGGGCTCCGTGATGCAACACTTGGTCTAATGCTGTTTTGATGCTAAGAGCAATCACTCTCAGCTCGCCTTCAGAATTGAGCTCCTTTCTCCATGTTAGGATCAAGGATGTAAAGAGGTCTGGGACCTAGTGGTCCCGTCGGGACACAAACTGAGCATTGGTGAGCAATTGGGATGTCCCAAAGTCTTGAAAAGTGCTTTAGGAGTGCGAGTTCTCTTTTAACTATTTAGAAACGACTAACACTTGCGTGCTGATTATTTGTAGGAACAGATGGTCATCGAGCTGGGTGCTCTTGTGCACCAGTCGCTGAAGGTAAGCATGCAGGTGCAGCAGGCGGTTAAGAAGGCAAATGGTATGTTGGCCTTCGTAGCAAAAGGGTTCGAGTACAAGAACAAGGATGGCTTGCTGCAGTGGTACAGGGCCTTGGTGAGACCGCACCTTAAATATTGTGTGCAGTTTTGGTCACCTTACCTGAGGAAGGACGTTCTTGCCATGGAGGGAGTGCAGCGAAGATTCACCAGGCTGATACCTGGGATGGCAGGAATGGCGTACGAGGAGAGATTGTGTCAATTGGGCTTATACTCACTGGAGTTTAGAAGATTGAGAGGGGATCTCATCGAAACCTATAGCATTCTGTCAGGTCTGGACAGAGTAGATGCAGAAAGGATGTTTCTGATGGCCGGGGAGTCCAGAACCAGGGGTCATAGTCTAAGGATAAGGGGTAAGCCATTTAGGACTGAAATGAGGATGAATTTCTTCACCCAGAGAGTGGTGAACCTGTGGAATTCTCTGCCACAGAGGGCGGTGGAGGCCAGTTCATTAAATATATTCAAGAAAGAGTTGGATATATTTCTGGAGGCTAAAGGGATCAAGGGATATGGGGAGAAGGCAGGGACAGGGTACTGAATTTGGATGATCAGCCATGATCTCATTGAATGGCGGAGCAGGCTCGAAGGGCCGAATGGCCTACTCCTGCTCCTATCTTCTATGTTTCTATGTTTCTATGTTAACCCCACCTTCCTCTCCCCACAGAGCCTGCCAGGGTGTACCAACATGGCCCGTTTATAAATGTTGATATTAAATAAATGGTTCCTTCTATACTCATTAATGACTTAGAAAACACAATACAGAGCCAAATATCCACGTTTGCCAATGTTGCAAAGGTTGGTGGTACGGTAAGGCGTGTAGGGAGCAGCATATAATTACAAAGATATATAGATAGATTAAGTGAATGGGCAAAACAGTGGCTGATGGATTTCAACGCAGGTAAGTATGCAGTCATTCATTTTAGAACAAAAAAGCAGACCCGAGTATTAATTACATGGTGCACAGCTCGGAACAGCGGAGTTCCAAAGTGATTTCGGCTCCATGTTCACAGACCACTAAAATGTAGCAGTAAGGTACAGAAATAATCAAAATATCTCACAGCATGTTAGGCTGTATAACGAGGGGCTAGAAAATATAGGAGAGGAAGTTATTCTACGGGTATACAGAGATCTGGTTAGACCACATCTGGAGTTCTGTGTACAGCTCTGGGCACCGTCCGATAAAAGGATAGATTGACCTTGGAGGAAGTGCGGTGCACATTCACCAGAACGTTGCCAGCGCTCCAATGGTTAACATATGAGGAAAGATTACATAAACTGGGCTTGTATTTCCTGGAATATAGAAGGTTGTGGCATTTGATTGAGGTTTTTAAGGTTTTGAAACGCATTGATAAGGTAGATAGAGAGAATACTTTTTTTGCCATTGGTGGGGGAGGCTAGGACAAGGGGACAGAATCGAAAAATCAGAGGCAGGCCATTCGGGAAAGAAGTTAGGAAGCATTACTTCACACGAAGGTTGGTAGCAGTGTGGAACTCTCTCCCACAAAATAGCAGTATATGCCATCTCTGCTAAACCTGCGTTAAAATGATATGCAGTCAGTGCAGATGGATGGAGTTAAGACGCAGCTCAGCCATGAAGTAATTGAATGGCGAATAGGCTCGAGGGGCTGAATGGACTCTTCCTGTTGCTATGTTCAGAACACCAATGTAAATGAAGAAACGCTGTTTGAAGGGTTCAATTGGCTTCTTATCAAAATATGCATTGGTTTTCCTTTCAATCGCCATTGGCTAAGCATCTACCTGAAGTGGAGATCGAACCTACGCTGACAAATGTCCATTAGATACTAAGCCCAACACGTTAGCTACGCGGTGTCTTCGGCTGAGAGGCAAATAATAGGCGAGGAATCTTCGTTCTTTTCGGCATACTCTCATGGGACCCGAAGCCCCGGTTTAAAGTCTTACTAGAAAGACGGCACCGCCGACAGTGCAGCACTCCCTCAGTACTGCAATGGAGTGTCAGCCTGGATTACGTGCTCAAGCCTCTGGATCATTCTGTGTCTGTTTAAACCGGCAGCGCTCACAGTCCCGGATCTTTCCCTTTTTTGAAAAGTAGAGCGATTTCAGCTTGGATGACCGAGTTGTTCAGTTTAACAAAATGCAGCGTGGTTCGTCCGGGATTTGAAGGTGGTACCGCTCGCATTTTAAACCATGAAAATCCCAAAGCAACAATCAATGCCCCTAGACCAATGAGCCGCCGATGCTATTCATCTATTTGCATTGAGTTTCACTGCGCTGGTCCGAACCCAGCTCGCAGAGGACTTGTTTATTCAGTTGAAATATGTTTATCCTTTACTCAATCCACTTCATTTTTCGAACAGCTTCCTTGAATCTGATCACAATTCTTCCCATAAAAAGAGATTTAGTAGCATCAGCAGCCGTGTGGCCTAATGGCTAAGGCGTCTGACTTCGGCTGCGAATTCTTCAGTTATCAAAAAATTGCAGGTTCGAGTTCTGTCACGGTCATTTAATTATCTGGGCGCCACTTTTTCTATTCTGAATCTGGCTTCAAACCGACCATTTTTGAAAGTCCCTCACCCGGAGTAACATTAAGCTAATTGTACATTTTCAACATTGTAGATATGTGTGCACGGACAGGATAAGTGGTGAAGTTGACTTTCTTTCAGGGTATTTCTGCTTAGATGCAAAAAGCAGGAAATGGAATGTCTGAGAGCGCTGCATCGGTGAGACGGGTTGGCCGAGAGGTTAAGGCAATGGACTGCTAAAACAGTAATAGACGAGAATGGGATTCAAACCCCCGCGTGCAGCGCAAAATGGCTTAGCAGTCCATCGCCTTACCCTCTCGGCCACCTCGTTGCAGAAATGCACCGTGTTCAGCCTTTCCCGTTCCTGCGTTTTGCATCTAAACAGAAATACACTGAAAGCACTTTGCGTCCAAGAATAAACCGAGCATCGTACATTTTCTGCATTGCAGATCTGTGTGCACGGGCAGGATAAGCGGCGAAGTGGACTTTCTTTCAGGTTATTGCTGCTTAGATGCAAAATGTAGGAAATGGAACGGCTGAGAGCAGTGCGTGGGCGCGACGAGGTGCCGAGAGGTTAAGGTGATGGGCGGCTAATCCATTATGTGCTACATGCGTGTGTTCGAATCTCATTCTCGTCGTAACTGGGGTACATGTTTGATGCTGATACACTTTCACAGCATTTCACTGAATCTTGCTTAAAATAGGCTTTGAAAGACAAATCCATCAAAACTGCACTGGTGCTTCTGGTGTGTGCCCTTGCATTGCTCACATCTTGTTAAAATTATAAGAGACCACTGAAATTCTTCAACTATTGAATGAAGGTGGAGCAAAGATCGAGAATTGGAGATTGAGAACCCTCTCTTCCTTCCTCTGAGATTGGCACCGAATGAAAGACAAGCGGCAACAGAGACAAATGATTAGGGAGCTGAAACATAAATTTCTCCTTTAGGAGGCAAGGTAATTTCAAAAATATTGATCAAACTATATGTCGAGATTTTCTGTTTTAGCATCTTTGGTTGAGAGATAAATAATGGGCGAGAAATCCTTGCTCTTTTCGGCATTCTCTCATGGGATCAGAAGCCCCGGTTTAAAGTCTTACTTGAAAGACAGCACCGCCGACAGTGCAGCACTACCTCAGTACTGCACTGGAGTGTCAGCCTGGATTATGTGCTCAAGTCTCTGGAGTGGGGCTTGAGTTTGCTACCGCTGAGCCACGGCTGACACCCAAACTCAGTTCATTTGGCTGGAGTGAAATGACGGAGATAAAGGGAAAAATGATAATGGAGTAAACTTTCAACTTGGCACCGTAGAATAAACCGGGCATCATAATCGGCCACCCTTTATAGAAACTGCCTGATTTATGATTCCAGCGATTTCAGAACGAATGATAATCAGGTGCATCGGTGAGACGAGGTGGCCGAGAGGTTAAGCCGATGGACTGCTAATCCATTGTGTGCTGCACGCGTGGGTTTGAATTCCAACTTCATCTTTACTGTGTTACATGTTTGATGCTGATACACGTTCCAAGCATTATCACTGAATCTTACTTGAAATGCAATTTCGTGAAAACTGCACTGGTGTTGCTGGTCTGTGCCCCTGCATTGCTAATATCTTGTTAAAATTGAAGCATTCCAATGGAATTCCTCAGCTACCTTGAAATAAGGTGGAGCAGAGATCGCGAATCGGAGATTGAGAACCCTCTCTTTCTTCTTTTGAGATTGGCACCGAATGAAAGACTAGCGGCAACAGATGCAAATGATTAGGGAGCAGAAACATAAATTTTCTCATGGGATCTGAAGCCCCAGTTTAAGGTCTTACTAGAAAGACGGCACTGCCGACAGTGCAGCACTACCTCAGTACTGCCCTGGCGTGTCAGCCTGGATTATGCATTCATGTCTCTGGAGTGAGGCTTGAGTATGCTACCGCTGTGCCATGGCTGACACCTAAACTCAGTTCATTTGGCTGGAGTAAAATGACGGAGATAAAGGGAAAAATGATAATGGAATTAGCTTTCAACTTGGCGTCCAAGATTAAACCGGGCATCGTTTTAGAAACAGCCCGATTTATGTTGCCATAGATTTCATAAGCTTTGAAAATCAGGCCTGTCTATAATGGGCGTGGTCGTGGTCAGTTGCGAATCATTCTGGGTCTGTTTGAACCAGGAGTGCTCACAGTCCCGGATCATTCGGTGTCTGTTTGAAATGGCAGAGCTCACAATCTCGGATCATGCCGTTCTTTTGGAAGCAGAGCGATTTCAGCTTTGATGACCGAGTTGTTGAGTTTAACAAAATGTGTCAGGCCACGTCGGGGATTTGAAGCCAGAACCTCTTGCATTTCAATCGTAAAACATCCAAAGCGAGAATCATACCGCTAGACCAACAAGCCACTGATCTCATTCGCCCATTTGCATTGAGTTTCACTGCGCTGGTGCGAATCCAGCTCACAGAGGACCTGTTTATTCAGTTGAAATATTTTTATCTTTTCCTCAATCCACTTCTTTTTTCGAGCAGTTTCCTTGAACCTGCTCACAATTCGCCCCATAAAAAGCGATTCAGAGGCATCAGTGGCCGCATAGACTAATGGATGAGGCGTCTGACTTCGGTTGCAAATTCTTCAGTTATCAGAAGATTGAAGGTTCAAGTCCTACAAAGGTCGTTTAATTATCTGGGCAACTCATTTTATATTCTGAATCTGGCGTGGAAACCGGCCATTTTTGGCAGTCCCTCATCTGAAGTAACGGAAGGCCTGTTGCTTACATTAAGCTGATTGTACATTTTCAACATTGTAGATCTGTGTGCACGGGCAGGATAAGCGGTGAAGTTCAATTTCTTTCAGGGTAGTTCTAATTAGATGCAAAAAGCAAGAAATGGAATGTCTGAGAACATTGCATCGGTGAGACGAGGTGGTTGAGAGGTTAAGGCTAATAGCCTACTAATCTATTGTGTCTCTGCACGAGAGGGTTCGAATCCCATTCTCGTCGTTATTGCATTACACGTTTGATGCTGATGCACTTTCTAAACATTTCGCTGAATCTTACGTGAAATACAATTTCGTGAAAATTGCACTGGTGTTGCTGGTCTGTGCCCCTGCATTGCTCATATCTAATTAAGAAATTCCTCAAGCCACGTTGAATGAAAGTGGGGATGAGATTGCGAATCGGAGAATGGAGAACACTCTCTTCCTTCTTCTGAAATTGGCACCGAATGAAAGACCAGAGGCAAATGATTAGGGAGCAGAAACATAAATTTCTCCTTTGGGGGCAATTTAATTTCAAAAATATTTATCAAACTTAATGACGAGATTTTCTGTTTTTGGGGCTTTGGTTGAGAGATAAATAATGCGTGAGAAATCCTCGTTCTTTTCAGCATTCTCTCATGGGATCTGAAGCCCCAGTTTAACATCTTACTAGAAGGACGGCACTGCCGACAGTGCAGCATGACCTCAGTACTGCCCTGGAGTGTCAGCCTGGATTATCCACTCAAGTCTCTGGAGTGAGGCTTGAGTATGCTGCCGCTGAGCCACGGCTGACACCTAAACTCAGTTCATTTGGCTGGAGTAAAATGACGGAGAGAAAGGGAAAAATGATAATGGAGTAAACTTTCTAACTTGGCGTCCAAGATTAAACCGGGCATCGTTTTAGAAATCGCCCGATTTATGTTGCCATAGATTTCATAAGCTTTGAAAATCAGGCCTGTCTATAATGGGCGGGGTCGTGGTCAGTTGCGAATCATTCTGGGTCTGTTTGAACCAGGAGTGCTCACTGTCCCGGATCATTCTGTGTCTGTTTGAAATGGCAGAGCTCACAATCTCGGATCATGCCGTTTATTGAGAAGCAGAGCGATTTCTGTTTTGATGACCGAGTTGTTGAGTTTAACAAAATGTGTCAGGGCTCGTCGGGGATTTGAACCCAGGACCTCTCGCATTTTAATCGCGAAATACCAAAGCGAAAATCATACGCCTATACCAACAAACCGCCGATGGCATCCTCCCATTTGCATTGAGTTTCACTGCGCTGGTGCGAATCCAGCTCACAGAGGACCTGTTTATTCAGTTGAAATATTTTTATCTTTTCCTCAATCCACTTCTTTTTTCCAGCAGCTTCCTTGAACCTGCTCACAATTCGCCCCATAAAAAGGGATGCAGCAGCATCAGTAGCCGCATAGACTAATGGATAAGGCATCTGACTTTGGTTGCAACTTCTACAGTCATCAGAAGATTGAAAGTTCAAGTCCTACAAATGTCGTTTAATTATCTGGGTGACACTTTTTATATTCTGAATCTGGCGTGAAACCGGCCATTTTTGGCAGTCCCTCATCTGAAGTAACGGAAGGCCTGTTGCTTACATTAAGCTGATTGCACATTTTCAACATTGTAGATGTGTGTGCACGGGCAGGATGAGCGGTGAATTTGAATTTCTTTCAGGGTAGTTCTAATTAGATGCAAAAAGCAAGAAATGGAAAGTCTGAGAACATTGCATCGGTGCGACGAGGTGGCCGAGAGGTTAAGGGTCAATGGACTGCTAATCCATTGTGCTCCTCACGCGTGGGTTCGAATTTCATCCTCGTCGTTACTGTATTACACGTTTGATGCTAATGCATTTTCCAAGCATTTCACTAAATCTTACTTAAAATACAATTTCGAGAAAATTGCACTGGTGTTGCTGGTCTGTGCCCCTGCATTACTCATATCTTGTTAAAATTAAAATATTCCAAGAAATTCCTCAACCCATCTTGAATGAAAGTGGAGTATGAGATCGCGAATCGGAGACTGAGAACCCTCTCTTCCTTCTTCCTTCCTCTGAAATTGACAGCGAATGAAAGACTAGCGGCAACAGAGGCAAATGATTAGGGAGCAGAAAGATAAATTTCTCCTTTGGGGGCAATTTAATATCAAAAATATTTATCAAACTTAATGACGAGATTTTCTGTTTTAGGGTCTTTGGTTGAGATGTAAATAATGCGCGAGAAATCCTCGTTCTTTTCAGCAGTCTCTCATGGGATCTGAAGCCCCAGTTTAACATTTTACTAGAAAGACGGCACTGCCGACAGTGCAGCACGACCTCAGTACTGCCCTGGAGTGCCAGCCTGGATTATGCACTCAAGTCTCTGGAGTGAGGCTTGAGTATGCTACCGCTGAGCCACGGCTGACACGTAAACTCAGTTCATTTGGCTGGAGTAAAATGACGGAGATAAAGGGAAAAATGAAAATCGAGTAAACTTTCAACTTGGCGTCCAAGATTAAACCGGGCATCGTTATAGAAACAGCCCGATTTATGTTGCCATAGATTTCATAAGCTTTGAAAATCAGCCCTGTCTATAATGGGCGGGGTCGTGGTCAGTTGCGAATCATTCTGGGTCTGTTTAAACCGGGAGTGCTCACAGTCCCGCATCATTCTGTGTCTGTTTAAACCGGGAGTGCTCACAGCCCCGCATCATTCTGTGTCTGTTTGAAATGGCAGAGCTCACAATCTCGAATCATGCCGTTTTTTTAGAAGCAGAGCGATTTCAGCTTTGATGACCGAGTTGTTGAGTTTAACAGAATGTGTCGGGGCTCGTCCGGGATCTCTGGCATTTTAATCTTGAAATGCCCGAAGCGAGAATCATACCCCTAGACCAACGAGCCGCCGATGTCGTCCTCCCATTTGGATTCAGTTTCACTGGGCTGGTGCGAATCCAGCTCACAGAGGACCTGTTTATTCAGTTGAAATATTTTTATCTTTTCCTCAATCCACTTATTTTTTCGAGCACTTTCCTTGAACCTGCTCACTCGCCCCATAAAAAGAGATTCAGTGACATTAGCGGACGCATAGACTAATGGATAAGGCGTCTGACTTCGGTTGCATAATTCTTCAATTATCCGAAGATTGAAGGTTCAAATCTTACCACGGTCGTTTAATTATCTGGGCGACACTTTTTATATTCTGAATCTGGCGTGAAACCGACCATTTTTGACAGTCCTCACCTGAAGTAACGGAAGGCCTGTTGCTTACATTAAGCTGATTGTACATTTTCAACAATGTAGGTCTGTGTGCACGGGCAGGATAAACGGTGAAGTTGAAATTCTTTCAGGGTTGGGATCGCATCCTCGTTGTTACTGTGTTACATGTACTTTAAAAAAAAATAATAATCATTGATGGGATTTGGGCGGCGCTGGCTAGGCCTGCATTTAGTGGCCATCCCTAATTGCCCTTGAGAAGATGGTGGTGAGCAGTCTTCTTGAACTGCTGCAGTCCATATGGTGTAGTTACACCCACAATGCTGTTAGGAAGGGATTTCCAAGATTTTGGCCCAGCGACAGTGAAGGAACGGCGATACAATTCCAAGTCAGGATGGTGTGTGGCTTGGAGGGGAACTTGTAGGTGGTGATGTTCCCATGCGTCTGCTGCCCTTGTCCTTCTAAGTGGTAGAGGTCACGGGTTTGGAAGGTGCTGTTGAAGGAGCTTTGGCGAGTTGCTGCAGTGCATCTTGTAGACGGTACACACTGCAGCCAAAGTGCGCCAGTGGTGGAGGGAGTGAATGTTGAAGGTGGTGGATGGAGTGCCAATCAAGCGGGCTGCTTTATCCTGAATGGTGTGGAGCTTCTTGAGTGTTGTTGGAGCTGCACTCATCCATGCAAGTGGAGAGTATGCCATCACACTCCTGACTTGTGCCTTGTAGATGGTGGAAAGGCTTTCCGGAGTCAGGAGGTGAGACACTCGCCGCAGAATTCCCAGCCTCTCACCTGCTCTTGTAGCCACAGTATTTATATGGCTGGTCCAGTTCAGTTTCTGATCAATGGTATCCCCCAGGATGTTGATAGTGGGGGATTCAGCGATGGTAATGCCATTGAATGTCAAGGGGGGATGGTTAGAGTGTCGCTTGTTGGAGATGGTCATTGCCTGGCACTTGTGTGGTGCGAATGTTACTTGCCACTTGTCAGCCCAAGTCTGAATGTTGTCGAGGTCTTGCTGCATATGGACACGGACTGCGTCAGTATCTGACGAGTCTCGAATGGTGCTGAACTGTGTGCAATCATCAGCGAACATCCCCACTTCTGACCTTATGATGGAGGGAAGGTCATTGATGAAACCGCTGAAGATGTTTTGGCCTAGGACACTGCCCTGAGGAACTCCTGCAGTGATGTCATGTGATTGAGATGAATGACCTCCAACAACCACAGTCAACTCCGTTTGTGCTAGGTATGATTCCAACCAATGGAGTGTTTTCCCCTTGATTCCCATTGACTTCAGTTTTGCAGGTTTCTCTGGTTGTGTTTATCTTTCATTCTTCATCTATGAGCTGTTTCTGAATCCGTGAGTTTGTGCTGCTTTGTGGGTGAGCGGCAGACATGTAGATATGTGCTGTTCGCTCTCCCAGATTGAGAATGTGGAAAATGTGGAGCAGTCTTCTGTAAACAAGCGGATTTACATATTTACCTCACAGTTTCTGCACATCTGGGACTGAATTCCCGCTTTTAATTATAAAATCGCGGAATTTTTAACAGTTATTATTTTAAATCTTCTGCAATGTCGCCAAACTGAGGGAATTGGGGATTTTTGATTAAAGAGCGGGGGCTCATCCGGGATTTGGGTCCTCGCCTCTCGCTTTTAAATCAATGGATTTTTCTGTGCGAGAATCATACCGCTAGACGCTATCTTTCAATGTCTCACGTCTCTGTGTCTTGTCTCTCTGTGTTTTCCACTGATGGACGTCTCAGGCTTCCTTCAACTGCCAAGTCTGATCTAACCTGCCGCACCAGCAGGAAAGGGTAAAGAAAGAAACAATGACTGAGACGGCAGGGAACGTCTTTAAAAAGTGAAATTCGAATTTTCAGACCGAAACCGGTGAAGTAAGGATGATATTGTTGACTTGAAATATTTCGGGTACCACTTGATATTGCGGTACATTATATAGGAACTCGAGATTGGAAGGACAGAAGCAGTCTGAAAGAAATCTTACAGCTTCGTTTACCAGCGGCTTGTTTGTCTCGGAGTTTGAATCTCGTTCGAGGGGTTTCATTGGTTTCTATGGGAGAGGTTCCCAGGTTCAAATGATGTCTTTGTACAGTTGCAGAATGTGCGCAGATTGAAGCTGACATGATAATTGTTTACAACTCAACTGACCTCATTGGCGATTCTCAGTCCTTGAAAGACATCAATGTGGTTTTGCTTTAAAAGTTCATCACCAAAACCTGACTGAACAGCGACTCTGGCGGGACTCAAACCCTCAAATTTTAAATGACCTTTCACAACCATTACACTAGAAGTCCAATGCGCTACCCATTGTGCAACAAAGCCGATTACAGCTAGTGATTCTGAATCGGTGAGATTGAGCTTCTTTGTGGGCGACCGGGAGACTTGAAGATATGTTCAGATGATTTCCCTGTTAATAATTTCCAGCTCCGTCTTTTCCCAAAGTTTATACAAACGAATTAATGAGAGGATCAGATGCATCGCTCGGGGAAAATCGTCCACTAAACATTGAAAGCTGACAGTATTTATTGTGAGCGGTTTAGATTTATACTGGTATAAAAGTTGCCGCGATCTGGGCGTGATTCGAGCAGGCAGTCTTATGATCTGGAGTCAGCCGGGTTACCGAAATTCGGATTTCCAGCATCTGCAGTATTTTGCAATCGTCCCGAAATCCTGTTGCGTCTCAAATGTACACTCTCGGGAGCCGCAAGCCTACATTTCGTTGTACTGCACTTGTGCACTAACAATGACAATAAAAGTTGATTTGATTTTGATTTGATTTGATTGATATAGGGTGGTATTTTAAGATACAACGTCATCAATTCTAATTGTGTGACACATGAAGGCTTTCAAACCCCCGCCAGCTCCCGCGGGTTGTGAGACAGCCTTGAGAAGCAGCATTCCCTATCAGCACCCGTATCCCACTTGCTTCTGCCGCCTGCTGCCAGGAATCTGCAACAAATCCAATTGCAGAGACAGGGCGCAAAGAATCATCAGGGAAAGAGGCATGAACTCCAAATCCAAATTGGCGGGACACGATCAGAGGGACAGTTAATGTTCTGGGGTGTGAACTTCGGTCAGAGCTGCAAACAAATAGGTGTAAGAGAGAGAGAATCTATTTCCTCTGTTGGGAGGGTCCAGCACAATGGGGCATAACCGTAAAATTAGAGCAACCCCGTTCTGTGATGATGTAAGGAAGCGCTTCTTCACACAGAGGGCAGTGGGAATCTGGAACTCTATTCCCGAAACAGCTGTTCAGGCTGGGGGTCAATTGATAATTTCAAAATGAAATCGGTAGGTTTGTGTTCGGCGAGGATGTGAAGGTTTATGGAATCATCGCAGGTAGATGGAGTTCAGATACTGATCTACCATGATCTAATTCAATAGCGGAGCATGCTCGAGGGCCTGAATGGCCTCCTGCTGATTCTATGTTACTATAACAGTAACAGGACAAAAACATCAACAGCTGCAAACATACGGCGCATTTCATTCATATTTAACAGCAAAAATATCCGTGTCGTGCGCAACTATGCTGTGGTCAGAAAAAATACGCGAAGCCGACGTGTGGCGCTGTGATGGTATCATGGTTAGTGCCCTGCATTCTGGCCGCAGTAACCTCGGTTCAAACTTAAATCACGTCACAGCTCGCTTTGCATCTTCTGTCCTCTGCGGCACCTGCTAATGGAACAGACTGAAAAATCAATCTTTATGACATGAAAAATGATGTTTTGTTGGCGGTGAAAACCTATTTACTCCTTTTAAACCCGCGCTCTCACATGCCTGAGCTTGATGCTCCATAATTGAAACCCGCCTCTTCTCCCAGCTTTTCCTTCTTCAACAATCAGTAGCCATTCTTTACTTGCCTCCTTACATTTCATTGTCACTTGCCTGTGGTATTACCTAAATCTAATATTCACTTTCATGTGGTTACGTGGTTAAGTTCTCTCTGCTACCACCGCGGTTCATGGGGGCACATGTCCCATTCGCACCAGTGTACAACCACTCGATACACTTATATCTGTGTGACCACTTGACAGATAAGTGCTGCGAAAGTAGGACTGGACTTTAGAAGGACAGCGGCCGGACTGTTCACGAAATTTCCTTAGAGAATCTTGTGATATCTTGTTCACTGAAGAAGTGGGTTTTGTTTTGATGCTGGCTGGCGCTTTTCCCAAAACTTTTGCAGTGCGTGAGCGACAGGCAGCGCTACCTAGCTGCCAACGGGAGTTTAAATATGAGCTCTTGGCCTGCTGTTATGTTGCAGTTAGATCGGAAGTGTTCTGTCTTAATCTTAACAAGTTTTTGAAGTATGTAATTGAAATAAATAGAGGATAAATGGAAAGATCGCTAGAGGGTGAAAGCAGCGATTACAGGAGGTTGGCCATAATTGAAATGTTTTTGAATGCCCGTGGCACGGGACCCTGTGTTCTTTATGAAGAGTGGGAGCAGGGGTAAAGATTAACAGAAATAAAATGTACTGACTTGTTGCGAATCAGAAAACTGCACTGGTCTGTTATCGGTAAATGTTTGAAATTAAATTCATTTCCAAAGGATAAAGTTAACCCTTTCTTCCAGCTCCCTCATCATTTGCTTTTTCCGTTAATCTTTCAAGTGGTGTAAGAACATAAGAAGGTAAGAAATAGGAACAGGAGTAGGCCATTCGGCCCTTCGAGCCTGCCCTGCCATTCATTGAGATCTTGGCTGATTTCTGCCTCAAATCCATTCACCGACCCTATCAGCATATCGCTTAATGCCCTTACTAGTCAGAAAACTATCGAATTCTATTTTGAATATACCCAATGAAAGAGCCTCCACATCCAACTGGGCTAGAGAATTCCAAATATCCAACACCCTCTGTGTGATGAAATGTCTTCTCATCTCATTCCTAAATGGCCTACCCTTGATCCTGAGACTGTGGCCCCTGGTTCTAGACTCCCCAGCCTTGGAAAATATTCTCCCAGCATCCACCCTATAATAATATTGCATGCTCCAAAGAGATCCCCTCTAATTGTTCTGAATTCAAGAGAATATAAGCCTAGTTTACTCAATGTCTTCTCATAGGATGGTCCTGCCATCTGAGGAATCAATTTCATGAATCTTCGATGCAGCCCCTCTATGGCAAGTATATGCTTCCATAGGAAAGGAGATCAAAATTGTACACAGTACTCCAGGTGTGGCCTCACCAATGCCCTATATATTTGGAGTAAGACTTCTTCACTCCTGTACCCAAACCTTCTTGTAATGAAGGCCCGCATACCAATTGCCTTCCTAATGACTTGCTGCACCTGCACATTAACTTTCAGTGACTGATATACAAGGACACCCACATCCCTTTGATCATCTGCATTCCCCAATTGTTCACCTTTCTGTTTTTTCGAACAAAGTGGATACCCTCACATTTATCCACATTATCTTCCATCTGCCATGTTCTAGCCCACTCACTGAGCCTGTATAGATCCCCTTGAAGCCTCCTCACTTCCTTTTCACAATCGACCCTGTCACCTAGCTTTGTATCACCAGCAAATTTGGAAATGTTACATATAGTCCCCTCATCCAAATCATTGATATAGATGGTGAATAGGTGGGGCCCAAGCACCGATCCTTGTGGTACCCGACTAGTCAATGCCTGCCATCCTCAAAACGACCCGTTTATCCCTGCTCTTTGATTTATGTCTGTTAACCAGTGTAAAGCCCGTGTAGATTGGAGTTCGCTCTCAGATTTTCCCATCAACGTGAAAATGAAAAACGAGGAGGCGAGGATTGCCCTGAACAGCAGAGCTGGGCACTGACTCTATTTCGATTGGTGCAGGAGTTGTTCTGTTCCTCTAATATTTCCTTCACCTTGAAAAAGCCTGTTATAACTCACAGGCATTAATGGGCGGTTTTATTAAATGTTGGAGAGTTTCCATCAGATAGACTGGAATAAATCTGCAAAAAGACGAGGTTAGGACTGGAACTGATAAGATGTCGATCACAGAGTTAAAATCAAAGTCAGCCTCATTGGCCAATGAGGCCGGAAGCCACGAACAAGGAGGAAGGGAATGAAGCAAGGAGGGAAGGAAGGGAGGAAGGAGGAAGGCGCTCTCGATTCCATCTTCTTTCCATTAGAGCTGGGTGAAATATTAGGTTGAGAAATTGGGAGAATTTTAGCAAAGGGAGAGAAAATATCCTCTAACTTGGGGACTGTAACATTTTCAGGCCACGTATCTTCCAACTGGATTAACAGTCCTGGGACTTTACCCTCTCACCAACCTCGAACTAACATTATTATGCAAATGGAGTCATCCAAAAGTCCTTTTTATTTCAGTATTTCTGTTTCCAAACGGTAGAAACAACCGTTAATAAAGGCCCTTTACAGCACGCATGTCCTGCCCGTCCTCCCAGATTGACAATGTGGAAAATGTGGAGCAGGCTTCTGGAAACAAATGGATTTACATATTTACCTCAGAGTTTCGGTACTTCTGGGACTGAATTCCTGCTTTAAATAATAAAATTGCCGTTTTCTTGCGATATACTGAACACACGCTGATTTTCAGGCAGTTATTATTTGAAGACTTGTTGAAAATCTCCTGGCCGAGGAAAGTGCTTCTATTAAAGTATTTGGGGCGCGTGCCGGGATTCGAACCCAGTACCGCTTGCCCTTTAATTGATGTGAAGTCCCAGAACGCAAAACACACTTTCAAAGCAAAGAGCCACTAATCCTGCACAGAATGGTTACTCTCAGCAATGATAATTTCACATACATAAAGCAGATAATGTAGATCAGAGACAGCGTTAAGGGAAATTAGAGAAGCGTGCAATAAGGGCACAGTAGTCATCATGGGTGACTTTAATCTACATATAGATTGGGCTAACCAAATTAGTAACAATGCTGTGGAGGAGGAATTCCTGGAGTGTTTACGGGATGGTTTCCTGGACCAATATGTCGAGGAACCAACCAGAGATCAGGCCATCTTAGACTGGGTGTTATGTAACGAGAAAGGATTAATTAGCAATCTTGTTGTACGAGGCCCCTTGGGTCGGAGCGATCATAATATGATAGTCTGAGGCGCGAGTTGGGTAGGATTGATTGGAGAATGTCACTCAAATGTTGACGGTGGATATGCAATGGCAAACATTCATAGATGAACTACAGAATTTGTTCGTCCCAGTTTGGCATAAAAATAAAACAGAAAGGTGACTCAGCCATGGCTAACAAGGGAAGTTAGGGATAGCATAAGATCCAAGGAGAGGACATATATTGGCAAGAAAAAGCAGTAAACCTGAGGATTGGGAGCAGTTTAGGATTCAACAAAGGGGGACAAAGGGATTAATTAAGAAGGGGAAAATAGAATATGAGAGTAAGCTTTCAGGGAACATAAAAACTGACTGTAAAAGCTTTTATAGATATGTGAAGAGAAAAAGATTGGTGAAGTCAAGCGTAGGTCCCTTGCAGTCAGAATCAGGGGAATTTATAATGGGGAACAAAGAAACGGCTGACCAATTAAATACATATTTTGATTCTTTCTTCACAAAGGAGGAAACAATAACATCCCAGAGATGTCGGGGAACAGAGGGTCTGACGAACGGGAGGAACTGAAAGAAAGCAGCATTTGTAGGGAAATGGTGTTGGGGAAATTGATGAGATTGAAGGCCGATAAATCCCCAGGACCTGATAATCTACATCCTAGGGTACTTAATGAACTCGCCCGAGAAATAGTAGATGCATTGCTGATCATCTTCCAACATTTGATGGAATCTGGAACAGTACCCATGGATTGGATGGTAGCTAATGTTACCCCACTATTCAAAAAAGGTGGTAGAGAGAAAACGGGGAAGCCTGAAATCGGTAGTGGGGAAAACGCTAGAGTCCATTATAAAAGATGTAATAGCATGGCACTTGGAAAACAGTGGCAGGATCGGACAAAGTCAACATGGATTTACAAAAGGTAAATCCTGCTTGACTAATCTACTGGAATTTTTTGAGGATGTAACTGGTAAAATAGATCAGGGAGAACCAGTGGATGTGGTGTATTTGGACCTTCAGAAGGCTTTCAATAAGGTCCCGCATAAGAGATTAGAGTGTAAAGTTAAGGCACATGGGATTGGGGGTAAGGTATTGACTTGGATAGAGAACTGGTTGGCAGACAGAAAGCAAATAGTTGGAATAAACGGGTCTTTTTCCGAGTGGCAGGCAGTGTCTAGTGGGGTACCGAAGGGATCAGTCCTTGGACCCCAGCTATTCGCAATATATATCACTGAGCTAGAAAAGGGAATTTGATGTAATATCTCCAAATTTGCAGATGACACAAAGCTGGGTGTGCGTGTGTGCTGTGAGGAGGATGCCGAGTAACTCTAGGATGATTTGGACAGGTTGGGTGATTGGCCAGAAGCATGGCAGATGCATTATATCGTGGATAAATGCGAGGTTATCCACTTTGGTGGCAAAAACAGGAAGGCAGATTATTATCTGAATGGCAATAGATTGGGAGAAGGGGAAGTGCAACGAAACCTGTGTGTCCTCGTGCATCAGTCGCTGAAGGTACGCATGCAGGTGCAGCAGGCAGTTAAGAAGGCAAATTGTATGTTGGCCTTTGTAGCGAGAGGGTGTGAGTACAGGAACAAGGATGTCTTGCTCTAGTTGTACAGGGCCTTGCTGAGACCACATCTTGAGTATTGTGTGCAGTTTTTGTCACGTTGTCTGAGAAAGGATGTTCTTGCCATGGAAGGAGTTCAGCGAAGATTCACCAGGCTGATACCTGGGATGGCAGGAATGACGTATGAGGAGAGATTGGGTCGATTGGGCTTATACTCGCTGGAGTTTAGAAGAATGAGAGGGGACCTCATTGAAACTTATAAAATTCTGACAGGACTGGACAGACTAAAGGCAGGAAGGATGTCCCCGATGATCGGGGAGTGCAGAACCAGGGGTCACAGTCTAAGGATAAGGGGTAAGCCATTTTGGACAGAAATGAGGAGGAATTTCTTCACCCAGAGTTTGGTGAACCTGTGGAATTCTCTACCACAGAAGGCAGTAGAGGCCAATTCAATAAATATATTCAAGAAGGAGTTGGATATATTTCTTAAGGCAAAAAGGATCAAGGGGTATGGGCAGAAAGCAGGGACCGGGTACTGAATTTGGATGATCAGCCATGATTGCATTGAATGGTGGAGCAGGCTCGAGGGGCGGAATGGTCTACTCCTGCTCCTATCTTCTATGTTAAAACTCAAATATTGCTCAAATGCTTCAAAATGTGAATATGACATTAAATGTGTTTAAATACAGTGGGGGATTTAAATCAGATTCGGTGCCATTGGATTCCAAGGTGATCTTCCCTGTACGATAACAACTTCTCTTTTGACTCCACTCATTTCCTCCAAATCAAAGGTGTTGCTATGGGTACCCGCATGGGTCCTAGCTATGCCTGCCTTTTCGTGGGATATGTGGAACACTCTTTGTTCCAGTCCTTCTCGGGTCTCCTCCCTCACCAGTTTTTCCGGTACATTGATGACTGTATTGGTGCAGTTTCTTGCTCTCGCCCTGAACTAGACATTTTCATTCATTTTGCCTCCAATTTCCACCCTTCCCTCACCTTCACATGGTCCATCTCCGAATCTTCCCTTCCCTTCCTCGACTTCTCGGTCTCCATCTCTGGGGATAGGTTGTTGACCAAAATTCACGACAAGACCATTGACTGCCACAGCCACCTGGACTACAATTCCTCCTCACCCCACCTCCTGTAAGGACTCTATTCCATTCTCCCAGTTTCTCCATCTCCGCCGCATCTGCTCCGATGATGCCACCTTCCACCCCAGTACTTCCGACATGTCTTCCTTTTTCCAAAACCGAGTAATCCCCTCTACCTTGGTTGACACGGCCCTCGACCGTGTCCATTCTATCTCCCGCACTTCTGCCCTCACCCCTGCCCCTCCATCCCGGAACCATGATAGGGTTCCCCTTGTCCTCACCTTTCACCCCACCAGCCTTCACATTCAATGGCTCATCCTCCACCATTTCCGCCATCTCCAACGTGATCCCACCACCAAACACATCTTCCTGTCACCTCCCCTTTCAGCATTCCCTAGGGACCGCTCCCTCCGTGATACCCTAGTCCACTCCTCCATCACCCCCAACAACCCTTCCCCTTCAACTGGCACCTTCCGGTGCAAGCGCAGGAGATTCAATACCTGCCCTTAAACCTCCCTCCTTCCCACTGTCCAGGGCCCCAAACACCCCTTCCAGGTTAACAGCGATTTACTTGTACTTCTTGCAATCTAGTATACTGTATTCGCTGCTCACGATGTGGCCTCCTCTACATTGGGGAGACCAGATGCAGATTGGGTGACTGCTGTGCAGAACACCTCTGTTCCATCCATAAGGATGACCCCGAACTTCCAGTCGCCTGTCATTATAATTCACCGCTCCATTCCCACTCAGACCTCACCATCCTCGGCCATTTGCATTGTTCCATGGAAGCTTAGCGTAAGATCGAGGAACAGCACTTCATCTTCCGATTAGGCACTTTACAGCCTTCCAGACTCAACATAGAGTTAAAAAATTTCAGATTATAACCTCGGCCCCATTACATTTTTACTTATATTTTTTATCCACACCTTTATTTTTGCCCTCCCCCCTTTTTTTCTCTTCCACATGGCAGCTGTCTCCCATTCTGCCAGCGCATTTCACACCTAATCTCGAGCCATCTTTTGTCTCCACTACTCCTATCAGCATCTCGTCCCGATTTTTATATCTCCTAATGTCTCTTCACTTCTCTTTTGTTCTCTCCCAACCTGGCATTTTAATTTGTTTCATTTCCTGTGCTTTTCAGTCTTGGCAAAGTGTTTCGACCTGAAACGTTGACAATAATTCTCTCTCCACGGATGTTGCCTGGCCTGCTGAGTTTTTCCAGCATTTTCTGTTGAGATCTTCTGTGGTTGTCTTGCCTCCCTCTCCCCTTCCTCCCACACGCAGCTGGTTTTTAAACCTTGTTTTAAATCTGCTGCTCTGCTGGGCCAGTGCATTCCACAGTCTCACAACCCTTTCTACAAATACACTATCACTGCATGACTTCTCTGTTTCTTAGATATTAATCACCTTGAGGTGCAATGGTGGCGTTTGTGACGTCAAATTAAAAGGCGGCCAATTGCAAGCACGTTGGGGGTCAAAGTTTCCTTTGCACAGAATTGAACCTGAATCTTTCAAGATGGAATATTGTATTTGCTGCATCACAAATAATAATATCTTGTTATAAATGTTGGCTCATTAGTTCACCAGTGTTAGAGGAAGAATTTTCTGATCCCCTCATTTATTTCATATAAGACACAAACATAGGGTAATCATTCAGAATCACCTCACAGATTGACACTGAGTTAAATTAAGTGGGAGATACAGACAGCATCGGGACCCGTGGAGGAATAGACAAGAGAGCGGGAGAAATAAAAAATGGCCTGAGAGTCCAGAAGATAGTGACTGGTAACTCGTAGATATCAATGAGTAGAGATGAGAAATTGTTTTGGGATTCGGCCCCGTGCCTTAGCTGGCCAAAGACGATCTTGGGTTCGACTCCCAGCGGGGCCATTTTTTTAATGAATCTCTAGGGGAGAGCTTCTCGTCTGAAAAGGCTAAAATTCTTTTAAATGTAACTGCGGCTGCACTAGTTGCCATTCTGGATGAAGGCTCCAGTCGCTGCGGGGCCTGTGTCGAATTTCACCACTTCCTAATTTATGGCGGTGCTGATTTGTAACTCTTCACCTATTCTCCATCTTTTCTAAGCTGTGCCGTGTGTTACTTTGTGATTGTCAGAGCAGAGCTCCAGTAGTTGATGTGTGGCGCCGTGATCGTATACAGGTTAGTACTCTGCGCTGTGGCCGCAGCAACCTCGGTCCGAATCCGAGTCATGGCACAGATTTCTCTTCCTTGCACAATCCATGGCCCTCCTTTACTTTCCTCCTTCAATTGCATCGTAACTTTCCTGCTAACATTCACTTTCACCTACTTAAACCGCTAAATGTGCTCTGCTCCCACCGCTGTTCCTGGGGCACATGTCCCATTCGCCCCAACCTGAGTTGGTGCATTGAAACCAGTCAATAGATTTAGACCTGCGGGACCGCTCGACAGACAAGCTCTGCGAAAGCTGGGCCGGCCTTTGGAACCAAAGCAGCCCAATTGTAAAAGAACATTCCTTGGGAAATGAAGTGCACTGGGGAGGCTAACTGAAGAATTGGCTTTGTTCACCTGGTAGTTGACGCTTTTCCCTAAACAGTTGATGAGCGTGAGCAACGGGAAGCGCTACATAGCTGCGGATGAGGGGTAAAATATGCAATTTTGGCAAACTGGTTATCAAAAAGGAAAATGGATGCTCAGGATTTATCAAGGAGAGTAAGGGACGCTCTGGACGTAATAGACAGGGGAAGGGACGGCCCGGATATACCAAACTGTTTAAGGGACGCTCCGGATTTACCAGACAGTGAAATGGACGCTTCTGTTTTACTAGACAGGGTTAGGGACACTCCGGATGTAACAGACAGTGTAAGGGACGCTCCGGATGTACCAGACAGTTTCAGGGACGCTCCGAATTTGCCATACATGGTAAGGGACGCACTTGTTTTACCATGCAGGGTAAGGGACGCTCCGGATATACCAGACAGTTTAAGGCACGGTCTAGCTGTACCAAACAGGGTAAGGAACGCTCCGGATATATCTCACAGGGTAAGGGACGCTCCGGATGTATCAGACAGGGTAAGGGACGCTCCGGATGCATTGGATAGGGTAAGAGACGCTCCGCATGTACCAGACTGGGTAATGTACGCTCCCGATGTACCAGACAGTGTAAGGGACACTCTGGATGTTTCAGATAGGGTGAGCGACGCTCACGATGTACCAGACAGGGTAAAGGACCCTCCGGATGTGCTAGACAGGGTAAGGGATACTCAAGACGTTCTGGAGCAGGTAAGGGACGCTCAGGGACTATCAGACGGAGTACGGGATGCTCAGGGGGTATCAGAGATGCTGATGGATGCAGGGTTATTACTTTCTAAACCTCACATTTTCTAAGTATCAATAAAAGCAAAATTTGTATCCGAATGTAACAGATGGTCTGCCGTGTCCCACGTGGGGGCAATGAGAAGGTAGAATGGGGCCGGACTGGACATTTGAAGCGCTCAGAAATACATGTATAACTGACACAGATTCCCCCACCGAATAGAAAAATAAATAATGCAGAAACATCTAAATATATTTGTAACGAAAAGAAGTGCAAATGCATTTACATCTAACACAACAGCAACTCACAAATACGTTCGTATCTAATATGGACACACACAAATGTACTTACAACCATCACCTGTGATTGTTTGATAAAACAATACTTTAATTGTTTGTCTTTAAAGCCATGATATTTACATGACATTTGCATTGACCTTCCTCCTAAGCCGCTGGAGATTAATGGAGAATGATTTGTGTCCTGAACGATAATTTCTTAGGCGGATTAGAACAAGTTTTGAGCGCAAGTCCAATATTAGAAGTCGACGTTAAAAAGAAGCTCACGTGGGACCTTTCGCAAATTTCAATCTACAATCCACAAAGCGAGATTCATAACCCTAGACTTAAGAGTCACTCTGTCTAGAATACAGGCCCAATCAACTGGTTATCAAACGTAAAATCAAATAGATTTGTCATGTATTGTCCATTGCATTTTGACTGAGACGTGTGCCCGCAGTACCATTCCGGTTCTAAGCCCTCTTTTTAATGTCGATGACTTGCCTGGAATGTGCTTGGAGAAGTATTAGAATCGCAGTACAGCCCTTCCCACTGTCGCTTCCTCTAAATCTCCATCCAGGATTCTCACTAGTGCAAGGTTCATCAACCTGAGCTACTGTTTAATTTGTTCTCGGCATTAACTGTGCTGATCCTTTAACTTGTCCCACTACACAGCAGCTCCAAATTTGTCGATTGCACCTCGAGGGCACTTTTCATACGTAAAGCTGCAACATCTGCCGGAGAGAGATTCAATTTCAGCGGTTCCAACAACAACGGGTCGATCGAAATCAAACTTTACATCCTCACCTACACGCTGCAGATGCAAATCTATGCGCTCCTCTGCTTCAGTGATTTCTTGTTTCACAGCAATGGGCAGTTTTTGCTCTCTGAGGCTGCAATCGCTGCTTTCCACCGGCAGCGGGTGCTTGGCGAAAGCGGGACCGGACACACGGCCTGAACTTTGCTGCTGTCGCGGCCACACTCACTCCGGGAGCTGGGGACCAGCAAACCAACTCATGGGTTTGTTGCCGCTTCTGAAATGCGGCTCCGAACTGTTGCTATTAACAAAGGCAGCGCTGCAGGGTCCTGTAATGATCTCTCACACAGTCGGTATATCTGTAGATTTTGAGTATGTACAGAACTGTATAGAGAAAAGTAGAATACTGCGTGGCCCTTAATGTATTTTATTAAACTCTACCTGCAAAACACGATTGAACCAGGGACATGTTGTACTTTAGACGGAAGTGATAACCTTCGGAAACTGCTGCTCATTAAATAATTAGAGAAACAGCTCAGAACAACAATTGTAATCTATAAATACTCTTACCCTGCGATACCGATTCCATTCCATGTCGAGGAGTTAAAATTAAGAAAACTGTTTATTTATTATATACATCTCATTAGACTGTGTGAGAAGTTTGTTGTTATCGTCATTAATCAACCAGTAACCCACATGGTTAACGAATCATGGGCAAAATTTTAAAACGTTTTTTTGTTTTGCATATGATGAATTTTCATCGGTTCTCATTTTGCAGACTGTATTTTAGGAGTTGGGTAAAAATTTTCAGTGTTTATGACACCAGGATCTGCTGCAGCCTTTGGTAAATTCACCAGCTCGCCAACACATGAGAGTAACTCCTGTTTCACTCTTTCATATAAACCCAGCCAATGCGCCTCAATTAAACGACATTGCACCCCCGCACGATTAGACAACCTTAAATGTGCAAGTAAATGAGCACGGATAACTAATGCATATCAAGCACAGCTCTAGTGGCGCAATCGGTTAGCGCGCAGTACTTATATAACAGTACAGACTTGGAGAAATGCTGAGGTTGTGAGTTCGAGCCTCACCTAGAGCAGCTAATGTTTTTGTGGTGTGATACTTCGACCGGAGCAGAAGATACAATGGTGTTTCCGCAAACCATCTACTTATTAGCTGTTCCACGTGGGCACTTAGGTTCCTCAGGCCCACCGTGTTCCAATAAGGGATTGGAGTATTAAAGGAGCCCTTCAGTATTACTTATTGACAGGAGGGAAGGTGGGGCCAGTTTTAACTGTTAAACCAGCAACTATCAGGCGAAGAATAATGTGCAGGAAATAGATTCGATTTCAAAGCAGTGACTTAAGTCTTTGGCACAAGCGAGAAGATGTGTAAACTCAGGAGTTATCTGTACACGTTTCCGACATCATGTTGAACACAAACAACGATTCACCTGAACATGATGTTGAGAATTACTAGGACAGAAGTTACGTACAGACAATCGCCCAAACACCATATCCACAATTAGGTTGTCACCGACCTTCTTGTTATGGGGAGAATAGTGAGCAGATTGAGGAAAACTGCTCATATAAAGAAGTCGATTTAGGAAAAGATAAACATATTTCAAATTAATGAACTCGACCTCTGCGAACTGGGTTAGAAGAGAACTATTAGAGAAACCTAATGCAACTTCAGACAAAAATCGACGGCTCATTGGTCTTGGGGCATGATTTTCGCTTAGGGATATTTCGCAAATTAAAATGCGAGAGCTTTTGGGTTCACATCCCAGATGAGCCCCGCCGCATTTAGATAAAACTCCCCAACTCGGTCATCATAACTGGAATCGCTTTTCTTTAAAATAGACTAACGCACTAAATGATCCGGGATTGTGAGCGCACCCGGTTTAAACAGACACAGAGTGATCTTTGACTGACCACGACCCCGTCCATTAGAGACAGGCCTGATTATCATTGCTTATGAAATCGATGGAAACATAACTCGGGCGGTTTTTATAAAGGGCGGCCGATTACGATGCGCGATTTCTCTAGGGCGCCAAGTTGATGTTTGACTCCATTATCATTTTTCCCTTTATCTCCATCATTTCACTCCAGCCGAATGAACTGAGTTTAGGTGTCAGCCGTGGCTCAGCGGCAGCAAACTCAAGCCCCACTCCAGAGACTTGAGCACATAATCCAGGCTGACACTGCAGTACAGTACTGAGGTAGTGCTGCACTGTCGGTGGTGCCGTCTTTCCAGGAAGATGTTCAACCGAGGCCTCAGATCCCATGAGAGTATGCCGAACAGAATGCGGATTTCTCCCCATTGTCCTGCCCATTATTTATCTCTCAACCAAAGACACTAAAACAGAAAATCTCCTCATTAAGTTTGATAAATATTTTTGAAATTTCATTTTCTCCTCAACGATAAAGTTATGTTTATGCTCCCTAATCATTCGGCTTTTTTCCCACTAGTTTTTCATTTGGTGCCAATCACAGAGGAAGGAAGAGAGGTAGAGATGGTTCTCAATCTCCGATTCCCGCTCTACCTTCATTCGAGAACTCCAGTGGTCTGTTTTAATTTGAACAAGATATGAAGAGTGCAGGGGCACAGACCAGAATCACCAGTGCGATTTTGACGAGATTGCGATTACAAAGCCTATTTTATGCAAAATTCAGTAAAATGCTCGGGATGTTTATCAGCAGCAAACGTGTAATGGAATAACGACGAGAACAGGATTCAAACCCACGTGTGCAGATCACAATGGATTACACTGCGCTCAACACTTGCCAGGGACATGGGGAGAAAGCAAGGACATGGTACTGAAGTTGGATGATCAGCCATGATCTCATTAAATGGCAGAACAGGCTCGAGAGGCCGAATGGCCTACTCCTGCTGCTATCTTCTAATTTCTATTTCCTGCTATTTGCTTCGAAGCAGAAATACTCTGAAAGAAAGTCCCCTTCACCGCTTGTCCTGCCCGTGCACACAGACCTACAATGTTGAAAATGTACAAGCAGCTCATATAAGCAAATGGCCTTCCGTATCTTCAGTTGAGGGGCTGTCAGAAATGGTCGGTTTGAAGGCAGATTCAGAACAGGGAAGAAAAGATTTCACCCAGTTACTTAAACGACCGGGAGTGGACTCGATTCAGCAATAATCTGGCTAACTGGAAGATTCGCACAAAAGTCAAACCCCAGAGGTCTGATTCTCTCTCAGAGAATTTCGCTGATTAAATAAATGCGAGAGATACCGGGTTCAAATCCCGGGTTCAAGTCGCGGCCTGAACCCCGCCAACCTTAACAACAGAGTTGTAGTGTCCATGTGTAGATAAATACACTGAAGACAGGAGTTGGTTCATAGGTATTTACTAAGCAAGTCTGGGGGGGTTTCTAAAGGATATACACAATACACAGGCTTATATAGCCCAAGTGGCAATTACCGGCATTACGCACACCTGGGGCTCTTAAAGGCACATACACCATAATTACACTTAAAGGCACATACACCACAATTCCAGATAAAGGCACAGACACCACAATTCCTCCCTTTCTAGCTAACTAGTACATCATATTTTAAGTAATGATTAATTACATGTTATATGCAAAATAATATACATTGCTGTATTAATTAATTATAAGTTAGTCTCTCAGGAGGCTTCCTGACTCGGTCCGGATAACGCCTCGGGGGTGTAGTAGTTTCTGGTGGTGTAGTAGGTTCTTCTGGCAAGGCTGATTTGGCTTGAATGCCAGTGTCGGGTTCATCGGGTTCCAGTCTCACCGGATCGGAGGTAGATATGGGTATCTCTACTTCATCGTTAGATGTATAGAGTGATGGAGTAGGTTGTCCCTTTTCGGATGACTTGATGATTTGGTCAGCATGGCGCCTTATTATGCTGTCTCCGATGTCCACGGTATGTCCTAATCGTGTGCAGATAGTTCCAGGCTGCCATTTCTCGGTACGGTAGTCCCGGGCCAAAACCAGTTGGCCTATCTGGAAGGCCCTAGTTGGCCTTTCATTCATGCCCTGAAACTGCCGGTTCTCCACGTCCCTTCGGATGTTGGGCTTGACAAAATCCAACCGGCATCTTAGGTTTCTATTGTAGAACATCATGGCGGGAGTTTGGTTAGTAACCATATGCGTTGCATTCCCATATGCAAATAAGAAGTTATCCACCTTCTGCTGAAGTTTTATGTCTTCATTACCCATGGCCTTGATGGCCTTCTTGAAGGTCTGCACAAACCTTTCAGCCAATCCATTGGTGGCGGGATGGTATGGGGCGGACGTGTAGTGCTTTACCCCATTGTTCTTTAAGAACTTTCTGAATTCTTCGGACACAAATTGCGGTCCATTATCAGAACATATCTGCTCCGGCAGCCCATTCCTGGCAAATATGGTCCTTAATACTGTGATTGTTTTTTCCGTGGTGGTGGAGGACATCTTTATTACCTCCGGCCACTTGGAGTGTGCATCAACGGCGATTAAGAACATTGAGTCCATAAATGGACCAGCAAAGTCGATGTGCACCCTTTGCCAGGGAGATGAGGCCCACTCCCATGGATGTAGAGGGGCCTGTGGTGGAGCATTTTGGACCTTCTGGCATCCTAGGCAGCTCTTGGTCATGTCTTCGATGTCTCCATCGATACCTGGCCACCATACAAACGCCCTAGCTAGGTTCTTCATTTTCACTCCACCCAGATGCCCCTCGTGAAGCTCCTTTAGCACTTTATCCTGGAGTTTGGGTGGAATCACCACTCTGGATCCACACATCAAGGTTCCTCGGCACACTGACAGCTGTTCTCTTCTTTGCGAGAATGCTGGCAACAGCGGTTCGCCATGTGCTGGCCATCCCTTCACTGTTAAATCGTAGACCCGTGAGAGAGTAGGGTTATTTCTTGCCTCCCTTTCAATGGCAGAATTTGTCACCGGTAGACATTCCACTATGGTAGAGTGGAATATCTCTACTGGGTCTACTGTAGGTGCCTCTTCTATCGTTGGCAACAGTAAGTATGATAAACCGTCAGCATTCCCATGCTGTTTTGACCCTTTGTATTCAATGTTGTATTGGTGTGCCCCTAGAAAAAGGGACCACCTCTGAAGTCTTTGTGCCGTCATAATGGGGACACCTTTTTTTGGGTTGAATATGGAGATGAGGGGTTGATGGTCAGTCAGCAAGATAAATTTTTGTCCGTGTAGGTAATGGTTGAATTTCTTCACTCCCCATACCAAGCTGTGTGCTTCCCTGTCTATCTGGGCATAGTTACGCTCAGCTGAGTTCAATGAGCGTGACGCAAACCTATCGGCCGTTCCGAGCCATCAGGGAATCTATGGGACAATAGCGCTCCTCTGCCGTAAGGGGATGCATCGCACGCCAGTCTGATTGGTAGTGATGGGTTGTAATGAGCCAAAATTTTCTCGGATGTGATTAAGTCTTTACATTTATGGAAGGCACGTTTACAGTCTTCATTCCATTTCCAAATCACTCCTGTCTGTAGAAGATCATTAAGAGGGTGTAGAATAGTTGATAAGTTCGGTAAAAATTTATGATAGTAATTTATTAATCCCAGCAATGACCTTAATTGTGAAACATTTTCAGGTGCTGGGGCTTTTATAACTGCTTCAATTTTTTCAGGTGACTTATGCAACCCTTCCTTATTAATTATGTGGCCAAAATATGATATCTGATTTTGGAAAAATTCGCACTTGGGGCGATTTGCTCGTAGGCCCCGTTCTTTCAGCCTAGTGAGCACCTGCTCCAAATTGGCAAGGTGCTCGTTGTCGTTTTCTCCTGTTATAAGGATGTCGTCTAGGTAGCATTGAGTCCCCGGAATCCCTTGCAGGACTTGCTCCATAGCTCTTTGCCAGATAGCTGGAGCTGATGCTATTCCAAAAACCAGTCGATTTTACTGGTACAGGCCTTTGTGTGTGTTTATTGTGAGATAATTTTTAGAGGTCTCCTCAACCTCCATCTGTAGATATGCCTGTGCCAAGTCAATTTTTGTGAAACGTTTCCCTCCGGATAGTGAGGCGAAAATATCTTCTATCCTCGGAAGAGGATACTGTACCATGTGAAGGACCGGGTTTACAGTCACCTTAAAGTCCCCACAGATGCGAATTTTTTTCTGTTCCTCAGAGTTATTTTTCAATGTTTTTTTCATGACTGGAACGATGGGTGTTGCCCATTCGCTCCAATCTATTTTGGATAATACGCCTGCCTTTTCCAAATTCTTCAGCTCTGCCTCGGCTGCCGGACGTATTGCCTTAAAAAAATTTGGAATTGCTGTATCTTCCACTTTTATTGAGGCGGTGATGCCTTTCAAGGTTCCTAGTTTCTCTTGAAACACTTCTTTGGCGTTGGCCAAGATGTCTTTTAATCGTTCAGGTATGATGTCATCATTGTTTTTTTCCTTACTGGTCACCGTCAGTGCCTGAATGGAGTGCCAGTCTAAATGTATCTTCCTTATCCATTCACGTCCCAACAACGGTGGACCACCATCTTGTAGAATGTATAAATACAACTTTTGTATTTCTTTGCCGTTGTATACCACAGGCACCCTTATTTTTCCTTTGGGGTAGACTTTCTGCCCCGTATATGTTTTTAAGATAATGGATGTGTCTTTTAGAGGTATATGCGAAAATAGCCTCTCGCAATCTCGTTGATTTATTACGGTTAGAGCTGATCCTGTATCTAGCTCCATTTTAACTGGGGACCCTGCTATTGTGAGGGTAACCCAAATGGTTTGGTAATCCTCTTTGGCAAGTACATTATGTAATTTGAGACAGCTTAGTCTCTTGTTTCCGGAGTCGCTATCGCTATTCTGGTCTTCGGAGCTATTGTCCGTCATCATTTGTACCTTCCTATACTTTTCTTTATTGATTTTTTTGTTTTCTGTCAGTGGATTTATTTTGTCCAGATTGGCATACCCGTGCAATGTGTCCAATCTTACCACATTGCCTGCATGCTTTGCCCTTGAACCAGCAGTCCCTTTGGTTATGGGTGGATCTGCCGCAGCGATAACATCTTCCGAACTCCTGTGTCATTTCATGGGTGCCGAAGTCCTGTGTCTCTTGTTGTATCTCTGCAGCTCCTTTTGCTGCTGCTTCGTATGATACAGCCATACTGAAAGCTTTGTCCAATGTTAAATCTTTTTCAGAAAGCAGTCTTTTTTGTGTTCCTTCACTTAAGATACCGCAAACAAATTTGTCTCGAAGATGATCCGATAGTCCTGCTCCGAATTGGCAGTACTTTGATAGCTTTCTTAATTCGGTTAGGTAATCAGCGTTACTTTCATTCTTGTGTTGATTTCTCTTGAAGAACTTGAATCGTTCCGCGATCAACAGCAGTGTTGGGTTTAAATGCTCCTGCAGGGTATCAACAATTTCTTTAAAAGTCTTGTCCTTTGGTTTGGCTGGAGTGATTAAATTTCATAACAGCCCGTATGTCTTCGCGCCCATTAAGTTCAGAAGTACTGAAGCTTTTTTTTCATCTGTTATTCCATTTGCAGTGCAATAAACCTCTACTCTTTCCACGTATGTGGTCCAATCTTCTATTTCGCCATCAAAAGCCTCAATATTACCAGATTTAGGCATTTCAGAAAATATATGGCGCTTCCCGCGCTTTCCCGCCGCTGCTACCGATAACAATGCTGTTTTAATGTGGTTTCCGTTTATTCACTGTTGGAGACTTGTTCCCGACGGAGGTCTAAACGCTGACCTGCTTGCCGCGCCGGCCGCCTCTCGAGTGCACCCTCCCAGTCCATTATTGCTTGCCTCCGATTTCGCTGCCTGTCTCAGCTGTAGAGCCCGCCGCTGGAGCTCCAGCCTGACGCCCAGGAAGGATTAGCGCAGTACCTGTCGCCAGCTTGGCCAGCTGGTGAAACCACAGTTTCTCTTACTTCCTTGAGTCTTCTGGACGCTGGAGGAATCGATGTCCTTGAGGTGCTGCCGAATTGCATGTAAGTCCGTTTCCACTTCGTCGCCACTGTAGTGTCCGTGTGTAGATAAAGACACTGAAGACAGGAGTTGGTTCATAGGTATTTACTAAGCAAGTCTGGGGGGGGTTTCTAAAGGATATACACAATACACAGGCTTATATAGCCCAAGTGGCAATTACCGGCATTACGCACACCTGGGGCTCTTAAAGGCACATACACCATAATTGCTCTTAAAGGCACATACACCACAAGCTCCATTTTAACTGGGGACCCTGCTATTGTGAGGGTAACCCAAATGGTTTGGTAATCCTCTTTGGCAAGTACATTATGTAATTTGAGACAGCTTAGTCTCTTGTTTCCGGAGTCGCTATCGCTATTCTGGTCTTCAGAGCTATTGTCCGTCATCATTTGTACCTTCCTGTACTTTTCTTTATTGATTCTTTGTTTTCTGTCAGTGGATTTATTTTGTCCAGATTGGCACACCCGTGCAATGTGTCCAATCTTACCGCATTGCCTGCATGCTTTGCCCTTGAACCAGCAGTCCCTCTGGTTATGGGTGGATCTGCCGCAGCGATAACATCTTCCGAACTCTTGTGTCATTTCATGGGTGCTGAAGTCCTGTGTCTCTCGTTGTATCTCTGCAGCTCCTTTTGCTGCTGCTTCGTATGATACAGCCATACTGAAAGCTTTGTCCAATGTTAAATCTTTTTCAGAAAGCAGCCTTTTTTGTGTTCCTTCACTTAAGAGACCGCAAACAAATTTGTCTCGAAGATAATCCGATAGTCCTGCTCCGAATTGGCAGTACTTTGATAGCTTTCTTAATTCAGTTAGGTAATCAGCGTTACTTTCATTCTTGTGTTGATTTCTCTTGAAGAACTTGAATCGTTCCGCTATCAGCAGCGGTGTTGGTTTTAAATGCTCCTGCAGGGTATCAACAATTTCTTTAAAATTCTTGTCCTTTGGTTTGGCTGGAGTGATTAAGTATCCTAACAGCCCGTATGTCTTCGCGCCCATTAAGTTCAGAAGTACTGCAGCTTTTTTTTCATCTGCTATTCCATTTGCAGTGCAATAAACCTCTACTCTTTCCACGTATGTGGTCCAATCTTCTATTTCGCCATCAAAAGCCTCAATATTACCAGATTTAGGCATTTCAAAAAAAAGATATGGCGCTTCCCACGCTTCTTTTTTTTTTCCTCTGTAGCAACGATATGGCACTTCCCGCGCTTTCCCGCCACTGCTACCGATAACAACGCTGTTTTACTGTGGTTTCCGTTTATTCACTGTTGGAGACTCGTTCCCGATGGAGGTCTAAACGCTGACCTGCTTGCCGCGCCGGCCGTCTCCCAAGTGCACCCTCCCAGTCCATTATTGCTTGCCTCTGATTTCGCTGCCTGTCTCAGCTGTAGAGCCCGCCGCTGGAGCTCCAGCCTGACGCCCAGGAAGGATTAGCGCAGTACCTGCCACCAGCTTGGCCAGCTGGTGAAACCACAGTTTCTTTTGCTTCCTTGAATCTTCTGGATGCTGGAGGAATCGATGTCCTTGAGGTGCTGCCGAATTGCAGGTAAGTCCGTTTCCACTTCGTCGCCACTGTAGTGTCCGTGTGTAGATAAAGACACTGAAGACAGGAGTTGGTTCATAGGTATTTACTAAGCAAGTCTGGGGGGGGGGTTCTGAAGGATATACACAATACACAGGCTTATTTTGCCCAAGTGGCAATTACCGGCATTACGCACACCTGGGGCTCTTATAGGCACATACACCACAATTACTCTTAAAGGCACATACACCACAAGGGTCATCACAGCTAAATTCGCATTCCTGTTAAAAAGACTTATACAATTGATGATCCGTGACTGTGCACTCACCCGATTTAATCATAGGGTCATAATCGCACAGACGGAGGTAATTCGGCCCATCGAGCCAGTGCCGGTTCTCTGTAGTGCAAGCAAGTCAGTACCATTCCCTCGCACTATCGCCGTATTTCTGCAAGTTTATTTCCCTCAAATGCCTATCCAGACTCCCCTTGAAAACATTCAGTGTCTCTGATTCCACCACTTCCAACGGCAGTGAATTGCAGGTGATCACCAGTGCGTAATTTTGCTTCTTCACACTCCCCTGTATCTCTTGCCTATACTCTTAAGTCCCCTAGTCCTTGTACCATTAACTAGAGGGAAAAGACATTCCCGGTCTCGCCTATCGAAACCCATCATTATCTTGTACACCTCTATCAAATCACTCATCAACCTCCTTTGCTCTAATGAAAACAAATCCAGCTTCTCCAACCTGTCCTTGTAGCTAAGATTCCCCCATCCCCGGAACCATTCTGGTAAATCTCCTTCGCACCCTCTCAAGGGCCTTCACATCCTTCTTAAAGTGTGGTGACCAGATGAGACGCAATACTCCAATTGTAGCCTAGCCAGCGCTCCATAAAAACTCAGCATAACTTCTCTACTTTTGTACTCAATAACTCTATATATGAAGCCCAAGATCACAAATGCTTTGTTAACCACTCTCTCAATATGTCCTGCCACCTTCAGGGACTTATGCACATTAACTCCCAGGTCCCTCTGTCCCTGCACACTATTTAAAACTGTGCCTTTAAGTGTATATTCCCTCTCCCTGTTCGTTCTGCCAAATAATAATAATTCAACTTTATTGTCATTGTACAATGCACAAGTATATGAACAACGAAACGTAATCTTGCAAGCTCCCATGAGTCCAGTACAAATAACATTAAATGTAAATAGCACCATCCTGGGCGAAGCAAAGCCACTGTGTCTGTGCGCGCCGCCATTCCATTTCCACTATTCCTCCTGTCCGACAATCTTCAGCCCAACGCCCGGGCCTGCTCACCAGCTGCCCCTCACGGGGCTCCTTCCGTGACCTTCTGCACCTGGTTTTTCCTGACGTTCACTCCTCCACGTACTAACCAGGCCTGACTCATGCTTAGCTTCTAAGCTTTGCCAGTCCCCATTCCCATCTGCAACTTGTCTGCCCGTTCTGTTAGCCTTTTTATGTCCTGTTGTAGTCGATTGGCATCATCATCACTGTTTGCCACACCCCCAAGTTTGGTGTCATCTGCGAATTTAGAAACTCTACTCTGTATTCCAATATACAGGTCATTTATATATATAAAAAAAGGCAGTGGCCCCAGCACTGACCCTTGGGGAACACCACTGTCTACCATCCTCCAATCTGAAGTACAGCCATTTACCACAACTCTCTGTTTTCTGTTCTTAAGCCAATTCGTTATCCAAGCTGCCACTGACCCACCTATTCCATGAGCCTCAATTTTGTTAACCAGCCTTTTATGTGGTACTTTGTCAAACGCCTTCCGAAAACCCATGTAGACAACATCCATTGCATTCCCTTCATCAATCCTCTCTGTTACTTCATCAAAACATTCAATTGCACTAGTCAAGCATGTTCTGCATTTTACACATCTGTGTTGGCGCTACTTAATCAGCTTAAACTTCTCCAAGTGCCCGTCAAGTTTTTTCCTTGATTATTGTTTCTAAATCTTTACCCACCACTGATGTTAAACTGACCGGCCTGTAGTTATTGGTTCATCCTTAAACCCTTTCTTGAAAAATGGTGTCACAATTGCCACTTTCACGTCCTCAAGCACCTCCCCCGCATCTATGGAAGATTGGAAAATTATGGCAAGCCTTCCTTGTCTCTAATAGGCCGCACCCCGCCTCTTACTACCCGCTTACTGTTTACATGCCAGTAGTAGATTTTTGGGTTCCATTTTATGTTTCACGCCATTCTACTCTCATACTCCCTTTGCCATTCTTATTTGTATCTTCACATCCCCTCTCAACTTAGTATATTTGGTTTGATTTTGCCTTGAACAATTCGCCTGATATGCACCGTACTACATCTTTTCTTGTTTAAACAGAAAGGAGGTTGTATGATGCATTTAAAGTAAACATCCCCTTTAAACAGATAAAGAATGATCTCGGAATGCCAGCACATCCCTTTTAAACTGAAACAGAATGATCCTGGCCTGACAGAACATCACTTTTAAGCAGAGACAGAATGATCCTGGCCTGACAGCACATCACTTTTAAACAGACACAGAATAACCCGGGACTGGCAGCACATCCCGTTTAAACAGATACAGAATGATCCGGTACTGACAGCTCATCCCTTTTAAACAGGTACAGAATGATCCGGGACTGACAGCACATCCATTTTAAACAGACAAAGAATGATCCGGGACTGACAGCGCACCCTTCTAAACAGACACAGAATGATCCGGTACTGACAGTACATCCCTTTTATACAGACACAGAATGATGCGGGACTGGCAGCACATCCCTTTTAAACAGACACAGAATGATGCGGGACTGGCAGCACATCCCTTTTAAACAGACACAGAATGATCCGGGACTGACAGCACATCCCTTTTAAACAGACACAGAATTATCCGGGACTGACAGCACATCCCTTTTAAACAGGTACACAATGATGCGGTTTATTCTTGGGCCCCAAGTTGAAGATTTAATCCACTGCCATTTTTTTGTCTTCGCCATTTCACTCGAGCCGAACGAATTGAGTTTAGGTGTCAGCCGTGGCTCAGCGGCAGCAAACTCAAGCCGCACTCCAGAGACTTGAGCACATAATCCAGGCTGACACTCCAGTGCAGTACTGTGGGAGTGCTGCACTGTCGACCGTACCGTCTTTCTTAAAAGACGTAACACCGAGGCCTCAGATACCAGGGCACTATTTCGAAAAGAATGACGATTTCTCCCCAGTGCACTGCCCATTATTTATCTCTCAACGAAAGAAAAAAAAACCCCAGATAATCTGGTCATTAATGTTGATAAAATCTTTTGAAATTGCATTGGTTCCTAAACGTTAAAATTATGTTTCTGCTCTCTAATCATTTGTTTTCCCGCTAGTCTTTCATTTGGTTTCAATCTCAGAGGAAGGAAGAGAGAGGAAAAGGTGTATCTGTGATTCGCGATTTCTGTTCTATGTTTATGCAATGAGTCCGTGTTTATTTTAGTATTCGCATGAACAGCGCAGAGGCACAGACTGAAAAGACCAGTGTGGCCAGCAATGATGAGAATGGGATTCGTCCCCACGAGTCCAGAGCACAATGGATTAGTCCGAATGACCATCGGTTTCAATGGTCGGTTTTAAGCTGGATTCAGAGCAGAGAAGAACAAGTTCCGCCCAGTGAGTTAACAGATCGCGCCCCACTCCGCTGCTCTGCCCCATAGTCCGACAAGATATTCCATTCCGCCTATATATTAGTAATTTAAGCCTTGTGATGAGCTAAATGTAGCATGCTTGGGAGGAAAATGTGCATCTGGACAGCAGGATCTGCAGGGTTTTTATTTTAGCTCTCTTCCAACAATTTAAATTCTCAAATCGCTGACCCTGTTTATTATTGGTGATGACGGTTTCGTGATATTTAATTTGCTGCAAGTTCAGCAAGACCAGAAAAATCGCAGTTATCATTACAATGATACAAAACTTCCGATATTTAACGGTAATGTAAGATGTTGAGAACAGTATGGAATATTCTGCAGGATATAGACAATAAACAGCTGGAACATTGTGTTCTGTTTCCACAAGACACAGATCAGCCTTAGCCTGTGCTCCCTGCCCGCCGGCTGCAGGAACCTTGTCTCCAGATTATAAACTGATTCTACGTTGCAGATAAATATTCAGGATAGAGACTAAACACAGCGGGTGGGATCAAATATATAAAGCAGTTATTTTACACCAGAGCCAGCGATAGATGTCCTATATTGCTCAAATGCATCAATATGTGAATATGACAATAAATGTGTTTACATACAGTGGGGGACTTAAAGTAGATTCGGGGTCAGTAATTTCCAAGGTGATCTTTCCTGTATCTCTCTTGCCTCTCTCCCTCCTTCCTCCGTTGGGATCACAGGTGTTTTTGCACAGAATTGAACCTAAATCATTCAAGTTCGAATATTGTAATTGTTGCATCACAATAATCAAAATCTTGTTAGAAATGTTGGCTCATTAGTTCCCCAGTGTCAGAGCAAGAATAGTCTGACCCCTCATTTATTTCATGTAAGACACAAACACAGGTATTCATTCAGAATCAACCCACAGATTGAAACTGAGACAAACACAGTGAGATACAGACAACATCGGGATACATGGCGGAATAGGCAGGAGAGGTGAATCAATAAAAAACGGCCTCAGCCTCAAACAGACAGTGACAGGTAGGTGATAGATATCAGTGAGAGGAGGCGGCAGAATTGAGGTGGGATTTGGCTTCGTGGCTTAGCTGGTTAAAATGCCTCTTTATTGAATAGGTAGACCCTGGGTTCGACTCCCACCCAGGCCTTTTTCTTTGTCCGAATGACTCTCCAGGGGTGAGTTTCTTCTCGTGTGAAAGGGATACAATCCTTTTAACTGTAGCTGCGGCTGCACTAGTTCCCATTATGGATTAAGACTCCATTCGATGCTGGTCGTGGGTCGAATTTCACTGGTGTCAAAATTTCTGGCAGTGCTGATTTTGGGGTCTTCACCAAAAATCGATCTTTTCTAAGCAGTGCCGTGCGTGAGTTGGCTGTGGTTAGAGCAGAGCTGGCGCAGCTGATGTGTGATGCCAGGATCGTTCAGTGCTCAGTGCTCTGCGTTGTGGCCACAGCAACCTTACTTCGAATCTAAATCAATGTATAGCTCGCTTTATATCCTCTGTTCGCTGCGGCACCTGCTGAAAGAAGACAGCAAGAAATCAATCTTCTCTACATCAAACAGCATTTTTTTTATTGATGGTGAAAACTTATTTACTCCTTCAAACCCTGCGCGCTCACATGCCTGAGCTTGATGCTCCATAATTCAAACCCGCCTCTTCTCCGAGCTTTTTCTTCCGTCCACAATCTATAGCCCTCCTTTACTTTCCTCCTTCCGTTTCTTTGTCACTTTCCTGCGGCATTACCTTAATCTAACATTCACTTTCACTACTTAAACCGTTAAGTTTGCTCTGCTACCACCGCTGTCCCTGGCGGCACATGTCCCATTCACAGCAATCTGAATTGATGCTTTCAAACCAGTCGATACATTTAGAACTGCGAGACCGCATGACAGACATGCATTTAGAAAGCAGGGCTGGCTTTTGGAAGCAAAACAACCGGATTGCACAAGAAATGTTCTTGGACTAATGGAAAAAGCATCTGACGGTAATTGCTAACTGTAATTGGGATTGCTGTCAGTAGCGGATCATTCTATGTCTGTTTAAAACGGGTTTGCTCACATTCTTGCTTTGGTGCTTCATAGCTGCGAGAAGTCCCGGGTTGAAATCCCGGAACAGCCCCGCTCGCTTTTAGTCAAAACTCAGCTTCTTACAGCTGATCGACATTTCAGAAAACATAAATACTTTCCATTAAAAACACGAGATTTCGTGTCATTTTTCCCATATATTTCGAAATCACAGAGCTTCATTTAAGCTACTGAAAACCAACCAACTGAGAAAAGTTAAAGGCTCCCAGGTGTATTCTGCTCGGTGTCTCATTGGAGTTATTGCATCCGTGTTCGATTCCGGCCAATGCAGGACCTTTACATTTTGCTTTCTGCACCCATGAGCTCGACTGAATTGGGATAAACTTACATTCAGCGTCAATTTACTTGACACACCCTCTGCCCTGAATATTAGTCCGTCCTGCTTCCTCTAGCGCTGAAAGGGTGTGAGAAGCTTGCTTGTGAATTGGTCCTATGGGTGCCAAATTCAAACCGTACAGGGTTCTGTACTGGCCGGGAATCAAACCGGTGTGTCCAGCCTGCCTGGCCTGATTAAAAGGGGTGTGCACCTCATCTTTCGATCAGGCACATTACTGCCTTCCTGAATTAATGGAATGCCTTTTGCTTACAGAAGCTGATTCTACATTTTCAGCCTTGTCGATCTGGGTGCACAGGCAGGACAAGAGGTAAAGGGGACTTTCTTGCGGAATATTTCTGTTTGGATGCAAAAAGCAGGAAATGGAATGGCTGTGTTGTCGTAGACGGGAGACGAGAGGTTAAGAGGATGGAATGTTAATCCATTGGGCTTATTTATTGTGTTGAATGTTTGATGCTGATAAACCTTCCCAGCATTTGACGGAATCTTACTTAAAATTAGCTTTAAATTCTAATCGCGTCCAAACCACTGGTCTTGGCCGCTTCATTGTTCATACCTTGTTTAAATTAACACGGAGCATTGGAATTCTTCACCTTCTCCAATGAAGGTGAAACAGAGATCGCGAATCGGAGATCTTTATTCCTTCTTCCTTCAGTTCGTTCGGCTGGAGTGAAATGACGGAGGTAAAAAAAGATGACATCCAAACAGAAAAAATTTGCACGAAAGTCCTCTTCACTGCAAGTCCTGGCCGGATCCACAGCATCGAAAATGTACAGTCAGCTTCTCTGAACAAATGGAATTTAGATATTTCCGTTACATGAGGTCAGTGACAGTTAGAAATGGTCCGGTGTAAAACAGGTCCGATCCAGGTTGGAACCCTGTGTACAAACCGACCGTGGCAGGCTGGAAACTACAATTTTCTGATAACTTTATAATACACATCAAACTTAAACACCTTATCCATTATGTGATGCGGTTTTTATTTTCTGATTTCTTATTGTTCTTGAAATTCCACTGAATTAACTGAGGGCGGAATAGCGTTCACTCCACGTGATTGGCTCGGCTCATCCTTGGGCCGAGAGGCGAGTGGTGAAAACAAATTCTGCAACTGAATCATTAATATTCTTCAAGGAAGGGAAACTGCCCCCTACAAGTCCGGTCACACAAGTGGCCGCAGTCCCATTCCACTTTCATGATGCTTAATCCCCTCTGAGCTGGACCGACGAACCATTGTCAAGAAGGAGGCTCATCGTCTGCTCAGCAGAAAAGCCAATCTGCTGGAGGTCCAGCTCTGCCGGACTGCATGTTCTTTCAGACAGCTTTCCAACTGGACACAGGCATCCAACTGCCGTGCGAGCATTGCTGACTAGTTCAAGTCAACAATATCAGACTCTCTTTACAAGACTAGTTTTGAATCTACTACCTGTATTATCAAATAAGATATTGCAAAATGAATAGCTCATCTTTGTCGTCTGTATCCGCATCCTCTTATAATACACTCTAGAATAGTCAACTGTACTGAAAATATTGCGTTATTTTTGCTGTGACAGCGAAAAATCATTTGAGTGAAGACATTGGCCACGAGGTTTCACCATTTCTTGTCCTATATACGTGGCTGGAGAGATGGTGCAGGAGGGAGGGCTTTAGATTCCTGAGGCATTGGGACCATTTCTGGGGAAGGTGGGACCTGTACAAGCTGAACGGGTTACACCTCAAGAGAGCCAGAACCAACATTCTCGTGGGGAGGTTTGCTAGTGCTGTTGGGCAGTGTTTAATCTAGCTTGGCAGGGGGATGTGCACCAGAATATAGGAGCAGAAGAGAGGAATAAGGTGCATAAAAGAGTGAGTGTGTTGGATAGTACTAGAGAAGAAAGTAGTACCAGAGTCGGAAGTAGTACAATATTAGATAGGAGCAGTCTAAGAAAAACTACGAAAAATAAAAAAATGGGTTTAGAATGCATGTACGTAAAAGCACTAAGTGTGGTGAATAAGGTTGGTGAGCTACAAGCACAATTTCCTTGACCAGTATGTTCTTGGCCCAAGTAGGAAGGAGGCTTTGTTGGATCTGATGCTGGAGAATAAGGTGTGCCCGGTCGACCAAGTGCCTGTGGGAGAACGCTTGCGTACGAGTGATCATTGTATCATAAGATTTAGATTAGCAATGGAGAGGAGCAAGGAACAATCTAAAGTGGAACTTCTAAACTGGAATAGGGCTAACTTCAATGGGAAGCGAAAGGATCCAGCCAGATTAAAATGGAACCAAAGGATGATAGGAAAAACTGTAAAGGAGCAATGGGTGGTCTTTAAGGAGGAGATGTTCCAAGTACAGGCTAGATACATGCAAACAAGAGGGAAGGGTAAGGGAACTAAAGCAAGGGTTCCTTGGATGACGAGGGAGATAGAGAAGATGATGAAACCAAACAAGAGGGTGTATGATGACTGTCAGGTGCATTCTTCAACGGTGAATCATGGATTTATGGAAGGCGATTGACAAAGTACCACATAGAAGGCTAGTTGATAAAATTGAGACTCATGAAGTAGGTAGTTCAGTGGCAGCTTGGAAAAGAAATTGGCTTAAGGACAGAAAAGATCTGCAGTTCTCTTCCATTTTTCTTTTTTTCCTCCATATAACTTGATTCCCTTACCAAACAACACCGTGTAGGGCTCAGTTTGGAATCTACAATTGACCTCCAGCATCCAAAGCCTTTTCAGATAGAGAGTTCTGGATTTCTACAAACCTTTGGGAGAAAAGTTGCTTTCGAATTTAATTTCTAAATGGCCCGGCTCTAATTTTGAGGTTATGACCGTTGTCTTTGATTCCCCAACCAGTGGAACTAGTTGAACTCTATCTACACTAATAATCCATTTATCATGTTCAACAGATCACCCCTCAATCTATTAAACTCAAGTGAACAGAAAGCAACTTTATACAATCAATCCTCATAATTTAACGCTGTAAGTCTTGGTGTTAATCTGGTAAATCTGCACTGCACAACTCCAAGGCCAATATGCCCTTCCTGCGTGCCGTGCCCAGAACAGAACACAATACTCCAGATTTGGCACAACTAGAACTTTGTAAACTGGAGAATATCTTCCTCCTCTTTAGTATTTCAGCCCTCTTGAGGTAAAGGCCAACCTGCTTTGGAAAGGGTGCAGAGGAGAACCACTAGACTAATTCCCAGTATAAAACAGCTTAGTTGTCAAGATCGGCTGAACGAGTTGCGTGTCGACACTTTACAGAAGCCTAGACTGAGGGTTGATATGATCGAAGTTTATAAGATGATGAAGAGTAGGTTTTGTTCCAGTTCACAATTTGTTCCAATTAAATATTTGAGAGAGGAGCAGGGGTGACTCTTTTAAGTTGTATAAGGCCAGATTTTGAACAGATGTCTGGAGGTAGTTCTTCTCCCAGAGAATAGTGGAACTCTGGAACAATCTCCAGGCTCGAGCAGTGGACACCGATTCGCTGAATTTCTTCATGTGAGAGCTGGACCTGTTTCTGGCTGGGGCAGATTCGCCTCGTACAACAGCTCTGTGCTGCGAGGAATACAGGGCCAGAGTGATTTCCTCGACTAATTCCGCTCACCTAGATGCATCAGAGGAATTTCCCCGAATAGAAACTGAGATGGAATGGACACAAGCTGTCTGAAATGGTGGCAGATAAATTCTACACAGGCTGAACGGCTACTTTGCCAGCGGCTCGTTGTTTTGGTGGTGTGGTTCTCGCTAAACGGTTTCACTGATTGATATGTGAGAGGTCTCATGTACAAATCCCGGAAAAGAGCAATATTTTCCCAATTTGTAGTGAAACACCATCAGTTTATGGCGCAGCGCAACCCATCTCGCCTCGTGCTTGCTGCAACATTTACATATTAAAAATGATGCACGCCTTTAATGCATCATTATTATGATTCGCGTTCCCAGTAATGTCAGGCTCCATAATGATAATTGATCTTACGCTGCCATTCAGCGATTCTGGTTTGTCTAAAGTTAGACTGAAAATGAAAAAGTCCTCGTTGGCTCCGGGTTTCAATAGCCTGCCACGTGCCTATAATATCAGAGTCGCCCAGTTATTCACACAGAAATTGTTGCCCTGCCAATCCAGGTCAGTAAGCACAGGGTTAATGGCTGGACGGGACTAGTGCGAGTAAGGACTCGGGCAGGCAGGATTACCTCAGTTCTCCGAAGGATAGAACGTAGGAGGCCGGCCAGGCGTGCATTGGAACAGTCAAGTCTGTTGTGTTCTGTTCTAAGCACCGCACGCAGGAAGGATATATTGCCCTTGGAGTGGTGCAGTGCAGATTTACCAGGTTAATACCGAGGTTTACAGGGTTATGTTTAAAGGATTAATTGTATAAACTTGGCTTCTGTTGTCTTTAATTTAGTAGATTGATTGGTGAGTTGATTATGGTGTTTAAAGTGTTAAAAGGTTTAATAGTGTAAATAGAGTTAAACTAGTTCCTCTGACTGGGGAATCAAGTACAAGGGGGAAAAAAATTAAACTACAGCCGCTCCATTCAAAAGTCAAATCAGAAAGCATCTTTACACATAAAGGTTTGTAGGAATCTGAAACTCTCTTCCCGATAAGTCCATGGGGGTCAATTGTTGCTTCCAAGACTGAGATTGACACGTTGTTGTTAGGTAAGGGGATCAAGTTATATGGAGCAACGGCAGAAAAATGTAGTTCAGTTGAAGACCAGCCTTGGTCTAATGTAATGTCGGAGCAGGTACAAGGTTGAAAAGACTACTCACGCTCTAAGTTTGTGAATTCTGTTCTCTTCCTTCTCAGATAACTTTACCCTACATTAGCTGTCAGCAGACTGGATCAAGAAATCGTCTTTTCACTCCTTCTACTCTTTAAGGTCGCATCCCCACCCTTCGTTCTCCTCTTCCAGTTCTGGCAGAGCCAGAAGCAGAGGAGGTCGAAGTTGCACTAGGTTCAACCGTACACAGCAGTACTGCGCAGCAGCCAGCAGAGGGAGCAGCTACTGCAATACTGAACAGCGGCCAGTGGAGGGAGCAGCAGTATCAGGTGGTGTAATACTGCACAGCGGCCATAGGAGGGAGCAGCAGTACCAGGTGGTGCAATACTGCACAGCAGCCAGAGGAGGGAGCAGCAGTACCAGGTGGTGCAGTACTGCACAGCGGCCAGAGGAGGGAGCAGCGGTACCAAACACACCTCGATCCTTTAGAACAAACATACACGGGGGGAGGGATTTTACCCCTACCCGCTGGATCGAAATTTTTAGCCTAGAACGGAGGCATGTGCGACATGGTAATGCAGAGATCTACAAGAAAGTAACTCGTGTGGAATACCAGATTAGATTGTGGGAGAAATAACAAGAAGAAACAGCCTCAAAAGTAAAAGTAAACTCATTAGGACAATGATCAACACTTAGAATGGACTCCAGGAAGAGCGGTGGCGGTGAAAACCCCGGAATGATTTAGGAAAAAACTGGATTAAACAATGAGGTGAAGACTACGAATGCTCTGGAGGGCTGTATTAGAATGGGCTGAATGGCCTTTCTCACGGGTAAGGATCTTGTGATCATTGTGGGTAGGTGTGAAAACTGTGTCCTTCCCAGTGTCAATCATTATTTATCTTAATGACTGTCTGTATACTGAATAAAGCTGGGACATCAATCATTCTGGCCAATTTTTATACCTCAGTCAACATAACAAAAAATACCAGATGATCTGGTCATTATCACATTGCTGTTTGTGGGAGCTTGCTGTGCGCAAATAGGCTGCCGCGTCTTCTACATTACAACAGCGATGTACAACAGTACTTCATTGGCTGTAAAGTTCTTTGCGACGTCCGGATGTGGTAAAAGGCGCCCAATAAATGCAAGTCTTTCGTTCATTTATCTACTTCAGTGAGATGAAAATCCAGAACTGGTTGAGTATCGCATTCAACTTCCAGAAAAAACTCGTTGATAGAAAGTGTAGACCGTAGAGATTGCCTTTGATCTGAAATATTTGCCCTGACCTCTTCCCAAAACACTTGCGATTCACGTGGATTGATTTGGAAACTTCTCTTTTATCTTTCCAAATGTTACAAAGGGAATTCAAGTTCAAAAGTCGCAAGCAAAGTGAGGCCTCGTCCCGGATTTGAACGCGGGCCCTCCCGCAAACTTTATACACAAGACCAATGAGCCGCTGTTACGCGTATGCATACTTAAAGCCTTTCCATAATCAAGCCATGTGTTGGCCGTTCTTGATAAGCAGAGCACTTGAGACCGAGACAGCTCTGACATTGCCTTCTCTACCTGTCTTCTAAAGTGCCACACTGCTCCACTCAGTCAGTTGATGAGCTGTTAGGACGGTAATGTATCCAGGCAGCAGTTGCCCATCACGAGAGCAGCAGCAGGTTTCTGCATTAGTTTGGCGCGAGGCCTCAGATTTGGGCAATGTTTCAGCAAAGGCAGTGAGAAGACATGCAGGCAGCGAGTGACGCAACAATCGCCCCGGAAGTGACCATTCGTTTCTGTGACTGTGGCAAGTTTTGTTTGGGCAGAGGGTTCAGTTCATAGCCCCACCCATCTCCTCCCCCACCCATCGTGATTTCTGCCACATTTGCACATTCAGGACCGGGCCCGGGCAGATTCATCCATGTCTCACCCCGGGGCGCTGAGGCTCCTACCGCCCCTGATTATCAATTAACCCATCTGTAAATTAAAACCTAAAAAACTGCTTTACAAAGCACAGGTGCAGACGGAGACGCTGTGATCTTCTGACAAAATCTCAGCCCCATCAGACAGATTTTTTTGTCTATAAAGATCAAAGCAGTTCCTATGTGTCCCAGACAGCTTCGATTCAGACCAATAAGCTTACTCAGACCTAGACTGTACCTACCCTGACATAGGGAGCATCATCACAGGCGCATACTTTCCTAGACGGGACCAGACAGCTCCTACCCTGACACAGGGATCACCATCACAGGCAGAGATTTTCCTAGACGGACCCAGGCAGCTCCTACACTGATACAGGGAGCACCATCACAAGCACAGACATTCATACACAGTCCCACGGAGCTCCTTCCTTGACTAAGGGGGCACCATCACAGGCACAGACTTTCCTACACAGACCCACGGAGCTCCTACCCTGACACAGGGAGCTCCACTACAGACACAGACTGTCCTACACAGACCCACTCAGCACCTACCCTGATCCAGGGAGCACCACCACAGGCACAGACTTTCATACACAGACCCAGTCAGCACCTACCCTGATCCAGGAAGCACCATCACAGGAACCGACTTAACTACACTGACCCAGGGAGTTCCTACACTGACACAGGGAGCACCGACACAGGCATAGACTTCCCCACACAGAACCAGATAGCTCCTACCCTGATCCGGGGAGCACCTGTACAGACCAAATAACTCCTGCACTGACCCATTCGCTCCTACATAGACAAAACAATTCCTACAATGGCACAGCCAGCACCTATACATAAGTCCCTACAATGATATGGACACTTCCTGCACGGGCACGGTCAGTTCCAGAAAAGGCACAGAATGTTCCTACACGGACCCAGACACTCATATGCAGACCCAGACTGCTCCTACACAGACACAGGCATTCCTACACAGACCCAGACAGCTCCTACACAGACCCAGGCATTCCTACACAGACCCAGACAGCTCCGACACAGACCCACACATTCATACACAAATCCAGACAACTCCTGCACAGACCCAGACAGTCCTACACAGATCCAGACTGCTCCTACACAGACCCAGACATTCCTACGCAGACCCAGACAGCTCCTACACAGACCCAGACATTCCTACACAGACCTAGACAGCTCCTACACAGACCCACACATTCATACACAAATCCAGACAGCTCCTACACAGACCCAGACAGTCCTACACAGACCCAGACATTCATACAGAAATCCAGACAGCTCCTGCACAGAACCAGACATTCCTACACAGACCCAGACATCTTCTTAATAGAAACCAAAGCAAAATGCTGCTGTTGCTGGAACTCTGAAATATAAGCAGGAAATGCTGGATATACTGAGCAGGTCTGTCAGCATCTGCGGAGAGAGAAACAGTAGATATTTCTGGTTGACTGCCTTTCGTCAGCTTCTTCATATACCCTGGTTACTCCTACAAAAACCTAGAAAGAACCTACACTGACTCAGATATAACATACAGAGCCAAACCATTCCTACCCTGACACAGACAGCTCGTACACAGATTCAGATATAACATACAGACTCAGACAGCTCCTATCCTGACACAGACAGCCCTTACATAGACCCATATATAATATACAGACCAGACAGCTCGTACCCTGACACAGACAGCTCTTACACAGACCCAGATATACATACAGAACCAGACAGCTCCTACGCTGACACAGCCAGATCTTACACAGACATAGATATAACATACAGACCCAGACAGCTCCTACCCTGACACAGACCGCTCTTACACAGACCCAGATATAACATACGGAACCAGACAGCTCCTACGCTGACACAGACAGCTTTTACACTGACCCAGATATAACATACAGACCCAGACCGCTCCTAACCTGACACAGAGAGCTTTTACACACACACACTCAGATATAACATACAGAGCCAGATAGCTCCTACGCTGACACAGACAGCACTTCCACAGTCCCAGATATAACATACAGAGCCAGACAGCTCCAACCCTGAAACAGACAGCTCGTACACTGACCCAGATATAACATACAGGCTCAGACAGCTCCTACCCTGACACATACAGCACTTACACAGACCCAGTAGCTCCAACACAGACCCAATAAGTTCTTACACAGACCCAGGAAGCTTCTACAAAGACCTGAACAACTCCTGCGCAGACCATGACCTACTACTCGGACAGTTGCTACAAGGACCCAGATATGCCGAACAAAGGCCCAGACAGCAGGTGAGGTCAGAGAATTCAGCTTAGCCCAGAGATGAAGCCTGGACGTTTCCTGTTCTTTAGGCTCAGTAACTCACCAAATAAGATCAGCGAACACACCACAAGCCGTGGAATGATCCTGGGCCCAACCTGCTCTGTATGGGGCTCAGTACCACACCGGGTGATATCTGCTAACTCAGCACAAACCGGGGATGAATACAGAGAGTTTACTGATTTGTATGGCTCAGTAGCACACATCATGCGATGATCTAACACACCACAGGCCGGTGATGAAGCCTGGGCCCATCGTGCTTTGCGCAGCTCAGTATAATGCCGGGTGAGATCAGCTGATGAAGCACAGGCCAGTGTAGGAACCTCGGCCCTTCCTAATTTCTGTGGAGCCGGGCAGCACACTGGGTGAGATAATCGGTCTCAGTGCAGGCAGAAATGAAGCCTGGGACTTTCCATCGCGCCTGTGCTGCCTCTTTGTTAATACTCTCCATTAGTTCCAATACCCTGATGTTTTTCTATTGCCATGTAAAGATTTCCCTTCCAGTATTAATCCAATTCCCTTTTGAAAGTTATTATTGAATCTGCTCCCACCATCATTTCAGGCAGTGCATTCCAGATCACAACAACTCCCCGTATGAAACAATGGTCCCTTATGTCGCCTCTGGTTCTATTGCCAATCAGATTCAATTAGTGGTTTCTGGTTACCTGCCCTTCTGCCGCTGGGAAGAGTTTCTCCTTATTTACGATGTCAAAACCGTTCATGATTTTGAACACCTCAGTCAAATCTCCTCTTAGCCGTCTCTGCTGTAAACAACCCCATCTTCTCCAGTCTCTCCACGTAACGGAAGTCCCTCATCCCTGGTACCATTCCAGTACATCTCCTCTGTTCATGTCTTCCCTCTCATAAATAATCACAATGAAATGTTTACAAAGAAAAGCACGAACATAATAAAAAGGAAAGCGAAATAAATCCTGAGCAAAATGGATGTGAAAGTTCAGAAGGTGAAAAGAGCAGAACATCTGAGTTTTACTATCGATCAGTGAGAGGAATCCATCGCTCTCTTGTGCTTGTGTGTGTCGGTTTACTGACAAAGCCTGTAATTGAGAAGAAGAAGAAGTTTGGTTTGCAGAACAAGACGGGCCCCTGGGGTGGAGCCAACAGCTGTTCCTCTGCAATAACAGACAGAGAGTGCGCGGTGCGGTGGGTCCCATTAGCTCAGTCGGTAGATCATAAAACTCTTAATTTCAGCGTCGTAGGTTCGAGCCCCACCTTAAGCAGTTGTATTATTTTATTTTAAGTCTTGTTTCACAGGCGGTCCCCAGCTCTGAATTCCTGCAGTGCTTCAGTGAGTGTTTGATATAAATGTAATTCAACAGCGGTTTCAGGAAATCTCTCCCTGATTCGGGACTCTTATCTCTCCAGCATCTCGCTGCTGAACATTGAACTTCATATAATTTCCCCTGCAGCTCGGGGTTAGTGTGCTCTGTAAATGTTACAACAAAAACCTTCAGTATATTTCGCTCCGTGTCCAAACCAATGAGGTCTCTCCTGGTGTGTCAGCTTTCTGTGTTTATAAACACTTCAACAGATCATTAACATAACCTGAGCTCCGAGATCTGGTCGGGTCCCATTCCGACGGAGTGAGGAATGAGCGGAGTCCACCCGGGGTTAGATTTTCTTCCAAAAGAGAGACACGAAGCATCATTAACGGGAGGCCAGAATAGCTCAGTTGGGAGAGCGCTCGACTGAAGATCAGAAGGTCCCTGGCTTCGGCCGTTTTAAGTTATTTTGTGTCTCTTTCTTTGGTCCGATTCTCGAACAGAACGATGTACACTGAAGTTATTTATCCGTCACTGAATTATTGGGTTGGAATCGAGAGAAATCAAGGATAGGAAATATTTATATTTTCTGTATTTAGATTTGTTTCCCTACCTCCTTCTACACTTTTCTCTGTTTTTCCTTTCTGTCTCTCGGGTGAACATTTGATTTGATGCATTTGTCCTAAACTGATGCTATAGAGCTATAAAGTGGTGATATTGGGGGGATTTAATTACCCAAATATCGATTGGGATAATGCTAGGGCAAAGGGAAACGAGGGGGAGGAATTTCTGAAATGTGATCAGGAGGATTTTCATGCCCAATATGTTCTTGGCTCAACTAGGAAGGAAGTGTTTCTGAATCTGGTGCTGGGGAATGAGTTGGGGCAGTTCGACCAGGTGTCTGTGGGAGAACACTTGGGTGTGAGTGATCATCGTATCATAAGATTTAGATTAGCAATGGATAGGAGCAAGGAACAATCTGGAGTGGAGCATCTAAAGTGGAATAGGGCTAAATTCAAGGGGATATGAAAGGATCCAGCCAGGATATAATGGTACCAAACACATACAGGAGAAACAGTAACAGAACAATGGGTGATCTTTAAGGAGGAGATGTTCCAAGTACAGGCTAGATACATTCTAACAAGTGGGAAAATTAATGGAACCAAAGCAAGGGCTCCAGGGATGATGAGGCAGATAGAGAAGATGATGAAACAAAAAGGTTAATGATGAATGACAGGTGAATACTTCAAGGGAGAACCAGAACAAATACAATAAGTTGAGAGGGGAAGTGAAGATGAAAATAAGATTGGCACAGAGAATATAAGAGTAGAATTGTGGTTAACATAAAAGGGAACTCAAAAATCTTCCACCGGCATGTAAACAGTAAGCGGGTTGTAAGAGGCGGGGTGGGGCCTGATAGGGGAAAATAAGGCGATATATGCTTAGAGGTGCAGGGCAAGGCTAGAATACTCAGTGAGCACTTTGTATCGGTGTTTACTAAGGAGGTGGATGCTGACAACATGTCGGTAGAAGCGGAAAACTTTTTTACACAGCGAGTGGTGATGGCCTGGAATTTGCTTCCGATGCAAGTGGTGGAAGCGGAGACACTCAATGTTTTCAAGGTGAGACTGGATAGGCACTTGAAGTGAAATAAACTTGCAGGGCTACGTAGATAGAGAGGGGGAAAGGGACTGACTGGATTGCTCTACACAGAGAGCCGGCATCAACTCGATGGGCCGAATGGCCTCCTGCTGTGCCGATGTCCTAGGGGAAGTGTTTGCTAGTGCTGTTGGGGAGGGTTTAAATTAAAAATGTAGAGGGTTGGGAACCTGTGCAGGGAGGCAGAGGAAAGGGAAGCAAGGATAGAAGCAAAAGACAGGAAGGAGAAAAGCAAAAGTGGCAGGCAGAGAAATCAAGGGTTTAAATCAATCATGGCCACAGTAAGTAATAATTCTAAAAGGTCTAAGAGTCTTAAAAAAATAAGCCTGAAAGCTTTGTGTCTTAATGCGAGGAGCATTCGTAGTAAGCTGAATGATTAAGCTGTGCAAATAGATGCAAACGGATATAATATGATTGGGATTATGGAGATATGGCTCCAGGGTGACCAAGCCTAGGAATTCAACATCCAGGGGTATTCAATATTCAGGAAAGACAGGCAAAAAGGAAATGGAGGTGGGGTAGCATTGCTGGTTAAAGTGGAGATGAACGCAATAGTAAGGAAGGATATTAGCTCTGATGATGTGGAGTCTGTATGGGTAGAGCTGAGAAATGCCAAGGGGCAGAAACCATTAGTGGGAGTTGTATACAGACCTTCAAATCAGTAATGCTGACATTGGGGATGGCATTAAACGGGAAATTATAGATGCGTGCAATAAGGGCACAGCAGGAATCATGGCTGACTATAATCTACATATAGATTGGGCTAATCAAATTAGTAACAATACTGTGGAGGAGGAATTCCTGGAGTGTATACGGGATGGTTTACTGGACCAGTAAGTCGAGGAACCAACTAGAGATCAGGCAATTTTAGACTGGGTATTGTTAAGGAGAATTTCAGTATTAAGGACTTTGCAAAGACTGTCGGGATACTTGACATTAAAACTGGCTAACAAGGGGCCCCCGAGCTTGCACGTAGGCAGGGGTGAGGTAATTGTCAGCTGCAGTTTTATTACTGAACATTTGTGGTCACCTTGCAACGATGAACAGTCTGGAACCATTGTTTACTTCTGCTTGTCTCGTCTGTGGCCAGAGATCCCAAAAGGTTTTAACCTATGGCCATCGCTTGCTTAAGAATAGATAACCGTTTGCTCAAGAATAGATAACCGTTTTAGATGTCACGGGGGATCGCTGTGATTATGTAATCAACCGTCTAAGTTGTTTTGACTCCTGTATAAAGGTAGGAGCCTTGTGTGTGTAAAACGAGAGACTTGGTGATCACACAAGGCGTGTGTAACGGTTTCTCCCAGAGCTCTGCAATAAAGCATTCTTTTACTTTGCTATCCAACTCGTAGTCGGAGTTTTATTGACTCTAAAAAGCTTCTGTTGGGTATCGCGTCGACCTCGAATATCACCTGGCCCGCGTAGCCCCAAATTAGCTGCAACAAATTGGCGCTGCGAGCAGGGTCACCGCGTGACTGGCCGCCCTAATCAAGCGGACACACGCTCGAGTGATTCAAAAAGAACAAGAGAGAGGTGAGATGGCATTTGTAAAATTGTGCTAGGATACTAACAACTGTGAGACTGCATTAATTTATGTGATTCCAGGGAACCTAGGTATAGCCTAGGAGGAGAACTGGAGGAGAAGTAAAGGAGCTGGACCAACCTTTACATTACACGTGACGGGACCCCGAGAGAAAGGTATTTGTGTTCTCAGATTTACGGGGACCGGAGATAGTGACCAAGGGACATAATGTCGAGTAAGGTTCTGAAGCGGGGGCCCCCGAGCTCCCTTATCGATACTTATGTGACAGATAGATGTTCCCTAATTGAGAAAATGCAGAAAGATGGGTGGGATGTATCAAAAAGTTTGGACCAACAGCGGTCATGGTGGGGCACACAGAAAAAGGAAAGGACTAAGATAGCAGGTGCACTGTTGGTTCATCAATTGGCAGGATTGATAGAACAGGCAGAAAAGGTGGCGGTAAGCCTTAAGGGAAAACAATTCCAGATAGATAACCTCCGGACGGAGTGTGAGGGATGTAAGTGGGAAAACCCAAGGGGGACGAATATATGTGTCTGCACTAATAGGGGGCCGGCAGTGTGAGATGTTAGTGGACACTGGAGCAGCAATATCTATAACCGACCTCCCCCTTCCCACCACAAAGAAAAGTGCAGTAATAATAGGGGTTGGCGGTGAAAACTTCACCGCCTTCCGTAGTATTCCACAAATTGTAGAAATAAATGGACGATATATTCCCATGAGACTTTATGTATGTAAGAACAATGAAGGTCAGCCCCAAAAAGGCACAGATAGGAAAAACCCAAGTCTTATATTTATTTAGGGCACCTTATCTCACAAGGGGTAAAAGAGATGCCCGCAGATAGAAAAGGGGCAATACAAACTATGCCAAGACCTGTAACAGTAAGAGGAGTACGGAAAGTACTGGGGCTTTTTAATTACAGCCAAAACTTCATCCCGGGGTTCGCTAAAACAGCGGAACCCATACAGCGATTGGTAAAAGGGGTAAGCCCGCCCTGGAACCCATCGGATGGGGTCCTGAGCAGGAACAAGCTTATACCCAACTTAAATGAGATCTGATTTCAGCCCCAGGACTAGGACTCCCGGATATGAATAAACCCTTCCACATACACTGTGATAATGAGGAAGGATTTTATTCAGCCGTAGTCACCCAGGAGCATGGAGATAAATGTAGACCCAAAGCATACTATTCCACTGCAGAAGGGCCAGTAGTATCGGGACTCTCACGCTGCATAGCCGCTCTAGATTGTGCAGCTTGGGCCGTAAAAATTAGCGAGCCCGTTGTAATGACAGGAGATATCGTTCTCCACACAAAGCATACTCTAGTAGAAATGTTAAACACTAGAAAATTGCGATCAGTCTCACACTTGAGACGAGCGAAATGGGAGGCTGTTCTCCTCCCTCCCAGTAAAGCAGTAGCAATAGTCAGAGACGCAGGGGAAAACCCAGCTGAAGGAGTATTGGGCTCGGGAGTGTCCCATGATTGTGGAGATGTAGATGCTGGCTTAGAGGGAGACAAAATAAAAGACACTCCGTTACCAGGGGCTGAAGAGACACTGTACGTGGATGGGTCCCGAAAATATATAGACGGACAGCCTCGTATGGGCTGGGCTGTGGTAAATTATCAGATGAGGACTGTACGATCAGGGAGGCTTGAAGGAGGCTTGTCAGCCCAAGTGGCAGAACTAGTGGCACTGACAGTAGCACTAGAAGAGTCCGAGAACAAAATGGTAAATATATATACGGACAGCCGATATGCGTTCGGAGTAGTCCATGACTACATGACTGCATGGGGCAGATGGGGATTTGTAACTACTGGGGGAACCCCCATAAGACATCAGGAAAGAATCGAAGCCCTCCTGGAAGCTAGTAATAAGCCTAAACAGGTCGCAGTAATAAAGATTAAAGCGCACCAAAAAGAACCAGCCAGAGACAGTCCGGAATGGAAGGGTTATATGGGCAACCAGGCAGCTGACAGGGCAGCTCAGGCAGCCCTGGTCTTGGAACGGAAAGAAGCAAACCTGGAACGGAAGGAGGGAAAGCAGATAGCGAAACAATCCGCGGAGTTAGCCTTAGAATGGGAACCCGAGGAACCTGTAGCCAGTGTAGTTAGCCTTAGAATGGGAACCCGAGGAACCTGTAGCCAGTGTAGATAGGCCAGGAAATGAAATTAGTATTGCCGAGCTACATGAGGATATATTACGTAGTGAAAGGCAGAGATGGAAAGCACAAGGAGCCAGACCAAAAGCTGACGGAGTATGGCGAGTAAGTAATAAGGTAATGGCCCCCGAGTGTATACAGAATACCCTACTCGAATTACACCATGGATTAAGCCACTCTGGAAAGGAGGCGATGCAACAGACTTTAGGTAAGGAGTGGTGGTGGAAGGGTATGGGACGGGATATTGCTAAGCATTGTCAACGATGCATCGTGTGCGCTCAGCATAATCCAGGAAGACCAGTTAAAATTAGACTCGGGCACCAACCCAGGCCTCGAGGGACATGGGAGCACTTGCAAATTGATTTTACGGGGCGCCTACCCATGTCAAAGGGTAAGACGTATTGCTTGGTAATTATTGACCAGTTTGCAAGATGGGTGGAGGCATTTCCCACCAGTAATTGTACTGCTACTACAGTCGCTAGAATCTTGGCAGAAGAGGTATTCCCCCGTTTGGGAATGCCACTTCAGATAGATTCCGATCAAGGGACCCACTTTACAGGAGGTGTGGTCAAACATATGTGCCAGTTAATGGGAATTAAGCAAAAGTTTCATATACCCTACCATCCCCAGAGCTCGGGAATGGTAGAAAGAATGAACCGAACATTAAAAAATGCGTTGGCTAAGGCCATGCAGGAATCGGGAAAAACATGGGTGGAAGTGTTACCTATCATTCTGATGAAATTACGAGCCACCTGTAATCGCACTACAGGCCTTGCCCCGTATGAACTTATGACAGGACGAGCAATGCAATTGCCAGAAGGCATAATTACGGGAGGGGCGGATGTAGGCCCCTTAAAGGACAAGCTACGGTGATATGTCCAAGAAATGAGTAAACAATTAAAAGAAATGCGGAAGCAAGTAAGGTACCACCAGAAGGAGCAGGACGAGAAGGAACTCCCCTTCCCGTTACAAGAAGTCCCTACAGCGGGAACTAGGGTAATGCGAGAGGTATTACCAATCAAATCAGGCTTTGCTCCCAGATGGACCGGGCCTTATGAAGTTATTATTAGTGGAGATACTTGCACCTGTCTAGACATACGGGGAAAGGGAGTGTGGAAACATTGGACACAGCTAAAGATATATGAGCCCAAGTCATCCCTGGAGCCCCCTGAGAAGGAGACTACCGGGGAGAGTGTAACCACGAAAGAAAAGACTGACTAAATGAATGTAACTAGCATAAAATTAAGATTAAAGTTGTTAAGTTATTGTGTTAAGGACTCAATCTGTAGGGGCGTAAAACGCAGATTGAGAATTGATAATGTTTAGTTAAAGCATAAGGATTACGCCTCGAGGTCACAGAACTCGTGCTCGGCCTTGGAAAGGTGACTGCAGTTTTACGAGGTCTGGTATGGTGTTTGGATTGTTCTGGCCTCCTGAAATCCTACACCCATTGTACTCTCAGCCTGTGCTGGCCTTGATTCTGTTAAATTTTTATGTTTTAAGTTTAATCTAGTGTGAGGAAAAACAAACAAATAAACCTCCAAAAGAGTGTGCATAGAAGTTACTAATGATACACCCCTTGTATTATTTTCCAGGTCAACATCAGCTGATTAATGCCTGATACTTTGATCTGTTTGCCTGTGGGCATTTGTTTTGTGGCTTATTGCATCGGTTGTGCTTATATGCTTTTATCTTAACGCATTAGTACAAGAGTGGTATCGGGAGGGCCAGAGAAAGAATAAGCCAGCTTCAGACAGGCAGTACCTACTTAAAATTGAAGATGAAGACCGTAATATGTTTAGTTGCGATAATATGCATTGTTACGGTAACCCGGGGCAGGCCGCGATGTAAGCGTGATTTACACGTAAAAAGCTTTGTTTATAGAGTATGCTAAGTAAAGGGGGCAGTCCAGCTGTTGGGTCTGTAGCCACATCCCGATACATAGTAGGGGTGGAATACCCATTCGTCCGGTGGCCTTTAATGTGACTCAAATGCTAACATGGATGCACCACCAGAACCAGACTAACGTACCGTGTGAGGAGGCAGTTGGGAACAGTACTGCCACCAGGGGTGCGATCCATCAGAACCCTTTTACTGGAATGAATTGTTCCGCCCTCAGGACAGCGGGTTATGAAATGACTGAGTTTGAGGGATGGTACTTTCCATCCTATAATAACAGTGTAAACCCCCCTTATCTGGTACTAACCAATACCAGTGGAATGGGAAACTCAAAGACGGGAATATGTATTATGCGTAACATAAAGAAAGGTGGTGTCCCGGTAGGAAACAGTAGCTGCTGTAAGATCATTAACTGTAGCACCGGGCCCAATGGGACGAACCAAGCGAACAGGATTCTGATTCCCCCCCCCCGACCAGGGTACCAGGAATCCGTTATCGTAACGGGACCAGGCACATACAATTGGGAGCAGGATCCTGGTAACCCAAGCCCTGGGTTAGATAATTTAAAGGCATACAACGGCACATACTTTATATGTGGCCACAAAGCCTACCCGTGGCTGCCCCGGTCTTGGACCGGGTCTTGCTATTTGGGGTACGCGTGCTCACATATGTCTACCATCTGTCCTCCCTAAATGGACCACCATCAATACCGAGCCAAGCATGACATTACAGAGACCGAGAGGTATTTCGCCATTTTATTCCCTGGTTATGGGGTAGGCAGAGTCATAAACGAAATCCAGCTTGTGGCATCATTATTAGAGTCAGTAACTAATGACACCGAGGAGGCATTCACATTTATAAGTGATGAGATGACAGCGATATGAACCGTTGCCTTACAGAACCGAATGGCAGTGGATTACTTGCTAGCAGGGAGGGGTGGTACATGTGCCCTGGTAGGGCAGGAGTGTTGTACTTACATCCCAGATAGTTCAGAGAATATCACAAACTTGGTAAACCATATGAGGGAGGAAGTGAAGAAACTCAATACTGATCCTGGAACAGGATGGTTGGAATGGCTAGGACTAACAGGATGGGGTCCATGGATAATGCATACAATGGTAATTATAGTCGCGATATGCGTTGCTATATGCTGCCTGTTAACCATTGTAAACGCTTGTTGCAAAATGGCAATGACTGAACTATCGCTTATGGAAGAGGACAAGGCGGATGAACCTGAGCCGCCTGACGTCCCCGGGATGAGGCAGTGGTTGTAAGAACAACACTGTGAAGAAAGAAGATTGATGGTCAGCTGGAACAAGAAGATCGTAATCCAGGACCAAAAGGAGGGATTGTTAAGGAGAATTTCAGTATTAAGGACTTTGCAAAGACTGTCAGGATACTTGACATTAAAACTGGCTAACAAGGGGCCCCCGAGCTCGCACGTGGGCAGGGGTGAGGTAATTGTCAGCTGCAGTTTTATTACTGAACATTTGTGGTCACCTTGCAACGATGAACAGTCTGGAACCATTGTTTACTTCTGCTTATCTCGTCTGCGGCCAGAGGTCCCAAAAGGTTTTAACCTATGGCCATCGCTTGCTTAAGAATAGATAACCGTTTGCTCAAGAATAGATAACCGTTTTAGATGTCACGGGGGATCGCTGTGATTATGTAATCAGCCGTCTAAGTTGTTTTGACTCCTGTATAAAGGTAGGAGCCTTGTGTGTGTAAAACGAGAGACTTGGTGATCACACAAGGAGTGTGTAACGGTTTCTCCCAGAGCTCTGCAATAAAGCATTCTTTTACTTTGCCATCCAACTCGTAGTCGGAGTTTTATTGACTCTAAAAAGCTTCTGTTGGGTATCGCATCGACCTCGAATATCACCTGGCCTGCTTAGCCCCAAATTAGCTACAACAGTATTATGTAATGAGAAAGGATTAATTAGCAATCTTGTTGTGCGAGGTCCCTTGGGGCGGAGTGATCATAATATGATAGATTTCTTCAGTAAGGTGGAGAGTGAAGTATTTGACTCAGAGACTAGGGTCCTGAATTTAAATAAATGAAACTACGATGGTATGAAGTGCGAGTTGGCTAGGATGGATTGGGGAATGTTACTTAAAGGGTCGACGGTGGATAGGCAATGGCAAACATTTAAACATCGCACGGATGAAGTACAGAATTTGTTAATTCTTTTTGGCAAACAAATAAAACAAAAAAGGTGACTCAACCATGGCTAACTAGGGAAATTAGGGATAGCATAATATCCAAGCAGGGGACATATAAACTGGCCAGAAAAGGCAGCAAACCTGAGGATTGGGATCTCTTTAGGATTCAGCAAAGGAGGACAAAGGGATTAATTAAGAAGGGGGAAATAGAGTATGAGAGTAAGCTTCAGGGAACATTATAACTGACTTTAAAAGCTTCTATAGATATGTGAAGAGAATAAGATTGCTGAAGTCAAGCGTAGGTCCCTTGCAGTCAGAATCAGCGGAATTTAAAATGGGCAGCAAAGAAATTGCAGACCATTTAACTACATACTTTGATTCTGTCTTCACAAAGGAGGCCACAGATAACCTCCCAGAGATGTCGGGGAACATAGGCTCTAATGAGAGGGAGGAACTGAATGAAATCAGTATTTGTAGGGAGATGGTGTTAGGAAAAATGACGTGATTGAAGGCCGATAAATCCCCAAGGCCTGATAATCTACATCCGAGGGTACTTAAGGAAGTGGCCCTAGAAATAGTAGACGCATTGCTGATCATCTTGCAAAATTATTTATAGACGCTGGAACAATTTCCATGGATTGGAGTGTATCTAATATAAACCCACTATTTAAAAACGGTGGTAGAGAGAAAACGGCGAACTTTAGACCAATGAGCCTGACATCGGTCATGGGGAAAATGCTGGAGTCCATTATAAAAGATGTAATAGCAGAGCACGTGGAAAATAGTGACAGGATCGGACAAACTCATCATGGATTTACAAAAGGTAAATCGTGCATGACTAATCCACTGGAATATTTTGAGGATGTAACTGGTAGAATACATAAGGGAGAAACAGTGGGTGTGGTGTATTTGGCCCTTCAGAAGGCTTTCGATAAGGTCCCGCATAAGAGATTATTGTGTAAAGTTAAAGCACATGGGATTGGGGGTAAGGTACTGAATTGGATAGATAACAGGTTGACAGACAGGAAGCAAAGTGTTGGATTAAACGTGTCTTTTTCTGTGTGGCAGGCAGTGACAAGTGGGCTACCGCAGGGATCAGTCCGAGGACCCCAGCTAATCACAATATATATTAATGATCTAGACAAGGGAACTTGATGTAATATCTCCAAGTTTGCAGGCGACACAAAGCTGGGTGGGCGGGTGTGCTGTGAGGAGGATGCAGAGCAACTCCATGTCGATTTGGACAGGTTGGGTGATTGGTCAGTAGCATGGCAGATGCACATTAACGTGGATAAATGCGAGGTTATCAACTTTGGTGTCAAAAACAGGAAGGCAGATTATTATCTGAATGGCAATAGACTGGGAGAAGGGAAAGTGCAGCGAGACCTGGGTATCAGTGTGCACCAGTCGCTGAAGGTATGCAAGCAGGTGCAGCAGGCGGTAAAGAAGGCAAATGGTATGTTGGCCTTCGTAGCGAGAGGGTTTGAGTCGAGGAACAAGAATTTCTTGCTGCAGTTGTACAGGGCCTTGGTGAGACCTCATCTTGTGTATTGTGTGCAGTTTTGGTCGCCTTATCTGAGGAAGGGTGTCATTGCCATGGAGGGAGTTCAGCGAAGATTCAACAGGCTGATACCTGGGATGGCAGGAATGACGTAAGAGGAGAGATTGGGTCGATTGGGCTTATACTCGCTGGAGTTTAGAAGAATTAGAGGGGATCTCATTGAAACTTATAAAATTCTGACAGGACTGGACAGACTAGATGCAGGAAGGATGTTCCCGATGGTCGGGGAGTCCATAACCAGGGGTCACGGTCTAAGGATAAGGGGTAAGCCATTTAGGACAGAAATGCGGAGGAATTTCTTCACCCAGAGAGTGGTGAACCTGTGAAATTCTCTTCCACAGAAGGCAGTGGATGCCAATTAATTAAATATATTCAAGAAGGAGTTGCATATATTTCTTAAGCCTAAAGGCATCAAGTAATATGGCGAGAAAGCAGTGATAGGGTACTGAATTTGGATGATCAGCCATGATCGCATTGAATGGCGGAGCAGACTCGACGGGTCGAATGGCCTACTCCTATCTTCTATGTTTCGATGTAAAAATCTGTTCCATTTCCTGCTTTTTTCCAGTTCTCACAAAAGATCAGTGACCTGAAATTTTAACTCTGTTTCTCTGTTCACAGATGCTGCCTGACCTGTTGAGTATTTCCAGCATTTTCTGTTTTTATTCCTGCAACATTATCCAGTGATTTCCTCACTGAGGCAAGTAAAACGTGTCATTTCAATCGGTCCTCGCCAACTGTTGCTGGAAGGACGAGTGACCTGGATTCAATCTCCACGGATTTTACTGTCGCTGTGCTCGGTGAATGAGGAGGCTTCGCCGGACCATATTGTATCTTGCTTCCTAAGGATGGAGAGTAATGCGCTGCATTCACTGCACTGGGGTCCCCCAGGGGTGGGTATTGTCACCATCGCTTGTCATCATTTTATATAACTGACCTGGACTTGGGGATTGGGATTAAATTCCAAAGTGTGCTGATGGTTTGGCAACGTCGTAAATATTGAGCAGGACAGTGTTCAGCTTCGGGATCTTTGATTTTATTAATAGGGAAATAGAGTACACAAGCAAGGGATCTATGCTCAAACTTCATAAAACACCATTTAGGCACAAGCTGGTGTATTTAAAACAGAAATACACAGTTTCCTAGAAGTAAAGGGAATTAGGGGTTACGGGGAGCGGGCAGTGAATTGGACATGAGTCTAGGTTCAGATCGGTCATGGCATTGTGGGTAGTGGAGCGGGCCCAGGGGCCGTGTAGCCTGGTCCTGCTCCTACTTCTTGTGTTCTAATTCTGTGTTAGATTTCAGGAGGTGGTTCTATTCACAGGGATTAGTGGAGACCTCGGGAACAGGCTGCCAGCTAGGAGTGCTTCAAGAGTAAATTGGGCCTTATCCTGGCTGGAGTGGAGATCACCTTTTACAGAAGGTAAGTACTAAGAACATAAGAACATAAGAAATAGGAGCAGGAGTAGGCCAATCGGCCCCTCGAGCCTGCTCCGCCATTCAATAAGATCATGGCTAATCTGATCCTAACCGCCAATCCACTATCACAGAACCATCTCCTGAATCTAACAGAATTAGACACACGAAATAGGAGCAGGATCAGGCTGCACGGCCCTGGGCCCGCTCCGCCAGCCACAGGGCCATGACCGATCCGAACCTAGACTCATGTCCAAATTCCTGCCCGCTCCCCGTAACCCTTAATTCCCTTTACTTCTAGGAAACTGTCTATTTCTGTTTTAAATTTATGTAATGATGTAGCTTCTACAGCTTTTTGGGGCAGCATATTCCATGGACCTACCACCATCTGAGTGAAGAAGTTCCTCCTCATCTCAGTTTTGAAAGAGCAGTCCCTTATTCTAAGACTATGCCCCCTAGTTCTAGTTGCACCCAGCATCGGGAACATCTTCCCCACATCCACCCGATCCAACCCCTTCACAATCTTATATGTTTCAATAAGATCGCCTCTCATTCTTCTGAACTCCAATGAGTAGAGTCCCAATCTACTCAACCTCTCCTCATATGTCCATCCCCTCATCCCCGGGATTAGCCGAGTGAACCTTCTTTGTACTGACTCGAGAGCAAGTATGTCCTTTCTTAAGTATGGACACCAAAACTGTACGCAGTATTCCAGGTGCGGTCTCACCAATACCTTGTACAACTGAAGCAATACCTCCCTATTTTTATATTCTATCCCCCTAGCAATGAAATCCAACATTCCATTGGCCTTCTTAATCACTTGCTGCACCTGCATGCTAACCTTTTGAGTTTCGTGCACCAGGACCCCCTGATCCCTTTGTACTTCAGTACTTTCAAGTTTCTTGCCATTAAGATAATAAATTGCTCTGCGATTTTTCCTGCCAAAGTGCATAACCTGACACTTTCTAGTATTGTATTCCATCTGCCAAATCTCTGCCCACTTACTTAGCCTGTCGATGTCCCCTTGCAAGTTTTTTATTTCCTCCTCACTCACTACTTTCCCTCCCATCTTAGTATCATCTGCAAACTTTGATATGTTACACTCGGTCCCCTCGTCCAAATCGTTAATATAGATTGTAAAGAGTTGGGGACCCAGCACTGACCCCTGTGGAACACCACTAGTTACTGTTTGCCAGTCTGAGAATGAACCATTTATCCCAACTCTCTGCCTTCTGTTAGATAGCCAATCCTCTATCCATGCCAGAATATTACCCCCAATCCGGTGATATTTTATCTTAAGCAATAATCTTTTGTGTGGCCCCTTGTCAAATGCCTTTTGGAAGGCCAAATATACTACGTCCACTGGTGCCCCTTTATCCACCCTATATGTTACTTCCTCAAAGAACTCCAGCAAATTTGTCAAACATGACTTCCCCTTCATAAAACCATGCTGACTTTGTCCTATTAAATTATGATTATCCAAGTGTCCTGTTACTGTCTCCTTAATAATGGACTCCAAACTTTTACCTACCACAGATGTTAGGCTAACCGGTCTATAGTTTCCAGCCGTCTGTCTACTGCCCTTTTTAAATAAGCGTGTTACATTAGCAGTTTTCCAGTCTGCCGGGATCTTTGCTGAGTCCAGGGAGTTTTGGAAAGTTATTTCCAATGCATCCACAATCCCTACCGCCACTTCCCTCAAGACCCTAGGATGTAAGCCATCAGGTCCAGGTGATTCATCCACCTTGATTCCCATTATTTTACCGAGTACCACTTCCTTAGTGATTTTGATCGTGTTAGCTCCTCCCCCCCCCCTTTAGCCCCCTGTTTGTCCAGTGTTGGGATATTCTTAGTGTCTTTTACTGTAAAGACTGATGTAAAATATTCATTCAGTGTCATTGCCATCTCCATATTTCCCACCATTAATTACCCGGTCTCATCCTCTAAGCGACCAAAATTTACTTTAGCCACCCTTTTTCTTTTTATATAACTATAAAAACTCTTACTATCTGCTTTTATATTTTTTGCTTATTTACTTTCATAATCCATCTTCCCTTTCTTAATCAATCTTTTTGTTATTTTTTGCTGTCTTTTAAAGTTTTCCCAATCCTCTATCCTCCCACTAGATTTGGCTACCTTATATGCCCTTGTTTTTAGTCGAATAATATCCTTAATTTCTTTACTTAGCCTCGGATGGCTGTCTTTTCTTTTACACCCTTTTCTTCTCAGTGGAATATATATTTTTTGGAAGTTGTAAAATAACTCCTTAAATGTACACCACTGATCATGTATCGTCTTACCCTTTAATCTATTTTCCCAATCCACTCTACTCAATTCCGCTCTCATACCTTCATAGTCTCCTTTATTCAAGCTTAGCACGCTTGTTTGAGATCCAACTTTCTCACCCTCTAATTGAATATGGAATTCAACCATGTTATGGTCACTCATTCCAAGGGGATCCTTTACTAGGACATTTTTAATTAATCCCATCTCGTTACACAGGACCAGATCTGAGGTTGCTTGCCCCCTGGTCGGTTCAGTTACATACTGCTCAAGAAACCCATCCCTAATAAACTCAATGAACTCATCCTCAAGGCTGCCCTGCCCAATTTGATTTATCCAGTTAATATGATAGTTAAAATCCCCCATAATTATAGATGTTCCCTTATTACAAGCCTCAACTATTTCCTGATTGATACTCCGTCCAACAGAGTTGCCACTGTTCGGAGGCCTATAGACTACGCCCACTAGTGTTTTTTTCCCCTTATTATTCCTTACCTCCACCCAAACTGTTTCATTATCCTGATCTTTTGATCCAATATCATTTCTCTGTATTACACTGATTCCTTCCTTTATTAACATAGCCACCCCACCTCCCCTTCCTTCCTGCCTGTCCTTCCTGATCGTTAAATAACCTGGTATGTTTAATTCCCAGGCATTGTCACCCTGCAGCCATGTTTCTGTAATGGTCACAAGATCATACCCATATGTAGTTATTTGTGCCATTAACTCATCTATTTTGTTACGAATGCTACGTGCATTCAGATAGAGAACTTTCAAAGATGTTTTGTGACACTTAGTTCCTGCTTTTGCCCTTTTTATTACTTTACCTTTTACTCCATACCTTCTGCCCCTTCCTGACACGCTCTGGTTTTTAATTTCCCCACTGCTACCTAAGTCTATGACATTCTCTGTTGTCATTTTTATTATTTGCTCTCTCGGAACCTCCCCCCCGCCCCCCCCACCCACTAGTTAGTTTAAAGCCCTCTCTACAGCCCTCGTTATATGTTCCGCCAGGACTCTAGTCCCAGCACTGGCTGAGTGTAGCCCATCCCAACGGAACAGCTCCCTCCTGCCCCAGTACTGGTGCCAGTGTCCCAGGAAGCAAAACCCATTTCTCCCACACCAGTCTTTGAGCCATGCATTTAACTCTCTAATTTTATTTGTCCTAGCCAAATTCGCTCGTGGCTCAGGTAATAATCCAGAGTTTATTACCCTTGTGGTTCTGCATTTTAATTTGGCTCCTAGCTGCTCAAACTCCCGCAGCAGAACCTCATTCCTTGTCCTATCAATGTCGTTGGTACCAACATGGACCACGACAACTGGATCCTCCCCCTCCCACTCCAAGTTTCTCTCCAGTCCAGAGGAGATGTCCGTAACACTGGCACCGGGCATGCAACACAGCCTTCGGGACTCTTGCTCTCGGCTGCAAAGTACTCTATCTATCCCCCTAATGATACTATCCCCTACCACTACAACATTTCTTTTAACTACCCCAACTTGAATGGCCCCCTGCTCCACGGTACTGTGGTCAGGTTGCTCATCCCCCCTGCAGTCCCTGCTCCTGTCCCCACAGGGAGTAAGAGCCTCGAACCTGTTGGACAAGTGCAAGGGCTGCGGCTCCTCCAACACTACCTCCTGGATCCCCGTACCTGCCTCAATTCTAGTCACACCATCCTGACCCTGGCCACGGACTACATCTGAATTATTTAATCTAATTGGTGTGACTACCTCGTGATACACAGAGTCCAGGTAACTCTCCCACTCGATCTGTTCAGTACTTTATTTAAACAGATACTCGGAGCTCTGCTTCACAGGGTGCTGACTGTTTAAGTCCTTCTCAGTCCCACTACTCCTATTAATAACACTTTTTGCTGTTAACTGCTGCTTGATACAAACTGACCGGGAAATAGGGAATTTCTCCTCGGTGCTGGGGATCCGACTTGGATTCGGCTGTACCCGATAAATCCACAATGTTATTGTCACTGCCGCTGCACTGGATTAAAGGAAGGGACCGGACCAGAAATGATTTTAAATTATTACTGACAAATCAGGGTAAAAAGGGAAAGGATACAACCTGCTTCTCTGCGGGGTTGACTCACAGCCAGCTCCAGTCTCTGTCTCTCACTTTGTCTCCCGCTTTATCCGTCTGATTGAGAGTCTGTCTTATTCCCCAGCCCTTCATTTGCTGAGTGCAGACCTTCCGACCCGCCTGACTGACTAACTACTGTGAATCAGGGTCAGCCTATTTATGGGCCTGAATGGCCACATTTGTGAGTTGCTGCCATCGCTCTGTGTCACGGGGCTGTCGCTGTCTCTCAGGATGTCAATACACCCACACCCTCGACACACCGCCTTTGATGGTCGGACGCAGGTTTGGTCAGTTTGTACTCGCAACTCCCTCGGCAGTTTAATGAGGACTTTTTCCCTGTGTGACTTGTGTAGTTTTGATCAGTGAAATGTTTGTGAAAGGGGTCGGAGGAGAAGGATTGAGATTTTCAGTGTGGGGCACAAGTGATGGTGTTTAATGGAGAAGTAACACAATCTCTGTCAGTGCAGAGAGAGGCGACTCAGCGATTCACCTTTTCCCTGAACACGTCCTCTGACTTGCGGTTATTAAACTGGGCAGGGCTTTCCGTGGTGTAGTGGTTATCACGTTCACCACACACCAGAAATGTCCCTCGTTCAATCCCGGGCGTGAAACATTATCTGGGACTTGCTCTCGATGAATTTCCAGCAGCGAAGAATGAAGCCTTTGATTTCATCCCCACCACGAACTCTGTTCCTTAACACTAATTCCATCCCTCTCCCTAACATTTTTTGAGGCTGAACCACACTTTTCGCAACCTTTGTGTCATACTTGACCCTGAAATTAGCTGCCGACCACATATCCGCTGCATAACAGCGACTGCCTACTTCCACCTCCGTAACATTGCCCGTCTCCGCCCTTGCCTCGGCTCATCTACTGCATGAAACCCTCATCCATGACTTTGTTACCTCTAGACATGTCTATGTCAATGCACTCCTGGCTGGCCTCCCACATTCCACCCTATGACACTTGAGGACATCCAAAACTCGGCTGTCCGTGTTCTAATTCGCACCAAGTCCCGTTCGCCCATCAACCCTTTGGTCGCTGACCTACAGTGGCTCCCGGTTAAACAGCGCCTCGATTTCAAAAGTCTCATCCTCGTTTTCAAATCCCACCATGACATCGCCTCTTCCTATCTCTGTAATCACCTCCAGCCCCATAAACCCCTGCAATATCTGCGTTCCTCTAATTATGCCCTCTTGAGTATCCCTGATCATAATCGCTCTGCCTTTAGTGGCCGTGCCTTCTGTTGCCTAGGCCCTAAGTGATGGAATTCCCTGTCTGAACCTGTTCACCTCGGTACCTCTCTTTCCCACTTGAAGACGATCCTTAAAACCTATCGCTTTGTGCATTCTTTGGGGCATGTGAACTAATTTACCCTTATGTGGATCGGTGTCAAATGTTTTGACTTAAAATACTCCTGTGCAGCGCCTTGGGACATTTAACTACGTCAAAGGCGCTGTATAAATACAAGTTGTTGTTGTTATTGTTGTTGAGAGCCACCGAGACCCGGATGTACTCTCCAGATAACGAAGCCCCTCGGTCCTGCTCCGAAATTTAGCTGATATTTTGTTGGAAGTTTGACGACAAGAATATGTGTGATACTGTCCATCAGGGCAATAGTAATTGAACATCCTTTATGGAAGATCTCACTCCTGCAGTGTTGAAGTTCGGCGGTTATATTATTCTATATCTTTGTGTGCTCGGTCAGGATTTGGTCAGTGTGCCAATTTCTGTGCGATCATTGAGGTTTTGGTCAATGGACCAGTTTCGTTGTGTTCGGTCAGGTTGTGGTCAGTGGGTCAGTTTCAGTGTGTTCAGTCAGTTTGTGGTCAGTGGACCTGTTTCTATAATTGTGGATATGATTGTCTGTACGTAATTCCCAACAACGTGTTCAGGTGCTTCCTTGTTTGTGTTCAATAATGTAGGAAGCATGTGAGATTACACATCTTCTCGTTTGTGCCAAAGGCTTAGTCACTGCCTTGAAATCGAATCTATTTCCTGCACATTATTCTTTGCCTGACAGTTGCTGGTTTAACAGTTAAAACTGGACCCAACATCCCTCCTCTCAATAAGTAATACTGTAAAGGCTCTTTTAAAACTCTCACCTGTTCTTGCAACACGATGGCCCTGAGTGCCCACCGGTAACAGCTATTTAGAAGAAAACACCAATTATACCTTCTGCTTCGGTCGAAATATCACACTGCAAAGGCATTGGCTGTTTTAGGGGAGGTTGGAACTCACAACCTCGGCATTTCTCAAGCCTGCACTGTCATATAAGTACCTCATACTGACCGATTGCGCCACTGGAGTCGCACAAGTGCTCATTTACTTGCACATCTCCAGTTGTTTAATAGTGCGGGGGGCAGGAGCCCTGGTTAATGTTGTTTATTGGAGGAGCATTGGCTGGGGTTATATGATAGCGTGCAGCAGAAGTTACTCTCATGCATTCGCGAGCTTGTGAACTTACCAAAGGCTGCACCAGATTTCTGGCGCCATAAGCACAGAACATTTTTACCCAACTTCTGAAATACAGTCGGTAAAATGAGAACCGATGAAAATTTATCACATGCAAAACACAAAAAGCTTTTTAAAGATTTGCCTGTGACTCGGAATATTTCGGTCAGTCCGAAACAGAAAGTTATCGCTTCATTAATGGCGATTACAACAAACTATTGCACGGTTTAATGAGCTTTGCGTATTTAATAGAATAAACAGTGTTCTAAAAGTTAATGGAACCAATGTCGCACGAATAAGAACATTTATAGATGACAGTTCTCTTCTGAGCTGTTTCTCTCCTTATTTAGAGAGCAACGGTTTCCGAAGTGAAGCGGTTATCACTTCCGTCTAAAGTACATCAGGTCCCCGGTTCAATCACTTCTTGCAGGCAGAGATCAATAAAATATATTAACAGCCGCGCGGTATTCTCCTTTTCTCTATACAGTTCTGTCCACACTCAAACCTTACAGAGACACCGAGAGTGTGAGAGATCATTGCAGGATCCTGCAGCGCTACCTCTGTTAATAGCAACAGTTTGGAGCCTCATTTCAGACGCGGCCACAATCCCATGATTTTGTTTGCTGTTCCCCAACTGCCGGAGTGACTGAGGCCGCGACAGCAGCGAAGTTCAGGCCGCCTGTCCGGCCCCGCTCTCACCCAGCGCCCGCTGCCAGCGAAAAGCAGCGATTGCAGCCTCAGAGAGCATAAACTGCCCATCGCTGCGAAACAAGATATCACTGAAGCAGAGGAGAGCAGAGATTTGCATCTGTAGCGTGTAGGTGAGGATGGTCGAGGTTGATATCGATCGACTCATTGGCCCAGAAATTCGGGTCAGGGGCTTCCCGCGGGTGTAAGCCCCCGACCTGCACTTACCTTGCACGCCGGCCGTGAAGCTGTGGGCCCCCGTGGAATTCCGATCCGGGGCCTGCTCCAGCTTCCGGCGCGCAGTGCTTGTGTATCCCATGGGCGCAGTTAGTTCGAAGCATCCCCTGGGATCACGTGGGCCATGGGGAGCAAATGGGAGCAGGGAATGCTCCATTCATAAGATTGACAGGAAGACCTGTCAAAAGTTATAAATACTACGGCCCCAAAACAGCACTAAATCGTCAAATAAATTTGAAAAATCTTCACATTTTTTAAATAAACTATAATTTACATGAAATAACTATTTTATACACTAATTTAAATTTTTGAAAAAAATAATTTCATTTTCTAACGGGGCTAAAAATAAACTTACCTTGCTTTAAAGTATTTAAAAAATAATAAACCTGTGGAAAATATGTTACAATTTTAATTAGTTCACCACTTACCTTGTAAAAAGCAGGCCTTGTGACTGCTTTTTAAATATCTAACTTCTGCAGGCTTCCCCTCCCGGGAAAACCTGCAAAAAAACGTAACTTCGCTGCGCACGCGCAGCCGCTCCTGCGCACGCGTTCGACCACTGAACCTCTTCGTTCAGGGGAACGGAAGTGCCGGTTTCCCGGGCATGCAGGAAACCGGCACTTCCATTGGGCTTACAGGTGAGTGCCCCGTGCATACTCACCCGTGGAGACCCGAATTTCTGGGCCACTGTTGTTGGAACCGATGAAATTGAATCTCTTTCTCCGGCAGTTGTTGCAGGTTTACGTATGCAAAGTGTCCTCGAGGTGCAATCGACAAATTTGAAGATGCCGTGTAGGGCAACAAGTTGAAGCATCAGCACAGTAAATGCCGAGAACAAATTAAACAGTAGCTCAAGCTGATGAGCCTTGCACTGACGGAAATCCTGGACGGAGATTTAGAGGAAGCGACAGTGTGAAGGGCTGTACTGCGATTCTAACACTTCTCCAAACACATTCCGGCAAGTCATCGACAGTCAAAAGAGGGCTTGGAACGGGAATGGAACTGCGGCCACACGTGACAGAGCATTGGGAATGTAAAACTGCTGTCTCCAATCGTCTGTTTACCTGAATCAGACAAAATGTAATGGACAATACATGACAAATCCATTTGAATTTATGTTTGATAACCAGTTGATTGGATCTGTATTCTAGACAGAGTGACACTTAAGTCTACGGGTATGAATCTCGCTTTGGGGATTGTAGATGGAAATTTGCGCAAGGTCCCGCGTGAGCCCCTTTTTAACGTCGCCTTCTAAAATTTGACTTGTGCCCAAAACTTGTTCTAATCCGCCTAAGAAATAATCGGTCAGGACACAAATCATTCTCCAACAATCTCCAGCGTCTTTGGTGGAAGTACAATGCAAGCTGCCATGGAAATATCATGGCTTTAAAGACAATCAATTAAAGTATTTTTTAGCAAACAATCACCTGTGATGGTTGTAGGTATATTGGTGTGTGATGATATTAGATACCAATGTATTTGTGAGTTTATATTGTGTTAGATGTAAATGGTTTTGCACCTCTGTTCGTTATAAATATATTTAGATGTATCTGTATTATTTATTGATGTATTGGGTGGGGGAATCTGTGTCAGTTATGTACTTATTTTTGAGCGCTGCAAATGTCCCGTCCGGCCCCATTCTACCTTCTCATTGCCCCAAGTGGGACACGGCAGAACATCTGTTAGCTTCGGATTAAACTTTTCATTTTATTGATACTTAGAAAATTTGAGGTTTTGAAAGTAATAACTCTGCATCCATCAGCCTCTCGGATACCTCTGGAGCGTCCTTTATTCTGTCTGATAGGCCCTGAGCATCCCTAAACCGCTCTAGAAACTCCTAAGCATCCCTTACACTGTCTGTTACTTCCGGAGTGTCCCTTACCCTGCCTGGTACTTCCGGAGCGTCCCTTAACCTATCTGATATATCCGGAACGTCCATTAAACTCTCTGGTACTACTGGAGCGTACCTTACCCTGTCTGGTACATCCGGAGTGTTGCTTAGATATCTGATACATCCGGAGCCTCCCTTACCCTGTCTGGTACAACAGGAGAGTCCGTTACCCTCTCTGGTAAATCCGGAGTGTCCCTTAAACTGTCTGGTACATCCGGAGCGTCGCTTAGATATCTGATACACCCGGAGCGTCCCTTAGCCTGTCTGGTACAACTGCAGCGTCGCTTACCCTGTCTGGTGATTCCGGAGCGTCCCTTAAACTGTCTGTTATATTCAGAGTCCCCCTTACCCTGTCTGTTACATCCGGAGCGTCCCTTACTCTCCTTCATAACTCCTGAGTTTCCATTATCCTTTTTGATAACTAGTTTGAAAACATTGCATATTTCACCCTTCACCCGCAGCTATGTAATGCTTCCCGTCGCTCATGCTCCTCAACTGTTTAGGGAAAAGCGCCGACTACCAGGTAAACAACCCGAGTTCTTCAGATAGCCTCCCCAGTGCACTTCATTTCCTTAGGAATTTTCTTGTATAATCGGGCTGCGTTGAATCCAAAGGCAGGCCCTGCTTTCGCAGAGCTTGACTGTCGAGCGGTCCCGCGGGTCTAAATGTATCGACTGGCTTCAAGGCACCAACTCAGGTTGGGGCGAATGGAACATGTGCCCCCTGGAACAGCGGTGGCAGCAGAGCACACTTGGCAGTGTAAGTTGGTGAAAGTGAATGTTAGATGCAGGTAATACCGCAGGAAACTTTCAATGAAATTGAAGGAGGAAAGTAAAGGAGAGGCTATTGATTGAGGAAGGAAGAAAAATCTGTGCCGTGTCTAGCAATCGAGCTGAAGTTGCTGCGGCCACAACGCAGAGTACTAACCAACTAAACGATCATGGCGCCACACATCAACTACTGCAACTCTGACCACAACAATGTAATGCACGGCACTGCTGAAAAAAGATGGATTGTTGGTGAAGGCCAAAATCAGCACCACCAGAAATTAGGACAGCAGTGAAATTCGACCCAGGCCCCGCAGCGACTGGAGCCTTCATCCAGATGGGAACTAGTGCAGACGCAGTGGCATTTAAAAGGATTTTAGCTTTTTCACACGAGCGTCTTAAGTAAAACAAAGGCCCCGTTGGGAGTCGAACCCAGGATTTCCTGTTTATTAGACAGACGCTATAACCAGCTAAGCCACGTGACCGAATCCCGAGACCATGTCTCGCCTCCACTCACTGATGTTAATCAGCTACCGGTCACTGTCTTCTGGAGTCTCAGGCCGTTTTTGTATTTCACCAGCTCTCTTGTCTATTTGCCATGTCTCCCGATGCTGTCTGTATCTCCCGCTTTGATTATCTCAGTGTCAATCTGTGAATTGATTTTGAATGAATACCTGTATTTCCGTCTTACATGAAATAAATGAGGGCATCAGTCAATTCCTCCTCTTACACTGGGGAACTAATGAGCCAACATTTATAACATGATATTGCTTATTGTGAGGCAGCAAATAGAATATTCCAACGTGAAAGATTCAGGTTCAATTCTGTGCAAAAAGAAACTTTGACCCAACGTGTTTGCAAAAGGCCGCCTTTTAATTTGATGTCACAAACGCCACCATTGCACCTCAAGGTGATTCATAACTAATAAACAGAGAAGTCAAGCAGTGAAACGGTATTTGTAAACAGGGTTGTGAGACTGTGGAAAGCACTGGCTCAGAGCAGCAGTTTTAAAGCAAGGTTTAAAAACCGGCAGCGTGTGGGCGGAAGGGGGGGAGAGAGGCAAGAGAGCCACAAGTGTGATCACCTTGGAAACCATTGGCCCCGAATCTGCTTTAAATCCCCCCTCTGGATTTAAACACATTTAATGTCATATTCACAAATTGATGCATTTGAACAATATATGAGATTTAACACTGTCTCTGATGTAAAATAACTGCTTTATGCATGTGAAATTATCATTGCCGAGATTAAACACTCAGTGCAGGGTTAGCGGCTCTTTGTTCTGGGGTGAGATTCTTGTTTTGGGAATTTACAAAAATTTTAAATGCAAAAGATCCCGGGTTCCAATCCCGGGCAGCGCCCTAACATTTTAATAGAACCAGTTCCCCCGGCCTGGAAACATTCCACAAGTCTTCAAATAATACCGGCCAGAAAATCAGCCTGTGTTCAGTACATCACAAGAAAACGGCAATATTATTCTTTAAAGCAGGAATTCAGTCCCAGAAGTGCCGAAACTGTGAGGTAAATATGTAAATCCGTTTATTTACAGAAGCCTAATCCGCATTTTCCACATTGTCAATCTGGGAGCTCGGCAGGACGTGCGGTAAAGGTAACTTTATGCAAGATTGGTTCTGCCGTTTGCAAACAGAAATACTGAAATAAAAGGGATTTTTGGATGACTCCTTTTGGATAATAATGTTAGATCGAGGTTGGTGAGTGGTTATATTCGCAGGGCTGTTAATCTGTTTGGAAGATACGTGGCCTGAAAATATTACTTTCCCCAAATAAAAATCTTTTCTCTCCCTGTTTGTTAAAATTCCCCCACTTTCTCAAACTAATATATCACCCAGCTCTAATGGAACAAAGATCGAATCGAGAGCTAATTCCTCCTTCCTCCCTTCCTTCCCTCTGTCCTTCATTCCCTTCCTCCTTGTTCGCGGTTTCCTGCCTCATTGGAAAATGAGCCTGACTTTGATGTTAACTCTGTGATCTATATCTTATCATGGTGTGGAGATGTCGGAGTTGGACTGGGGTGGACAAACGTAAGAAGTCACACAACACCAGGTTATAGTCCAACAGCTTTATTTGAAGTCACAAGCTTTCAGAGCGCTGCTCCTTCGTCAGGTGAAGTGGAGAGATGCATAAAGACACAGCTTATATAGTCAGAGAATAATGTCAGATGTTTACAGGTAATCTTTCTAACTGCCATTTATCACAAGGTGATCATCAGCAGCAGCAACCAAGCCACCCCTGGTACCACGGTTGAAACCACAGGGAAGTCCATCGTCAACCTATCCGACCTCACCCTTCAACCAGACGAAATTGAAGCTCTCAGCCGAGGGCTCAATTTCTGCCCCACCACCAAAATGGACTCTCACTTCCTCCATCTGAGATTGGAACCGAATGCGGGAACAGGGGCAAATGATTAGGGAGCAGAAACATAAATTTCCCCTTTAGGAGGCAATGCAATTTCAAAAATATTTATCAACCTTAATGACGAGATTTTCTCTTTTAGTTTCTTTGGTTGAGAGGTAAATTATGGGCGAGAAATCCTCGTTCTTTTCGGCATACTCTCATGGGATCTGAGACCCCGGTTTAACATCTTACTAGAAAGACGGCACTACCTCAGTACTACACTGGAGTGTCAGCCTGGATTATGTGCTCAATTCTCTGGAGAGGGGCTTGAGTTTGCTACCGCTGAGCGAGGGCTGACACCTACACTCAGTTCATTTGGCTGGAGTGAAATGTCGGAGATAAAGGGAATAACTATAATGGAGTAAACCTTCAACTTGGCGTCCAGGAAAAACCGGGCATCGTAATCGGCCGCTCGGTAAAGAAACAGCCCGACTTATGTTGCCATCGATTTCATAAGCATTGAAAATCAGGCCTCTCTATAATGGGCGGGGTCGTGGTCAGTTGCGAATCATTCTGGGTCTGTTCGAACCGGGAGTACTCACAGTCCCGGATCATTCTGTGTCTGTTAAAAACGGCAGAGCTCCCAGTCCCGGATCATTCCGGTTTTTTTTAAAGAAGAGCGATTTCAGCTTTGATGACCGAGTTGTTGAGTTTAACAAAATGTGCGAATCCAGCTCACAGAGGACCTGTTTATTCAGTTGAAATATTTTTATCTTTTACTCAACCCACTTCTTTTTTCGAGCAGTTTCCTTGAACCTGCTCACAATTCGCCCCGTAAAAAGAGTTGCACCGGCATCAGCGGACGCACAGATTAATGGATAAGACGTTTGACTTCCGTTCCATAATGCTTTAGTTATCAGAAGATTGAAGGTTCGAGTCCTACCACGGTCGTTTAGTTATCTGGGTGACACTTTTTATATTCTGAATCTGGCGTTAAACCGACCATTTTTGACAGTCCCTCACCTGAAGTTGAATTTCTTTCAGGGTAGTTCGACTGAGATGCAAAAAGCAAGAAATGGAATGTCTGAGAGCAGTGTATCGGTGAGAAAAGGTGGCCGAGAGGTTAAGGCGATGGACTGCTAATCCATTGTGCTTTACAAGCGTGGGTTAGAATCCAATCCTCGTCGCTGTTATATTACACGTTTGATGCTGATGCACTTTCTAAGCATTTTACTGAATCTTACTTGAAATACAATTTCCTGAAAATTGCACTGGTGTTGCTGGTCTGTGCCTCTGCATTGCTCATATCTTGTTAAAATTAAAATATTCCAAAAAATTTCTCAACCCACCTTGAATGAAAGTGGAGATGAGATCGCGAATCGGAGACTGAGAACCCTCTCTTCCTTCTTCCGTCCTCTGCGATTGGCACCGAAGGAAAGACTAGCGGCAACACAGGCAAATGATTAGGGAGCAGAAACATAAGTTTCTCCTTTGCGGGCAATTTAATTTCAAAAATATTTATCAAACTTAATGACGAGATTTTCTGTTTTTGGGACTTTGGTTGAGAGATAAATAATGCGCGAGAAATCCTCGTTCTTTTCAGCGTTCTCTCATGGGATCTGAAGCCCAGGTTTAACATCTTACGAGAAAGACGGCACTGCCGACAGTGCAGCACTACCTCAGCACTGCCCTGGAGTGGCAGCCTGGATTATGTGCTCAAGTCTCTGGAGTGCGGCTTGAGTTTGCAACCGCTGAGCCACGGCTGACACCTAAACTCAGTTCATTTGGCTGGAGTAAAATGAGGGAGCTAAGGGGAAAAATGATAATGGAGTAAACTTTCAACTTGGCGTCCAAGATTAAACCGGGCATCGTTTTAGAAACAGCCCGATTTATGTTGCCATAGATTTCATAAGCTTTGAAAATCAGGCCTGTCTATAATGGGCGTGGTCGCGGTCAGTTGCGAATCATTCTGGGTCTGTTTAAACCGGGAAAGCTCACAGTCCCGGATCATTCTGTGTCTGTTTGAAATGGCAGAGCTCACAATCTCGGATCATGCCGTTTTTTTAGAAGCAGAGCGATTTCAGCTTTGATGACAGAGTTGTTGAGTTTAACAAAATGTGGCAGGGCTCGTCCGGGATTTGAACACGGGACCTCTCGCATTTTAATGCTGAACTGCCCAAAGCGAGAATCATAACCAAATACCAACAAACCGCCTATGTCATCCTCTAATTCGCATTGAGTTTCACTGCACTGGTGCGCATCCAGCTCACAGAGGACCTGTTTATTCAGTGGAAATATTTTTATCTTTTCCTCAATCCACTTCTTTTTTCGAGCTGTTTCCTTGAACCTGCTCGCAATTCGCCCAATAAAAAGAGTTTCAGCGGCATCAGCGGCCGCATAGACTAATGGCTAAGGCGTCTGACTTCGATTGCAAATTCTTCAGTTATCAGAAGATTGAAGGTTCAAATCCTACAAAGGTCTTTTAATTATCTGGGCGACACTTTTTATATTCTGAATCTGGCGTGAAACCAGCCATTTTTGAAAGTCCCTCATCTGAAGTAACGGAAGGCCTGTTGCTTTCATTAAGCTGATTGTACATTTTCAACATTGTAGATCTGTGTGCACGGGCAGGATAAGCGGTGAAGTTGAATTTCTTTCAGGGTAGTTCTAATTAGATGTAAAAAGCAAGAAATGGAATGCCTGAGAACAGTATATTGGTGAGACGAGGAGGCCGAGAGGTTAAGTCGATGGACTGATAATCCATTGTTCTTTGCACGCTATGGGTTCGAATCCCGCCTTTGTTGTTACTGTATTACACGTTTGATGCTGATGCACTTTCCAAGCATTTCTCTGAATCTCACTTAAAATAAAATTGCACTGGTGTTGCTGGTCTGTGCCCCTGCAGTGCTCATATCTTGTTAAAATTAAAATATTCCAAGAAATTTCTCAACACACCTTGAATGAAAGTGGAGATGAGATCGCGAATCGTAGACAGCGAACCCTCTCTTCCTTCTTCCTTCCTTTGAGATTGGCACCGAATGAAAAGACTAGCGGCAACAGAGACAAATGATTAGGGAACAGGAACATAAATTTCTCCTTTGGAATTTGAAAAATATTTATCAAACTTAAAGACGAGATTTTCTGTTTTTGGGTCTTTGGTTGAGAGATAAATAATGCGCGAGAAATCCTCGTTCTTTTCAGCATTCTCTCATGGGATCTGAAGCCCCAGTTTAACATCTTACTAGAAGGACGGCACTGCCGACAGTGCAGCACTACCTCAGTACTGCCCTGGAGTGTCAGCCTGGATTATGCACTCAAGTCTCTGGAGTGAGGCTTGAGTATGCTGCCGCTGAGCCACGGCTGACACCTAAACTCAGTTCATTTGGCTGGAGTAAAATGACGGAGATAATGGGAAAAATGATAATGGAGTAAATTTTCAACTTGGCGTCCAAGATTAAACCGGGCATCGTTTTAGAAACAGCCCGATTTATGTTGCCATAGATTTCATAAGCTTTGAAAATCAGGCCTGTCTATAATGGGCGGGGCCGCGGTCAGTTGCGAATGATTCTGGGTCTGTTTAAACCGCGAGTGCTCACAGCCCCGGATCATTCTGTGTCTGTTTGAAATGGCAGAGCTCACAATCTCGGATCATGCCGTTTTTTTAGAAGCAGAGCGATTTCAGCTTTGATGACCGAGTTGTTGAGTTTAACAAAATGTGTCAAGGCTCGCCCGGGATTTGAACACGGGACCTCTCGCATTTATAATGCTGAATTGCCCAAATCGAGAATCATAACCCTAGACCAACAAGCCGCCGATGTCATTCTTCAATTTGCATTGAGTTTCACTGCGCTGGTGCGAATCCAGCTCACAGAGGACCTGTTTATTCAGTGGAAATATTTTTATCTTTTCCTCAATCCACTTCTTTTTTCGAGCTGTTTCCTTGAACCTGCTCACAATTCACCCCATAAAAAGAGATTCAGCAGCATCAGCGGCCGCATAGACTAATGGATAAGTCGTCTGACTTCGGTTGCAAATTCTTCAGTTATTTGAAGGTTCAAGTCCTACAAAGGTCTTTTAATTATCTGGGCGACACTTTTTATATTCTGAATCTGGCGTGAAACCGGCCATTTTTGACAGTCCCTCATCTGAAGCAACGGAAGGCCTGTTGCTTACATTAAGCTGATTGTACATTTTCAACATTGTAGATCTGTGTGCACGGGCAGGATAAGCGGTGAAGTTGAATTTCTTTCAGGGTAGTTCTAATTAGATGTAAAAAGCAAGAAATGGAATGTCTGAAAGCAGTATATTGGTGAGACGAGGTGGCCGAGTGGTTAAGGCGATGGACTGCTAATCCATTGTGCTCTGCACGCGTGGGTTCGAATCCCATCCTCGTCGTTACTGTTTTACACGTTTGATGCTGATGCACTTTCCAAGCATTTCACTGAACCTCACTTGAAATACAATTTCGTGAAAATTGCACTGGTGTTGCTGGTCTGTGCCCCTGCATTGCTCATATCTTGTTAAAATTAAAATATTCCAAGAAATTTCTCAACCCACCTTGAATGAAAGTGGAGATGAGATCGTGAATCGGAGATTGAGAACCCTCTCTTCCTTCTTCCTTCCTTTGAGATTGGCACCGAATGAAAAGACTAGCGGCAACAGAGGCAAATGATTAGGGAACAGGAACGTAAATTTCTCCTTTGGAATTTCAAAAATATTTATCAAACTTAAACATGAGATTTTCTGTTTTTGGCTCTTTGGTTGAGAGATAAATAATGCGCGAGAAATCCTCGTTCTTTTCAGCATTCTCTCATGGGATCTGAAGCCCCAGTTTAACATCTTACTAGAAAGACGGCACTGCCGACAGTGCAGCACTACCTCAGTACTGCCCTGGAGTGTCAGCCTGGATTATGCAGCCAAGTCTCTGGAGTGAGGCTTGAGTATGCTACCGCTGAGCCACGGCTGACACCTCAACTCAGTTCATTTGGCTGGAGTAAAATGACGGAGATAATGGGAAAAATGATAATGGAGTAAACTTTCAACTTGGCGTCCAAGATTAAACCGGGCATCGATTTAGAAACAGCCCGATTGATGTTGCCATGGATTTCATAAGCTTTGAAAAACAGGCCTGTCTATAATGGGCGTGGTCGTGGTCAGTTGCGAATCAATCTGGGTCTGTTTGAACCAGGAGTGCTCACAGTCCCGGATCATTCTGTGTCTGTTTGAAATGGCAGAGCTCACAATCTCGGATCATGCCGTTTTTTTAGAAGCAGAGCGATTTCAGCTTTGATGACCGAGTTGTTGAGTTTAAGAAAATGTGTCAGGGCTCGTCCGGGATTTGAACCCGGGACCTCACGCATTTTAATCGTGATATGCCCAAAGCGAGAATCATACCCCTAGACCAACGAGCCGCCGATGTCATTTCCCATTTGCATTGAGTTTCACTGCGCTGGTGCGAATCCAGCTCACAGAGGACCTGTTAATTCAGTTGAAATATTTTTATCTTTTCCTCAATCCACTTCTTTTTTCGAGCAGTTTCCTTGAACCTGCTCACAATTCGCCCCATAAAAAGAGATTCAGCGGCATCAGCGGCCGCATAGACTAATGGATTAGGCATCTGACTTCTGTTGCACATTCTTCAGTTATCAGAAGATTGAAGGTTCAAGTCCTACAAAGGTCTTTTAATTATCTGGGCGACGCTTTTTACATTCTGAATCTGGCGTGAAACCGGCCATTTTTGACAGTCCCTCATCTGAAGTAACGGAAGGCCTGTTGCTTACATTAAGCTGATTGTACATTTTCAACATTGTAGATCTGTGTGCACGGGCAGGATAAGCGGTGAAGTTGAATTTCTTTCAGGGTAGTTCTAATTAGATGTAAAAAGCAAGAAATGGAATGTCGGAAAACAGTATATTGGTGAGACGAGGTGGCCGAGTGGTTAAGGCGGATGGACTGCTAATCCATTGTGCTCTGCACGCGTGGGTTCGAGTCCCATCCTCGTCGTTACTGTTTTACACGTTTGATGCTGATGCACTTTCCAAGCATTTCACTGAATCTTACTTGAAATACAATTTCGTGAAAATTGCACTGGTGTTGCTGGTCTGTGCCCCTGCATTGCTCATATCTTGTTAAAATTAAAATATTCCAAGAAATTTCTCAACCCACCTTGAATGAAAGTGGAGATGAGATCGTGAATCGGAGATTGAGAACCCTCTCTTCCTTCTTCCTTCCTTTGAGATTGGCACCGAATGAAAAGACTAGCGGCAACAGAGGCAAATGATTAGGGAACAGGAACATAAATTTCTCCTTTGGAATTTCAAAAATATTTATCAAACTTAAAGATGAGATTTTCTGTTTTTGGCTCTTTGGTTGAGAAATAAATAATGCGTGAGAAATCCTCGTTCTTTTCAGCATTCTCTCATGGGATCTGAAGCCCCAGTTTAACATCTATACTAGAAAGACGGCACTGCCGACAGTGCAGCACTACCTCAGTACTGCCCTGGAGTGTCAGCCTGGATTATGCACTCAAGTCTCTGGAGTGAGGCTTGAGTATGCTACCGCTGAGCCACGGCTGACACCTAAACTCAGTTCATTTGGCTGGAGTAAAATGACGGAGATAATGGGAAAAATGATAATGGAGTAAACTTTCAACTTGGCGTCCAAGATTAAACCGGGCATCGATTTAGAAACAGCCCGATTGATGTTGCCATGGATTTCATAAGCTTTGAAAAACAGGCCTGTCTATAATGGGCGTGGTCGTGGTCAGTTGCGAATCAATCTGGGTCTGTTTGAATCAGGAGTGCTCACAGTCCCGGATCATTCTGTGTCTGTTTGAAATGGCAGAGCTCACAATCTCGGATCATGCCGTTTTTTTAGAAGCAGAGCGATTTCAGCTTTGATGACCGAGTTGTTGAGTTTAACAAAATGTGTCAAGGCTCGCACCGGGATTTGAACACGGGACCTCTCGCATTTATAATGCTGAATTGCCCAAAGCGAGAATCATACCCCTAGACCAACAAGCCGCCGATGTCATTCTTCAATTTGCATTGAGTTTCACTGCGCTGGTGCGAATCCAGCTCACAGAGGACCTGTTTATTCAGTGGAAATATTTTTATCTTTTCCTCAATCCACTTCTTTTTTCGAGCTGTTTCCTTGAACCTGCTCACAATTCACCCCATAAAAAGAGATCCAGCAGCATCAGCGGCCGCATAGACTAATGGATAAGTCGTCTGACTTCGGTTGCAAATTCTTCAATTATTTGAAGGTTCAAGTCCTACAAAGGTCTTTTAATTATCTGGGCGACACTTTTTATATTCTGAATCTGGCGTGAAACCTGCCATTTTTGACAGTCCCTCATCTGAAGCAACGGAAGGCCTGTTCCTTACATTAAGCTGATTGTAAATTTTCAACATTGTAGATCTGTGTGCACGGGCAGGATAAGCGGTGAAGTTGAATTTCTTTCAGGGTAGTTCTAATTAGATGTAAAAAGCAAGAAATGGAATGTCTGAAAGCAGTATATTGGTGAGACGAGGTGGCCGAGTGGTTAAGGCGATGGACTGTTAATCCATTGTGCTCTGCACGCGTGGGTTCGAATCCCATCCTCGTCGTAACTGTTTTACACGTTTGATGCTGATGCACTTTCCAAGCATTTCACTGAACCTCACTTGAAATACAATTTCGTGAAAATTGCACTGGTGTTGCTGGTCTGTGCCCCTGCATTGCTCATATCTTGTTAAAATTAAAATATTCCAAGAAATTTCTCAACCCACCTTGAATGAAAGTGGAGATGAGATCGTAAATCGGAGATTGAGAACCCTCTCTTCCTTCTTCCTTCCTTTGAGATTGGCACCGAATGAAAAGACTAGCGGCAACAGAGGCAAATGATTAGGGAACAGGAACATAAATTTCTCCTTTGGAATTTCAAAAATATTTATCAAACTTAAAGATTATATTTTCTGTTTTTGGCTCTTTGGTTGAGAGATAAATAATGCGCGAGTCCTGCCGCGATCGTTCAATTAACTGGGCGACACTTTTTCTGATCTGAATCTGGCTTCAAACCGACCATTTTTGACAGTCCCTCAACTGAAGCAGCGCAAGGCCTTTTGCTTACATTAAGCTGATTGTACATCCCGGGCAGGATAAGCGGTGAAGTGGACTTTCTTTCAGGGTATTTCTGCTTCGATGCAAAAACCAGGAAATGGAATGGCTGAGAGCAGTGCATGGTTGAGACGAGGTGGCCGAGAGGTTAAGGCGATGGACTGTTAATCGAGAATGCGGATCCCACCCTCGTCGTTATTACGTTTGATACTGGTACCCTTTCCGAGCTTTTAACTGAAACTTGCCTAAAATAAACTTTCAAATGCAATTTCGTCACAATCGCCCTGGTGCTCCTGGTCTGTGCCCCATGCATTACTCATATCTTGTTAAAATTAAAAGAGACCACTGCAATTCTTCAACATCTTGAATGAATGTGGAGCAGTGATCGTGATTCGGAGATTGTCGAACTGCTCCTTTCTTCTGCTGAGATTGTCACCGAATGAAAGAATAGCGGGACCAGAGGCAAATGTTTTGGGAGCAGAAACATAAATTTCTCCTTTAGTAGGCAATGTAATTTCAAAAATATTTATCAACCTTAATGAAGAGATTTTCTGTTTTAGTGTCTTTGGTTGAGAGCTAAATAATGGGCGAGAAATCCTCGTTCTTTTCGGCATACTCTCATGGGATCGGAGGGCCCGGTTTAACGTCTTACTGGCAAGACGGGGGCACCAACAGTGCAGCAGTACCTCAGTACTGCACTGGAGTGTCAGCCTGGATTATGTGCTCAAGTCTCTGGAGTGCTGCTTGACTTGGCTGCCGCTGAGCCACGGCTGAAACCTACACTCAGGTCATTTGGCTGGAGAGAAATGACGGAGATAAATGGAAAAATTATAATGGAGTAAACCTTCAATTTGTCGTCCAGCAGAAGAGCGGGCATTGTAATCGGCCGCCTATTATAGAAACAGTCCGATTTATGTTGCCATCGATTTCATAAGCATTGAAAATCAGGCCTGTCTTTCATGGAATGGCTCGTGGTCAGTTGTTAATCACTCTGGGTCTGTTTAAACCGGGAGTGCTCACAGTCCCGGATCATTCTGTGTCTGTTTAAAATGGCAGAGCTCACAGTCCCGGATCATTCCGTTTTTTTTTAAAGTAGAGCGATTTCAGCTTTCATGACTGAGGTGTTGAGTTTAACTAAATGTGACTGGGCTCGTCCGGGATTTGAACGCGGGACCTCTCGCATTGTAAGCCACGGAAATTCCCTAAGCGAGAATCATACCCCTAGACCAACGAGCAGCCGATGTTATGTTGCAAGTTGCATTGCGATTCCCTGCGCTGGTGCAAACCCAGCTCGCAGAAGTGCTGTTCATTCAGTTAAAATATGTTTATCTTTTCCTCAATCCGCTCCTTTTTGGCGATCATTTTAATTGAATCTGCTCACAATTCTCCCCATAAAAAGAGGTACAGCCGCATCAGTGGCCGCGTGCCCTAATGGATAAGACGTCTGATTTCGGTTGTCGAGGTTTTTCAGTTATCAGACGATTGCAAGTTCGAGTCCTGCCGCGGTCGTTCAATTAACTCGGCGACACTTTTTCTGTTCTGAATCTGGCTTCAAACCGACCATTTTTGACAGTCCCTCAACTGAAGCAGCGGAAGGCCTTTTGCTTTCATTAAGCTGATTGTACATTTTCAACATTGTAGATCTGTGTGCATGGGCAGGATAAGCGGTGAAGTGGACTTTCTTTCAGGGTATTTCTGCTTAGATGCAAAAACCAGGAAATGGAATGGCTGAGAGCAGTGCATGGTTGAGACGAGGTGGCCGAGAGGTTAAGGCGATGGTCTGTTTATCGAAAATGCGGATCCCATCCTCGTCGTTATTACGTTTGATACTGGTACACTTTCCGAGCTTTTAACTGAAACTTGCCTAAAATAAACTTTCAAATACAATTTCGTCAGAATCGCCCTGGTGCTCCTGGTCTGTGCCTCATGCATTACTCATATCTTGTTAAAATTAAAAGAGACCACTGCAATTCTTCAACATCTTGAATGAATGTGGAGCAGTGATCGTGATTCGGAGATTGTCGAACTCCTCCTTTCTTCTGCTGAGATTGTCACCGAATGAAAGATTAGCGGGACCAGAGGCAAATGTATAGGGAGCAGAAACATAAATTTCTCCTTTAGGAGGCAATGTAATTTCAAAAATATTTATCAACCTTAATGAAGAGATTTTCTGTTTTAGTGTCTTTGGTTGAGAGCTAAATAATGGGCGAGAAATACTCGTTCTTTTCGGCATACTCTCATGGGATCGGAGGGCCCGGTTTAGCGTCTTACCAGCAAGACGGGGGCACCAACAATGCAGCACTACCTCAGTACTGCACTGGAGTGTCAGCCTGGATTATATGCTCAAGTCTCTGGAGTGCTGCTTGACTTTGTTGCCGCTGAGCCACGGCTGACACCTACACTCAGTTCATTTGGCTGGAGAGAAATGACGGAGATAAATGGAAAAATTATAATGGAGTAAACCTTCAATTTGTCGTCCAGCAGAAGAGCGGGCATTGTAATCGGCCGCCTGTTATAGAAACAGCCCGATTTATGTTGCCATCGATTTCATAAGCATTGAAAATCAGGACTGTCTTTAATGGAATGTGTCGTGGTCAGTTGTTAATCACTCTGGGTCTGTTTAAACCGGGAGTGCTCACAGTCCCGGATCATTCTGTGTCTGTTTAAAATGGCAGAGCTCAGAGTCCCGGATCATTCAGTTTTTTTTAAAGTAGAGCGATTTCAGCTTTCATGACTGAGGTGTTGAGTTTAACTAAATGTGACTGGGCTCGTCTGGGATTTGAACCCGGGGCCTCTCGCATTATCAGCCACAGAAATTCTTGAAGCGAGAATCATACCCCTAGACCAACGAGCCGCCAATGCTATGGTTCAAGTTGCATTGCGATTCCCTGCGCTGGTGCAAACCCAGCTCGCAGAAGTCCTGTTTATTCAGTTAAAATATGTTTATCTTTTGCTCAATCCGCTTGTTTTTGCGAGCAGTTTCCTTGAATCTGCTCACAATTCTCCCCATAAAAAGAGACTCAGCAGCTTCAGCGGCCGCGTGGCCTAATGGATAAGGCGTCCGAATTCGGTTGCGAGTTTTTCAGTTATCGAAAGATTGCAGGTTGGAGTCCTGCCGCGGTCGTTTAATTAACTGGGAGACGCTTTTTCTTTTCTGAATCTGGCTGCAAACCGACCATTTTTGACAGTCCCTCAACTGAAGCAGCGGAAGGCCTTTTGCTTACATTAAGCTGATTGTACATTTTCAACATTGTAGGTCTGTGTGCACGGGCAGAATAAGCGGTGAAGTGAACTTTCTTTCAGGGTATTTCTGCTTAAATGCAAAAAGCAGGAAATGGAATGGCTGAGAGCAGTGTATGGTGGAGACGAGGTGGCCGAGAGATTGAGGCGATGGACTGTTAATCTATTGGGCTCTGTACGCGTGGGTTCTGGATCCCATCCTCGTCGTTATTACGTTTGATAGGGATTGCCAGCGAGGCCCACGTTCCAGGAAGGAATTAAAAGAACAGTTTTTTCGCGCATGATGATGCTTAATGAAGGGATTGTTGATGAAGTGCCTGTCTCACTAGATGCTACTTGACCTGATCAACGTTCGCTCCATCATATATTTTTTATTTTGAACTTTGCAGCGAGCATTTCTTCGGGCAACAACAAAATCAATACAATTTTATGACAGGAGTGGGTTTCGAATCCACGCCCCCGAAAAGAATGGCGTTTTAATCCAGTGCCTTAGACTGCTCGGCCACGCTACCACACCTGTGTGATTTTATTTCTGATACTGGTGAATGATAATTGAAAGCCGGCATTGAGTCAAGGGCTTTGCATTGAGAAAGAAGGAAACAAAGAGCTTTCTGAGCTCTGTTTATGGAGCGAGGTGGTTGAGGGGTTAAGGCGGTGGGTCGCTAATCATCTGTGCTCTGCACGCATTGTTTTGAATTCTACCGTTATTGTATTTAAGACTAGATCTTTTTCAACGCATCCAAGAATCCTGAGTCCTTTCCTTGCCCAATCCGCAGTGGGAAGTTTTGTTTTGCTGCCTCACTCTATTTGCACAAATCAGCAAAGTCCTCATTTCAGCCCAAACTGTTTCTTGCACGGAGGTGTTGAATTGTAAGCCATAAGTTACGTGAAGTGTAATTGAAAGTGGACAGTGACGTCCTGGTAAAAGGAAAATTTCTCTTCAGATGCTGCCTGATCTATTGAATATTTCCAATATGTTCTGTTTTAATTTTGTGCTTTCACTGTAGCAGTTTACCCGACAACACAAAACTTGCCTCAAGGGCGCAGTTTCAGGCAAAACGTTTCTGCGCCCTTCTCACATACAAGATCTACTTCCCTTTCCCCACACACGATGTAAAGGCAGGTGTTTCTGCCCACTTTCTCCTGCACCACAACATTCCAAACACACGTTGCTCCTGGCATCAGGGAGTCTCAGAGTTTCTCAGAGTGGATTGCCAGAGCAATGGGGAGCTCAGAAGCTGTGAGGGAATTGAAGGGTTGCTGAGATAGTATCACGTGGGTATGAGGGCTCTAAATGGATACCAGAGAGAGTAACGGACACTCAGAAGGTATTATCGAGGGAAAGGGAACTCAGGAGGTATCAGAGAGGTTTAATGAGCGCTCGGGAGGTATGAGAGTGTGTAAGGGGCGCTCAGAATGTATCGAAGAGGGTACGGGACGCTGAGGAGCTATCAGTGAGAGTAAGCAATACTCTGGAGATATCAGAGTGAGAAATGAACACTCAGTTTTTATCAGAAAGATTGAGGAACGCTTAGGTGGTAGCAGTGAGTCTGGTGGAACATGAGTTTTTATCGTGTAAACATCACATTGTCTAAATATCAACATGGTTAATGAAAGCAAAGTTGAATCCGAATGTAACAGCTGGTCTGCCATGTCCTAAGTGGGGACTGTAACGATCAATAACATGTCATTCTATAGTGGACACTAGGTGGAGCCGTAGAGCTGTGTAGAGCTGTATATAAGACTGCACTACCCAGCTGTATATATATTAAGACTACATTACCCATGAGGCACTAGGCTACCCACAAGGAAGCAGTCAAGATGGAAGCCTCTACAGATACTGTACCAGTCCACATGTGCTCAACAAAGTAACTAACAAAAGCTAGCTGTGTTCATAATAAGAATGTCTATTTATTAATGAACATAACATGGTACCAGGATGGTGAAGATCTGCTGAAAATTGTGAAAAGCGACATGGAGAATTTGAAGCCACCAGAGCGTTTGAATCTCACAGAAAAAATCGACTACAATTGGCAGACTTTTAAACAGTAATTCGAACTCTACATTGCAGCCATCGGATTCGGTACGAAGCCAGACGCAAGGAAGATAGAATTGTTGCTTATGGTTGCAGGCCCACAGGTGACAGAGGTATTTAATACATTTGTATTTAATCCAGTGGAGAACAGAGAAAAATTAGGAGATGTGCTAAAAAAAATTGATGCACTTTGCGCTCCCAAAAAGAATGAGACGTATGAAAGATACATCTTCCGTTCTCGGACACAGCAACAAAATGAGACTTTTGCTAGCTTTATAACTGATCTGAAACTGAAAGCACAGACATGTAATTTCTCTGAGCTCAAAGCATCCATGATTCGTGACCAGATTGTGTTTGGTATTCATGATAAAAAAGTCAGGGAACGTCTGTTGAGAGAAACCAAACTAAATTTGGATAATGCGGTGAAAATATGCCAAGCCAGCGAGCTAGCTCGAAAGCACACGAAGACTTTCAGTGAAATCAATAATGATGCGATTGCAATGAGTGATAATGCTGCTGTCGGTGCTGTGTACTACAAGGGGAAGAAACGTGGGCAGAACAGAAATGAAAAGCAATCGGAGGATGAAATTTTTAATTGTAAACGCTGTGGTTACAAACACCAGTTAAGACAATGCCCAGCGTTTGGAAAAATGTGCACAAAGTGTAATGGAAAGAATCACTTTGCCAAGCAATGCTTTTCAAAAGTAAAAACAACGAAAGGGCAACAGGTTAAAGTGATTGAGGACATTGATGCTCAAAGTGATCACATTTGCAGTAAGTGTTGACTGCTCGAGGAACTCCGGCTCCGTGTTGAAGAGCTGGAGTCCGAGCTTCAAACACTGAGACACATCAGGGAGGGGGAGAGTTACCTGGACTCTGTGTATCACGAGGTAGTCATACCAATTAGATTAATTAATTCAGATGTAGTCCGTGGCCAGGGTCAGGATGGTGTGACTAGAAGTGAGGCAGGTGCGGGGACCAAGGAGGTAGTGTTGGAGGAGCCGCAGCCCTTGCACTTGTCCAACAGGTTCGAGGCTCTTACTCCCTGTGGGGCAGGAGCAGGAACTGCAGGGAGGATGAGCAACCTGGCCACAGCACCGTGGACAGGGGGCCATTCAATTGGGGGGAGTTAAAATAAATGTTGTAGTGGTAGGGGATAGTATCGTTAGGGGGATAGATAGAGTTCTTTGCAGCCGAGAGCGAGAGTCCCGAAGGCTGTGTTGCCTGCCCGGTGCCAGGGTTAAGGACATCGCCTCTGGACTGGAGAGAAACTTGGAGTGGGAGGGGGAGGATCCAGTTGTCGTGGTCCATGTTGGTACCAACGACATAGATAGGACAAGGAAAGAGGTACTGCTGAGGGAGTTTGAGCAGCTAGGGGTCAAATTAAAAAGCAGAACCACAAGGGTAATAATCTCTGGATTATTACCTGAGCCACGAGCGAATTTGGCTAGGACAAATAAGATTAGAGAGTTAAATGCGTGGCTCAAAGACTGGTGTGGGAGAAATGGGTTTTGCTTCCTGGGGCACTGGCACCAGTACTGGGGCAGGAGGGAGCTGTTCCATTGGGATGGGCTTCACTTGGCCAGTGCTGGGACTAGAGTCCTGGCGGATCATATAACTAGGGTTGTAGAGAGGGCTTTAAACTAACTAGTGGGGGGGAGATTCCTAGAGAGCAAATAATAAAAATGACAACAGAGAAGGTCATAGACTTAGGTTGCAGTGGGGAAATTAAAAATCAGAGCGTGTCAGGAAGGGGCAGAAGGTATGCAGTAAAAGGTAAAGTGCTAAAAAGGGGAAAAGCAGGAACTAAGTGTCACAAAACATCTTTGAAAGATCTCTATCTGAGTGCACGTAGCATTTGTAACAAAATAGACGAGTTAATGGCACAAATAACTACATATGGGTATGATCTTGTGGCCATTACAGAAACATGGCTGCAGGGTGACAATGCCTGGGAATTAAACATACCAGGTTTTTTAACGATCAGGAAGGACAGGCAGGAAGGAAGGGGAGGTGGGGTGGCTATGATAATAAAGGAAGGAATCACTGTAATAGAGAGAAATGATATTGGGTCAAAAGATCAGGATAATGAAACAGTTTGGGTGGAGGTAAGGAATAATAAGGGGAAAAAACACTAGTGGGCGTAGTCTATAGGCCTCCGAACAGTGGCAACTCTGTTGGACGGAGTATCAATCAGGAAATAGTTGAGGCTTGTTATAAGGGAACATCTATAATTATGGGGGATTTTAACTATCATATTAATTGGACAAATCAAATTGGGCAGGGCTGTCTTGAGGATGAGTTCATTGAGTGTATTAGGGATGGGTTTCTTGAGCAGTATGTAACTGAACCGACCAGGGGGCAAGCAACCTTAGATCTGGTCCTGTGTAACGAGATGGGATTAATTAAAAATGTCCTAGTAAAGTATCCCCTTGGAATGAGTGACCATAACATGGATGAATTCCATATTCAATTAGAGGGTGAGAAGGTTGGATCTCAAACAAGTGTGCTAAGCTTGAATAAAGGAGACTATGAAGGTATGAGAGCGGATTGAGTAGAGTGGATTGGGACAATAGATTAAAGGGTAAGACTGTAGTGTCCGTGTGTAGATAAAGACACTGAAGACAGGAGTTGGTTCATAGGTATTTACTAAGCAAGTCTGGGGGGTGGTCTAAATGATATACACAATACACAGGCTTATATAGCCCAAGTGGCAATTACCGGCATTACGCACACCTGGGGCTCTTAAAGGCACATACACCACCATTGCTCTTAAAGGCACATACACCACAATTCCTCCCCTTCTAGCTAACTAGTACATCATATTTTAAGTAATTATTAATTAAATGTTATATGCAAAATAAGATACATTGCTGTATTAATTAATTATAAGTTAGTCTCTCAGGAGGCTTCGTGACTCGGTCCGGATAACGCCTCGGGGGTGTAGTAGTTTCTGGTGGTGTAGTAGGTTCTTCTGGCAAGGCTGATTCGGCTTGAATGCCAGTGTCGGGTTCATCGGGTTCCAGTCTCACCGGATCGGAGGTAGATATGGGTATATCTACTTCATCGTTAGATGTATAGAGTGGTGGTGTAGGTTGTCCCTTTTCAGATGACTTGATGATTTGGTCAGCATGGCGTCTTATTATGCTTTCTCCGATGTCCACGGTATACATCAGTGGTCCTAGTCGTGTGCAGATAGTTCCAGGCTGCCATTTCTCGGTACGGTAGTCCCGGGCCAAAACCGGTTGGCCTATCTGGAAGGTCCTAGTTGGCTTTTCATTCATGCCCTGAAACTGCCGGTTCTCCACGTCCCTTCGGATGTTGGGCTTGACCAAATCCAGCCGGCATCTTAGGTTTCTATTGTAGAACATCATGGCGGGAGTTTGGTTAGTAACCATATGTGTTGCATTCCTATATGCAAATAAGAAGTTATCCACCTTGTGCTGAAGTTTTATGTTTTCATTACCCATGGCCTTTATGGCCTTCTTGAAGGTCTGGACAAACCTTTCAGCCAATCCATTGGTGGCGGGATGGTATGGGGCGGACGTGTAGTGCTTTACCCCATTGTTCTTTAAGAACTTTCTGAATTCTTCGGACACAAATTGCGGTCCATTATCAGAACATATCTGTTCCGGCAGCCCATTCCTGGCAAATATGGTCCTTAATACTGTGATGGTTTTTTCCGTGGTGGTGGAGGACATCTTTATTACCTCCGGCCACTTGGAGTGTGCATCAACCGCGATTAGAAACATTGAGTCCATAAATGGACCAGCAAAGTCGATGTGCACCCTTTGCCAGGGAGATGAGGGCCACTCCCATGGATGTAGAGGGGCTTGTGGTGGAGCGTTTTGGACCTTCTGGCATCCTAGGCAGCTCTTGGTCATTTCTTCGATGTCTCCATCGATACCTGGCCACCATACAAACGCCCTAGCTAGGTTCTTCATTTTCACTCCACCCAGATGCCCCTCGTGAAGCTCCTTTAGCACTTTATCCTGGAGTTTGGGTGGAATCACCACTCTGGATCCACACATCAAGGTTCCTCGGCACACTGACAGCTGTTCTCTTCTTTGCGAGAATGCTGGCAACAGTGGCTCGCCATGTGCTGGCCACCCCTTCACTGTTAAATCGTAGACCCGTGAGAGAGTAGGGTCATTTCTTGTCTCCCTTTCAATGGCAGAATTTGTCACCGGTAGACATTCCACTATGGTAGAGTGGAATATCTCTACTGGGTCTTCTGTAGGTGCCTCTTCTATCGTTGGCAACGGTAGGCGCGATAAACCGTCAGCATTCCCATGCTGTTTTGACCCTTTGTATTCAATGTTGTATTGGTGTGCCCCTAGAAAAAGGGACCACCTCTGTAGTCTTTGTGCCGTCATAATGGGGACACCTTTTTTAGGGTTGAATATGGAGATGAGGGGTTGATGGTCAGTCAGCAAGGTAAATTTTTGTCCGTGTAGGTAATGGTTGAATTTCTTCACTCCCCATACCAGGCTGAGTGCTTCCCTGTCTATTTGGGCATAGTTACGCTCAGCTGAGTTTAATGAGCGTGACGCAAAAGCTATCGGCCGTTCTGAGCCATCAGGGAATATATGGGATAATACCGCGCCTATGCCGTAAGGGGATGCATCGCACGCCAGTCTGATTGGTAGTGATGGGTTGTAATGAGCCAAAACTTTCTCGGATGTGATTAAGTCTTTACATTTATGGAAGGCACGTTTACAGTCTTCGTTCCATTTCCAAATCACTCCTGTCTGTAGAAGATCATTAAGAGGGTGTAGAATAGTTGATAAGTTCGGTAAAAATTTATGATAGTAATTTATTAATCCCAGGAATGACCTTAATTGTGAAACATTTTCCGGTGCTGGGGCTTTTATAACTGCTTCAATTTTTTCAGGTGACTTATGCAACCCTTCCTTATTAATTATGTGGCCACAATATGATATCTGATTTTGGAAAAATTCGCACTGGGGGCGATTTGCTCGTAGGCCCCGTTCTTTCAGCCTAGTGGGCACCTGCTCCAAATTGGCAAGGTGCTCGTTGTCGTTTTCTCCTGTTATAAGGATGTCGTCTAGGTAGCATTGAGTCCCCGGAATCCCTTGCAGGACTTGCTCCATAGCTCTTTGCCAGATAGCTGGAGCTGATGCTACTCCAAAAACCAGTCGATTGTACTGGTACAGGCCTTTGTGTGTGTTTATTGTGAGATACTTTTTAGAGGTCTCCTCAACCTCCATCTGTAGATATGCCTGTGCCAAGTCAATTTTTGTGAAACGTTTCCCTCCGGATAGTGAGGCGAAAATATCTTCTATCCTCGGAAGAGGATACTGTACCGTGTGAAGGACCGGGTTTACAGTCACCTTAAAGTCCCCACAGATGCGAATTTTTCTCTGTTCCTCAGAGTTATTTTTCAATGCTTTTTTCATGACTGGAACGATGGGTGTTGCCCATTCGCTCCAATCTACTTTGGATAATACGCCTGCCTTTTCCAAATTCTCCAGCTCTGCCTCGACTGCCGGACGTATTGCGTATGGCACCGGTCTTGCCTTAAAAAATTTGGGAATTGCTGCATCTTCCACTTTTATTGAGGCGGTGATGCCTTTCAAGGTTCCTAGTTTCTCTTGAAACACTTCTTTGGCGTTGGCCAAGATGTCTTTTAATCGTTCAGGTATGATGTCATCATTGTTTTTTTCCTTACTGGTCACCGTCAGTGCCTGAATGGAGTGCCAGTCTAAACGTAGCTTCCTTATCCATTCACGTCCCAACAACGGTGGACCACCATCTTGTAGAATGTATAAATACAACTTTTGTATTTCTTTGCCGTTGTATACCACAGGCACCCTTATTTTTCCTTTGGGGTAGACTTTCTGCCCCGTATATGTTTTTAAGATAATGGATGTGTCTTTTAGAGGTATATGCGAAAATAGCCTCTCGTAATCTCGTCGATTTATCACGGTTAGAGCTGATCCTGTATCTAGCTCCATTTTAACTGGGGACCCTGCTATTGTGAGGGTAACCCAAATGGTTTGGTAATCTTCATTGGCAATTACATTGTGTAATTTGAGAGAGCTTAGTCTCTTGTTCCCAGAGTCGCTATCACTCTTCTGGTCTTTGGAGCTACTGTCCGTCATCATTTGTACCTTTCTGTGCTTTTCCTTATTGATTCTTTTCTCGTTAGTGGATTTTTTATTTTCAGATCGGCATACACGTGGAATGTGTCCTATCTTTCCGCATCGCTTGCATGCTTTTTCTTTGATCCAGCAATCCCTCTGATCATGGTTGGATCTGCCGCATCGATAACATTTCTTGAAACCCCGTGTCATTTCATGGGTGCCGAAGTCCTGTGGCCTTTGCTGTATCTTTGCCGCTCCTATTGCACTGAAAGCCTTGTCCAGTGTTAAATCTTTTCTAGAAGATAACTTCTTTTGTGTTTCTACACTTAGGGGATCGCAGATGAATTTGTCTTGCAGAGAATCTGCCAGTCCTGCCTCGAATTGGCAGTGTAGGGTATCAACAATCTCTTCAAAATTATTGTCCATCGGTTCGGCTGGAGTGATTAAGTTGCGTAACAGCTTGTATGTTTCTGCGCCCATTAGATCCAGAAGAACTGAAGCTTTTTTTTCATCTTCTATTCCATTTGCGGTGCAAAACACCTCCACTCTTTCTACATATGTGGTCCAATCCTCTATCTTGTTATCAAAAACATCAATATTGCCAAAGTTAGGCTCTGTTTCGTTATCAAAAGCATCAATATTGCCAGACATAGGCATTTCAAAAAAAAGATATGGCGCTTCCCGCGCTTTTTTTTTCTCTGTAGCAACGATATGGTGCTTCCCGCGCTTCCCCGCCGCTGCTACCGATAACAACGCTGTTTTACTGTGGTTTCCGTTTATTCACTGTTGGAGACTCGTTCCCGACGGAGGTCTAAATGCTGACCTGCTTGCCGCATCGGCCATCTCCCGAGTGCACCCTCCCAGTCCGTTATTGCTTGCCTCCGATTTCGCTGCTTGTCTCAGCTGTAGAGCCCACCACTGGAGCCCCAGCCTGACGCCCAGGAAGGATTAGCACAGTACCTGCCACCAGCTTGGCCAGCTGGTGAAACCACAGTTTCTATTACTTCCTTGAGTCTTCTGGATGCTGGAGGAATCGATGTCCTTGAGTGCTGCCGAATTGCAGGTAAGTCCGTTTCCACTTCGTCGCCACTGTAGTGTCCGTGTGTAGATAAAGACACTGAAGACAGGAGTTGGTTCATAGGTATTTACTAAGCAAGTCTGGGGGGTGGTCCAAAGGATATACACAATACACAGGCTTATATAGCCCAAGTGGCAATTACCGGCATTACGCACACCTGGGGCTCTTAAAGGCACATACACCACCATTGCTCTTAAAGGCACATACACCACAAAGACGATACATGATCAGTTGTGTACATTTAAGGAGTTATTTTACAACTTCCAAAAAATATATATTCCACTGAGAAGAAAAGAGTGTAAAAGAAAAGACAGCCATCCGTGGCTAAGTAAAGAAATTAAGGATAGTATTCGACTAAAAACAAGGGCATATAAGGTAGCCAAATCTATTGGGAGGATAGAGGATTGGGAAAACTTTAAAAGACAGCAAAAAATAACAAAAAGATTGATTAAGAAAGGGAAGATAGATTATGAAAGTAAATTAGCATAAAATATAAAAACAGATAGTAAGAGTTTTTATAGTGATATAAAAAGAAAAAGAGTGGCTAAAGTAAATGTTGGTCCCTTAGAGGATGAGACCGGGAAATTAATGGTGGGAAATATGGAGATGGCAAAAACACTGAATGAATATTTTACATCAGTCTTTACAGTAGAAGACACTAAGAATATCCCAACACTGGATAAACAGGGGGCTAAAGGGGGGGATGAGCTAAACATGATCAAAATCACTAAGGAAGTGGTACTCAGTAAAATAATGGGACTCAAGGCGGATAAATCATCTGGACCTGATGGCTTACATCCCAGGGTCTTGAAGGAAGTGGCGGTAGGGATTGTGGATGCATTGGTAATAATTTTCCAAAACTCCCTGGACTCGGCAAAGGTCCCGGCAGACTGGAAAACTGCTAATGTAACACCCTTATTTAAAAAGGGCAGTAGACAGAAGGCTGGAAACTATAGACCGGTTAGCCTAACATCTGTGGTCGGTAAAATTTTGGAGTCCATTATTAAGGAGGCAGTAACAGGACATTTAGAATATCATAATTTAATAGTACAAAGTCAGCATGGTTATATGAAGGGGAAGTCATGTTTGACAAATTTGCTGGAGTTCTTTGAGGAAGTAACATATAGGGTGGATAAAGGGGAACCAGTGGATGTAGTGTATTTAGACTTCCAAAAGGCATTTGACAAGGTGCCACACAAAAGATTATTGCTTAAGATAAAAAATCACGGGATTGAGGGTAATATTCTGGCATGGATAGAGGATTGGCTATCTAACAGAAGGCAGAGAGTTGGGATAAATGGTTCATTCTCAGACTGGCAATCAGTAACTAGTGGTGTTCCGCAGGGGTCAGTGCTGGGGCCCCAGCTCTTTACAATCTATATTAACGATTTGGAGGAGGGGACCGAGTGTAACATATCAAAGTTTGCAGATGATACTAAGATGGGAGGGAAAGTACTGAATGAGGAGGACATAAACAACCTGCAAGGGGACATCGACAGGCTAAGTAAGTGGGCAGGGATTTGGCAGATGGAATACAATACTGGAAAGTGTGAGGTTATGCACTTTGGCAGGAAAAATCGTAGAGCAAGTTATTATCTTAATGGCAAGAAACTGGAAAGTACTGAAGTGCAAAGGGATCTGGGGGTCCTGATGCACGAAACTCAAAAGGTTAGTATGCAGGTGCAGCAAGGGATTAAGAAGGCCAATGGAATGTTGGCTTTCATTGCTAGGGAAATAGAATATAAAAATAGGGAGGTATTGCTTCAGTTGTACAAGGTATTGGTGAGACCGCACCTGGAATACTGCGTACAGTTTTGGTGTCCATACTTAAGAAAGGACATACTTGCTCTCGAGTCAGTACAAAGAAAGTTCACTCGGTTAATCCCAGGGATGAGGGGATGGACATATGAGGAGAGGTTGAGTAGATTGGGACTCTACTCATTGGAGTTCAGAAGAATGAGAGGCGACCTTATTGAAACATATAAGATTGTGAAGGGGTTGGATCAGGTGGATGCGGGGAAGATGTTGCCGATGATGGGTGAAACTAGAACTAGGGGGCATAGTCTTAGAATAAGAGGCTGCTCTTTCAAAACTGAGATGAGGAGGAACTACTTCACTCAGATGGTGGTAGGTCCATGGAATATGCTGCCCCAAAAAGCTGTAGAAGCTACATCATTACATAAATTTAAAACAGAAATAGACAGTTTCCTAGAAGTAAAGGGAATTAAGGGTTATGGGGAGCGGGCAGGAATTTGGACATGAGTCTGGGTTCGGATCGGTCATGGCCCTGTGGGTAGCGGAGCGGGCCCAGGGGCCGTGTAGCCTGATACTGCTCCTATTTCGTGTGTTTAATTCTGTTAGATTCAGGAGATGGTTCTGTGATAGTGGATTGGCGGTTAGGATCAGATCAGCCATTACTTATTGAATGGCGGAGCAGGCTCGAGGGGCCGACTGGCCTGCTCCTGCTCCTATTTCTTATGTTCTTATGTTCTTATCATTTAAGTGAGACATTTTTTGTAGGAATGGTGTCATGTGACGATATCAAAAAAAATACAGAAAATGTGCAGCCCTCAGAAATGGACAATGCTGAACATAAAGTCAATGCAGTAAAAGTGGACAAATGGATGATCCCACTGCAGATAAATGGAGCATTAGTTACATTGATACTGGACACTGGGGCAAAAGCAAACTTAATCAGTATGAGTGACATAAAAAATATGAAAGAAAAGCCGAAAATACAGAAAAAGTCAGTACTACTGAAGAGCTATAATGGACAGAACATAGATAGCTTAGGTGTATGCAGACTTAAAGTGACAGTCAAAGACAAAGTGCATCGTCTCTTGTTTTCTGTTGTGGCTGAACGACTTGATTCGATACTAGGTGACAAAGCTTGTGAAGACTTAGAACTGGTCAAGAGAGACTACCGTATAAACTGTGCCATAAGCAGACCAGATGACTCAGGTGATGAAGCAGAGAGCCCATCAAGGATGAAAAGGTGAAAGGTATCCATGTCTTCAAAAAGCCTAGTTTCTCCAAGAAGAAGGAAAAATACTTTCAGGTCAAAGAGAAGCCAAAGGAAGAAAAGCACAAAGAGGAAAACACAAGGAGAAAAAGTCCAAAGATATAACCGCAGCAGATGTTGTTAAGCAGTGGAAAGAGAAAAAGAAAAAGAAGAAGCCTGCACCAGAGCAGGAAGCAGTTCCGGAGGATACTCATTCTTCCCTCAGGCCAATCTTTGGTGTTCCATTAGCCGAGGCTGCTGAGAGGACTATGCTGTATGATGGGATCCAGCTGCCAGCAGTTTTTCGAGAGTGCATTGACTACATTGAGAGTTATGGCATGAAGAGTGAAGGAAACACTGAAACCCTCTCCAAGCAAAGATTGCAAGGAGACCTCGATCTATTCAAGACCAGGTTGATGAGAATGCCGCAACTGCATCTTGTCATTCACCTCCAGAACAATCTCATGAAGACACATCAGACTTACCCGTGTTGAGAAGATCCACACGTGAAGTAAAAGAGCCTGATAGACTTAATCTTTGAGTACAATGTAAAGCTTTGAATAGGGCTGACTGTTTTGAAAATGTTTATGTTTATAGAGCACTAACAAAAGTGTTACTGATATTATCTTTATTGTTTTCTTGAAAGTTGATTGATATTGATTTTGTTAAACCTCAAAGAAAGGGGGATGTAACGATCAATAGCATGTCATTCTATAGTGGACACTAGGTGGAGCCGTAGAGCTGTGTAGAGCTGTATATAAGACTACACTACTCAGCTGTATATATATTAAGACTACATTACCCACGAGGCACTAGGCTACCCACAAGGCAGCAGTCAAGATGGAAGCCTCTACAGATACTGTACCAGTCCACATGAGCTCAATAAAGTAACTAGCAAAAGCTAGCTGTGTTCATAATAAGAATGTCTATTTATTAATGAACATAACAGGGACAATGGGAAGATAGAATGGTGTCGGACTGGACATTTGCAGCGCTCAGATATACATTTATTACATTTATTACTGACACAGATCCCCCACCCAATACAAAAATAATAATACAGACACATCTAACTATATTAGTAAATAACAGAGACGCAAAATCATTTACATTCAACACATTAGCAACTCGCAAATACACGTGTATCTAACATGGGCACACCTAAATATATTTAAAAGGATCACAGGTTATTGATTGCTAAAAAAAGACTTTAATTGAGTGTCTTTAAGTCCTGAAGTAAATATGCTAGTTTACATTAGCCTTCTTCCAAAGCCACTGGAGATTGCTGTGGAATGATATGGGCCCTATCTGATAATTTATGATGTGGAACTGCAAGTTTGAAGCACAATGGATTGATTCCACTGGCCCTGTTCTGCTGACTGCCAACACAATACATACTTACAACCAATGAAACAAACCTGCCTTGGATGGAAGTGGGCTTCGTTTTCTGGAAGGAATAAATCAACTGGGCCGAAAAATTACCTCCAAAAAATCTAGATAAAATCGTTCTGTATAAGTAAAGGACAAATTGTCAGAAGTGGAATTCGAACACTCGCCTCTAGAGGAAATTACAACCTAAACAGAGCGCCTTAGACCATTCGATCATTCTGACCTCCTGATTCAAAACCTAATGACCCTGCAGTTACATACTGAGGTAAACAAAACGCGAACTGTTGCTGGAAGGCCCTGGGATTTCACTGTCAATGTGTCAATGTGTTCTGTGTATGAGGAGGCCTCGCTGGGCCGTGTGGTATCTTGCTTCACTGGCAGTAATGCGCTGCTTTCGCTGCAGTGGGTCCCCCAGCGATGGGTATTAGTATTATTTCTTTTCTTGTTATATATAAATGACCTGGAGTTGGGTATAGCGAGTCAAATTTCAAAGTTTGTGGATGTGTTGGCAACGTAATAAGTAGTGAGTATGTTATTGGCAGATTTCAGGAGGACATAGACAGACCGGCGAAATGGTCATGGCAGATGAAATTTGACAAATTAATTAAGTTTGGTAGGAAGTATCAGGAGAGTCAAAATAAACCACGTGTTTCATTTAAAGTGGGTGCAGGAACAGAGCGACCTGGGGGTGTACGTTCACATGTATTTGCAGGTGGTGGGACAAGTTGAGAAGGCTGTAAGGAGGGCATTCGCGGTCCATGACTTTATAAATCGAGGATTTGAGGAAAAAGCAAGGAATTTATGTTCAAACTTCATAAAATACTAATTAGGCACAAGCTGGAGTATTGTGGCCAATTCTGGGCTCCACAGTGAGGAATCATGTCAAGCCCTCAGAGAGTGTGCAGTGGAGATTTACTGGAATGGTACAAGTGATGAAAGACTTCAGTTAGGTGCAGAGCTGATTCAATACTAACATTTAAAAGGTAATTAGATAAACACTTGGAAATAAAAAAAATATGCTGGACTATGGGGAACCCGCAGGGGAGTGGGATTAATTGGTTCACTCTTACAAAGGCTCGATGGGCCGAATGCCCCCTACTGTGCTGTAATATTCTATGATTCTATGTTATCGATTTCCATGGTGTCACCGATAGGCGAGAGATGCAAAGCTCTGCAGAACTCTGCTTCAGTGGTATCTTGTTCCCCAGAAATGGGCTGTAATGCGCTGTCTGAGGCCACATTCGCTGCTATTTGCCAGCAGCGGGTTATTGAAGAGAGCTGCTTTCGCGGCCTCACTCATTCCAGGCTCTAGAAAACAGCAAGAAAACGATAGATTTGTTGCCGTGTCTGAAATGTAGATTAAAACAGTTGTTATTAACCGAGGCAGCCCTGCAGGATCTTATAATGATCTCTCACAAATCAACTGAAGCCAGTGAGGATGTGAATATCATTTTGCTTTTCTAAAATAAACGGTGTGACTTTCATTGTGGAAACATGGAGAGAGTCTGGTGTGGCTCACTGCGGAAATATCCATGTCACAGCGAACCAGCTCTCCTGCAGCCAGTGCAGCCTCCCATCCGTCCTTTCGGGGCCTAGTCTGCTAAGATGAATTCTGATTTCCGTGAAGCCAATCTCAGGCTTTTATATATTTTTGATGTGCTTGCTATCCGACCGCAGGGTAAATGTTGGGAATATCAGCCGGGCCCTGCTGGCAATGTTTGCAGCACATTTGTGTTCATTCGTTGAAACCTGAAACAGTGAGACAATAAGGTAAAGATTACTCGATCGTTAATGGAACCATCAATTATTTGAGCTGACAGCTGACCTTGTCAACCGATTGTGCCAACGAGACCCAACCCTTTCCAAACTGAAACACCGAGCTACAACCTCAGATTACAGCGACCAGTATGGATCGATGATGTATTCCAAATTACTTTCAGTCTGATGCAGCTAAGTGGAGCATTGGAGACTGCATTTTATACATTCCGAATTCCAATGCCCTGTCAGCTCAGCCCGCTGATCTATTCCCATTCCCAGCCCTCTTTCACATTTCGATGACGTCCATCCTATAACCAAGTTTGCTGATGGCATTAAGTTAGGCGGCAAAGTAAGTAGTGTAGGTGGGAGCAGAAAGTTCCAAAGAAACATTGATAGATTAAATGAGTGGGCACAACTGTGGCCGATTGAGTTCAAAGTGGAGAACCGTGAGATCATCCACTTTAGACCTGAGAAATATAGATCAGAGTATATTCAAAAAGGTGAGAATTTAGGAACCGTGGAGGAGCAGAATGTGTTAAAAGTCTACGTACATTAATTACTTCAAACTGCTGGGCAGGTACAAAAGAAGATGAAAGGTTCATGGAATTGTAGCCTTCATCTCAAGTTGGCAGTAATACAGAGTGGTGGAAGGTCTGCTGGACGTCTACAGGAAAGATAGGGAAATGGTACAGGGGGGAGCAGTAGTCTTAGTGACTAAGCGTGAAATCACTTCAATCATAAGAGAGACTATAATGAGAGATAAGCAGGCAATGGAGACTTTATGGTTAGAATTAAGAGCTAGGAAAAATTTAAGACTGCAGTGGGAGTTGAGTAGAGGCCCTCTCATCGCAGCTGTGACGTGCTAGATTTTATAAAGAACATAAGAACATAAGAAATAGGAGCAGGAGTAGGCCAATCGGCTCCTCGAGTCTGCTCAACCATTCAATAAGATCATGGCTGATCTGATCCTAACCTCAAATCTTCTATCACTCTGCATCCACCCGAACCCATGTGAGGCGAAAAACCAGATAAAGACCGAATGGCCAATTTGGGAGAAAAAAATCTGGGAAATTCCTCTCTGACCCATCTAGGCGATCGAAATTCTTCCTGGAGATCACTCTGTCCCTATATTTTCTACAGTACTTACCTTCTGTAAAGGCGATCTCCACCCCAGCCAGGAACAGGAATAAAACCATCTCCTGAAATCTAACACAGAATTGGAACACAGTAGGTGCAGAACAAGGCTACACGGCCCCTGGGCCCACTCCACTACCCACAGGGCCATGACCATTCTGAACCTAGACTCATGTCCAATTTCCTGCCCGCTCCCCGTAACCCTTAATTCCCTTTACTTCTAGGAAACTATCTATTTCTGTTTTAAATTTATTTAATGATGTAGCTTCCACAGCTTTCTGGGGCAGCAAATTCCACAAACCTACCACCCTCTGAGTGAAGAAGTTTCTCCTCATCTCAGTTTTGAATGAGCAGCCCATTATTTTAAGATTATGCCCCCTAGTTCTAGTAAAAGCAGAAATTAGACAAGCATGTAGGAAAAGCAGAGTGGTTTTAATGGAGGGTGTAAATTTTCATATAGATAGGGATAAGCAGACTAGCACCTATCAGAAAGTTAATTTATTGAGTGCATCCGGAATAGTTTTCGACAACAATATGCCTTAGAAACAACACACGGGCAGGCCATATTTGATTTAGGAATGAGTAATGAGTCAGATTTATTCAACAGACCAAAGGTGCATGAACATTTATTTAATAGTGATCATAACATGATCGAGTTCAACATAGTGTTTGAAAGGGAGAAACGCGACACAACTACTAAGATTCTAGATTTGGGTGGGGCCGACTTCAACGGATGAGGCAGAGACTGTCCACATTAAACTGGGCAAATCTGTTAATAGGTAAAATGACAGAAGATCAGTGGGAGGTGTTCAAAATAAATTTAACATGGTACGGAATCAGTTTATATCCCTGTGGGGCAAGAACCCTACTGGACAAAAAAACAGGCATGGACGACTAAAGAGGTAAGAGACAGACAGCGTTAAAATAAAATAAAAAGCATACAAAAATGCTAAACATAGCACAGATCCTGGCGAATGGGAAAGATACAAAGAACAGAGAGTAAGAGCAGATAGTAATAGCTACAAAGAGGGAGTATGAACAGAAAGAGACTGGTGAAATGGGCAGACACATGGCAGATGAAAGTTAACGCAGAGAAGTGCAAAGTGATATATTTTGGTCGGAAGAATGAGGAGAGGCAATGTAAACTAAACGGTACTAATTTAATGGGGCCGATTATTTCCTTTTATCGGCTCCCTCTGGAGATCACTGGCCCCGAAACTGCTCACAATGCTCTCCCCTGCAATTTATTAACCAGCTCTAAATGGTTCAATTATAAAGAAGGTGCAGGAACAGGGAGACATTGGGTGTGTGCACACAAATCTTTGAAGGTGGGAGGACAAGGTGAGAAGGATGTTAGAAATGATTAGGGTTCCTTTCTTTTATTAATAGATGAATAGAGCATAAAAGCAAGGAAATTATGCTAAACATTTATAAAGCACTGGTGTATTGCGTTCAATTCTGTGCACCACATATTAGGAAAGAAGTCAAGGCCTTGGAGAGAGTGCAGACTAGAGTTACTGGAATGGTACCAGGGATGGGGGACCTCATTGATGGGACGAGACTGGAGAAGCTGGGATTTTTCTTCTTGGAGCAGTGAATGTCAATAGGAGAGTTGATAGAAATATTCAAAATTATGAATGGTTTTGATAGAGATAAAAAAGGAGAAACCTTAAAAATGTAAAAGAAAATATGATAAAATCCACCCAGGCGCAGTTGGGGGTCGAACCCATGATATTCGGCTTATGTGACAGATGGCCTTACCACCTGGCCACCACGCCGTACATCAGCCTTTGCCTTGAGGTTGAGGGAAGGCAGAACAGACACTTGTATACGGGAATAAAATGAGATGGTGGAGCCAGCAAATAACCGCCTCATTTAGATGAATCGTTTCATAAAACCTTTCAGAGAATCAGAGAATCATACATCACAGAAGGAGGCCATTTGCCCCGTCGTGCTCTTGGAAGAGCAATCCAATTATTCCCAGTTCGTTCCCCATACCCCTGCAAAATTTTCCAAATCAAGCATTTATCCAATTCCCTTTTGAAAGTTACTATTGAATCTGCTTCCTCCGCCATTTCAGGCAGAGCATTAAGATGATAATAACTTGTAATGTAAAAAAGAAAATCTCCTCATCTCCCCTCTGGATCCTTTCCAATTCGATGTCATCTGTTGTCGTCTGGGTGTTGCCAGGAGTGGAGGATTTTGACTCTGAGGAAAGATTGGAGAGGCTGGAGTTGCTTTCTTTGGAACAGAGGAGGCGGAGGGGAGGCTTAATTGAAGTGTATAAAATTATGAGCGGCCGAACTATAGTGGATAGGAAGCACCCATTTTAGTTAGCAGAGAGGCCAATAACAAGGAGGAATAGATTTAAAGTAATTGATAGAAGAATTAGAGGGAAGTTGAGGAGAACTTTTATCACCCAAAGGGTGGTGGGGTCTGTAACTCACTACCTGAAATGGTGGTAGAGGCAGAAACCCTCATCATATTTGAGAAGTACTTGGATATGTACTTGATGTGCTGTAAACTGCAAGGCTATGGACCAATAGCTTGAAAGTGGGATTAGGCTGGGTAGCTCTTTCGACCAGAGCCGATGACCCTCCTTCTGTGCTGCAAATTTCAAAGATACTATGATTCTAACAGGTACTGATTTTCCTAGGTGTCCTGGGCATAGCTGTGTCCAACAGCCAACATCAATTCAATTTCAATTTTATTTGTCACGTAACCAAATACAACAAGTGAAATCCAGTAAGTGAAATGCTTTTTCCTTAACAAACCGAGCGCACCAAGCAGCAAGGACACTTTGCTACCTGGTACACACGGAGCCCGCAAGGACGGCAGCCATCTTCACCGGCGCCATAAAGCAGCGCCCAAACAGGGACAGGAACAACATCACAGTGGGATCTTTCTGTGTAGAAATCGGCCGCCGTGTTTTCTTATATTATAAGCAGTGACTACGCTTCAAAAAGTACTTCATTTTCTGTAAAGCAATTTAAACAAAAATTACCATTCATGGGATGTGGATGTCGCTAACAATATCAGCATTTATTGCACAATCCCACTTGCCCTTGAGAGGGTGGTGATGAGCCCCTTTTTGAACCACTGCAGTCCGTGAGGTGAAGGGACCCAGAGTGCTGTTAGGGAAGGATGTCCCGGATTTTGACCCAGCGACAATGAAGGAATGACGATATATTTACAAGTCAGGATGGTGCATGCCTTGGAGGGGAACTTACAGGTGGTGGTGTTCCCATGCGCAAACTGCTCTTGACCTTCTAGGAGGTACAGGTCGCAGTTTTGGGAGGTGCTGTGGAAGAAGCTTTGGCACTTGTGTAGCGCGATTTTTACTTTCCACATATCAGCCCAAGCCGGAATGTTGTGCAGGTCTTTCTGCATGCAGGCCAGGATTGCTTCATTATCTGATGAGATGAGAATGGAACTGAACACTTTGTGATCATCGCTGAACATCCCCACGTCTGACCTTATGATAGAGGGAAGGTCATTGATGAAGCAGGTGAAGATTAACTCCTGCAATGATGTCCTGGTGCTGACATGATTGACCTCCAACAACCACAAGCATCTTCCTTTATGCTAGGTATGTCTCTAACAGTGGACTTTCCCCCGTGTCCACCCACAGGTTCCATTGACTTCAATTTTACTCGGGCTCCTTGATGGAACACTTGGTCTAATGCTGTTTTGCTGCTAAGAACAATCACTCTCACCTCGCCTTTAGAATCCAGCTCCTTTGTCCATGTTAGGATCAAGGCTGTAATGAGGTCTGGAAACTAGTGGTCCTGTCGGGACTCAAACTGAGCATTGGTGAGCATTAGGACGTTCCAAGGTCGTGAAAGTTGCTATAGGAGTGCAAGTTCTCTTTTTTACTGTTTAAAAACGACTAACACATGCATGATGTTTATTTGTAGGAACAGATGGTATTCCAGCTGAAACCTTAACCCTACCTTCCTCTCCCCACAGATCGTGCCAGGGTGTCCCAGCATGGCTCATTTATAAATGTTGATATTAAATAAGTGGTTCCTTCTGCAGTGGGGGAAGAGTTAAACTGACACCGCTGGCAGTTTTACTGAATGGTGTAATAAAGAAAAAATCTAATAGGTATTTGCAGTAGTAAGCTTTTTCTAAAGTGCTGAACTGGCAGTTGAGACAACCTAAGCAGTAGTGTTAGAACTGCATACTGTGTCAATTAGAGACAATTGGAAATAGTCGGATGTGGAAACCATAAGAGGCCTAGAGGATGTAAGTTCTGTTCTGGCAGGAAAGTAAAATAATGAGTTGGAAGTAAAGAGACCTACAGAGGCAGGAATGGAGGACAATGAGTCAGAAGTACAATGTTGATGAGACCCTATCTGGCATAAACAAAGGTCATAGGTGCAACAATAGCTTGGGGGATAACGGACATATAGGTTTGCGATAATAAAAGTGGTACATTAATGTAACGCAGCATAGGCAACCAATCAGTGAAGATGCATACGGGCCAAGATCCACTCAGGTGGCAGAAATGAATTCTGACCGAGCTGGACATATATGTTTTAATGTATCAAAATGTAGTGTTTGCTGCACCAATTTGGTGAAGTCTGGCTATGACAGAGCAGATTGTCTCCACACCAGTGTAATAAAGATGATTGATTATCGATCCGAAAACCTTGTGTCGAGTGTTGGTTTAAAATACTCCACAGCAATTGGCATCACGAACAGGATCCCACATGGATGGGTGGCATGGACGAGTGAAGCTGAGCAAAAATGTGAGTTATTTTGAAAAACCACGTACAGTTAGGGCAAGGCAACACCGTCTCGTGTCCACCGCCCCCTTTGGAATCAAAGAACTAAAAGATTTGAATCAATAAGTCAAGCGGTCTTGGGGTTCAGGTGAAATACGCAGAACTATAGGCGTGGTATGTGTTGCAAGTAGTGCGTTAACTTTGGAGTAAAAGTCTAAAGCATACCTCTGACAACTCGAGTTACAAGCAATGCAGAAAGTTTAAGCATACCTGTGACAACTCCAGTTGCAAGTAGTGCTAAGCATACATCTGACAACAAATTACCCGAACAAAATTGTTGCAAGTATGGACTCACCCTGCGAGAGTAAATAAGGGAGCTACCTCTGACAACTGCGGTTGCAAGTACCGTCTCACACTGTGAGAGTAAAGCAAGGATGGTACCTCTGACAACTGCGGTTGCGAGAGTAAAGGATGGGACATACCGCTGACAACAATTAACCATGGAAAGTGAAAAACTCGAGGGGGCTCGGTGGGGTTGCTGATACACTATTTAATGGACAAAAATAAAAGATTCAATGACAAAATTGTTAATAACGATTGGCAACCGAACGACCCACCGGCCAAACAAAGAGAATGGTGGGCTAAAGAAACAAAATTAAAGGAAGAAAGGGCCATCATTTTAGTGGCTCATGCATATTATGAGTTGAGCAGCTGTGCTCGAGTTTGGACCAAAAACGGGTGCCAAAATTGTACCCAAGTACCCATAATGGCAACAGCTCCTGTAGTGCCATCTGAGGTGAAAAGAGTAGAGGAGGACAGGATAGACTGGGATGCGCTGAGCTGAAAAGTTGCTGAACATGACCCCGACTATAATGATGGGGAAAACTCGCCCCCATATGACGACATAAAAGTGGCACCTATTAAGGTGGAATTTATTCCGGTCACCCCGGCGGTGCCTATCCTTTTAAGGGCACCCCCAGGCACCGTAGCGATCCCAGCAGTACCAGTTCAGGTATAAATCACTTATGTATCTTTCTCCACAGGAGATAAATAAAAGTTGCTTCAAATTCTGCTGGAACTAAAGCTCAGACAGAGTAATGCCATATTCTGGCAGAAACTAAGAGAAATGAGAATATGTCACAACTTGCACAGCCGGGATGTTGATGGATTAGCGAGGGCAAAAATGAGCGAAGATATGTTGGGTCAATTACCTCAACAATATAGGGAGGGGACATGGTGTCAAGATGTAGCCCCTGTAAACCAGCAATGAGATGTGGATTATACAGCTTTTAGGACCGCTGTTACACAAGTTTTAGGATTAGCACCAGTAAACTGGGGACTAGTCATGGGAATTAGTCCGGGGAAAGGGGTGTCAACCCATGATTATGGAGAACGGAAGTGGACTAGTTTTGTAGCCCACTCCAGTATAATAGCACCACAACGAGACAATTTGGCATTTTTGAAAATGTACAAGGGCTGAGTCGTGCCCATCAGGCCATAGTACAAATTGGATTGGTCACCATACAGACCTTTGATGAATTGATCAGATGGGCGACTGAGGTAGACAACCAGCAGAAAGTTAAGGTGGCTGCCTTGGAGGAACAGATAGCTGCAGTAAAGGAGATGGAAGTCTGTATAAAATGCAATAGGCTTGGGCACAAGAGTTATCATTGCACATTAACTAGGAAAGACGCAGGAAGGAGGTGTAAAAACTGTAATAAACCTGGACACGAACAGCGAGACTCTTGGTCCAAGGGAGGGGGGAAGAAAGGTCAAGGCTCAAGACAACAAGAGGCAGCGTGTAGCGAGAAGATAACGGGCGAGGCCAATATGAATAAGATTCAATTGATCGAACTAATCAAAACCCTGTCACAGTCCCGCTAGGTATCATCGGCCCTCGGTACAGGCACCGATCCCCGTCTGGAGCTAACAGCACTGTTATGGGGCCAGCAGTGCTATATGTTAGTTGACACAGGGGCATCAGTGTCTATAACCAATTTGGACCTCCCGTACACAAAAACCTCAAAACCTCAATAATGATACAAGGAGTGGGCGGGAAGAGCAATCGCGCTTACAAAAACGGGACAGAATTATTGGAACTAGGAGGAATTTTTCTCCCATTCCAGTTATGGGCATGTGATAACCCAGAGGGAACAATCTTAGGAGTGGATAAAACAAGTGAACTGGACCATGTGACAGATGTATGAAATAAGACTGTATTATGAAAGCGCGTAAGTGATGATAAATTTGAAGCCAGGATTATGGCCAGTTATATGATAAAGATCGGTAGTAAAGGGATTGGGAACAATATGGAATATGGGGAGTCCTATGCCAGGCGGTGGAAGGAGTATGGGTCACCTCTAAACAGGACTGTGGACTAACTACAATTAACCCTATCATGATACCCGGACCGGAGCACAAGGCGCACAGACAATACCCGATAAAACCAGCAGCCAAAGAGGCCGTATTCAGGATAATAATCGAGTTACTGAAACAGGGAGTGTTAAAAGAAACCACAGCAACCACAAACTCACCAATTTGGCCGGTAGGTAAACCAGACAGATCAGAACTCGTGACTCTCACGGAAGCATTGAAATTGGCAAAAGGAAAACGAGTAAATATATACACAGGCAGTAGATATGCATTTGGGGTAGTGAATGATTATATGATAGCATGGAATAGGAGAGGATATGTAACCTCTGGAGGAGGACAAATACAGCATGAGGAAGTAGTGAGAGACCTAGTAGAAGCGGTAAAAGGAGCAGAAGAGGGAGCAGTGATTAAAATAAAGGCACACCGCAAGGTAGTGAGCGAGCAACAAAAAGGAAATATGCTAGCTGATCAGGCAGCAAGAACAGCAGCGGACACAGAGATCCCTACACCAATAGCTGCAGGTAGAATAACAGCAGAGGAAGTGAACATTAAAAGAATCCAAGAGGAGACCGAAATGGAGGAGCAGGAGCAGTGGATAAAGAGAGGCGCAGCCAAAGGTACAGAAGGAATATGGAAAAAGGGTCACAGGGGAACTTGTTGAAAATGTACCATGAGCCAGACCATGGGGGGTGGAATGGCATGATAGGTAGGCTAAGTACAGATTGGTGGTGGAGTGGAGTGGGAAAAGATGTGGCAAGATACTGCAGACGCTGCATCATCTGTGGACAACACAACCCAGGTAGGCCCATAAAGGTTGGAATAGCCCACCAGCCACGACACAAAGGCCCCTGGGAAAACCTCCAATTAAACTTTACTGGAACCCTACCTCACAGTAGAGGGAAGAAATACTGATTAGTGATCATAGACCAGTTTACAAGTTGGGTGGAAGCATTCCCTACTGTAGTGCTCAGACTGTGGCCCGAATATTTGCATACGACGTGATACCGAGATGGGGGTCCCATTGCAAATAGGTTCAGATCAAGGTACCCACTTTACGGGAAAGGTAATGAAAGAAACTTGTAAGTTACTGGGGGTAAGACAGAAGTTCCAAATCCCCTACCATCCGCAAAGCTCAGGCATGGTAGAGCGAATGGACAGAACCCTGAAAACAGCCTTAAGCAAGGCCATAGCCGAAACTGGACAGGGGTGGGTGGATGTCCTTCCATGTATCCTGATGAGGCTGCGGGCCAACTCAAACAGGATGACCGGACTGACACCATATGAACGCATGAGTGGACAAGCAATGTGTCTGCCGGATGTATTAGCATCTGGTAGCGAGGGGCTAGGACCATTAAACAATAAAAATATGAAGTATGTACAAACATTGGATAATCAATTGAAAGTGCTCTAACAAGAAGTTAAAGAACAACAAGACATCAGAGATAAAAATACACAAAAGTAGCGGTCCTCGGAGCACCTACCCAAGGTAGGCGAGCAGGTAGTTATTAAAATATTGCCAGAGAGATCGGGATTCTCACCTAGATGGACCAGAACATTTGAGGTTATCATGACCAGCGATATGTGCGCATGTATACATATGAGGGGAAAGGATAGATGGAAACATTGGACACAGCTAAACCGGTACAACAATAAACCATCTGATCTTATGTCCCACAGAAACAACGGAATAAACACCAGAGATGAGCTACCTCTGGTGACAACCAGACCTCTGTTTCAATTACAGATAAACATGGATCCCGTAAGATGGATTGTCATAACTACCCTGATGACAGCATTTATAAGTACAAGTAACGGGCTGGAAGAAATGGACTGCAGGTTGAGATCCCATAATGGCGACTTCATGGAGGCTTCATCATATCACAGAGTTAGGAGTGTGAAAAACAAGGAAAATGATGTTACAGGTGTAACGGTACCTGGGTGAACTTGGATCAACAACCATGCGGACCCTGTAGAATGAAAAAATGCCAGCAATATGGTAGAATGTAATAGACACTGGCAGATGTTGGCTCAAGTAGGGGGAGGATATGTCCTGAGCTGCACGGAAAATGGTATAAGATGGACTATTGTACACGGCATTACAACACCTCAACCAACAACAACAAGGACCACAACACAAGGGTTAACCCTAGAAACAACAACACCCCCAATCACAACAATACCTGAAGAATGGAGGTGTCCGAAATGGACGCCTGGGCCTGAAAATGGACTGGTGATATTCACTGAGGGAGAACAATTGTATGATAGCGTGAGACACGAAATTGTACCGGTACTAATGAACTTAACCATGTTGCAATGGCCAGGATATTCTGAAAGGTTTACTAAAATTAGAAAATTCTATGCATATATGATAAAGAATGTAATTAACCAAGCTGCTGATGTGACAGGGGCTACTGACGTTAGGGGACATGCTGCATTTCACCAAAGGATTAAGAGGAGCTTAGTAACCGATATACCCATGGGAATAAACACGGGGACATCATTCATTAATGCCCTAGATATACAAGGTGTCCAAAGTAGTGTGGAACGACTACAAAGGGTAATACAACAGATTTTAGAGAAGGAAACTGGTTTGGTTCGACAAGGATCAGAGTTGGGAGGACATACGATAAGGAAGTTACTCAAGGGAATCAAGGTTATAGAGGACCATGCTAGCATTATCAACAAACCAAACCATAGAGATGAGGAACAGGCAAAAGACAGGGTAGGAAGAGGCTTGTGTTAAGCCTATGGCCAATGGATCACCGGACAGTTAAACACAATCTGGCACAGATACAGCGAGGCGAGGTACCAGACTGGATTAACAGCACACAGCTCTGTGGCCTGAGCCGGAATCCAGGCCCTCTGACTGCTTGTACCCTCAAAGGGATGACCAGAGTATATCCAGTGATACAAAAATGTAAAGCAGAAGTGACAGCAATGATAGGTATGGTACTCCTGATGCCAGTGGTGGGACTAGACATGGCTCCATACCCACAGTACCAGGTAACAAACATAGGCATAGTGAGGGGTGAGACATACCTCCAATACTATTCAATTGATACCTATGCCATCAGGAAGAATGATACTATGAGAGGCGTCTCCCTAAACGGATGCCACAGAAAGGCACGCTTATGGTGTGCCCACATCCAGTAGGAGAAGGCCCTATAGATGAGTGCGCCTATAATAAGACAGAGAGTGTGTGTTGGACTGATCACAAGTTGATCACCATCACACCCGCTCAGGATATAAAGGCGAAGGGGAGAATTGTACAGCCACCACAGAGGCTGAGTACCAATAGAGTAACCTTGTATGTGCAATCACAATGCCTAACTTTTGCTTTACGCCAAAGATCCCTGTCACAATTGGACACACCAGATTGGTGTATGTACATTCAAGGGAGGAGATAAACCTAAATGTGCCAGATAGTCTAAAGAAAGAGTTGGTCAATTATGAAGGAGCAGTAGGGACCGCAATGCCCCACCTGCAAGAGGATCTGCAAGAATTGAAAGAGGATTTAAGTAAGATGGTGAAACAATACATAGTGCTGCAAAGGGACCTTGGGGAATTAGAAAGGGTCATAGAGATAGAGCTACAGGAGTTCCCGTGGTATGAGAAGCTGTGGGATTGGGGAATGAATGTTAACATACAACCATGGATCCGCATCATTTCCCATATATATTAGTGATAGTACAGTTAGTCATGGCTATATGATGGGGAATAGCAGCATGCACCACTTGTAACAAGAAACGGACCAACAAAGAGCTAAAGTGAAGCGGAAAGAGCTGGAATAAACAAGTTTGCTCTACACATGATGGGTATGCAGGGCCTCCTGAGCCAGCGCCTGATCACCACATGGGGCAGGAGGCACAGCAATGCTTATACATGTTGTTCAACTTGGGCAGTGGCCACGTACCAAAAGGGGGGATTGCAGTGGGGAATGAGTTAAACTGACATCGCTGGCAGCTTCACTGAATGGTGTAATAAAGAGAATAATCTAATATTTGCAGTGGTAAGCTTTTTCTAAATTGCTGAACTGGCAGTAGAGATAACCTAAGCAGTAGTTGTAGAACTGCTTACTGTGTCACTAAGAGACAGTTGCAAATAGTCGGAGGTGGAAACCATAAGAGGCCTAGAGGATGTAAGCTCTGTTCTGGCAGGAAAGTAAAATAATGAGTTGGAAGTAAAGAGGCCTAGAGAGGCATGAAAGGAGGACAATGAGTCAGAAGTACAATGTTGATGAGACCCCATCTGGCATAAACAAAGGTCATAGGTGCAACAACAGTTTGGGGGATAATGGTCATGTACTTTTCCGATAATAAAGGTGGTACTTTAATATAACGCAGCATAGGCAACCAATCAGTGAATATGTATACGGGCCAAGGACCAATCAGGTGGTAGGAATGAATTTTGAATGAGCTGGACATATATGTTGTAATGTATAAAAATGTAGGGCTTACTAATCCAATTTGGAGAAGTCTGGCTAAGACAGAGCAGATTGTCTCCCCACTGGTGTAACAAAGACAACTTGATTATCGATCCGAAAACCTTGTGTCAGGTGTTGGTTTAAAATACTCCACAACACTTCTATAGTTATTAATGACTTAGAAAATTCCTATATCCACGTTTGCTGATGATGCAAAGGCTGGTGGTATGGTAAGTCGTGTAGACAGCAGCATATAATTACAAAGATATATTGATAGATTAAGTGAATGGGCGAAACAGTGGCTGATGGATTACAACGCAGGTAAGTATATCGTCATTCATTTTAGACCTAAAAAGTAGATCCGAGTATTAATTACATGGTGCAGAGTTCGGAACAGTGGAGTTCCAAAGGGGTTTCGGGTCCATGTACACAGACCACTGAAATGTAGCAGTAAGGTACAAAAATAATCAAAAAAATAGAATATAAAGGAGAGGAAGTTATTCTGCAGCTATACAGCGACCTGGTTAGACCACATCTGGAGTTCTGTGTACCGTTCTGGGCACCGCCTGTTAGAAAGGATAGATTGACCTTAGAGGAAGTGCAGTGCACATTCACCAGAACGTTACCAGCGCTCCAATGGTTAAAATATGAGCAGAGATTACATAAACTGGGCTTGTATTTCCTGGAATATAGAAGGTTGTGGGGATTTGATTGAGGTTTTAAGATTTTGAAACGAATTGATAAGTTAGATAGAGAGAAACCTTTTTTGGCCGTTGGTGGGGGAGCCGAGGACAAGGGGGCATAATCGTAAAATCAGAGGCAGGCCATTCGCGAAAGAAGTTAGGATACATTTCTTCACATGAAGGTTGGTAGCAGTGTGGAACTCTCTCCCACAAAATAGCAGTATATGCCAGCTCAACTAATAATGTAAATCTGAGATCGGTACGTTTTTGCTACACATGCGTTGAATTGATGTGTTGCCAAAGCAGCTGGATGGAGTTAAGGCAAAGCTCAGACAGGAATTCAGTGAAGGGCGAACAGGCTCAAGGGGCTGAATGGCCTCCTCCGGTTCCTATGTTCAGTACACCAATTGTAAATGAAGAAACGCTGTCTTGAAGGGTGAATTATAAATATGGCACCATCCCTTGCAGAGATCATAAGCGTTTTCATACCAAAAATAGCTTTAGGTTTTACTTTCAACCTCGTTGCCTTAGCATCTACCAAGGAGTGGGGTTCGAACCCACGCAGACAGACGCTCATTGAATCGTAAGTCCAACGCCTTAACCACTCGGCAACCCTAGTGGCAGAAGCCCACCCGCGCAGTGCTTGAAAATTCGACAAATCCCTTGCTGACTAAGTTTAGTTTTCAGCGTAGAGCAAACTACGCGTCAGCATAATCTGAAAATGTGAGAGGATAAAGACATTTTCTAAAACTACAGACGGTGAAAAGCTGAACTGCAAAAGCACAGCAGCTGGGCAAGTAACGCATTGAGCTGACCGTTCGTAACTGGACAAGAAACCCCTCGGCTTTTAGCCCACAGAACATGTAACCCTCCCGTCAACATTGAAAACCTTTGAAGGAAGAATGTTAAAATGCAGGTCAAACACCCAGGATCAGCAAGCTCTAAACTGAGCCAGCGCTTAAAGGGTTATATTATAATGTGCAGAGTAAAACGATGTGGGGGAGCGATGGGGAGAGTGACCGAGAAAGTAATAGTTGGACGGATAAACAGAGACCCAATGAGAAAAGCTTACAGAAAGTGACTGAGACTGAGTGAGACATACAGAGAGACTGACAGATGGTAAGAACAACAGAAACAGAGAGAAATAGAGCGAATCATAGAGCGAGAAAAAGAGAAACATCACATTAAAGGTGAGAAAGTCGCTGCCTGCTCGGACGAGAATTAAAGCCGTGACCTGAGGTTTACCGGTGAAAACACAAGCTCACTGAGGGAGAGCATTGTCCCATCATAGAACCATAGAATGAAGCACTTTCCCCACAGCCCTGCACATTGTTCGCCATCAAGTATTTATCCAATTCCCTTCTGAAAGTGACTATTGGATCAGCGATCGGATCTGCTTCCACCAACAGTTCAGACAGTGAATTCCAGATCATAACTACGCTCTGAGTAATAAAACAATCTCATCGTCTGAGTAATAAAACAATCTCATCTCACCTCGCGTTCTTTTGCCAATGTAATTAATAATTTAAAGCTCAGGTCGATAGTTTTCTGTTAGACAAGATAGGGATTGATTAGAAGTCAAAGCAGGTGGGTGAAGTTAAGATCCAGGTCAGACATGATCTCACTGAATGCCGGAACAGGCTCGAAGGGTTAAATGGCCTACTCCTGTTTCTATTTTCAGTCAATCGGCGGAGAGCCTGCTGTAAATGTAGGAACGCTGCCTGGAAATGTGAGAGATAAATATTAAAACTTCCTTTCCAATGGTTACAATTCTCGGACGAGTTATCGCATCCGCCAGCAGCAGTGCTCGAAGCCACACGAACTGAAGTACACTCGATCTTTAACACGAATCCTTCAACCGCCCTGCTGATTTAAACAGCGACGCGCAGTTGTACACAATTCAACAAATTCTTTTCACATCAACATACCAATCCATTGATAATGCCAGTGATTTGAAAGCTGCTGTGGAAAAAAACAGCAGTTACTTTCCAGTTTCCTGTTCCTCATCGTCTCCCTTTCACTGTGGGCGTCCAATCCCTCTACACCTCCATCAGCCACCAGGACGGCAGGAGGGCCCTCCGCTTCTTCCCTGAACGGAGGCCAACACAGTCACCATCCACCAGCCCCTCCTCCGCCTGGCTGCCCTTGTATTGAAAATACATTGAACTAATTCTCCTTTGAATCCATTCACTTCAACCAAATAAGCCCAGCTGCTCCCATAGCTAACTTGACGACACTTCCTCCCACCTTGATTCCTGTAAGGGCTCTATTCCTTTTTCTCCGTTTCTCCATCTCCATCGCATCTCTTCTGATGATGCCACCTTCCGATATGTTTTACTTTTCCCTCAACCAAGGACTCCCCTCCACCATGGTGGACAGGACTCTCGACTGTTCCATTTCCCGCACTTCTGCTCTCACCCATTCCTCTTCCTCTCAGAAGCACGATAGGATTTCCCTTGTCCTCACCTTTCACCCCACCAGCCTCCACATTCAACGGATCATCCTCCGCCATTTCCACCACCTCCAGCTTGATCCCATCACCAAACACATCTTCCCCTGCCGTCCCCTTTCAGCAGTCAGCAGAGACTGCTCCCTCTGCGACAATCTGGTCCACTCATCTATCACCCGCCCACACCTTCCCCTTCCCACGACGCCTTCCCGTGCAAGCGCAGGAGATGCAACACCGGCCCTTTTACCTCTTCCCTTCTCACTGTCCAGGGACCCAAACACAACTTCCAGGTGCAACAACGATTTACTTTTCTTCTTGCAATTTAGTAAACTGTACTTGCTGCAGACTCCGCTACATTGGGGAGACCACACAGAGATTGGGTGATTGCTTTGCGGAACACCTCAATTCACTTTTGAAAGTTACTATTAATATGCTTGGATCTCCCTTGTTGATATAATAATGCAAATCTAAGTGAAAGGACGCTGGGATAGTTGGACCAGTGAATCATCTTAAAGCATTCTGAAATAAATCATCTTAAATCATGCTAACATGTCCCCCCTTTAGACCCAGAATTTGAGCAATCACTCTGAGCCAATTAACTTTCTTTCTGTCTTTACTGTTGATTTGCTTGGAGTATACAGTCGATTACTGTTACATTGATGTCAGCACACCAAACATGTCCGCATGGCTCCAACGGTTCCTTTGGCCTTATTTCATTGGTTGATCATTATTCCTGAGTTTCCCCGCACTCCAGGCTTGGGAGAGCTCTCTGCTGACCCGGCTCCTTGTTTTTCCTCTTCAATTGTGTAAGGGCTTGTCGAAGCAATGCATACACAATGATCACCAGGAACAGTAGACGGCATTGGAAAATAATTAACAGTTGTGAAATAATTCTGAACAACAGGCGTATCAAGATGTTATTGACTTGCTCCCACCGTGATTTCCTTCCCACTCCCTCTAGCTCTGTTAGCAGGTTTTCATTTTCCTGGTGTAGTTGGTGCAGGTGTTTTACTGTGATCACGGTTCGTTCTCTAATCTATTTTAGTTTTAGTGACGTGCGTGGTGTGGCGGAGGGGCGTCCAGTGGATATCCAAATCCAATCAATATTGTGTCAGTGTCTAAGAGCATATCACCGTGCACTGTGATGTTAGTAACATTATGCTTGATCACTGGTATCAGGATCTCATGATCTATCTTGGTGACCTGGGTTGGTTCAAAGCAGAAAGAGGAGTGGGTGACAGGGCAGGTGAGGGGTCTGTATTCACAGAGGCTGCGGCCGTAGTGACACAATAGCGCCCCTGTGTGACACAACTAGTATTAGTTTATCTCTGGTGCCAGCATATTACAGACATGGTGCAATTTGGAGTTTCTTAATTCCAAACAAGACCACCATAGTGTTTCATTAACTTCCCTCAGGTGATATGAACACATCCTTTGATTAAAGAACATTTTGCCATGTCTGGCACTGTCTTTCCTTCATTTACTTGAACCATGTACGGTGGGAATGGCTGATATTCATAATGCAATTTCTCTTCCAATATCAGAACTGATTCTACTGACCATACTTTTATGGATATTGGGTCGCTTGTATTGTCAGGGCAGGAATGCTCCCTCCCAGACCCTTCAGTTTAGCATGGCACGGGTGAGTCGTAGCCCAGACTCTGCCCAACCTCCTGAGTTCACAAATGGAAAGCGTGACGTCGACACCTTCCATTCTGCCAGCTGTTTATTTGTCACAAAGTTGGGGATTAGGTTGTTCTTGATATCACCCCATCCCCGGTGTATTGGGGGAAAGAAGGAATACCCCATACATGCTACAAGCAACTCCCTTTGAGGCGTCAATTGAAGCCTGAGCATCCTCTTGGATGGTGCACTAATTTTGACCTGCAGTTTATGTTCATTGGACACTCGGTCCGTCACTGAGAACAACACCTGTCTAATCTCCCCTCCCTGGTCCTTGAACATCTGGTCCTCCTTTAACAACATTCCTTCAAGCTGCCATTGCATCTTTTCCTCACTTCCAGCCAAGGAATCAAAGTCCATCATATTGCACCTGGCAGTGCCCCCCAGCTCAATACCCAACCACTGCTCCCACCACAGCTGCAATACACAACAATTGTCCCCCCGGCTCCAATACTCAACCATTGCTCCCACCACAGCTGCAATACACAACAATTGTCCCCCCGGCTCCAATACTCAACCATTGCTCCCACCACAGCTGCAATACCCAACCATTGCCCCTCAGCTCCAATACCCAACCACTGCTCCCAGCACAGCTCCAATACCCAATCACTGCTCCCACCACAGCTACAATGCACAAACATTGCCCCCACCACAGCTACAATACCCAACCAATGCCCCCAAGCTCCAATACCCAACCACTGCTTCCACCACAGCTACAGAACCCAACCATTGCCCCCCGCCTCCAATACCTAACCACTGCTCCCACCACTGCTACAATACCCAACCATTGCCCCCAGGTTCCAATACCCAACCATTGATCCCACCACAGCTGCAATACCCAACCATTGCCCATTAGCTCCAGTACCCAACCACTGCTCCCACCACAGCTCAATACCCAACCATTACCCACCGGCTCCAATACCGAACCACTGCTCCCACCACAGCTACAATACCCAACCAGTGCATCCCCCCGCCCCGCAGCTCCAATACCCAACCATTGCCCCCGGCTCCAATACATACACACTGCTCCCACCACAGCTGCCATACTCAACCACTGCCCCCCGGAGCCAATACACAAACACAGCTCCACCAACAGCTACAAAACCCAACCATTGTCACCGGCTCCAATGCCCAACCATTGCCCCCCGGATCCAATGCACGAACACAGCTCCCCCCACAGCAACAATTCCAAACCATTGCACCCAGCTCCAATGCCCAACAATTGCCCCCAGCTCCAATACCCAACCATTGCCCATCGTCTCCAATACTCCACCATGCCCCACTGCAACACGCCCGGCCCTCGGCTCCAATACTCAAATATTCACCCACTGCACCACCCTTGCACCCCCAGCTCCAGTACCCAAGCATTCAACCACTGCCCCCCGGTGCCAATACCCAACCATTCACCCACTGCTCCCCGGCTCCAGTACCCAAACATTCACCCACTGCCCCCTCAGCTCCAGTACCCAGCCATTCACCCACTGCCCCCTGGCTCCAGTACCCAACCATTCGCCCACTGCCCCCGCAGCTCCAGTACTCAGACATACACCCATTGCCCCCTCGGCTCCAATATGCAATCATGACCCCCGGCACCAATACCCAACCATTCACCCATGGACTGCCGGCTCCAATACCCAAACATTCACCCACTGCCCCCCGGCTCCAATACCCAACCATTCACCCACTGCCCCCCGTCTCCAATACCCAACCATTCACCCATGGACTGCCGGCTCCAATACCCAAACATTCACCCACTGTCCTCCGGCTCCAATACCCAACCATTCACCCACTGCCCCCCGTCTCCAATACCCAACCATTCACCCACGGACCCGCGACCACAATACCCAACCATTCACCCACTGCCCCCTCGTCTCCAAAACCCAACCATTCACCCAGGGACCCCCGGCTCCAATACACAACCATTCACCCACTGCCCCCCGGCTCCAATGCCCAATCATTCACCCACTGCCCCCCGGCTCCAATATCCAACCATTCACCCACTGCCCCCCCCCGGCTCCAATACCCAACCATTCACCCACGCACCCCCAACTCCAATTCCCACCCATTCACCCACTGCCCCACGGCTCCAATACCCAACCAGGTGTTGTATGCATGTGGGTTTGCTTTTAATCACCTGAGCTTAAAGTAAATGATTTTTGATACTTGCTTGTGATAAGTACATGAATTGAGTACTGTTTGTATTCTGCTAATTTTACTTGTAACCTCTTGTGAATTTTTAATTAAAAGAAATTTCACAGATTCATTGGGTTTTGTGTTGTCTGTTCCACGAGTCTGAACTCTATAAACTATCAGACAATCAGACTGTCTTACAACTCCCATCTGCACCAGTTCTCCAGCCACACGTCAACATGTCTTATCTTACTTCTCCTATATGCTCCAGGACGTGACACTGGGAGTAATCCAGGGATAACTGCCATTTTTGGTCCTGCAATTTAACTTGCTCTGGAAAATGTGCCTGTAGGAACACAGCCCGTTTCCTATCTCTGTCATTGGTTCCAACAATGATCATGGCTGCTGGCTGTTCATCTGCCCTTCGCAAAATGTTATGCACCCTATCAATGATGTCCATCACCCTGGCATCAGGGAGGCAACATACTCTGCGAGAATCACGACGACTGATGCTGTAACGCCTGTCTCTCCCCGCTGAATATCAAATCCCCAAGCACTACTAAATGTGCTCGCATTGCTGCGCCCCCTGTGCAGCCATTTGCCCCACGAAGCCGTTTAGCAGATTCACCCATCTCTCCCTTCACCAAGCTCTTTGCTCTAGGATGCACTCCCCCAGGGTGTCATCACCGTCACTGGTATCAGCACGGAAAACCGGGTTGAGAGGGCCAGATTCGCGGGGGATTCCTGCAGGGCCTGCCTCTTCCTCACCTGCCGGCTGGCCACCCACTTACTCCCCACCTGAACTCTCTGTAGCTGCGGGGTTACCACCTCCTGCAACTTTTTCTACGGGGAATTGCCATCACCCGAATGCCCAGCAGTGACTCCCGCCGCTCCTCAGTCTCAGAAACCCTGAGCTCGAGAAATTGGGGGCTCATCCTGCACACGTGATTGTCCAGGAAACAGGAAACTTTCTGCAGCTGCTAAATGCCACAAGAATTGCAGGCATCGGGTCTCACCTGCCCCTTGATCTTGATTAAAATTGGACCTGTATTTGTAGGGAACTGATTTCCAGGATTAAGAGTAAAACGCTGGGGTCTGGCTTCAAATTTTACCGCTCTTTCAAAGAACAGGCACTGGCACGATGGGCCGAATGGCCCCTTCGGTGCTGTAAACTTCTATGATTCTATTCTATTATTCTATATATATTAATTTAGCACTCCTTACTCCTACTTATTATTTAATTAATGACGTACATCCGATTTTTATTTAATGCAGTTCAGATTCCTTTAATGTTGCTATCCTGAACTTAGTTAATTTTAATTTTATCCCTAGTTCTAATTAGTTCGACTATTTTGGTGTATTTACTGTTGTTCCTTGATTTAAATTACTGAGCAGCTCCCTCCCCCTCTGCACCGAAGTCCCACTCTCACCAACTTCCCATCACCACTCAGTTTAGCAGATTCACCCAACGCTATCTTCACCAAGCTCTCTGCTCACGGCAGGTGGAAAACACTTCTCCATTGAAAGCACATGATGTTCATATTATTGTATCATTATTCTATCAGCCCCGAGGTTTAATGTTTAAATATATCTGGAGATCCAAGCTGTTTCTGTTAAAGCAGAATGACAATGAGTGCAGTGGGAAATGTGAAGAAACAGCAGCAATTCCTTCTGCTCACTGTACACACTGAGGGCAATTATTGTTGAGCAGCAGCCGCAGTGGAAACCACAGTTCGCCTGCCCCTCTTCATCTTAACTGTGCGCCCCATTTTATAAATAATGTGAGGTAACTTTAAACACAATACATGACAATACATTCAGCTGCAATGTAGATTCACGCTGCCATCTTCTGACTATTGTCTGATTTAAAGTCAAAGTTTCCGTGAAATTAATGTAAGGTGGAAATACCGGCCAGGACACCGGGAGAATTACTTGGGATGGTTTTACGATGTTGAAGAATTAGCGAACAGGTCCCCGTAGAGTTCCTTCTTTCCTATATTTGTTTGAATCCGTCATTCCCGGATTGGGTGTCTGGCAGGTCACTAATTCACCACTTCCTTTAATTTCCCCGATTGGCTTCCCGCTCTTCTCAGAGAGATTCTTTCGCTCAACAGGACACCTGCAACCTGTCGGTTCCAACAATCCGGGAAGCTCCAGCTCCGTTTCGATACAATGAAGTGGTCCTTCAGGGAGGCTGTGTGTCAGCCCTGGCTCAGTTGGTGACACCCTGAATCAGAAAGATATTGGTTCAGAGACCTGGGCACTGCAGTGCCGCACTGAAGGAGTGCTGCACTGTTGGAGTTGCCGTGTTTTAGCTGAGACGTTAAAACCAAGCCCCGTCTGCCCTCTCAGGTGGGCGTAAAAGATCACATACGGCACTACTTCGATAAAGAGCAGGGAAATTACCCGGTGTCCTGGTCAATATTTATCCCTCAATCAACTCAAAACAACAGATTATCTGGTCATTGTCACATTGCCGTTTGTGGGAGCTTGCTGTGCACAAATTGGCTGCTGCGTTTCATAATAACATTAGAAAAAGGAGCAGGAGTAGGCCATAGAAACCCTCGAGGCTGCTCCACCAATCAGTAAGATCATGGCTGAACTTCCACCACAAATTCAGTTTCCCGCCCGATATTCATATCCCTTGATTCAGTTGGTGCGCAGATATCTATCGATCTCAGTCATGAAGATAGTCATCCACAGCCCTATGGAGATTCCCCTCTCTCTGACCACATTTACCTGCTGCTGACCCTCTTCCCCCTCTCTCTGACCCCATTTACCTGCTGCTGATCCTCTTCCCCCTCTCTCTGACCCCATTTATCTGCTGCTGACCCTCTTCCCCCTCACACTGACCACATTTACCTGCTGCTGACCCTCTTCCCCTCACTCTGACCCCATTTACCTGCTGCTGATCCTCTTCCCACTCTCTCTGACCCCATTTACCTGCTGCTGACCCTCTGCCCCATCTCTCTGACCCCATTTACCTGCTGCTGACCCTCTTCCCCCTCTCTCTGACCCCATTTACCTGCTGACCCTCTTCCTCCTGTCTCTGACCACATTTACCTGCTGCTGACCCTCTTCCCCCTCCCTCTGACCCCATTTACCCGCTGCTGACCCTCTTCCCCCTCCCTCTGGCCGCATTTACCTGCTGCTGACCCTCTTCCCCCTCTCTCTGACCCACTTACCTGCTCCTGACCCTCTTCCCCCTCTGTTTGACCCCATTTCCCTGCTGCTGACCCTCTTCCCCACTCTCTTTGACCCCATTTACCTGCTACTGACCCTCTTCCCCCCTCTCTCTGACCCCATTTACCTGCTGCTGACCCTCTTCCCTCCTCTCTCTGGCCCGATTTACCGGCTGCTGACCCTCTTTCCCCCTCTCTTTGAACCCATTTACCTGCTGCTGACCATCTTCCCGCACTCCCTGGCCCGATTTATCTGCTGCTGATTCACTTCCCCCGTCTCTAGGATCCCATGTACCTGCTGTTGACCCTCTTGCCCCCTCTCCCTAACCGCATTCCTCTGTCATGACCCTCATTCCCCCTCTGGCTGACCCCATTATCCTCTCTCTGACCTCCCATTCTCTAGTCTTCCCATCCTCCGACCCCCATTGCCCCTCTCTTTCCACGAGGCCCCAATCTGTCCCTCCAATCCATTTTCCAGTCTTCCTTCCTTCTCTCACCTCCCGAGTCCCTCACTGATTATATATAGGCCTTGGAGTTGATGCAGCACAGAATCACCTGAAATTTACCTGAGCTAAAAGGGTTAAATTACGAGGACATGTTGCAAAATATTGCTTCCATTTCCTTGAGAAAAGGAGATTGAGGGCTGACCTGTAGGAGGTGCTTAAAATGTCTAACGATTCAATAGGGTAGATACCGGGAAACAATTCTGTCTGGTGCAAGAATCATGAACAAGGGGACGTATTGTCGAACTCGCTACCACAATCATTAGGTGAATCGAGTTGCACAGATGTATTTAAGGGGAAGCTAGATAAATACATGAGGGTGAAATGACTAGAAGGCCATGGTGATGGGGTGAGAGGAGACTGGTAGAGCAGAAACAGCAGCTTGGACCAGTTGGGCCGAATGGCCTGTTCCTCTGCTGTATATTATCTGTAATTCTATACAATAAGCTTAACATTAGATTTATGTCATTCAGGAGCGAAATCAAGATACACTTTGTCACACGATGGCTGGTGGGAATTTGAAACTCTAACCCACAAAAAGCTGCAGATGCTCGGGATTATTTGGAGCTTTCATGGCTGTGATCGATACATTGTTGTAAGGTGAGGATATGAAGCGATAAGCAGCAAAGCCGGGGAAACGGGTCTGAGCTGCAGATCAGCCATGATCAAATTGAATGGCGGAGCAGGCCCGAGACGCTGAATGACTTACTCCTGGTCTGAATGCACCTGTGTCCCACGGACTGACCTTCGATAATATCACTGGAAAGATCAAAGTGAAACTACCGGGAATGGGATAATAATAGAAAATAATGAAATGAGCAGAAACTCTAATCCCCACCGCAGCCCACATAATCCTGGGGGATGGAGATTTCCACAGCGATTCTGCTCTAAATGTGGCCCAACCTATTTCAATATTGTATAGTACCCCATACCTAGATTATCCCTCTAAAGGAACAGGGCTCTGCCTTAACCTGTAACCTTTATAGAATGTGGATTTCAGTGAAATCCAGGATTTTTCGAGCCCCTGTCCATGGTTTCATTTTTCTACCTGAGATTTTAGATTTAATTTATTCCAGGTGTTGCTGCAAAGACCGAACTCTTCCCGTCCTAAAGACACAAATTCCTCACTCAATTGCCAGCCTAAACTCCCACATTGAAAGCGCTGAGTTTGGAGCTCCGGGGGCGGTGTAAACACTGAAAGATGTTGGAGAATTGGGGGAGTTCAGTTGCTGCATCGACAGGACTGAGCCGTGTGACGTCACAGGGGGGACCCTGAAGCTGCTTCTGTTGAAGGTGTTGCAGCGATGCTGTCAGAGCCCGGCTTTCAGTACATTGACAGAGAGAAATGTGAGCAAAGTATTATTCCAATCTTTGGGCGGTTTCATTTCAAAACACTTGCAATATCAATTTGTATCTAATTAGTGCAGCACAAACATGACAGTGTAGGGAGTTGACACGCTGCCCAAATGACTGGAAGTAATGTCAATACTCCTGATGCTTCCTGATCCCACGGGAAGTGTCCCTCAATTATAAATGGTTTTCTCTCAATCACTCATCTCACAGACTCAGTTGAGCCCTGTGTCCAGTGCAAAGAGTCACCATCACTTCTCCGACAGAATGAGAGTTCCGTACATTGCATATCCATTTACCATCTTACCGCCAGTTATACAGGCAGTAATGATTTACTATCCGATTATAGCAGCCGTTGGAATCCCCGGTAAGAGATTATCTTCCATTACTGAAGTTGTGAATCAGGGTTGACTCTGTTTCTGCTCCTATCTCGGTAAGTGTCCTTTTCTCACTGTTTTTCACAAGTCAATTGAAAGGCAGAAATTCAGTGACTGTATTTCCCGCTGTACCTCGTTCATTGACTGATAATTTTTTGCATTTTTTAGTTTCTTTAAACCCCATAAAAACTGCAGATTATTTTCTGCATTTAATGTCTTTCCAATGATTCCATTTTAACTGAGAACTCGTGCAATGTGTGATTCCATGGAATATTTTCATTCCATTGTTTCCATGCCCGGCCAAATTTTCTCTCCTCCCCTTCTTTCCAGTAACACTCGGTAATACCTGACAAGGACTATATTTTGCTGAACATTCACTGTGTTATAAAATGCTCCAGTTTTTCCCCCTCTGACTCCCGCTGGGGATCGGTCGACTGACGGCCGCTCCTGGATATATACCTGGGAATCCGTACAGTCAGGACTGGGATTTGTTCAGTCTCATTAATCAGAATCTTCCCGCTCTTCTCAGTCTGTTTCCAGCAAAGTGCTGGATATTGTTCCTGCTGAACACACTCCATGCCGAGGGTGGGTTTGTGCTCCATGCAGGGACATAGGATCTCGCCCTGGTCTTCTCTCCTGACCGGTCACCAGCCTGTTCTCATACTCCTCTTCACCCACCGGGCGGGCACAGTGCTGCCTGTCACATCCCTTCCAGCAGCTCAGACCGGGAATCCAATGCAGTGAGAGAGTAATTGAAACAAAGCAGCGGCACTCTGTGAAACTCTCCTGGGTTTGTCCCCATTTGAAAAATCCGTTTCAGCTTCCATCACCCGCATTTTACCCAGAGCACCGATCAGAAGCCGGGTTCTGGTCCCTTTATACAAACCGGACACTTTTATTGTTCAGATCATACACTTGCATGTTGATATAACACTGGCTGAACTCTCAGCCAGCCTGTCCGCCCGGTCAAACCGCTGCTCGCTACCAAGTTATAATTAGTTCCCTTCTGATCCTTACAGTTAGAAGATATTTGTAAAGACAGTTAACCAGCCTGTCCCGATATCCCTTCATCACCTCTTCCTCCATCAACCTATCCACTCTACTCTGAAACTGAGCATAGCTTCTGCCTCAACCACTAACCCTGGAACTGAACTCCACCGCCTCCCAACTCTCTTTGTAAAGATGATTCTCCCACTCCCTTTTCCAATGTACCGAATGTCTTCTGTTCAATCTTGTATCTATGACACCTCGTTCTTGACCCCATCATTTGCTGGAATCAATCTGCTTCTATCTACCTTCTCCCATCCTTGCAACATTTTAAACACTTTGATCATATCGCCCTGTAATCTGTGTCTGTGTTACATTCATCTAGCTCAGATTCATAGTTTAGTGTGACTGAGCCCTGGGTATGAAAGCGGTGTATTTTAACTCCTACATTCCAAGGAATCAAATTCTCCCCTTCAGCTGGGAAACTGAAATCTCACATTCAGTGGAATGAGTTCCCAACACCCGCTGCTACTAAAAGTTCCAGGTTGCTTTTTGAACAAATGTGATCGGCATCAAACTCCAATATTTCTACTATTGCTTTTAAAACTCTGCCAGGTCTGTTTAAAGATGTTACTCAGTAAGGACATAGTGAAGTGAGTTGTCTCACTGTCCCACTGACTCTCACAAATCTCAGGGACAATGCAGCCTAATGCTCCCATTGGAAGCTTCGCTCCTGTATTAATAAGTCTTTCTCTGAATATTACAGCTCACAGGGTCCATTGTGGCTCGGTGTCCTGCACCAAGAGTCCCCATCATTTCTCAGAGATAAATAAAGTGGAATGTATTGTATATCTGTTTGCCATGTTCCCGTTCTACAAGCGGTATTTGGTGTTCCCGCTAACTGATTCTGAACTTACTGACTTTGTGAATCAGGGTTTATGTGTGTCACTGGTCTTTGTACATGCCCGATATTTTTTCTGTTCCTTCTGAAGAATTTGTTTTGCTTTTTCCAAATCAATGTCAGAATTTAATTGAATATCACATCCTCCCTGTCTGCCATCTTCTTTGAGTGATATGTTCATTGAGATCATAATGCACATATAATATCCAGCAAAAGCTCCAATTATTATCTTCATTCAATGTCCTGTCAGCGGGGGTAATTTTAACTGTAAAAACCGTCAGCACACGATGCAATGGAATGTTGGTCCCCATATTCTCAAGTTGTAATACAGTGTCAGTTATTTCCCTGCTTCAGATAAAGTTTCACACAGAAATTATTAACAAAGGTGAGATTGCACAGTATTGGAGGTAACCTTGTGAGACGGGTTGGTAGTTGCTTGCGAGGAAGGAGACAAAAAGCAGGGATAAATGTTGATGGGATTTTGTTTTTTTTCACAAGGGTGTTTAAATTCGAAAGTGAGCAAGTGATGCTTCAGTTAAATCGAACCTTGGTCAGACCCCACCTGGAGCACGAGTTCAGTCTTGGGCACCGCATCGCCGGAAACATGTATTCGTCTTGGAGGGAGTTCAGCGCAGGTTCACCTGAATTACACCGGGGCTTAAAGGGTTAAATTGTGAGGACAGATTGCATAAACTTAGTTTGTATTCCTTGTGTTTAGAATGTTGAGGGGTGTTATATACGAGTTATTTAAAATGATAAAGAGATTCGATAGTGTATATGCAGAGAAACTGTTTCCTTGGTGGAGATTGGAGAACGAGGGGACATGATCTTAAAATGAGAGTTATGCCATTTAGGAGGTAAATCAGGAAACACTTTCTCACACAAAGGGCAGTGTTTTCTGGAACTCGTTTTCCCAAAAGCCCGTCAATGCTCGGTCAATTGAAATTTTGAAGACTGTGATGGATATAACTTTTTATGGTATGAGTATCATGGGATATGGAACCAAGACAGGTAAATGGAGTTAAGGTGCAGATCAGCCAGGGTCTAATGTGATGTTGGAAAAGGCTTGTGGGGCTGAATAACCTCCTCCTGTGTCCCTGTGTAGCTGTGCATCAAGCTCCCAAGTCATCAGCATTTCTGCAATGGGAGTTCCATTAATCGCGTGTCCATTTCCAGTGTAACTGGTATAAGTGATTTCTGAAGTTATACTTGTCGCCCGTGGAGTTCCCGGTGAGCCATTGTAACCGGTTATTGATTGTATAAGTCCGTGTCTCTTTGTATTACTGCTCTCCTTGCGGGTCTGCTCAGTTGCTGTGTTTGTCCGGAGGTGATTATTCTACAGATTACGGGTCAGTTTCAGAAATTCTGGGAATATCACGCCCTAACTGTCCTCCCTCTTCCTTTTGCGATATGCTTATTGATATTATAATGTTCTGTGCTTTAATGGTTATATTCGGGACATTGCACGGAGAGTGAGCCCGGAGACTGAAGGAACGGAGAGCTGGGGAAATAGAAACATTACGGCACAGCAGTAAAGATATTTTTATTTTTAACTGACGACATTGGTGGTTGGATTCTCAGAGTGGTGGATATTCTTTTCTTCATATTCCGTCATTGCACTTGGAAATAGAAACAAGTGTAATTGACGGCAATCGTTGTGTAACTAGATCGTTTGTTATTTAAGTGTCACCACTGTTTAAAGTGTGACTCTAAGTAAGGCGGGACTATAATTAATAAACCATTGAAACACTGATCCAATTGTTGAATCAATTAATGGTTTAGTGCATGATAAATGTGGCGAATAATTTTAGCAATTTTGTATAATGCTGCATATTTTAGATAAATAAATTACTGAAATGGTTTGACTCATTACAAAATATAGGTAACATTGGGAAAAAATTATCCCGTCACATTTGGTGCATAGTAACTGTGTCCAAACCTTAGAAGTGCCGCCCGAACAGCCCTGTGGGAGCAACTTCACCACATGGACTGCAGCAGTTCAAGCAGAAGGTCCACCTCAACCTGCTCAGGGTCACTGGACAGCACCTCACATCTCTTATCTCTGATTCAGGGGGGAGTATCTTTACAATATATTTCTGTATCCATGGAGATCCCACCAGCTGCTTAACTATTTAAAAATTATACACGCCTAAAATCATGTCATATCATTTCCACCTAAGTGTCTCTTGGCTAAAGTCGGTTCTGCAGGAAGACAGTGAATTATTTCTACTTCACCTACTTTATCTTGCAAAGGCTTTTCCTTCTGCACAGAGTTGTCTCTGATATATATAGTTCTCGTTTTTCTCTCTCTCTGTCTCTGTCTCTCAATCTCAATTTTTCTTTCTCCCTCTCTCTCCCCTTCACTGACTCTCTCTTTTAGTCTCTCCCTATCTCGTTCTATCCGTCTCTCATTCTCTCTCTCTCCCACACACTCTTTCTCTCTCTTATTCTGTACCAATTAACCCATGACGCTTCTTTCCATGTCAAGCTGACAACCTGCCATACGACACATTATCCTGAGTGAAACTCTGATATTGTTGATTGTTTATTCCGAATGCTCAGTTGTATATATTTCCCATATCTGCTAGGATGTAATTTTGGAAAATCTTACAGACCAGGGTGACAGATTCTCAATATTGCTCGTGTGTCGGATTAATTTTACAGATGGATTCGTCCAATTCAGACGTACAACCTTCCCACTAAAGCTTTCTGAAGCTGAATCTCGGCAGGTACTTCGTTGTCATGGGTTGGACAGCAGCCGCTATTGTCACTTGCACTGGTCTTTGCTGTAAGCCTCGGATCGCCACCATCACCTCCCTCTGAAGTTTCATCCATTATCAGAGGTGACAAAAGCGAGGTCGGGAGTGTGCTCCGTCTTACTACGTGTACTTTGGAAGGTTCAATTGTTCCTGGGATCACAGAACAAGGTCAGCTTGTTTGTTGCTGCTCACATCTGACCTACTCCCCCTTGCGGTGATTGTTGGAGTTTGCCCACATGATGTTGAACTGTTCAAGGCACCGATGTCAGGACCTGGGGTTTCCAGCGAGGGGAAGTCGGTTGATCAGGTGAACTGTCCATCTGACTTTTTCCTGTTCTAACGAAGGGTCATCGACCTGAGACGTTAAATGTGTTTCTCTCTCTGCAGATGCTGCCTGACCTGCTGAGTATTTCCAGCATTTTCTGTTTTAATTTCAGATTTCCAGCATCCGCAGTATTTTGCTTTTGTTGAAATGTCCATCTGGTGGTTTGTAAACAGAAACTGGTCGACTTGACCCACAACAAGTCGCTTTGTAACATGGTGTTTGACATTTGTCTTTTCAACAGTTTTTAGTCATTCCCCCCAGTCTGAGAATCCAACCTGACAAATACGAGGATGCTCTGACCTCCGCCTGGTATCTGCTCCCCTCTCCTGGCCACGGATCCAAACCCCGGCGATGATCTCACCATCGGTGCTCCCCGTTTAGCATTTACCACATTTCGGGCCGGCTTCATTCTCACTGCTCCTCACCCATCATTTATCTCCCAATTTATAACTGGCCATTCAGTACTTATTTTCAATCACTTTAATTTCGTTTTGTTTTCATTCGTTCTTCTGTCACTGAACTGCTACTTGTTGCTATTAATTATAACTCATTAAGTGGCTGTCCATTTGCTCGTACAATTAAAGGGCCGGTAATTTACTCGGGACTCGTCGGGATTCCTTGCACTTCTGATGAAGCTGTGATGGTGGAAGAGGAGCAGCTCTGAGGAAATTCCCAGAGAAACCATTTCGTTCATGTTTTAATCTTTGCTGGAGGCGTTTATTTTCACTTATTTACACCAGACTCTCTTATACTGAACATTGCAATTTTATGTTAAAATTGTTATCAACTGCCCAATCCTAGCAGCGGTAATGAGTTCAGTTCCCATTCCCAGATCCTGCAGTAAAGTACATTTCACACCAAATACTGTGAAACTGGCTCCCTTGCTGTAATCTGAAGGCTGATTCCCTGTTTCTGTCTGTTTCCCATTTACAGCGAACGTGATGACGATTGTGATCCTATCCCGGGGAAAGTGCGGTCTCTCCAGGTGTATCACCCGCTATCTGGTGGCCATGGCGGCGGCGGATCTACTGGTCATTATCACTGATGTGATACTGGTTCGGATTAATGATTATTATTTCCCAACTACCTTCCTGTTCCTCACACCTGTGTGTTCTTTCAACTTCGCCCTGGCTCATGCAGTCACAGATATTTCTGTCTGGTTAACAGTCGCTTTTACTTTTGATCGTTTTGTTACCATTTGTTGCCAGAGCCTGAGGACTAAATATTGCACCGAGAAAACTGCAGCCATGGTTATAGGAACCGTGTGTCTGCTGTTCTGTTTGAAAAACATTCCCTGGTACTTTGCATTTGGACCCTACTTTACAATCGACAACGTGCCCTGGGGCTGTACAACAAAACTAGAGTATTACACTGTAACTGCGTGGGTAGCATTTAGCTGGATCCACCGCTGTTTCACCCCACTGCTCCCATTATTCCTGATGCTGCTGCTCAATGCTCTGACCGTAGGACACATTTTAGCGGCCAGTAGAGTCCGCAGGAGGCTGAGGAGCAGCAAGAGTGATGCGAATCACAATGATCCGGAGATGGAGAACCGAAGGAAATCCATTATCTTACTCTTCGCCATATCCGGAAACTTCATACTGCTCTGGACGACGTACGTGATAGTTTTCTTATTAATCCGAATTACAAACCATTATTATTCAACAGGTTTCAATGACCCGATGCTTATCGCAGATATTACCAGCTTTATGCTCCTGCTATTGAGCTGCTGCACAAACACGTGTATTTATGCAGTAACACAGACTAAATTCAGAGAGGAGCTGAAGATTGGGATGAAATATCCACTGAGAATAATATTTAAATTAGTTTAGCAACGAAAAGTTCGGAGGAATTCCCAGCATTAGACCTGCATTGCATCTCATATCCCATCCTGTGTTCTTGCATCTTTTAGCGGAACCCCAACAGGCTCCATCTCTGCCCCAGGCTTCTCCAGATATAACGCTGGCCTCTATCTGACAAGGCCCGCGTGTTTCCATGTAAGAGTCAGTGAGCAAGGTAGAAGAGCTAGCATCATGTGGATGGTAAGGTTATAAAAGTGGTAGGGGTTTAATTGGATTAAATCAAACTCTGGACACAAAGAAATACAAGACCCAGCATTGTGGTTTAGGCTGATGTGAGAATGGGATGTTGATTGCTGGATGAGCGTCAGAACACGTGGGTTACACCAGTTGAGTGTGAAAGGAGAATAAGCCCGTCTGTAATTAATATTTAAATAATATAAGGACATGAACAATAACTGTGGCGGCTTATGTGTGTGGATTGCCTGGAGAACAATAAACAGATCATTAAAACAATCAGCATGTGCTGTCTTTGGACTTTTACTTTCTCTAGCTCGTGAACAGCTGCTCCATCACCGGTGGGACTGTGGGATTTATTGGAACTAAAGCGATGTTGTTTCCTATAGTGAGACTCCTGGACTTGTGCCGATGAACAGTGGTGAACTCCGTTCCCAGCCACTGACTCCATCCCTCTCCCTAACATCTGTCTGAGGCTGACCCACGCTGTTCACAACCTTGGAGTCATATTTGACCCTGGAATGAGCTTCCGAGTATCCGCAGCATAATGAAGACCGCCTATTTCCACCTCAGTAACATCGCCCGTCTCCACACTTGCCTCAGCTCATCCACTGCTGAAACTCTCACCCATGCCTTTGTTACCTCTGGACTTCACTATTCCATCGCACACCTAGCTGGCCTCCCACATTCCACACTATGTAAACTTGAGGTTATCCAAAATTCAGCTGCCTGTGTCCTTACTCGCACCAAGTCCCGTTCACCAATCACCCCTGTGCTCGTTGAGCTACTTTGGCTCCGGCTTAAAGCCTCGATTTCAAAATTCCCATCATAATATTCAAATCCCACCATGGCATCGCCTCTTCCTATCTCTGTAAACTCCTCCAGCCCCACAACCCCCCCGAGTTATCTGCGCTCCTCTAATTCTGCCCTCTTTAGCATCCCTGATTATAATCATTCAACCATTGGTGGCCGTGCCTTCTGTTGCCTCGGCCCTAAGCTCTGGAATTCCCTCCCTAACCCTCTCCGCCTCTCTACCTCTCTTTCCTCCATTAAGACACTCCTTAAAACCTACCTCTATGGCCAAGCGTTTGTTCACCTGCCCGAATTTCTCCTTATGCATCTCTGTGTTGTTTTTTGTCTTTTTATGCACCTGCGCAGTGCCTTGTGACGATTTACTACTTTAAAGGAGCTATGTAAATAAAAGTTGTTGTTATTGTTGTTGCTTCCAGCATCGAGTTCCCCTGCACTTGTGTCTATGAACAAGGATGCTTCCAATAGTGAGACCCATGTCCCTGTGTCTATGAACAGTCGTGTTTCCAGCAGTGAGTCCCCTGTCCCGGTGTCTATGGACAGCGGTGTTTCCAGTAGTGAGTCCCCTGTCCCTGTGTCTATGAACAGTGGTGTTTCCAGTAGTGAGTCCCCTGTCCCGGTGTCTATGAACAGTGGTGTTTCCAGTAGTGAGTCCCCTGTCCCTGTGTCTATGAACAGTGGTGTTTCCAGTCGTGAGTCCACTGTCCCGGTGTCTATGAACAGTGGTGTTTCCAGTAGTGAGTCCCCTGTCCCGGTGTCTATGAACAGTGGTGTTTCCAGTAGTGAGTCCCCTGTCCCGGTGTCTATGAACAGTGGTGTTTCCAGTAGTGAGTCCCCTGTCCCTGTGGCTATGGACAGTGGTGTTTCCAGTAGTGAGTCCCCTGTCCCGGTGTCTGTGAACAGTGGTGTTTCCAGTAGTGAGTCCCCTGTCCCGGTGTCTATGAACATTGGTGTTTCCAGTAGTGAATCACCTGTCCCGGTGTCTATGAACAGTGGTGTTTCCAGTAGTGAATTCCATGTCCCGGTGTCTATGAACAGTGGTGTTTCCAGTAGTGAGTCCCCTGTCCCGGTGTCTATGAACAGTGGTGTTTCCTGTAGTGAATTCCATGTCCCGGTGTCTATGAACAGTGGTGTTTCCAGTAGTGAGTCCCCTGTCCCGGTGTCTATGAACAGTGGTGTTTCCTGTAGTGAATTCCATGTCCCGGTGTCTATGAACAGTGGTGTTTCCAGTAGTGAGACCCCTGTCCCGGTGTCTATGAACAGTGGTGTTTCCAGTAGTGAGTCCCCCGTCCCGGTGTCTATGGACAGTGGTGTTTCCAGTAATGAGCCCCCTGTCCCGGTGTCTATGGACAGTGGTGTTTCCAGTAGTGAGTCCCCTGTCCCGGTGTCTATGGACAGTGGTGTTTCCAGTAGTGAGTCCCCTGTCCTGGTGTCTATGGACAGTGGTGTTTCCAGTAGTGAGTCCCCTGTCCCGGTGTCTATGAACAGTTGTGTTTCCAGTATTGAGTCCCCTGTCCCGGTGTCTATGAACAGTGGTGTTTCCAGTAATGAGCCCCCTGTCCCGGTGTCTATGGACAGTGGTGTTTCCAGTAATGAGCCCCCTGTCCCGGTGTCTATGGACAGTGGTGTTTCCAGTAATGAGCCCTCTGTCCCGGTGTCTATGAACAGTGGTGTTTCCAGTAGTGAGTCCCCTGTCCCGGTGTCTATGGACAGTGGTGTTTCCAGTAGTGAGTCCCCTGTCCTGGTGTCTATGAACAGTGGTGTTTCAAGTAGAGTCCCCCGTCCCGGTGTCTATGAACAGTGGTGTTTCCAGTAATGAGCCCCCTGTCCCGGTGTCTATGGACAGTGGTGTTTCCAGTAGTGAGTCCCCCGTCCCGGTGTCTATGAACAGTGGTGTTTCCAGTAGTGAGTCCCCTGTCCCGGTGTCTATGGACAGTGGTGTTTCCAGTAGTGAGTCCCCTGTCCTGGTGTCTATGAACAGTGGTGTTTCAAGTAGAGTCCCCCGTCCCGGTGTCTATGAACAGTGGTGTTTCCAGTAATGAGTCCCCTGTCCCGGTGTCTATGGACAGTGGTGTTTCCAGTAGTGAGCCCCCTGTCCCGGTGTCTATGGACAGTGGTGTTTCCAGTAATGAGCCCTCTGTCCCGGTGTCTATGAACAGTGGTGTTTCCAGTAGTGAGTCCCCTGTCCCGGTGTCTATGGACAGTGGTGTTTCCAGTAGTGAGTCCCCTGTCCCGGTGTCTATGAACAGTGGTGTTTCCAGTAATGAGCCCTCTGTCCCGGTGTCTATGGACAGTGGTGTTTCCAGTAGTGAGTCCCCTGTCCCGGTGTCTATGGACAGTGGTGTTTCCAGTAGTGAGTCCCCTGTCCTGGTGTCTATGAACAGTGGTGTTTCAAGTAGAGTCCCCCGTCCCGGTGTCTATGAACAGTGGTGTTTCCAGTAGTGAGTCCCCCCCGCCGAATTCCCCCCCCCCGCCGAATTATCCCCCTCGCCGAATTTCCCTCCCGCCGAATTCCCTCCCACTGAATTTCCCCCACGCTACTCAATTCCCCCGTCTAATACCCCTGTGATACGCTCTTCTCCCCCGTTTAATACCCGTGATACGCTCTTCTCCCCTCTGAGCTACTCACTTCCCCCTGTCTAATACCCCCGTGATACTCTTCTCCTCCCCAGCTCATCTAATACCCGTGATAGATACTCTCTTCTCCCCCGTCTAATACCCGTGATACTCTCTTCCCCAGCTTGTCTAATACCCCTGTGATACTCTCTTCTTCATCCCCCGTCTAATACCCGTGATACTCTTTCCCCCCAATACCCGTGATACTCTCTTCTCCCCCGTCTAATACCCGTGATACTCTCTTCCCCAGCTTGTCTAATACCCCTGTGATACTCTTTCCCCCCAATACCCGTGATACTCTCTTCTCTCCCTTGCCTAATGCCCGTGATACTCTCTTCTCCCCCCCGTCTAATACCCCCGTGATGCTCTCTTCTTCCCCCCATCTAATACCCCCGTGATACTCTCTTCTTCCCCATCTAATACCCCCGTGATACTCTCTTCTCCCCCCGTGTAATACCCCCGTGATACTCTCTTCTTCCCCCCATCTAATACCCCCGTGATACTCTCTTCCCCCCTAATACCCCTGTGATACTCTCTTCTCTCCCTTGTCTAATACCCGTGTGATAGTCTCTTCCCCCCAGCTCGTCTAATACCCCTGTGATTCACTCTTCTTCCCCCCGTCTAATACCCCTGTGATACTCACTTCCCCCCATACCCCCGTGATACTCTCTTACCCCCAATACCCGTGATACTCTCTTCCCCCCCAATACCCCTGTGATACTCTCTTCTCTCCCTTGTCTAATACCCCTGTGATACTCTTCCCCCCAGCTCGTCTAATACCCCCGTGACACTCTCTTCCCCCCCAATACCCGTGATACTCTCTTCTCCCCCAGTACCCGTGATACTCTCTTCTCTCCCTTGTCTAATACCCGTGATACTCTCTTCTCCCCCGTCTAATACCCCTGTGACTATAGCTCCGTGACATCCCCCCTATAATACAACCCATTAAAATCCCCCATAATACCCCTGCGTACTACACCCTCGTGAAGTTACCCCACCGTGAAACTCTCCACCTATAATTTCCCCCCCGTTTAATCCCCCTCTGAATTCCCCCCACTTGTAGAATTCCCCTCGCTTATCTCCTGCGCCCCCCCTGCTGTACTGTCCACCCGTGTGCCACTCCTGTAAAATAACTCCCCCTGTATAATTCACCCCATCTCCCTGTACACTCCGCCCCCTGTACCTCTCTCCCTCTGTGAAACTCCTTCCCTCCTCCCCCTTGGTGAAACTCCACAGCCCCCCCTATATAAGACCCCCATATATCTCCATCCATGTATAATCATCCCGCCCTGTCAATCTCCCTCCCCACCGCTGGTGAAACTCCACAGCCCCCCCTGTATAAGACCCCCATATCTCCATCCCTGTATAATCCTGCCCACCCTGTCAATCTCCCTCCCCACCGCTGGTGAAACTCCACAGCCCCCCCTGTATAAGACCCCCATATATCTCCATCCATGTATAATCCCCCCGCCCGCCCTGTCAATCTCCCTCCCCACCGCTGGTGAAACTCCACAGCCCCCCCTGTATAAGACCCCCATATATCTCCATCCATGTATAATCGCCCCACCCTGTCAATCTCCCTCCCCACCGCTGGTGAAACTCCACAGCCCCCCACTGTATAAGACCCCCATATATCTCCATCCATGTATAATCCTGCCCGCCCTGTCAATCTCCCTCCCCACCGCTGGTGAAACTCCACAGCCCCCCCTGTATAAGAGCCCCATATCTCCATCCATGTATAATCCTGCCCGCCCTGTCAATCTCCCTTCCCACCGCTGGTGAAACTTTATTTTGCCCCGTGTGTGAATCACTCACTTACCTGGTGTGGCTCCAAATCACAACTCTCTTTAATTTGCTTTAATTCACGTCCAAACAAACAGACAATGTAAAACACTCCCCCCGCACCGAGCACAAAATGGCTGCCCACCCGCACCGAGCACAAAATGGATGCCTCCCCCCGCACCAAGCACAAAATGGCTGCCTCCCCCAGCACCGAGCACAAAATGGCTGACCCCTCGCACCGAGCACAAAATGGCTGCCTCCCCCCGCACCAAGCACAAAATGGCTGCCCCCCCGCACCGAGCACAAAATGGCTTCCCCCTGCACCAAGCACAAAATGGCTGCCTCCCCCCCCGCACCAAGCAAAAAATGGCTGTGGCCGCTCACTCAGTCGGTGGCTGTAAAATGAGTGTCTGGAACATATTTGGAGAGAGATTGAGAAGCCTGGGAATACAGGAGGGTGAGAGTGTGAGAGGGGGGGCATTAGAGATCAGAGGGGGGTGCAGACGTGGAGCAAGAGATGACGGACATTCCCAACCTTCCCGCACAGTACCGTCCCAGCTCCAGGTATGTTCCTCACTTCAGGAAGGTGTTTACCCCCCGCCAACCCCCATCAGTGTAGTGGGAAACAAAACCTGAGCTGGGTGTCCCTGAACAGAGAAATGACACACAGAGATTTGGGTGACATAGGAGGCCATTCAGCCCTTCAAGCCTGTCCCACCAATGTTAGATTGTGGCTGATCTGCACCTCGACTCCATTTACCCACAGGAGAGAGGCAGAGACGTAGAGGGAAAGAAACTGTTTGACTTGGCGTTATACAACAAACCGGGTGATGGTGAATCAGCCTCCCGTTTCACATCTCGCCCTATTGTAACATTGATGGAAATCAACCTCGGGAGAGATGTGACGCAGGATTCTGGTTTATTGTCACTGGGTTCACACTGTGGCACCGGGTCAACATCTGGCCCAGTGAGAGGGACTGAGGAGCAGAAAGCAGAGATACGGAAAGTGAGAAGGACAAAGAGGCAGAACGGAGTGAGAGGGAGCAAGATTGGGACTAAGAGAGAGAGAGGGAGCCAGAACCAGTGAGAGGAGCAGAGATCAGAAGGCAGAGAAACTGAGATTCAAATTATAAAGAGAGGCAGATGGACAAAGAGAGAGGGAGAGAGTGGCTGGCAGAGAGAGAGAGAGAGAGAGTTAGGGAGAGAGGCAGAAATAGAGAGTTGGAGATCGAGAAAGACAGAGAGTGCTGCAGAGAAAGAGTTGGAGAGGCAGAGATATCAAGAAAGACGTAGATAGAAAGAAGATTCGAGAGGGAGATGAAGGGATGCAAAGATTAACGTTGCAGGAAGAGATAAAGAACAATGGAGAGAGAGAGATTGACGTAGAGATACAGATATAACGAAAGATGTGCCGATACAGAGATGTGACTCGAGAGGGAGGGAGGTGGAAAGTGGAATATACAGCTTACAGTGGGCGATCGGGAGAACTAACTCCAGTGGAAATTCAAGCCCCCCGATGTGTCTACGGGGACAGGTGTCTCTGACTGTACAGCCTGGCCTGCGTGTGTCTCTGTCACTGGTCCCAGGCTGTAAGGGACAGACAGAGAGATGGGGAAATAGGGAGAGAGAGAGAGAGGGAATGGGACAAGTTTAGAGCAAAGAAGGAGGCCATTCGGCCCCTCATGTCTGCGCCGGACGATTTATAAAGCTATCCAGCCTAATCCCACTCTCCTGCTCTGGGTCCGTCGCCTTATCGGTTACGGCACTTCTAGTGCATATATGGCTCCTGGTTATTGACCTCTCTGCTGGGGGAAAGCAGTCCTTCCCATCCACTCTATCTAGGCCCCTCATCATTTTATACACCTCCATTTAATCTCCCTCAGTCTCTGTTCCAAAGAAAACCAACCCAGCCTATCCAGTCTTTCCTCATAGCTAATAAAGGAAAGTATCTAGTCTGCCATCTTCAGTGCCTTTTCTACAGAGGTAGAGAGAGAGAGGGTGGTGCAGAAAGATGTACAAGTTACATTGGGGGGAGCAAGCGATGGCAATGAATCGCAGGGTGATAAACAGACACATTGGCGGCCAGGCAGGCAGCCTGTGCTGAGGGGGCCTCGGTCACTCTCCTCCCTCTGAAGGAAGCACTTCTCCAGGATTCCACCTCCCAAAAGACTCTCTCTCTGCATCGTCACGTTGCAGCTTCTGGAGAGAGAGAAATGAAAATTGATTAAAAGAAAGCACGCAATGAATTAAAAAACTACATGCACAGCTCTGACCAAGGAAATGGAGTTTATTTTGCTGATTTGTCATCATTTACTGGTTTCTAAAAATGTCCCAATCCTCTGGCCTAACACTAATCTTGGCAACATTGTCTGCCTTTTCTTTCAATGTGATCCCATCTTTAACTCCCTTAGTTAGCCACGGATGGTGCGTCCTCCTCGTAGAGCCTTTCTTTCTCACTGGAATACACCTTTGCTGAGATTGATGAAATATCTCCTCAAATGTCTGCCACTGCTGAGCTAGCGTCTTACCCTTTCATCTATTTTCCCAGTCCGCTTCAGCCAACTCTGTCCTCGGACCCTTGTAATTGCCTTTATTTCAGTTTAGGACACTAGTTTCAGACCCAAGTTTCTCACCCTCAAAATAAATTTGAAATTCTACCAATCACTCTTTCTTCGGGGATCCTTTACTATGAGATCATTAATTAATCCTGTCTCATTACACATTACCAGATCTAAAATAGCATCTCCCACTTCTGGCATTTAACAGTCACCTCCATCTGCGTCCCCCCCTCTCTCTCCCCATCGCTTGTTCTCTTTCCCCCTCTCTCTGTTCCTATCTAGCTCCCCATCTCTGTCGCTCTTTTTCATTCACTCATCTGCTCTCTCTCTCTGATTCTTTCCCTCTATCTCAGCTTTAATCTTGATTAAAATGTATTCTGAAATGTTTCTGTCTCAACATTTAAAATAACGACAAATCCAATTGCATTTTTTAAGTTAAGGGGGAAAAATTCGGTTGCAATGCAAAAAGAGAGAGAGAGCAAGCGAGAGAAAGCTCGAGAGAAATAACAACAACAATGAGATTTGTATAGTGCCTTTAATGTAGTTAAACCTCCCAGGGAGCTGCACAGGAGTGTTATAAAACAAAATTTCACATCGAGCCACACAAGAGAAAGATGGCGAGAGAGAGAGAGAGAGAAAGCTGGTGAGAGAGAGAGAGAGACAGAGAAAGCTGGAGAGAGAGAGAGAGAGACAGAGAAAGATGGCGAGAGAGAGACAGAGAAAGCTGGAGAGAGAGACAGAGAAAGCTGGAGAGAGACAGAGAAAACTGGAGAGAGAGACAGAGAAAGCTGGAGAGAGAGACAGACAGAGAAAGCTGGCGAGAGAGAGAGAGAGAAAGCTGGAGAGAGACAGAGAAAGCTGGAGAGAGAGAGAGGAAGCTGGAGAGAGAGAGAGGAAGCTGGTGAGAGAGAGAGAGAAACCTGGAGAGACAGAGAAAGCTGGCAAGAGAGAGAGAGAGAGAGAAAGCTGGCGAGAGAGAGACAGAGAAAGATGGCGAGAGAGAGAGAGACAAAGATGGCGAGAGAGAGAGAGAGAAAGCAGGCGAGAGAGAGAAAGCTGGCGAGAGAGAGAGAGACAAAGATGGCGAGAGAGAGAGAGAGAGAAAGCAGGCGAGAGAGAGAAAGCTGGACAGAGAGACAGAGAAAGCTGGAGAGAGAGAGACAGAGAAAGCTGGAGAGAGAGAGAGACAGAGAAAGCTGGAGAGAGAGAGACAGAGAAAGCTGGAGAGAGAGAGACAGAGAAAGCTGGAGAAAGAGACAGATAAAGCTGGCGAGAGAGACAGAGAAAACTGGAGAGAGAGAGACAGAGAAAGCTGGAGAGAGAGACAGACAGAGAAAGCTGGCGAGAGAGAGAGAGAGAAAGCTGGAGAGAGACAGAGAAAGCTGGAGAGAGAGAGAGGAAGCTGGTGAGAGAGAGAGAGAAACCTGGAGAGACAGAGAAAGCTGGCAAGAGAGAGAGAGAGAGAAAGCTGGCGAGAGAGAGACAGAGAAAGATGGCGAGAGAGAGAGAGACAAAGATGGCGAGAGAGAGAGAGAGAAAGCAGGCGAGAGAGAGAAAGCTGGCGAGAGAGAGAAAGCTGGACAGAGAGACAGAGAAAGCTGGAGAGAGAGAGACAGAGAAAGCTGGAGAGAGAGAGACAGAGAAAGCTGGAGAGAGAGAGACAGAGAAAGCTGGAGAGAGAGAGACAGAGAAAGCTGGAGAGAGAGAGACAGAGAAAGCTGGAGAGAGAGAGACAGAGAGAGAGACCAAGAGACCAGCCCAGAGACACAGTAAGGCCCGGGGACAGAGAGAGAGAGAGCGAGGTCGTGGGAACAGAGAGAGAGAGAACCCGGGAACAGAGAGAGAGATCCCGGCAACAGAGAGAGAGGACATCGGAGCGGGAGGGAGCGAGAGAGCGTGAGAGAGAGAGAGGAGAGGAAACACCAGCTGGAGAGAAAAAGCTGGAGAGAGAGAGAAACAGAGGCCTGAACCGCGAGACCGGAGACCGGGAGGAGCAGCCCGAACCAGGACAATAAATAAGAGGCCTGGGGAGGGTGAACCCGAGAACGCGAGGCCCAGAGACCGCGGGATCGGAGACCGGGAGGAGCGGCCCGAACCGGGAAAACAAGTAAGAGGCCTGGGAAGGGCGAACCCGAGACCGCGAGGTCGGAGAACAGGAGGAGCGGCCCGAACCGGGAAAACAAGTAAGAGGCCTGGGGAGGGTGAACCCGAGACCGCGAGGCCCAGAGACCGCGGGAACGGAGACCGGGAGACCAGGGCAGAAAACAGCCTGGTCAGTCAAAAAACCCGGGGGCCTGAGACCGACACGACGACACGAGGAGATCCGCCCAGAGCGCGGAAAGCGAATGAGTCCGGGGCACGGAGAGTGGACGAGTTTGGAACACGGAGAGAGAGAGCGAGTCCGAGGCCCGGAGAGCGAGTGAGAGTCGGAAGAGAAAAAAAAAAAAAACGGAGAAATAAGTTTTACCTAATTCTACCTAAGTTTCATTTTAGTTAAAGTTAGTTCGGAAAAAATTTAAGTTTATTTAAATTTAGTCGAAAAAACCTGAAGAAAGAACAACAAACCCGCGAGGAAAAGGAATAGAAACCCGAGAGAAACGATAAACTACCCGAACCAAGATCCTGTGAGAGAAAGAGAAAGATAAACCTTTAAGAACAGCTATATCAAAGATGAACCCCTGAAAAACTCCCAATTTTGGACCTAAAATTGGGCTAAGGTGGAACACGACACAAAAGAGACAAAAAACAAACGACTACAATGAGCAGGGAAATGATATATCCTGAGCAATGCACAAAAAATAAAGCAAAGGAAAAATACAAGTACACAACACTAAAAAATAACCCAGAGATCCTCTACGTTGACTATACCACACACAAAGGGACTAAGCTGAAGAACAACCTCATATTCTACACCGAATACGTCACCTCCTGGAAGGAGACTTTACAAAAACACTACGCATACGTCTCCAGTGAAGGTATTGGCAGTGGAGGCAGACTGAAAATATGTAAAGATAGAAACCTAGATAAAGATGACCCCCTGCTAACCATAAGCTACTACAACAAAAATAGAAAGATCATGATACAGGGGAATGTGGAAAATCTGGACTCCTTCGAAAAGGAATTCCCCCAGTTGAAAACTAAGGCAGACACAAAGAAGACCAATGGACAGGAAGCAAAAGAGAGTCGAACAGAGGATGATGAGAACCAAGTGGAGGAAGAAGAAGAGAGACCAGCAGAGGAAAACACCTCCCTGTCCATCTCCACCGCCCCCACACCTCTCAACGAAAACAAAATGATGAAAGAGAATCTGGCCAAACTAGAACTTGATTTCAACGAATACAGAGAAACACTGGCCAAGAATCTGAAGGAGGAATTCAAACAGCTAAAAACGGAACACGAATCCACCATCCACAAGATGACAAAGACCATAGAGGAGCAAAGAAATGAGATCAAAGAACTCCGTACTCAACTAAACAAAACGAAGGAGACCGTAGAAAGGCTCAGCAGGCAACACAAACCTCTTAAGGTCCAAAAACCTGAGGACACAAAAACAACACACACAAGGACACAGAACCCGCCGGATGCCACCCCACACGACGACACACCGAAAGCCACAAACCCCGCTCCAACCAGCCCTCAGTCGAATCATGCCCAGACTACTGCTACCCAGTCCTCGCACACAGGAACACAAAAACCGACAGATACCCCCCCAAACGAGGACACACCGAAAGCCCCAAACCCCGCTCCTGCCACACAACATATCCCAGAAACCCAGCCAACAACCAGCCACCAGGCGAGTCCTACCCAGACTACTGTTACCCAGTCTGAAAAACCAGCCCCTCAGGCGGTCCTGCTGACCGACTCCAACGGAAAGTTCCTGGACCCCCAGAGGCTGTTCCCAGACCATCAAGTCCTGAAAAAATGGTGCAGCAACACAGACCAAGCAATGAAGATCCTGAACAAAGAATCCCTTGGAAGCCCCAAATGGATTGTGATCCACACAGGCACGAACGACCTACGCACCCTACAGGAAGGCACTGCTAGGGCGGTGAGCAGGATGGCGGAAAAGGCCAGCAGGGAATTCCCCGAGGCGCGGATCGTGATCTCCACACTACTGCCCAGAAAGGACACCCCAGCCTATATAATCCACAACACCAACAGGGAGATCGACACGAGATGTTCTGTCCTCCCCAACGTCTCCCTGGCCCATCATCCAAACATCAACACAAGGGACCTCTATGACGAAATACATCTACTCAAACAGCGGATGTGGGTCTTCGCAAGAAACCTCAAACACTGCCAAAAGACGCAGCCCTCCCACCCCCTCTACCATTGGGAGCCCAAACAGGACCACCAATGTCCCCCACCCCCCATTACAAAACCAACAACAGAACCGTGCTTTTATACCTGACCCAAGACCCCCCTCTAGACCACAGACTGTAGACCAAGAACTGAGAAAGATCATGACGATGCTGAACAGCCTGATAGAAAGCCGGAGAAATTATTAATATTGTTATTTATCATTATCATTATTGTTATCTTATCAGTATTATTACTATTATTAGATAGATATATGTGCATGCCTCATGAAATTTATACTAAATCATCATTTAGCATTATAGAAAATAGTGTTTCCACACTCATCCCACAAAATAGGTCCATTTTATTTCGTTTTATTGAACTATATAAATGCGTTCTTTCCACATAAGCTGCTGGAATATCCAGGGCCTCCGCTCCTCAACTTTTGGGATGAAGAGTACAGACCCTGAATTCCTAAAAGCTATAAAAGACATTGATATAACTGTGTTAACAGAAACATGGTGCCAAAAGGACGTGCCGACCCACTGTCCCCCAATGTACCATGAAATCATTGTGCCCTCAGTAAAGAACACTAAAACACGCAAGGGCAGAACCTCCGGGGGAATATTGGTGTGGTATAAGGGAGAACTGGACAAACACATCTCACCGGTAAAACAGGGAAAATCACACGTATGGCTAAAACTAGATAAAAATATAGGAATAGCAAAAAAAGATGTTTATTTATGTGCGATCTACATACCTCCAATAGAATCGCCATATTTCGAAGAGGAGTTATTTGATACTCTCCACATGGAAATCAGCCATTTCCAGGCCCAAGGAAAGGTGATAATATGTGGGGACCTAAATGCAAGGACCGGTTGTGAACCTGACTTCATAGACCCACAGGGAAACAACCATGTGTTTGGCCAGACCCCTTTAGATGTCACACCAGCCATCGCAAATCGGAACAACCTTGATCGTGAAATAAATAAAAGCGGTAGGGAGGTAGTGCAACTCTGCCGAGCCTTAGGCCTGTACATAGTTAACGGTAGGTTCAGAGGGGACTCCCTAGGGAGACTCACATACTCCTCAAATCTTGGGTCTAGTGTGGTGGACTATACAATCACTGACCTGGACCCCTGCGATATCAACTCATTCACTGTCAGGCAGCAATCCCCCCTCTCAGACCATAACCAAATAAATATGTACCTTAAACTTTCTGCCCAAACTACAGACACAAAAAAGGAACCCAGTAAGCTCCATAAAATAAACCAGACATACAGATGGGCCCCAGACAGTGGAGAAAAATTCATCACAGCACTAAAGTCACCTGATCTCACAAGTAAAATATCAAAATTTAAAGAAAACCCATACGAGATCACCAGAGATGGTGTAAACATGGCCATAGAGGATATAAATATGATCTTCCATGAGGCAGCTGTAAAAGCCGACCTTGTGAAACAGAAGAGGAAGCGTCACAAAAGACAAAATAAAAATAAGAAATGGTTTGACCACGAATGCAAAAATGCCAGAAAAGACCTGAGAAAAATATCAAACCAAAAGCATCGCCAACCAAACAATCCGGACCTACGTACTAGATACAATGAAACCCTCAAAAGATATAAACACACCATTAGGAACAAAACACAAAACTATACCCACAAAATACTCGAAGAAATTGAAAACTCCACCAATCCAAAACAATTCTGGGAAATGTGGAATAACCTGAGTACAACACAATTGCAAGCATTACCAATCCAAGATGGCGACATCTGGAGAACACATTTTGAAAACCTCTACAAAGACATCCCAATAAACGAAACAAACCCAAGTCAACATCAGGTCACAGAAAAACTCCACACATTAGAAGCAACAATTAAAGACAACCAAAACCCTCTAGACTCCCCAATCACATGGAAAGAACTGGCCACAAAAACAAAATCTCTCCACCTAAAGAAAGCCTGTGGCCCAGACAACATCAAAAATGAAATGCTCAAGTTCAGCAATATGGAGATGCAGGGTGCGGTACTCAAATTATTCAACATCATATTACGTTCAGGCTGTTTTCCCGATATCTGGTGCCAAGGACTAATCTCCCCCATATATAAAAGTGGAAACAAATCAGACCCAAATAACTACCGCGGCATCTGTGTCAACAGTTGTCTAGGGAAGTTATTCTGCAGTATTCTAAATAGTAGACTACTTGATTTTCTTAACAAACATAATATCCTCAGAAAAAACCAAATAGGCTTTCTTCCAAAACACCGCACCGCCGACCATATCTATACCCTTCACACCCTCATTGGAAAACATATACACCAAACAAAAAAATGGGAAAATATTCGCCTGTTTCATCGACTTCAAGAAAGCCTTTGACTCTATATGGCACGAAGGGCTCTATTATAAACTTCTTCAGTGTGGAATAGGGGGCAAAGTCTATGACCTTATTAAATCAATGTATCTGAAAAACAAATGCGGGGTCAAAATTGGAGACAAACGCACCGATTTCTTCACCCAGAGAAGAGGCATCCGGCAGGGCTGCAATTTGAGCCCGACCCTGTTTAACATATACATAAATGAATTAGCAGACATGCTGGAGCAAAGCGAGTCACCAGGTCTCCGTCTCCTGGATGGAGAAGTGAAATCCCTGTTCTATGCGGACGACCTGGTTCTGCTGTCTCCCACAGAACAGGGATTACAGCAACAACTAGACCTACTCGACAAATACTGCCAAAATTGGGCTCTAACAGTAAATCTAAAGAAAACCAACATCATGATTTTTCAAAAAAGGCCCAGATGTCAGGAAAACAAATACCAGTTTACCCTCAGTGATACCACTATAGGACACACTATGAGCTACACCTACCTTGGTCTAACTATTACAGCATCAGGGAGCTTCAGCATAGCAGTGAATGCACTAAAAGAAAAAGCCCGAAGAGCCCTATATGCAATAAAAAGAAAATTCTACAACATCCAAATCCCAATCAAAATCTGGCTCAAAATATTTGACAGCATAATCCTGCCCATTGCACTGTACGGTAGTGAAGTATGGGGCCCGCTAAATCACCAAAGCTACACTAAATGGGAAAAACACACAATAGAAGCCCTACATGCAGAATTCTGCCGAAGCATCCTTCGCACCCAAAGAAAAACGCCAACAAATGCATGCAGAGCCGAACTAGGCAGATACCCACTGATAATAAACATCCAAAAACGAGCACTAAACTTCCTAAATCACCTCAAATCTAGCTCCTCAGACACCCTTCATTTCAAAGCCTTTCAGACCCAAGAGCTAAACCCAGAAAAGAGTCCCCTGAGTCAGCTGCTACTGAAACTAAGTACTCAGCCAGACCCTGACCAGCCCCAGACCAACACAGCCGTCCAAACACCAATCCGAGTGAACCAAATCATTAAAAAATGCAAAGAAACCTACCTGGAACATTGGAACAAAATAACCGAAAGCCAAAGCAGATTAGAATGTTACCGGGCCCTAAAAAGAGAATATAAACTGGCAGACTACCTCACGACCATCAGAGACACAAAACAGAGACAGACCCTCACCAGGTACAGACTAAGCGACCACCAACTGGAAATTGAAAAAGGCAGATACAAGAAATCCTGGAAGCCTAGAGAGAATAGAATATGCGATCAATGTCTGGCCGGCGAGGTTGAAACAGAGATGCATTTCCTCCTAAAATGCGAAAAATTCAACACATCAAGAAACATATTATTCAACAAGCTAAGCCAAACAACCCCAGATTTCAAGGAATTGGATGACCTGTCAAAATTGAGATTAGTCCTAGGAGAAGGAGACAGACCATACCTTGGGGCCAAATATGTAACAACATGTCACAACCTGAGGACTGTTTAAAATTAAGACTGCTTAAAATTATTATTGAACGTACCAAATGAAGTACAAAGACTGTTTAAAATTAATATTGTTTAAAAGTAATATTGTATGTACCCAACAAATGTCAAATCCATTGACACCTACAGAATGTTGGAAAACTGTACCTTTTTGCTATGTAAGCTTTGGCAATATGGTTCTCTGTAAACTTTCATGCCAATAAAGCATTTGAATTGGAATTGGAATTGGACAGAAAGCTGGAGAGAGAGGCAGAGAAAGCTGGAGAGAGAGAGACAGAGAAAGCTGGAGAGAGAGAGACAGAGAAAGCTGGCGAGAGAGAGATAAAGCTGGAGAGAGAGAGACAGAGAAAGCTGGAGAGATACAGAGAAAGCTGGAGAGAGAGAAAGAGAGAAAGCTGGCGAGAGAGAGACAGAGAAAGCTGGTGAGAGAGAGAGAGAAAGCTGGAGAGAGAGCGAGGGAGAAAGCTGGAGAGACAGAGAAAGCTGGAGAGAGAGAGAGAGAGAAAGCTGGAGAGAGAGAGAAAGCTGGAGAGAGAGAGACAGAGAAAGCTGGAGAGAGACAGAAAGCTGGAGAGAGAGAGAAAGCTGGAGAGAGACAGAAAGCTGGAGAGAGACAGAAAGCTGGAGAGAGAACAGGGATTACAGCAACAACTAGACCTACTCGACAAATACTGCCAAAATTGGGCTCTAACAGTAAATCTAAAGAAAACCAACATCATGATTTTTCAAAAAAGACCCAGATGTCAGGAAAACAAATACCAGTTTACCCTCAGTGATACCACTATAGGACACACTATGAGCTACACCTACCTTGGTCTAACTATTACAGCATCAGGGAGCTTCAGCATAGCAGTGAATGCACTAAAAGAAAAAGCCCGAAGAGCCCTATATGCAATAAAAAGAAAATTCTACAACATCCAAATCCCAATCAAAATCTGGCTCAAAATATTTGACAGCATAATCCTGCCCATTGCACTGTACGGTAGTGAAGTATAGGGCCCGCTAAATCACCAAAGCTACACTAAATGGGAAAAACACACAATAGAAGCCCTACATGCAGAATTCTGCCGAAGCATCCTTCGCACCCAAAGAAAAACGCCAACAAATGCATGCAGAGCCGAACTAGGCAGATACCCACTGATAATAAACATCCAAAAACGAGCACTAAACTTCCTAAATCACCTCAAATCTAGCTCCCCAGACACCCTTCATTTCAAAGCCTTTCAGACCCAAGAGCTAAACCCAGAAAAGAGTCCCCTGAGTCAGCTGCTACTGAAACTAAGTACTCAGCCGGACCCTGACCAGCCCCAGACCAACACAGCCGTCCAAACACCAATCCGAGTGAACCAAATCATTAAAAAATGCAAAGAAACCTACCTGGAACATTGGAACAAAATAACCGAAAGCCAAAGCAGATTAGAATGTTACCGGGCCCTAAAAAGAGAATATAAACTGGCAGACTACCTCACGACCATCAGAGACACAAAACAGAGACAGACCCTCACCAGGTACAGACTAAGCGACCACCAACTGGAAATTGAAAAAGGCAGATACAAGAAATCTTGGCAGCCTAGAGAGAATAGAATATGCGATCAATGTCTGGCTGGCGAGGTTGAAACAGAAATGCATTTCCTCCTAAAATGCGAAAAATTCAACACATCAAGAAACATATTATTCAACAAGCTAAGCCAAACAACCCCAGATTTCAAGGAATTGGATGATCTGTCAAAACTGAGATTAGTCCTAGGAGAAGGAGACAGACCATACCTTGGGGCCAAATATGTAACAACATGTCACAACCTGAGGACTGTCTAAAATTAAGACTGTTTAAAATTAATATTGAACGTACCAAATGAAGTACAAAGACTGTTTAAAATTAATATTGTTTAAAAGTAATATTGTATGTACCCAACAAATGTGAAAACTGTACCTTTTTGCTATGTAAGCTTTGGCAATATGGTTCTCTGTAAACTTTCATGCCAATAAAGCATTTGAATTGGAATTGGAATTGGACAGAAAGCTGGAGAGAGAGACAGAGAAAGCTGGAGAGAGAGAGATAAAGCTGGAGAGAGAGAGACAGACAAAGCTGGAGAGAGACAGAGAAAGCTGGAGAGAGAGAGAGAGAGAGAGAGAGAGAACGCTCACGAGACAGAGACAGAGAAAGCTGGCGAGAGAGAGAGAGAAAGCTGGAGAGAGAGAGACAGAGAAAGCTGGAGAGACAGAGAGAGAGAAAGCTGGCGAGAGAGACAGAGAAAGCTGGCGAGAGAGAGAGAGAAAGCTGAAGAGAGAGAGACAGAGAAAGCTGGAGAGACAGAGAGAGAGAAAGCTGGCGAGAGAGACAGAGAAAGCTGGCGAGAGAGAGACAGAGAAAGCTGGAGAGAGAGACAGAAAGCTGGAGAGAGAGACAGAGAAAGCTGGAGAGAGAGACAGAAAGCTGGAGAGAGAGACAGAGAAAGCTGGAGAGAGAGACAGAGAAAGCTGGCGAGAGAGACAGAGAAAGCTGGCGAGAGAGACAGAGAAAGCTGGCGAGAGAGACAGAGAAAGCTGGCGAGAGAGACAGAGAAAGCTGGAGAGAGAGACAGAGAAAGCTGGCGAGAGAGACAGAGAAAGCTGGAGAGAGAGACAGAGAAAGCTGGAGAGAGAGACAGAGAAAGCTGGAGAGAGAGACAGAGAAAGCTGGAGAGAGAGACAGAGAAAGCTGGAGAGAGAGACAGAGAAAGCTGGAGAGAGAGTGAGAGAAAGCTGGAGAGAGACAGAGAAAGCTGGAGAGAGAGACAGAGAAAGCTGGAGAGAGAGACAGAGACAGCTGGAGAGAGAGACAGAGAAAGCTGGAGAGAGAGACAGAGAAAGCTGGAGAGAGAGACAGAGACAGCTGGAGAGAGAGACAGAGAAAGCTGGAGAGAGACAGAGAAAGCTGGAGAGAGAGATAGAGAAAGCTGGAGAGAGAGATAGAGAAAGCTGGAGAGAGACAGAGAAAGCTGGAGAGAGAGACAGAGAAAGCTGGAGAGAGAGATAGAGAAAGCTGGAGAGAGAGAGAGAGAAAGCTGGAGAGAGACAGAGAAAGCTGGAGAGAGAGAGAGAAAGCTGGAGAGAGAGACAGAGAAAGCTGGAGAGAGAGACAGAGAAAGCTGGAGAGAGAGACAGAGAAAGCTGGAGAGAGAGAGAGAAAGCTGGAGAGAGAGAGAGAAAGCTGGAGAGAGAGACTGAGAAAGCTGGAGAGAGACAGAGAAAGCTGGAGAGAGAGAGACAGAAAGCTGGAGAGAGAGACAGAGAAAGCTGGAGAGAGACACAGAAAGCTGGAGAGAGAGGCAGAGAAAGCTGGAGAGAGAGACAGAGAAAGCTGGAGAGAGAGACAGAGAAAGCTGGAGAGAGAGACAGAAAGCTGGAGAGAGAGACAGAAAGCTGGAGAGAGAGACAGAAAGCTGGAGAGAGAGACAGAAAGCTGGAGAGAGAGAGACAGTCACATACTCCTCAAATCTTGGGTCTAGTGTGGTGGACTATACAATCACTGACCTGGACCCCTGTGATATCAACTCATTCACTGTCAGGCAGCAATCCCCCCTCTCAGACCATAACCAAATAAATATGTACCTTAAACTTTCTGCCCAAACTACAGACACGAAAAAGGAACCCAGTAAGCTCCATAAAATAATCCAGACATACAGATGGGCCCCAGACAGTGGAGAAAAATTCATCACAGCACTAAAGTCACCTGATCTCACAAGTAAAATATCAAAATTTAAAGAAAACCCATACGAGATCACCAGAGATGGTGTAAACATGGCCATAGAGGATATAAATATGATCTTCCATGAGGCAGCTGTAAAAGCCGACCTTGTGAAACAGAAGAGGAAGCGTCACAAAAGACAAAATAAAAATAAGAAATGGTTTGACCACGAATGCAAAAATGCCAGAAAAGACCTGAGAAAAATATCAAACCAAAAGCATCGCCAACCAAACAATCCGGACCTACGTACTAGATACAATGAAACCCTCAAAAGATATAAACACACCATTAGGAACAAAACACAAAACTATACCCACAAAATACTCGAAGAAATTGAAAACTCCACCAATCCAAAACAATTCTGGGAAATGTGGAATAACCTGAGTACAACACAATTGCAAGCATTACCAATCCAAGATGGCGACATCTGGAGAACACATTTTGAAAACCTCTACAAAGACATCCCAATAAACGAAACAAACCCAAGTCAACATCAGGTCACAGAAAAACTCCACACATTAGAAGCAACAATTAAAGACAACCAAAACCCTCTAGACTCCCCAATCACATGGAAAGAACTGGCCACAAAAACAAAATCTCTCCACCTAAAGAAAGCCTGTGGCCCAGACAACATCAAAAATGAAATGCTCAAGTTCAGCAATATGGAGATGCAGGTTGCGGTACTCAAATTATTCAACATCATATTACGTTCAGGCTGTTTTCCCGATATCTGGTGCCAAGGACTAATCTCCCCCATATATAAAAGTGGAAACAAATCAGACCCAAATAACTACCGCGGCATCTGTGTCAACAGTTGTCTAGGGAAGTTATTCTGCAGTATTCTAAATAGTAGATTACTTGATTTTCTTAACAAACATAATATCCTCAGAAAAAACCAAATAGGCTTTCTTCCAAAACACCGCACCGCCGACCATATCTATACCCTTCACACCCTCATTGGAAAACATATACACCAAACAAAAAATGGGAAAATATTCGCCTGTTTCATCGACTTCAAGAAAGCCTTTGACTCTATATGGCACGAAGGGCTCTATTATAAACTTCTTCAGTGTGGAATAGGGGGCAAAGTCTATGACCTTATTAAATCAATGTATCTGAAAAACAAATGCGGGGTCAAAATTGGAGACAAACGCACCGATTTCTTCACCCAGAGAAGAGGCGTCCGGCAGGGCTGCAATTTGAGCCCGACCCTGTTTAACATATACATAAATGAATTAGCAGACATGCTGGAGCAAAGCGAGTCACCAGGTCTCCGTCTCCTGGATGGAGAAGTGAAATCCCTGTTCTATGCGGACGACCCGGTTCTGCTGTCTCCCACAGAACAGGGATTACAGCAACAACTAGACCAACTCGACAAACACTGCCAAAATTGGGCTCTAACAGTAAATCTAAAGAAAACCAACATCATGATTTTTCAAAAAAGGCCCAGATGTCAGGAAAACAAATACCAGTTTACCCTCAGTGATACCACTATAGGACACACTATGAGCTACACCTACCTTGGTCTAACTATTACAGCATCAGGGAGCTTCAGCATAGCAGTGAATGCACTAAAAGAAAAAGCCCGAAGAGCCCTATATGCAATAAAAAGAAAATTCTACAACATCCAAATCCCAATCAAAATCTGGCTCAAAATATTTGACAGCATAATCCTGCCCATTGCACTGTATGGTAGTGAAGTATGGGGCCCGCTAAATCACCAAAGCTACACTAAATGGGAAAAACACACAATAGAAGCCCTACATGCAGAATTCTGCCGAAGCATCCTTCGCACCCAAAGAAAAACGCCAACAAATGCATGCAGAGCCGAACTAGGCAGATACCCACTGATAATAAACATCCAAAAACGAGCACTAAACTTCCTAAATCACCTCAAATCTAGCTCCCCAGACACCCTTCATTTCAAAGCCTTTCAGACCCAAGAGCTAAACCCAGAAAAGAGTCCCCTGAGTCAGCTGCTACTGAAACTAAATACTCAGCCGGACCCTGACCAGCCCCAGACCAACACAGCCGTCCAAACACCAATCCGAGTGAACCAAATCATTAAAAAATGCAAAGAAACCTACCTGGAACATTGGAACAAAATAACCGAAAGCCAAAGCAGATTAGAATGTTACCGGGCCCTAAAAAGAGAATATAAACTGGCAGACTATCTCACGACCATCAGAGACACAAAACAGAGACAGACCCTCACCAGGTACAGACCAAGCGACCACCAACTGGAAATTGAAAAAGGCAGATACAAGAAATCCTGGAAGCCTAGAGAGAATAGAATATGCGATCAATGTCTGGCCGGCGAGGTTGAAACAGAGATGCATTTCCTCCTAAAATGCGAAAAATTCAACACATCAAGAAACATATTATTCAACAAGCTAAGCCAAACAACCCCAGATTTCAAGGAATTGGATGACCTGTCAAAATTGAGATTAGTCCTAGGAGAAGGAGACAGACCATACCTTGGGGCCAAATATGTAACAACATGTCACAACCTGAGGACTGTTTAAAATTAAGACTGTTTAAAATTATTATTGAATGTACCAAATGAAGTACAAAGACTGTTTAAAATTAATATTGTTTAAAAGTAATATTGTATGTACCCAACAAATGTCAAATCGATTGACACCTACAGAATGTTGGAAAACTGTACCTTTTTGCTATGTAAGCTTTGGCAATATGGTTCTCTGTAAACTTCCATGCCAATAAAGCATTTGAATTGGAATTGGAATTGGAAAGCTGGAGAGAGAGACAGAAAGCTGGAGAGAGACAGAGAAAGCTGGAGAGAGAGACAGAGAAAGCTGGAGAGAGAGACAAGGAAAGCTGGCGAGAGAGACAGAGAAAGCTGGAGAGAGAGAGACAGAGAAAGCTGGAGACTCTTGGGTCTAGTGTGGTGGACTATACAATCACTGACCTGGACCCCTGCGATATCAACTCATTCACTGTCAGGCAGCAATCCCCCCTCTCAGACCATAACCAAATAAATATGTACCTTAAACTTTCTGCCCAAACTACAGACACAAAAAAGGAACCCAGTAAGCTCCATAAAATAAACCAGACATACAGATGGGCCCCAGACAGTGGAGAAAAATTCATCACAGCACTAAAGTCACCTGATCTCACAAGTAAAATATCAAAGTTTAAAGAAAACCCATACGAGATCACCAGAGATGGTGTAAACATGGCCATAGAGGATATAAATATGATCTTCCATGAGGCAGCTGTAAAAGCCGACCTTGTGAAACAGAAGAGGAAGTGTCACAAAAGACAAAATAAAAATAAGAAATGGTTTGACCACGAATGCAAAAATGCCAGAAAAGACCTGAGAAAAATATCAAACCAAAAGCATCGCCAACCAAACAATCCGGACCTACGTACTAGATACAATGAAACCCTCAAAAGATATAAACACACCATTAGGAACAAAACACAAAACTATACCCACAAAATACTCGAAGAAATTGAAAACTCCACCAATCCAAAACAATTCTGGGAAATGTGGAATAACCTGAGTACAACACAATTGCAAGCATTACCAATCCAAGATGGCGACATCTGGAGAACACATTTTGAAAACCTCTACAAAGACATCCCAATAAACGAAACAAACCCAAGTCAACATCAGGTCACAGAAAAACTCCACACATTAGAAGCAACAATTAAAGACAACCAAAACCCTCTAGACTCCCCAATCACATGGAAAGAACTGGCCACAAAAACAAAATCTCTCCACCTAAAGAAAGCCTGTGGCCCAGACAACATCAAAAATGAAATGCTCAAGTTCAGCAATATGGAGATGCAGGGTGCGGTACTCAAATTATTCAACATCATATTACGTTCAGGCTGTTTTCCCGATATCTGGTGCCAAGGACTAATCTCCCCCATATATAAAAGTGGAAACAAATCAGACCCAAATAACTACCGCGGCATCTGTGTCAACAGTTGTCTAGGGAAGTTATTCTGCAGTATTCTAAATAGTAGATTACTTGATTTTCTTAACAAACATAATATCCTCAGAAAAAACCAAATAGGCTTTCTTCCAAAACACCGCACCGCCGACCATATCTATACCCTTCACACCCTCATTGGAAAACATATACACCAAACAAAAAATGGGAAAATATTCGCCTGTTTCATCGACTTCAAGAAAGCCTTTGACTCTATATGGCACGAAGGGCTCTATTATAAACTTCTTCAGTGTGGAATAGGGGGCAAGGTCTATGACCTTATTAAATCAATGTATCTGAAAAACAAATGCGGGGTCAAAATTGGAGACAAACGCACCGATTTCTTCACCCAGAGAAGAGGCGTCCGGCAGGGCTGCAATTTGAGCCCGACCCTGTTCAACATATACATAAATGAATTAGCAGACATGCTGGAGCAAAGCGAGTCACCAGGTCTCCGTCTCCTGGATGGAGAAGTGAAATCCCTGTTCTATGCGGACGACCCGGTTCTGCTGTCTCCCACAGAACAGGGATTACAGCAACAACTAGACCTACTCGACAAATACTGCCAAAATTGGGCTCTAACAGTAAATCTAAAGAAAACCAACATCATGATTTTTCAAAAAAGGCCCAGATGTCAGGAAAACAAATACCAGTTTACCCTCAGTGATACCACTATAGGACACACTATGAGCTACACCTACCTTGGTCTAACTATTACAGCATCAGGGAGCTTCAGCATAGCAGTGAATGCACTAAAAGAAAAAGCCCGAAGAGCCCTATATGCAATAAAAAGAAAATTCTACAACATCCAAATCCCAATCAAAATCTGGCTCAAGATATTTGACAGCATAATCCTGCCCATTGCACTGTACGGTAGTGAAGTATGGGGCCCGCTAAATCACCAAAGCTACACTAAATGGGAAAAACACACAATAGAAGCCCTACATGCAGAATTCTGCCGAAGCATCCTTCGCACCCAAAGAAAAACGCCAACAAATGCATGCAGAGCCGAACTAGGCAGATACCCACTGATAATAAACATCCAAAAACGAGCACTAAACTTCCTAAATCACCTCAAATCTAGCTCCCCAGACACCCTTCATTTCAAAGCCTTTCAGACCCAAGAGCTAAACCCAGAAAAGAGTCCCCTGAGTCAGCTGCTACTGAAACTAAATACTCAGCCGGACCCTGACCAGCCCCAGACCAACACAGCCGTCCAAACACCAATCCAAGTGAACCAAATCATTACAAAATGCAAAGAAACCTACCTGGAACATTGGAACAAAATAACCGAAAGCCAAAGCAGATTAGAATGTTACCGGGCCCTAAAAAGAGAATATAAACTGGCAGACTACCTCACGACCATCAGAGACACAAAACAGAGACAGACCCTCACCAGGTACAGACTAAGCGACCACCAACTGGAAATTGAAAAAGGCAGATACAAGAAATCCTGGAAGCCTAGAGAGAATAGAATATGCGATCAATGTCTGACCGGCGAGGTTGAAACAGAAATGCATTTCCTCCTAAAATGCGATAAATTCAACACATCAAGAAACATATTATTCAACAAGCTAAGCCAAACAACCCCAGATTTCAAGGAATTGGATGACCTGTCAAAATTGAGATTAGTCCTGGGAGAAGGAGACAGACCATACCTTGGGGCCAAATATGTAACAACATGTCACAACCTGAGGACTGTTTAAAATTAAGACTGTTGAAAATTAATATTGAACGTACCAAATGAAGTACAAAGACTGTTTAAAATTAATATTGTTTAAAAGTAATATTGTATGTACCCAACAAATGTCAAATCGATTGACACCTACAGAATGTTGGAAAACTGTACCTTTTTGCTATGTAAGCTTTGGCAATATGGTTCTCTGTAAACTTTCATGCCAATAAAGCATTTGAATTGGAATTGGAATTGGATAGCTAGAGAGAGAGACAGAGAAAGCTGGCGAGAGAGACAGAGAAAGCTGGCGAGAGAGACAGAGAAAGCTGGAGAGAGAGAGACAGAAAGCTGGCGAGAGAGAGACAGAGAAAGCTGGCGAGAGAGAGACAGAGAAAGCTGGCGAGAGAGACAGAGAAAGCTGGAGAGTGAGGCAGAGATAGCTGGAGAGAGAGACAGAGAAAGCTGGCGAGAGAGAGACAGAGAAAGCTGGCAAGAGAGAGAGAAAGTTGGAGAGAGAGACAGAGAAAGCTGGCAAGAGATAGAGAGAGAAAGCTGGCGAGAGAGAGACAGAGAAAGCTGGAGAGAGAGAGACAGAAAGCTGGAGAGAGAGACAGAGAAAGCTGGAGAGAGAGAGACAGAAAGCTGGAGAGAGAGACAGAGAAAGCTGGCGAGAGAGAGACAGAGAAAGCTGGCGAGAGAGACAGAGAAAGCTGGAGAGAGAGACAGAGAAAGCTGGAGAGAGAGACAGAGAAAGCTGGAGAGAGAGACAGAGAAAGCTGGAGAGAGAGACAGAGAAAGCTGGAGAGAGAGACAGAGAAAGCTGGCGAGAGAGACAGAGAAAGCTGGCGAGAGAGACAGAAAGCTGGCGAGAGAGACAGAGAAAGCTGGCGAGAGAGATACAGAGAAAGCTGGCGAGAGAGAGAGAGAGAAAGCTGGCGAGAGAGACAGAGAAAGCTGGGGAGAGAGATACAGAGAAAGCTGGCGAGAGAGAGCGAGACAGAGAAAGCTGGCGAGAGAGACAGAGGAAGCTGGCGAGAGGGAGACAGAGAAAGCTGGCGAGAGAGAGACAGAAAGCTGGCGAGAGAGACAGAGAAAGCTGGGGAGAGAGATACAGAGAAAGCTGGCGAGAGAGAGCGAGACAGAGAAAGCTGGCGAGAGAGACAGAGGAAGCTGGCGAGAGGGAGACAGAGAAAGCTGGCGAGAGAGAGACAGAAAGCTGGTGAGAGAGAGAGACAGAGAAAGCTGGCGAGAGAGACAGAGAAAGCTGGCGAGAGAGATATAGAGAAAGCTGGCGAGGGAGAGACAGAGAAAGCTGGCGAGAGAGAGACAGAGAAAGCTGGCGAGAGAGAGACAGAGAAAGCTGGCGAGAGAGACAGAGAAAGCTGGCGAGAGAGACAGAGAAAGCTGGCGAGAGAGACAGAGAAAGCTGGCGAGAGAGAGACAGAGAAAGCTGGCGAGAGAGAGACAGAAAGCTGGCGAGAGAGAGACGGAGAAAGCTGGCGAGAGAGAGACAGAGAAAGCTGGCGAGAGAGAGACGGAGAAAGCTGGCGAGAGAGATACAGAGAAAGCTGGCGAGAGAGAGACAGAGAAAGCTGGCGAGAGAGAGACAGAGAAAGCTGGCGAGAGAGACAGAGAAAGCTGGCGAGAGAGATACAGAGAAAGCTGGCGAGAGAGCGAGAGAGAGAGAGAGAGAAAGCTGGCGAGAGAGAGACAGAAAGCTGGTGAG